>NC_055995.1:98958004-99617075 GCF_018446385.1 Zingiber officinale | reverse complement strand
AATTTTAAAAAAAAAGAGTCAAAAACCAGGGGCGGGCGCCCCTGGTAAATCAACCCCAGGCGCCCGGAGTCCCCTATAAATAAGGGGCAGCAGGCGCCCCCAACCTTTGCCCCACCAATTCTCACTTTTGCCAAGGTTCACTCCGAACCTCAGTGCGAAAGTACTTTAAATCAAAATTTTCTTGCGGTGAACGCTGCTGCGATTCAACCGAGGTCGTCAGATCTATATTTGTCGATGGCTCCTCGGTAAAACCTCTTCCCCTCTTTAAAAGTTTTTAGAATTTGTCTTCTCAAGTTTTTCTTAGAATATTTCTTATATATATATACAGTAGGAAACGAACAAATACTGGTGCTGGACCCTCTAATGCTAGCATTGACCCCAGGTTTCCCACAGATGAACTAAGGATTAAGTTTGAGTCAACCATTTATAAGGCCATTAGGACTACCTGCATAGATAGATCGTTCTTTCTAGGGTCATGTCCCTCCGTTTTAGAGGTTATAGACCACTATAACTTAAGGAACCTTGTCGAATGTACCAGTCCAATAAACATAAGTCTGTGTGCCGAATTTTGCAATAACCTAGTGAAAGTAGACGATCTCACCTATACCACTAGGGCAGCGGGCACTGATATCACATTTTCCCCTACGACTATCCGAGAGTTTTTAGAGTTGCGTCCATCTACTTGTTCCTTTTTGTGCTATCCTCCCAGGGATCTACCATTCGGAGATCCCTACTCACATATTACTCTCGATACGATTTATTCGTATTTTTTTGGGGGAGAGCGAGATCCCACTGTGACACAATTTAGGTCGGTAGAACTTCGGGTCCAGGACTACGCTCTTTATAGGGTTTTAGTCCTTTGCATTTTACCACTGACTACTCGGGACATCGCTGTGATGCGCCCATTCCATTCGTTCTTACTCTATGCCCTGAGTCATAGGTTAGATATTGACATCAGCCTACATATCTTCTCCACCATTATCTACTCGGCTGGATTCGTGACTGATAAACGAGTCAATATGCCATTTTGTCACATTCTGACAGCCTATATGTCCTCGTTGCGCATTGATGTCACTAGAGGAGACATTGCCCATATGACCGAGTTCGATGTTATAGCAGCTCGGAACTTCTCCCTAGCTGGTGTCCAGATAAATAGAGATGACGGGACTATGTCTTGGCGGAGGGGGGCACAACACCAGCCCGATCCAGACGCACAGGTGGACGAGTTCATGCTCGCACTATTTCCAGAGGAAGCCGCACCGGCTCCACCACCGCCCCCAGCTCGAGCACCACGTCACGCTCCCCGCACTCTAGCCGACCGTATAACCGGACTAGAGAGAGCTATGGCGAGTCTCCAGCAGGAGAACTCTGATTTTCATCGGGACATTCGGCGAGAGGTTGCCGAGTTACGAGCTGCCGGGGATACCCGACACACTGAGCTGATGGCGCTTCTCCGATCCTTGGGATCTGGACCACCCCCTTCATCATCTCAGTAGATCTAGTTATGACTCACTTCTGTAGCTACACTACCTGTAAAATATTTTGGATCTATCTAGTGATATTTCAGACTTACATTGATTATGTTCTATCTTGATAGACTAGGATTTTTCAAAAATACTTTCAAAAATGGTTTTATCAAATTTAAGTTAAACTTGTTTGTTTTCAAAACTTTCCATTTTTAGATTTTCAAAAATAGTTTTGGCCTTAGACTAGTTTTGAATCCTTAGAAAGCATGTACCCATAGGACTAGTTTTTGAGCATCTCACCAACACCGTAGGTTTACCTTGCTTGTGTTTGACAAACATAGAAAGGGGTGAGATGCATAGGCCAACTGTCTGGACTTAAGATGCTTATTTCAGTGCATCAACATAAGTCTGGACGTTAAATACAACTCAGATATTAATCAGATTAAGTTCATCAGTCAAGTCAAACACTGACTGCTTATAATCAACTTAATCTGACTAACCAAGTGAAAGCTACTATCTTCTGATAGTTAGTTAGTACCTAATTGGTTAGACAGCTGTTTAATTTTAAGTGTCAAGTTCAGGGGGAGAAATTAATTAAAATTTTGTGTGTTTGAAAAATGCTTTTTAAAACTAACTTATGTTTGAACATTAGTTTACAAAAAGTTAAATTTAACTAAGTGTTTGAAAAACTTGGAAGTTTAATCCCACCTAATTTTCAAACCTGATTTAAAAAGTTGACTATTGAAAATTAAACTTTCCAAATTTAGCTTTTATCAAATTAGCCTTAAAAATTTATTTTGGTAAATTTAATCTTACTTGTTTAATATTTGCTTTGTTTTGAAAAATTGAAGTTGAAAATTTACCTTTTGAAAAGTAAATGTTACTTAAACCTGAAAAGAAAATTTACCTTTTGAAACGTTGAAAAACCTGATTTAAAAATTTTACACGCTTGAAAAGTTAAAACTTAATTAACTTTAAATTTATACTTTTCAAAATTCAACTTGTCTCCCACAAGTCAACTTGATTTCTTTTACTTGGATTTAAAAATTATACTTTTATCTTTGAATTTTGAACCAAACTCAGATATTTTTCAAGATTAGCTGTGATTATTTTTTTTTACAGTAACTCTACACTATGATTGTTTACCCTTATTTTTTTTTGATGAATGCCAAAGGGGGAGGGTTAGGTGGTTAAGTTAGATAAACCAAATTGAAAACACTAACTTTAAAACCGATGTACCTGTTTTTTACGTTCTTTCACTAACTTAACCAGGTTGTCATTCCATCAAAAAGGGGGAGATTGTTGGTGCGGGTAGCACTAACGGTCTAACCTAGGTTTTGATGAATGACAAATAGGTTAAGTTAGTTTTGTTGTTGTCTGACACTTTGATCGAGTGTGCAGGAGAAGTTCAGACAGGTCGACGGGCTGACCGGATGTCTGGCACGAAGTCCAGCTAGGTCGACGGGCTGACCGGATAGCTGGCGAGAAGTCCAAGCAGGTCGACGGGCTGACCGGACTCTTGGCGAGAAGTCCAAGCGGGTCGACGGGCTGACCGGACGCTTGGCGAGAAGTCCAATCGGGTCGACGGGCTGACCGGACGCTTGGCGAGAAGTCCAGACGGGTCGACGGGCTGACCGGACGTCTGGCAGGTAAGTGAGGTAAGTCACTGGAGGGGAGTGACTGCGAGGACGCGTTCCCGGGAAGGGAACATTAGGCGTCGATCCGGCTTAGATCCATTTCGGATATCTAAGTCGAGATCGTGACTAGATTCCGGTCTCGGAAAGACGGAATCTAAGTCATACTATTTGTGCTAATTCATACTATTATAAAATGTGCTAACAATCTATCTTGCAGGATATATATTGCCTCGGACTAACTTTGTTTTGTAGGAAAAGAGAGTTTTCTGGAACAAGGTGGTCCGGGCGTCCGGAGGTCCGGGCGCCCGGAAAGCAAATTATATCCAGCCAAGTCGTCGCCACGTGGAGCATCTCGGTTTGAGCAGCTACGTCACATTCCAGGCGCCCGGAGCAACATATAAAAGAAGCCCCAGGCAGGAGCTTCAGACAATCAATCATCAATCTGAGAATTCTTCTACTGCTGATCCTGCTGCTCTACGTTCCTGCGACGCCGACAAAGCTCCGACGAAGTGCTCCTTCGGTTTTTAGTTAATTTCTTTGTCGGTATTACTTTGTTTCATTAGCATTTCCTGTATTCATTTTGTAATTATATTCGAATTGCTAATGATTGCCCAACGAAAGTGGTCAAGGACCACGGGCCTTCGAGTAGGAGTCGTCACAGGCTCCGAACGAAGTAAAAATAACTGTGTTCATTTACTTTTCCGCTGCGTATTTTTACTCGACTTTTTGAATCGATATTCACCCCCCCTCTATCGAACGATCACGGTCCTACACAAATAACATTCTAACATCATAAAAGAAGTGTTCTAAGCATGATCAGGTGCATAGTTAACTAATTCATGGCAATTAACATACTGAAGTGCAAAATACTAAAACACTGAAAAGTTCTAATGTTTAAACAACTTGCTAGAATTTCCTAAGATCTTCTTTCCAAGTTCCTGCCCACACACATCTTCGTAGCATTGCTCTCCAGCCTCCGCTAGTCCATCTTTCCTTTACCTTTATCTGCAGTATAAGGAAAAAGTATCTGTAAGCTTTCGCTTAGTAAGAAACCATCTACCTCACAAAACATGCAATCGATGCAAATCATGCTTTGAAAACATGCTATTTAAAACATGTACTGATTAGGCTGAAACATGGCATGCTATCATACATAGAAATCAAAGCTAGTCATGGCATACTATCATCTAACATGTGTAACAAAACTGAACATGAGCACCAAAGCATGACATACAAAGCTAACCATAAACTAGCATATGTATCAATAATAAGAAAAACTGAACTGAACATAAAC
This sequence comes from Zingiber officinale, assembly GCF_018446385.1. NCBI lineage: Eukaryota > Viridiplantae > Streptophyta > Magnoliopsida > Zingiberales > Zingiberaceae > Zingiber > Zingiber officinale. The sequence continues at coordinate 99,612,678 of NC_055995.1, read as the reverse complement.
TGAGCTAGACTGGAGCTGAATTCAAACTCAACTAACATAACTAATCTTTGTGAGTTTTGAAAAGCTAATAATGTAATAGATTAAAGTACATAATCATACTGCTAACGGGCCCGACAACTGTACATGCTATGCGCGCATCCTTAACTAGACCCGGGGTTGCAAATCCCGAATTTAGTAAGGTTTACTATGTTATCTAAACCTAGGGACCGACTATGGGAGCCCAGCCCAATGGATATCTAATCCTGTACAGTGCCCCTACTGGAAGTAAAATACTGGATCATAGCTAATTAATTTACCTTACTTTTACTAGGTTATCTGAACCTAGAGGCGACTGTGGGTGCCCACCCATTGGACCGTAGTCCCATATATGCTGTGGCAAGGCTAACTAAACTATTTAAATGCTTCTATTGCATTTATTGAGCTATTAAAATGCCTAAGTTACATTTTTCTGTGCTAAATAATTTAATCGAACACTTAGTATGCACTAATTTACATCCTTGTGCCGAAAGTCTACATATTACTAAACTAAAACATGGAATTCACACGGAAGCTACTTATACTGCAGGAGAGGGGTTTCTTACCTCGTGCTCGAAGTTTCTTATGATTCTAATCGCTAGTTTCCGAAGGAGACGATCCTTTCGACGATCTTCTCGCGTCTATGCGTTCTTCTCGCGGAGAGAAACGTACTCGTGTCGGAGATGTCGCCGGAAGGTGTCCTTGAAGCCCTAGGAAAGGAACCCTAGGCTTCTTCTTGTGGTTGGCGCCGAGAAAAGGAGAGGAGAAGGGAAGTCGGCGGTGAGGGTTTGAGGAGAGAAAAGCTACGATCCAAAATAATTTTTCACTTAATTCCTCCCTATTTATATTAAAGGATTAATTCGCCCAACTCTAATATAAATTTAATTGCCTCCCTTTCCTTTCAGCACGGCCCTGCTGGGTTCAACTGGTTACTAAAAATTATCCGTAAACCACAGGTCTCGGGTTCAATTCCCGCTTAGGCCGTTTTCGTTTTCTATTTGTTTTTGCTACCTCCGCTACTCTAAAAATTCTGTAAAAATATCCTAAAATTCCAGAAAAATCATAGAATATTTCTAAAATAGTTTTGAGAATTTTCGGGCATTACACTTTAGCTCGACCAATCCAACTTATTCTTCTCGTTTCCTTGCCCTTGGAGGGCAGACATACTTTTCATTTTTGTTGGGAGGTCTCCTCCCAACATCCTCCACCAAATTGTTCTTTTCATTAGGTGGCCTTCCATGAGGATGGAAATTCCATTCCTCAAGTTTGTAAATGCTTGCCCTGCTACAAGCATTTAAAAGAGAAGAAACATGGTTAGAGACATTAGATAAATCATACTCCAACCGTTCCTTACCAATTACCAATAACAACTTATGATTTTTAACATCAATAATTGCTCCAGCTGTAGCAAGGAATGATCTTCCTAATATGATAGGAAGTTTAGGGTCCTCTTCCAAGTCCAACACAACAAAATCTGTGGGAATAATACTCCCACCAACTTCTACTGGCATATCTTCAATAATACTCATAGGGTACCTGCAGGAATGATCAGCAAGTTGTAGTGTCATAGTAGTAAGTTTAATATTTTTGAGACCTAACTTATTACAAATTGAATAGGGAATGAGGCTAACACTTGACCCTAAATAACAAAAAGCTTTTTCAATGAATTCCGTTCCTATATTGCAAGGAATATAAAAGCTCCCTGGATCCTTCAATTTTGGGGAAGTGTTCTTCACCAAAAGAGCGCTGCATTCCTCAGTTAGTGCAATGGTCTCTACATCTCCCCTCTTTCTTTTATTTGACATGATGTCCTTCAGGAATTTGGCAAACTTTAGCATTTGAAGAATAACATCTATAAGAGGAACTTCAACGCATATCTCTTTAACCTTCTCTAAAAATTTGCCAAATTCTTCATCCTTTTTAAGCATATTGAGTCTTTGGGGAAAAGGGATAGCTTTGCTCTGATGGTTCAGTGGAAGAGTCTCTTCAATCTCAATGGTATTCTCCTCATTATTAAAAATCTGACTAGGTGTAGGAGGAGAGAGCTCTTCTTTATTTTGCATCCCTTTTTGAGCAGTCACTTAGGGATTTCCCAAGGTCCGTCCACTCCTAAGCTCAATTATGTTGCAATGCTCCATAGGATTTACATCAGGTTTTCCAGGAAGTTGTCCTGGTGCTCTAGAAGATGAGGAAGCTAGCTGGGCAATTTGGCTATCCTGAATCTTTTGATGCTTTTCAGAATTATCCATTCTCTGAGTAAGCTTCAATAGATCCTGCTTCATTTCATTTTGATTAGAGATAATTTCTTCAAGCATCTTTTCAATTTTGGATGTAGGAAAGCCTTGAAAAGATTGTTACTGAAAATTTTGTTGCCCAGATTGAAAATTTGGTCTTGCCCCCATAGATGGTCCTTGATCCTAATTATTTATGTAAGAGAAATTTGGATGATTTTTCCATCCAGGGTTGTAAGTATTTGAGTATGGGTTGTTCTGTCTTTGATTGAAACCCATGATTGCATCGCATTGCTCCAATTGATTAATTTGTGCAGTGATAGCTCCCAATGGACATGAGTCATTTGAATGTTCTGAACTCCCACATACTTCACAAGATATAGCAATGGCATTTACCATATTTGAACTAGTCCCCATATTCTCAAACTTTTTTGTAAGAGCATCAAGTTTTGCAGCCAATAAAGTCACTGCATCAACATCAAACTTTCTTGATGCTTTTGTTATTGGGTTTATTGAAGGATGACCACCACTTCTTTCATTTTCCCATTGATGATGACCACCACTTCTTTCATTTTCCCATTGATGATGATTTTATGCTACACTCTCTATGATTTCCTCAGCTTCATCCAAATTTTTATTCATGAGTGCCCCTCCAGCAGCTGAATCAAGGGACACTTTGGTATGATAATTAATACCATTATAGAAAGTATGCAATACTAACCATCTTTCCAAACCGTGGTGAGGGCACTGTCTGAGCATACTATTGTATCTATCCCAAGCTTCAAATAGAGATTCTGAGTCAGCTTGTTTGAAACTTGCAATCAAATTCCTCATATGAGCAGTTTTACTTGGGGGATAGAATTTATCAAGAAATTGTTGCTCACATTGTTCGCAGGTGGTGATACTGTTGGGAGCCAAAGAATTCAACCATTGCTTGACCCTATCTCTCAAAGAAAACCCAAATAATAATAATCGCACTTCTTCTGAAGGAACACCATTCATTTTCATTGTCCCACATATTTCATAAAAGACCTCTAAGTGTTGATTAGGGTCTTCATGTGGTCCTCCACCAAATTGATTCTGCTGCACCATGGAAATAATTGCAGGTTTGATCTCAAAATTATTTTTCTCCACTGAGGGTCTTGAAATACTAGATCGAAAACCCCTAGCATAAGGTGCTGCATAATCCTTTAGTGGTCTATTAGTCATGTTCAAATGCTCTTGTTCTTCAATTTGTCTCTGCAGAATTCTTCTTCTATGAAATGTTCTATCAATTTCAGGGTCAAGAGGAAAAAGTTCTCCTGCAAAGTTAGATCTTCGCATACACAAGAACAAGATTGCAATAGAAACTAAATCAAACAAAGAAATTAAAAACAGAGAAAAGTAAGATTGGAATGTTAGGAAACAAAAAAATGCAGAATTAAAATTGCTACAAAAGAATTTCTAAGAAGTTAGAAAGTAACAGGAAAATATAAACAGAAAACTAGAGATTAATTAGAAATATGCAAATGAAAAGAAATAGAAATGTTATGTTTAGTCTAACTCAATTGATAATCTCCAATGCTATAGCGCAGTCCCCGGCAACGACGCCAAAAACTTGTCACGTTCCGCAAGTGTACGGAAATATCGCAAGTAATATAAAAGATTATCGTATCCACAGGGACTGGAATAAGCACTAGAAATATCTCAAAGAGAATTAGCTAAACAACTAATCAATTGGTTTCAAATGCTAAGGATGAAAAACAAATCTAAAATGAAAGATTAACAAACAAGAGTTTAGGGTTTGAGTTATGATAAAGGGAGGTTCTAGGAGTTTTAGTTTCTTTGTAAGATCTCTTGAATGTATATGGTTTACCAATTCTTATTTCTCAATTGTCTAATATTTGTAGAAGGTTGTCGGTTCTCTCTTGCAATAGATAACCGGCTTAGGACTGAAACATGTACCTAAATGTGATCAATTAGATATGAACCTACGTTGTCCTTACACAGGATTGCACCTATTACTATGCTTCCCTCGGATATCAACATAGAAGTTCATAGCTTCTTAACCCATAAAGATACATGGATTGAATCATAAAATATGTCCTACCCTCTTGAATATTCTCATTTCCCCTTCAAGATTATCCCTCAAACGTCCTTACACGAGCTTGCACCTATCACGTGGATCCCTCGAAAAATTGAGTGAGAGTTAATCTCTACAAAGTCTATAAGATATCGAAACAATCAATCAAGAATGAGAATTAAGCCCTAATCATAATTAATCATTCAAGATCCAATCAATACAAACTAGGCAACATCATAGAAACAAAGAAATGGCAAATCCACAAGAGTTTACATCAATTTATCTCACAAATACTCCCTCCATCCTAGAACAACAAGATCTACTCCATAAAACGAAGAAAGAAAACCAAAGATAAGAAGATTACAAACATTTCTTCAATCCCAATCCAAGAAGAGGAGAGAAAGAAAACTTATCTACAATATAGCTCCATCTTCGGATCCAATCCTCGCTCCCGGAGTCGAATTCGCCAAGATCTCCCTTTAGATCTCCCAAAAATCCTCCCAAGAATTGGAGGAATCCACCAAATCTTGCTTTCTCCCAAAGGGGAGAAGATCCCCTTTCAAATCTTCAAAGAGGCTTTAAATAGAGGACACTTTCGGGCGCCACACGACCCCGAGGCATGGCCGTGTGAGGTTCACATGGCCAGAGCCTTTCCCCTCTCTGCCTTCCAAACACGGCCGTGTGGTGTACACGGCCGTGGACAACTCCCATCAAGACCTCCAAGCACGGCCGTGTAGATCCACATGGCGTGGACTGCCTCAGCTTCTGGAAACCTGGCACGACCGTGTGGTGCACACGGCCAGAACACTTTTAAGCGCTGGGAACCCTACACGGCCGTGCGGTGCACTCGGCCAGGGCCTTCTTGGTCTCTGGAAACCTTACACGGCCGTGTAGATCCACACGACCATGTAAGGATTAAACTCTGATTTGCTTCAAGACTTGGCACGGCCGTGTGAGGTTCACACGGCCAGGCCAAGTTCCTTGTCTGTTTGTCCTGGTTGACCACACGGCCAGAGCTCTCCACCCAGGCAGGGCCGTGTGTGGCACATGGCCAAGTGCTTTCTCCAATGCTTAGCTCATAAGTTTGTCCAAGAATGTAGAATCTTCACCAAATTCGACTCCTATGTACAGAAAATGCACAAAAGTATATCTCCGAACAAAAAGAGTAAATATGCTAAAAGGAAAGCTGGAAGTATAAAAATGCATAGATCAAGCAAGCTCAAAGTATGTAAATGTGTGTCAAAACATGCATAAAAGTATATAAAATCTACGTACATCAGCGGCCCTTGTGGCGACCCAACTGGCGGCCCTTATGTCGTCGGCCCATTTGACGACCTCTAATGTCGTCGACCGACGACCCTTGGCCGTGCCGTTACTCACTAGGACTTTCCACCCCTTGCCACCCAAGATTCGAATTCTAGACCTCCAGGCTTAAGTACTAGAGTTTATGAATCCTGGTAGCCAAGTGAGCGGCGCTCACTTGGCTACCAGGATTCATAAACTCTAGTACTTAGCCTGGAGGTCTAGAGTTCGAATCCTGGGAGAGGCAAAAATCCACTGGCCAGGGGTGGGAAGTCCTAGTGAGTAACTGCACGGGCGAAGGTCGTCGGTCGACGACATGAGAGGTCGTCAAATGGGCCGACGACATAAGGGCCGCTAGTTGGGCCACCACAAGGGTCGCCCAAGAGGCCAAAGGGTCGGGTCGTTACAATAAAAAGGCGCTCACTTGGCTACCAGGATTCATAAACTCTAGTACTTAAGCCTGGAGGTCTAGAGTTCAAATCCCGGGGAAGGCAAAAATCCACTGGACAGGGGTGGCAAGACCTAGTGAGTAACGGCACGGCCAAAGGGTCGTCGGTCGACAATATTAGAGGTCGCCAAATGGGCCAACGACATAAGGGCCGCCAGTGGATCGCCCAAGAGGCCAAAGGGCCGGGTCGTTACAATAAAAAGACGCTTTTTATTGTAACGACCCGGTCCTTTGGCCTCTTGGGCAGCCCTTGCGGCGACCCACTGACAGCCTTTATGTCGTCGGACTTTCCACCACTGGCCAGGGGTGAAAAGTCCTAGTAAGTAACGGCACAGTCAAAGGGTCGTCGGTCGACGACATTAGAGGTCGCCAAATGGGTCGACGACATAAGGGCCGCCAGTGGGCCGCCGCAAGGGCTGCCCAAGAGGCCAAAGGGCCGGGTCGTTATACCTAGGCGCCCGGAGCCCTTCCAGGTGCCCGGAGCTACCACATCAGTAAACGGTCAGATTTGATTAGCAAGCTATAAATAGAGCCCTGGTTTCAGTAGTTCAGATCATCACTTGTACATAAATTCATTTTCTTTTCTGTTCTACTACTTTTTGTGAATTGTTAACGCTGTAAGAGGTTACTCCGCCTGAAAGAGAAATCTAGTGAGCTTTTTATAGTTTTGAATTAGCAATCCTCTAATTGCAAACCAAGTAAATTCTGTGTATCTTTCTTTTATCAATTAATTTATTATTTCTTTTTATACTAGTGTTTGTCTAACTTAGTTCAAAAGTTTGACAAAGGTCTGTTTGTATTTTTGGGACAATTCACCTCCTCTTGCCGGTCGCATGAAAAGGGAACTATAGTAATAAGTTCAAGCGAAAAATGTAACCACTACGAACAATAAACGTTTTCTCAGGATCCCACATTGGAGAGAGTTTCATGCATCGTGCTACATTCTTAGCAATTAGATAATAGAGGGAAAAAGGAAAAAAAAAATATGTAGAGATAAATAATAGTATAATATTAAATATATTTTTGATTTTCTAAATATTTTTAAAAATATATCAATTATTATAAGCAATAAATATTTTTAATTTATTAACCAAACTTAATTTTGATTGGTAAATTATTTTTTTATTAATAAAAATTCAAAAATTAAGGATCAAATTTTAATAAAAATAAAAATAAATTACCAACTCAATCTAACTTTAACTATAAAAAATTAATCCTCCCCATGTAAAAGGTCGTTGCACTAGGGTAAATATCCCTTGTGATTTACACCCTTCCAAAGAGTGTGGGGTTGCTCTCTAGAGGCCGCTAAGATGACGACTTTACCTTTTGCTCCACTAGTAAAAAAATTAAAATTATCAATCAAATTTACAAGTAAACAAATCTAATTTAGTTAGTAAAAAATTAAAATTATCATGGAAAATAAATCTCGACTAAAACTTATTTTCACTATAATTTAAAATATTTAATATCTAAATTTATATATATATATATATATATATATATATATATATATATATATATATATATATAATTGGGTAGTTCCAATATAATAGAGGTCCTAATCTCACATCTCTACCTTTGTATATTTTATTTTTTCATATTATCTTTATTTTTTAATATTATTATAGCATCTATGAACTCATACTCATTAAACATGAACATTTCAACTCTAATCAACACTAATAAATTATGTTGTATTAGTTATAGTTTATAGTTGCATATGTTGAGTTGTAGAAATTAAGAAGAGGAAAAATCTAGCTATATTATTAAATCTAAAAAAAAATATTAGAAATACAAAATATAAAGTCTTATATAACTAAGTTAAGAAATCTTAAACCCTAAATAGAAAAGATAAAAAGACTAAATTACCCTAAAAGGTATAAATAACTAAATATATATATAATCTAACATCCCCCCTCAAACTCACGATGTTATAGCTAGAACCATTGAAAGTTTGTCAGATAAGAAACGAAAACGTTAAACGGAATGTGTCTTGGTAAACATATCAGCAAATCTGTAGATTTGAAGAAACAAAAGTCAATGTGATGGTGCAAATCTAAAAATGATGACGAGTAATGTGACAATCAATTTCAATATGTTTCGCCTGCTCATGAAAAACTAAATTGCATGCAATTTGAATAGCACTCTGATTATCACAATATAATAGAGTAAGTTGATGAAGAGAGATACTCATATCTGTAAACAACCAATGCAACCAAATTATCTCATAAGTAGCTGAAGTCATGACACGATACTCAACTTCTTTGGAAGATCTAAAAATAATATCTTGTTTCTACTCTTCCAAGAAATGAGAGAATCATCAAGAAAAATACAGAAGCTAGTGGTAAATGTTGGTGCGGTTAGCACTGACGGTCTAACTCAAGTTTTGATGAATGAAAAAGTAGGTTAAGTTAGTCTCGCTGTGATCTAATACTTTGAATAAGTGTGTAGGAGAAGTTCAGCTAGGTCGACGGGCTGACCTGATAGCTGGCACGAAGCCCAGCTAAGTCGACGGGTCGACCTGATAGCTAGCACGAAGTCCAGACTGGTTGACAGGCTGATCTGATATCTGGCACGAAGTCCATCTAGGTCAACGGGCTAACCTGATAGCTCGTACGAAGTCCAAACTGGTCGATGGGTTGACCTGATATCTGGCACGAAGTCCAGACGGGTCGACGGGCTGACCGAACGTCTGGCAGGTAAGTTAAGGTAAGTCACTGGAGGGGAGTGACTTGGTGAGGGCATGCTCCTCGTTCGAGGGAACAGTAGGCGTTGATCTAACTTAGAACTATTTCGAGAATCAAATTTGAGATCATGACTAGATTCCAGTCTCGGTGAGACGGAATCTAATTACTACCCTTTTCTTTAATTGTACTAACCTTTATTTTGCAGGGTAGTATAATTTATATTTACCTCGGACTAACGTTTCTTGCAGGAAGTTGATTGCTGGAAAATGGGGGTCAGGTGCCCGGAAGGGATCCGAGCGCCCAGAAGGGATCTGGGCGCCTGGAAGGCAAATTCTATCCCCGTAGTCGTCGCAATGTGGAGCTCACTGATTGGCTGGGCTACGTCACAGTCCAGGCGTCTGGAAGGGATCCGGGCGCTCGGAGCATCCTATATAAGGAGGTCTCGCCCTGTAGCAAAATAAAAACAACATCTTCCAATGACTGCTCTACTGCGATGTGCTCTTGCGATGCTGCTTCTCCGACAACTTGCTAAAGTTCTCTTTCTTTCATTATTGTCGGTATTTTTCTTAATAGTTCTTGTACTCAATATTGTAATATAATTTTGCGAATTATTAGTGATTGCCCAACGAAAGCACTCAACGAGTGCGGGCCTTAGAGTGGGAGTCGACCAAGGCTCTGAACCAAGTAAATTGGTTTGTGTTAGCATTGTTTTGCTTTTATTCTTCCACTGTGCTTACTCTAATTCGATACGATAATTTTTCGATCGCTATTCACCCCCCTCTAGCGACTTTCACGATCCAACAAGTGGTATAAGAGCAGGTACAACTCTGATTTGGTGCAACCATCAATCAGACAAAAGCGGTGGATTTTTTTTGTTTTCTTTTTTGGCTTTAAGTTTTTCGAAACAATCCAAACTGGTATTGTTGCCTTTTTGGATCTTTTTTTTCGTAGCAAGTTAAACTGAATTGGTGCAACACCAATTCAATCTTAAAATTTCTTTCATTCTCCCACACTGCTAATCCAAGACCAAGTCTTAGGATTTCTTTCTCCTTGTTTTTTGTGTGCAAGGTAAAATGTCTCAAATCGAAGGTTTCATCACAATCCGTCCCCCTCTATTCAACGGTGATGATTCCCCCTACTAGAAGAAGCGAATGGAGGTCTATCTAAAGACTAACTTCGACCAGTGGTTTATCATCACCAGATGTTACAAGACCGAAGATCAGAAGCACCAAAGCCACGTCGCGCTAATGCTCCGCGAATCAGAGGATGAATCGGAAGACGAGTCCGAATCCGAATCGAGTCACGAGTCCGTACTCGTTTCCGAAGGTCCCGAAGAGGTATACCTTAGTTTAAATAAGAAATTTTTTAAAGTCATTGCATGTTTAGATAGAAAGTTAACTAAAATTGAAAATGAAAATAAAATGCTCCTTGAGGAAAACCAAAATCTCAAGGAACAAATCACAAACTCTAATCCAACTCAAGCTTTAACACTTGAGGAGGAAAATTCAACACTAAAAACTTAAATTAATAAATTAAAAGGGCTTTTAGAGAAATTTACATCTAGATCTAAAAATTTAGATCTTATATTAATTAGTCAAAAATGTGTTTACAATAAATCCGGACTTGGCTACAAGTCAAGTTCAAATAAATCATTTATATCACTAATAACTCAAAATAAACAATAAATTAAAGCTTGGGTTCTGAAAATATGCTTAACCACGCAAGTAGGAATTAACCAATGTTATATATCCAAAGATAAAATATATTATGTAAAATCAAATAAACCAAATCAAAAGTCAAAATACAAACCTAGACCAACTAAACCAAAAACAAACTATTTTAGAACTTACCAAAAATCAAATTATCATGAAGTTAAATACAATTATAAAAGTAATCAACATAAACCCAAAATTAAAACCTAAATCAGATTAATAATTCAGGAGGAGGCTCCAAAATAGTTGGTACCTCCAAAAATAATCTACCCGACAGGGTAACCAAAAACTAACCTACCCGGCAAGGTAATCAAGACTAGTTTAAAAACAGACAACAGTTTAACTTGACCTATGGTACTGGTGAAATTTTGGATGATAGTACGTTAGGAAAACTCTGTCTATGCATGTCTAGGAAGATATGACTTCGACCTGGTGCATTTGGCTTAGTGGAACTAACCGAAGCTACCCCTTACGGATCCTAACTAGTTAGACCAAGGTTTTGTACTAAGTTCAGTAGATAGGACTATTTGAAAAACTTCGAAAGCATGGTTACTCTAATGATGTCGAAGTGACTCACCATAGCCCAAAAGTTTATCTAGAAAAAGTCTATTTGTTGAGCCTAAAGCCAAACTTGAATCTAACACAAAGTTAAACCAAACCCTAAAAATTGAACTTAACTTCATCTCACAAAAATTATAGGTTTTCCTTATTGAAAACATAGATCGAGTGAGATGACTAAAGACTTCAAATCGAACCAAATTGAATCGAATCGAATCGAATCAAGTCGAATCGAATCAAATATAATCGAATCAAGCCAAATCGAATCAAATCAAATTAAAGTAAAATTAAATTAAATTAAATTAAATTAAATTAAAAATTAATTTAACTTGAAAATTATTATAAAAATTTAACTTAAAAATTATTTTAAAAATTAATGGTAGAAGTAGAGGAACCCTTGTTAAAGGTGGAGAAGCGGGATGCGGTAGCTAGGTCCTGCTGAACTTTTCTTTGTGATCTCTAGCTTGCTAGCACTGAAAGCTGACTCATTTCATATGAGGGACTGATCGAGCACCCTTGGAAACCACTTAATATGGGCTCGGCTCAGGTTGAAGGAACTCAGTGGGAAGGCTCTGTCCACGTCTCCGGGCTTTTTTCAACTGCGAACCTCACTCGACCCTACCTCTACTGGGAATCATCTCCTTCAGACCTTCTATCTGGTATGTGGGGTTCACCGCACTTTCGACTTAAAAATCAATTTAACTTAAAAATTATTTTAAATATTTAACTTAAAAATTAATTTAACTTAAAAATTATTTTAACTTAAAAATTATTTTAAAAATTAATTTAACTTAAAAATTATTTTAAAATTTAACTTAAAAATTATTTTAAAGATTTAAGTTAAAAATTATTTTAACTTAAAAATTAATTTAACTTCAAAATTATTTTAAAATTTTAACTTAAAAATAATTTTAAAAATTAATTTAACTTAAAAATAATTTTAAAAATTAATTTAACTTAAAAATTATTTTAAAAATTAATTTAACTTAAAAATTATCTTAACAATTATTGTTAAAATTAATTTAACTTAAAAATTATTTTAAAAAATTTTAACTTAAAAATTAATTTAATTTTAAAATTAATTTAACTTAAAAATTATTTTAAAAATTTAACTTAAAAATTATTTTAACTTAAAAATTATTTTAACTTAAAAATTATTTTAAAATTTTAACTTAAAAAATTGCTTTAAAAATTAATTTAACTTAAAAAAATTTATTTTAAAAATCATTTTAAAAAATTAATTTAACTTTAAAATTATTTTAGAAATTTAACTTAAAAATTAGTTTAACTTAAAAATTATTTAATTTAACTTAAAAATTGTTTAAAAATCTTTACTTAAACAGGTAAACTTAAATCGTTCCAAGTAGAATTAAATTCAAATTCAAACTAATCTTAATTTCTATCTTTTTAGGAAACTAAGTGGATCTTGGACAGTGATTGCTCCAACATATGACTGGGAATCACACCAAATTCACTGAACTAACCTACAAAAGCTTAGGAACATTTGCCTTTGGGAATAACGGTAAACTCAAGGTAATTGGTATAGGTAACATTGAACTTAAAACTGACTTTATTATTACAAAAGTATTACTCGTTGAAAATTTCAAGTATAATCTTCTTAGTATTAGTGAATTATATGACACTGGATATAAGGTTAGGTTTTTATCTTCGGAATGCTTAATCAAGCACTTAGACAACCCTTCTATAAGTTTAAAAGAGTTTAGACAAGACAACATCTATGCAATTAACCTAATCACTCCTTCAATTAAGTGTTACTTAACCCAAAAAGAAGAAACTTAGTTATGACATAGAAGAATGTCACACACTAACTTCAGAAATATAAGTAAATTAAATGGATTAGTTAGAGGATTACCAAAATTACCTAACTTAATTAGACTCAACAATTTGTAATGTTTGTCAACAAGGAAATAAACAAAATCTACTCACAAGCCAACTAATCAACTTCAAACAAACTCAATATTAGAACTTTTATACTTAGACTTATTTGACTCCCATGGGGTCAAATCAATAAATGGTAGCTTATATTGTCTAGTAATAATAGATGATTATTCTAGATTCACCTGGGTAAAATTCTTAAAAAATAAAGATGAAACATTTGAAATCTTTACTAATTTTTGTAAACAAGTTGAAAATGAAAAAGACCTAAAAATTAAAAGAATTAGAAGTGACAACAGAGGTGAATTTAAAAATCATAACTTCAACCAATTTTGCCTTGAAAATGGATATCATCATGAATTCTCGTGTCCTAAAACACCTCAACAAAATGGAATTGTAGAAAGAAAAAATAGAACTTTACTTGAAGCCTCTAGGACAATGTTAAATGAATATAACTTACCTAAATATTTTTGGGCAGAAGATGTCAGTACAGCATGTTATGTGCAAAATAGAACCACACTAAATAAAACTCATAATAAAACCTTCTATGAAATATATTATAATAAACAACCCAATATCAAATATTTTAAAGTATTTGGGTGCCCAGCCTACATACTAAACACAAGAGAACACTTAGGAAAGTTTACTTCTAAAATATAAGATGGGATTTTTGTAGGATATTCACTGAACAGTAGAGATTATAGAATTTATAATAAACTCACACTAAGAATTGAAGAAACCTCAAATGTGAAATTTGAAGAGTCTAATCGAAACCTAGAATAAACTCAGATTCAACCAATTGATTTTGTTCAAGGTAATAATAATCATGGCGAAACTAGTGAATCTTTAAATAACAAAGAAGAAGATCACCTTCAAGTGAACCATAAGAGTCAACCCAAATCACCCAATTGATCAAATAATTGGTGATCCAGGCCTAAGGGTTCACACTAGGTCATCATTTATAAACCTAAGTCAAATATCCCTAATTTCAAAAATTGAACTCAAGTCTATAGATGAATCCTTACTTGACCCAAACTGAATCATAGCTATGCAAGAGGAACTAGCCCAATTTGAGAGAAAATAATTCTGGGACTTAGTACCTCCACCTAAAAATAAAAAGGTAATAGAAACAAAATGGGTGTTCAGAAATAAACTAAGCAAAACTAGGGAAATCACTAGAAACAAAGCTAGGCTTGTTGCTAAAGGGTTTAGTCAAGTAGAGAGACTTGACTACGATGAAACTTATGCCCCAGTAGCTAGACTAGAATCCATTAGAATGTTACTTAGCTATTCATCCCATAAAAGGTTTAAACTATATCAAATGGATGTCAAATTTGTCTTTCTAAATGGACTAATAAAAGAAGAAGTCTATGTAAGACAACACCTAGGTTTGAAAATTTAGATCATCCTGACCATGTCTTTAAGCTAAAGAAAGTCTTATACGGACTTAAGCAAACACCCAGGGCATAGTATGAAAGGTTGACCACTGACCTAATATCCAAAGGGTTCAACCAAGGTCAAATCGACCCAATCCTATTTGTCAAATCAATAAAAGAGGATATCTTTATAGCCCAAATCTATGTAGATGACATAATCTTTGGGTCAACCAACTCAGAATTTTTACAAGAATTTACAACTCTAATGGAACAAGAAGTTGAAATAAGTCTAGTAGGTAAATTAACTTACTTTTTAGGATTACAAATCAAACAAACAAATGAAGGTAATTACATTTATCAACAAAAATATACTAAAAAATTACTTAAAAAATTTGGGATGAAAAATACTAAAGAAATAAAAACACCTATGTCAATTAACACAATCCTAGATGATGACCCTAGTGGAAAATCAATTGACTTAAAATACTATAGGAGTGTTATAGGTAGCCTACTATACTTAACTGTAAGTCAACCCTATATTTTATTTGCAGTTAGTATGTGTTCTAGATACCAAACCTGTGCTAAAGAATCTCATTTGACTCAAGTCAAACGAATCTTTAGGTATCTTAAAGGAATATCCAATGTAGGAATTTAGTATCCCAAAACTAACAATTTTGAACTAATAGGCTATTCTGACTCAGATTACGCTGGCTGCAAGTTAGACCATAAAAGTACAAGTGGTGGATGTCAACTACTGGGACCATCATTTGTCAACTGGTTTAGTAGAGAGCAACATTGTGTTACTCTATCTACTACTGAATCAGAATACATAACTATAGGAGAATGTGTCGCACAACTATTATGGATGATGCACACCTTAAAAGACTTTAACTTAAACCTTACAAATGTAAAAGTATTAATTGATAATGTTAGCTCAATTAATTTAACAAAAAATCATGTGCATCATTGAAGAACCAAACACATTGAAATTAGGCATCACTTTATCAGGGATCATATTACTAAAGGAGATATTGAACTTAAATACATTGAGTCCAAGTCTAATTTAGCTGACATACTCACTAAACCCCTCCCTGAAAGTGAGTTTAGTAATGTACATCGAAAATTAGGAATGTATTTAATAGACTAGGATTATCAAAAGTGTAAAATTATTTTCAAAAAATATCTTTAAAAATCTAGGATAAAACTTTTTATATATTTCTTAAAATTTCCTATTTTTAGAATTCTAAAAATCAATTTTAGCCTTAGAATAGATCATTCCCTTAGAAAGTATACTCCTATAGATCTACAATTTGAGCATCTCACCAACACACTAGGGTTAACTTGTTTGTGTGTTTCTGAACTTAGAAAGGGGTGAAATGTATAGGCAGATTGCCTGAACTTAAGATGCTTATCTCAGTGCATTAACATAAGTCTGAGCATTAAATACAAAGCAAATATCAATTAGGTTAAGTTATTCAGCTTAGTCAAACACTAACTGAATACAAATTAACTTAACCCGACTAATCAAATGAAAGCTGTTATCATTTGATAGTTAGTAAGTAACTAAATGGTTAAACAGTTGAAGTTTTTTTTTTGTCAGGTTCAGGAAGAGGATTAATTGTTTTCATACTTATTATTTTCTCCTTTTGGAAAATATTTTTGAAAAATTACTTTTAAAACATATTTTTCATTTCTTAAAAATTGTTTTGAAAATTTCTTTAATTTTTGAAAAATGGATTTTAAAAACTTCAAAAACCATTTTTGAAAATAGATTTCAAAAACTTATTCTTGAAAATGACTTTCAAAAATTTAGTGTTGAAAATTGACTTGTCTTTGAAAATTAGTTTTAAAATTGACTTTTATAAACTTATTTTTGAAAGTAAACTCTTACAAACTCATTTTTAAATCGACTTATGTTTGAAAATTGTTTTTGAAAAATTGCCTTAAAAAAATCACTTCAAGTTTTAGCAAACTTAAAAACTACGTTATTTTGGCAATTATACAATGTTAGTTTTTGAATATATGCTACTTTTCAAAAACTTAGCTATTTTGAAAAAGTTAGACAATGTTGAAATTTTAAAAGTGACTTTTTCTCCCCCGGGACAACTTGAAAATTTTATCAAAATTTTCTGTTGTCAGATTTATTTTCTTTTACGTTACCATTTTTTTTTGTCTATGTTTGCTATTATTTTTGATGAATGCCAAAGGGGGAGGATTAGGTAGTTAGTGGCTTAAGTTAGTTAACAACAAAATACCAAACATAAAACAAGGCTAACTTAAAAACCACATCTTCCACTTGCTTATGTTTTTGCATATTGTTTTTCACTAACTTAACACAGGTTGTCATTGCATTAAAAAGGAAGAGATTATTGGTGCGGTTAACACTGACGGTCTAACTCAAGTTTTGATGAATGACAAAGTAGGTTAAGTTAGTCTCGTTGTGATCTAATACTTTGCATAAGTGCACAGGAGAAGTCCAACTAGGTCGATGGGCTGACCTGATAGCTGGCACGAAGCTCAGCTAGGTCGACGGGCCGACCTGATAGCTGGCACAGAGTCCAGACTGGTCGACGGGCTGACCTGATGTTTGGCACGAAGTCCAGCTAGGTTGACAGGCAGACCTGATAGCTGGTACAAAGTCCAGACTGGTCGACGGGGCTGACCTGATGTCTGACACGAAGTCCAGACGGGTCGACGGGGCTGACCTGATGTCTGACACGAAGTCCAGACGGGTCGACGGGCTGACCGAATGTTTGGCAGGTAAGTTAAGGTAAGTCACTAGAGGAGAGTGACTTGATGAGGACGTGTTCCCCGTTCGAGAGAACAGTAGGCGTCGATCCAACTTAGAACCATTTCGGGAATCTAAGTTGATCTAAGTTGAGATCATGACTAGATTTCGATCTCGGTGAGACGGAATCTAATTACTACATTTTTCTTTAATTGTACTAACCTTTGTTTTGCAGGGTAGTATAATTTATATTTGCCTCAGACTAACGTTTTCTTGCAGGAAGTTGATTGCTGGAAAATGAGGGTCCGGGTGCCCGGAAGGCAAATTCTATCCCCGCGGTCGTCGCAATGTGGAGCTCACTGGTTGGTTGGGCTACGCCATAGTCCAGGCGCCCGGAAGGGATCCGGGCGCCCGGAGGGGATCCGAGCGCCTGGATCATCCTATATAAGGAGGTCTCACCCTGGAGCAAAATATAAACAACATCTTCCAACAACTACTCTACTGCGCTGTGCTCTTGCGACGCTGCTTCTTCGATAACCTGCTAAAGTTCTCTTTCTTTCATTATTGTCGATATTTTTCTTAATAGTTCTTGTACTCAATATTGTAATATGATTTTGCGAACTATTAGTGATTGCCCAACGAAAGCACTCGACGAATGCAGGCCTTGGAGTAAGAGTCAACCAAGGCTCCCAACTAAGTAAATTGGTTTGTGTTAGCATTGTTTTGCTTTTATTCTTCCGCTGTGCTTACTCTAATTCGATACGATAATTTTTCGATCGTTATTAACCCCCTCTAGCAACTTTCATGATCCAACAGTAAATTTGTGATCTATAGGATCACCAACCCAATCAGCATCAGAGTATGCACGTAACTCAATAGATGAAGTTGAAGAAAATAAAAGGCAATGAAATTGAGTGCCCCGAAGATATCTAAGAATACGAAGAACAATAGTCCAATGAACTGTAATTTGTGCAGTGACAAATTGACTAATCACATGAAAAACATACGCAATATTTGGACTAGTCGTGGTGAGATAAGCTAAGCTTCCAATAATAGTTCTATACAAACTAGAATCCGGTAAAGGTGAGCCATCAGATGGAGAATATCGAGCATTAGTCTCAATAGGAGTCTCAATGACTTTATTATTAGTAAGACATGCATGCTCAAACAGATCAGATATATACTTTGACTGGGATAAAAGATAACCTTTTGGAAATAAATGACCTCAATGCCTAGAAAATAGTGTAGTATATCCAATTCTTTCATAGCAAAACAACGAACTAACTCAAACTTCAAGAAAGTAATTTCATCAAAAGCATCATTAATGATAATCATGTCATCAACATATAATGATAAAAGAATATGACATATACTCATACATCTGACAAAAAATGTTGAATCATAATTACTAGGATGAAAATCAAATGAAGTAATCACTGTAGAGAACTTCTCAAACCAAGACAAGGTGCTTGTTTGAGACCATGAAGCACTTTACGAAATATGCAAACTCCACCAGGCTGGTGTGAAATACTAAGAGGAGGTGTCATATAAATTTTTTTTTATGAAGATCACCATTTAAAAATACATTCTTAACATCCATCTGAGACATCCTCCATCGATTAATAGAAGCAATAGTAATCAGAGTACAAGCTGTCATCGTTTTTGCAATAGACACCACACACAAAAAAGGTTTTAGCCGTGTTTATAAGAGGCCTATAGCAACGTTTACCAACCGCTGCGAAACCTATTGCACCAGTTTTTCAACCTTTGCAGATGTTGGCGGTGCCAAGGGCAACTGAAATAGTGAAACTAACCGGTGCTTTAAACCATTTAACCGCTTCTAATGTATACTATTAGAAGTGGTTAATAATCACATCTGATTCATACCTTTAGAAGCGGTAACTAACTGCTTCTGATGCTTCCTTTTAGAAGCAGTTATTAACCGCTTATGATTGTTTACTATTAATGCAATTATAAACCGCTTGTAAATATGTCTTACAAAAATGGTTTAAAACCGCTGCTAATATACCATATTTTACCTCTATATTTATCATATTTCTAAAACTGAATACAATACCAAATTAAATCAATTCACAATATTCACATTTTAATTCACAAAATAATTTATATCATAACATATTACATTACCAAAATAATATATAATATTCATATTTCATTTCTAAATGTTAATATATCTCATTTACATTTTTCTCCATAATGTACCACCAACATAAAATCTTCTTCAATCCCTAAAACATATACAACTTTTAATAACTATAGGTTATATATAAAGAATTAATAAAAGAAGATCGAATAAAGTCTAATGGACAATCCTTGGTAATTTCTCAAAATATGAGGGTTTTATGATATATTAACAATGAGCTGTTCCATAACTATTTGCAAGGAACTCGTAACAACAACATAAGCTAAAATAATAATGAAGAATTATGATGAACAAGACAAGAGTAGAGAAAAAGACCGCCAGCCATTA
The DNA here is from genome assembly GCF_018446385.1 of Zingiber officinale. Lineage (NCBI taxonomy): Eukaryota > Viridiplantae > Streptophyta > Magnoliopsida > Zingiberales > Zingiberaceae > Zingiber > Zingiber officinale. The sequence goes on along the minus strand of NC_055995.1, from coordinate 99,593,172 downwards.
CTAACCAAAATTTTAGTGATTTATATTACAAAAGAGTGTATGGAAACAGAAATATTAGCTTGCTGAAATTGCTTCTCTTTCCCAAACAAACAGAATTTAGAGAAAATTTTAAACCTGATATCAAAAGCTACACCACTTTTCTTCTCCACGAATTTTATAATTGGGACTTGAGCCTTTGTTATAGTCTAAGAAAAAAATAAAGAAAAAAAATGTTAATCCTTGCATTGGTCCTTCATGCATTATCAACTTTAATCTATTTTTTCAAAAAAATTTGAGGATATATTCCATGTATTGATGCTTAGTACATTAGCAACTATAACTGGTTTAATTTCAAAAGAAAATTTTAAACAATATCGAAACTCTCTGCACTTTTTTAAAAACACTTCTTTGAGATAATGCTCTTTAGAGAGCATAAAGCCCAATTTGTGGAGTCTTCACCTCTGAATCAAGAACCACAACCTAAGAAAAAAAAGTTAAGAGAGTCAAACTTAAGAGGCAAAGAAAGTAGTTCAAGCTTAAATACTGCAGAAAAAAGGATTTCATCCATCACAAAGGTATATTGTGTATCATGTGGGACTAAAATGTTACCAATAAAGGTAATTTGTAGCAGTCAAATAATTATTGTAAATCCCAAAAGATTTAATTCATGTAGATGATCATTTTCCTGCCTAAGAAAATTTTGGAAAATTCTTAAAAGACCTCAGCAATTTGCATGAAGGGTGGATAAATGTATCTAGAAAGATAAAAGCAATTAAAAATCAACAAATACAAGATTTGAAGAAAAAGTCAATGATTATCTTCCAGAGGGACCATTGAATGAAGAATAAAATCCAAGAAAAAGGACAAAGAAGACATGCCCCACATATGGTTTAAATAGGATCCTTTGTACCAAAATTTAATTCCTTAATACACAAGATATGTGAAGCTGTAACTTCAATAATTGCAATACTACGCTAACATTTTGCAATGCAACATCATGTGATGCAAAATTTAACTTTAAGTGTATGAAGGCAAGAAATTAATCACTGATTAGATTGTCAAACATGAAGCTCAAAAAATCTAAGGTAAGGCAATTCCTATCAATCAAAGCAACGAAAAAAAAATACAAGATGCATACTGACAAATAATTTCTAGAGATATAAGACTTGCTTTGATATCACTTGTTGGAAGGTATAAACATGTGCTAAATGATTCAAAAATTTCAACTAGATTATAGGGGAAAATGCAAATAAAAGTAATTCAGATATCTCAAAATCAATTAAGCAACTCTGCTACAAGTTAGAAAGAAAAAAAATGAACATACTCTACATTGAGGCCAGATATTTTTTATAATGTCAGATATGCATTGCACAGCTGCACTGTGAGTCTTGCTCCTCTGGAGTTGGTGAGATGAAATCATAAAAATCAAGTATCTCTGTAGAAATCAAATAGCTGATATCAGTTTAATGGTTGTAAAATTTGCATGAAATTTAAAATATACATACCAATGGTGAGGAAAATAACCATAGCAATGTGAAAAGAATTCAATGAACCAGTTATAAGGGTAGGGGACGGTTTGACTTTGAACTTGATTACAAGTATAACCTGGTAGATAAAAAAAAGCATGCTTGCACAGAAAGTTAATCTTTTTGACAACATATAGTAAGAAAACATTGACTTCCAAAACCTCAAAGTGGTAAAAAAATACATAGTCAAGAAATTATTCAGAACCACCTATCAAGGAAACTGAAATTTTTACTATTGAACCTTAATAGATATATAATAGCAAGTTTTATTTTTATACTAGCCAAGCCTCAAAGCTAACATTAATACCACTCTGACCAAGGTCCAAAGCCTAGGACTTCAATCAGGGTAGTACCAATCGGATTGGTCCATACTGAGGCTAGCTTATAATGTCATATGCAGGAAGAAAACTGATCGGTACTACTTAATAGATATATGGTTAGTCATTTGACAATTATCAGTTCAAAGACTCACTACAAGTTTAGTCACTGAAACCTTTAGGCCCCAAAACATTCCTATTTAACTGCCAAAAGAGTAATTTATGAGATAATTAGCATACATGCTCTTCAATCTACTTGAAGTTTTGATGTTCACTATGCTATTCCTAGGGATGCCTTTACATTGCACATGTCTTTTTGATTTCTTGTAATGTAATTTTGCCTCCCATGATTTTAGATCTCCAAAAATCTCCTCTATCTTGATCGATGTATCATTTTTCTAGGGATCCCTTTTCTCCCATTAGGGACTATGCCGGTCTTGCAAACCCGATAACCACTTGGGAGAGGAAGGAGATAGAGTGAGTGTTCGGCTGGAACTTCTCTCAATCGGGAGAAGAAGAAGGTGGCTACTCCGACGATGAATGGAGATGGCGTCCCGAATCCGGATGACTCGTGTCCCCACCCCTGTTGTGTGCTGATCATGGGAAAAGAGGAGAAGGGTTCCTCTCCCTGTTGGGAGAGGAATAGAGGATGGTGGAGCTTGACTCCGTTCAACGACTATGGCGAGGATGAGGAGGCCGCTAGCCGTTTGTCTGAGGCAAAGAGGAAGAAGGGCGTCAGTGAGATTGATGGTCAGTTTAAACTTGGAGAGCAAAAGCAAAACTAAGGAAAAGTTTTAGCAATGTAAACTTTTCAGATGGGATAGAAATGTAATCCATCAACAGATAGTTTTAGAGCCAAAATCAATCACCTCATGAAAGAAAAAATGATGCATGTACCCTTTTTCATTCACAAAATTACACTATATACTGAAAAAATGATGTATGTACCATTTTTAACTCACAAAATTGAACCGCGTATCCAAAAAATGATGCATGCACCTTTTTGATTTACAAAATTACATCGCATGTATCCATCTTCCTCTATCAAGATAAATAAGCATGTAAAAGAAGGAATATCATAACCCTTTCTCTTCTCTTCCTCCCAGGATAATTTTCCACCATATATTCCTTTCACTTCCTCATCCGTACTTTGGAGTAAACAAAGCCTAAGTCACGGTGCGAGGAGAGGAAAATAGGGATTTGATCTTTGATCATGTTCTACCTTTTTTTAATCTTGTACGCTATTCAACCGCTTCTAAAGGTGGCCAATAGAGACATTTATGTAGCTGCTTTAAAAAATATACCAATTAAAACAATTTTAGAAGTGGTTATCTATGATTGATTCTATTTATTCTAATTTTTACAATCACTTTGTCAACCACTACTAATTTTTTGGTCCTCATATTTACTTTTTTTAGTGAGGAACAAATGTTTCCTCATAATCCATGTCATACTTCTGAAAATAACCTTTAGAAACAAGACAAGTTTTGCATTGTTCGATAGATCTATTAGATTTAGTTTTAATCTTATATACCCAACGAAAATCAATAATGTGTTTTCCTGGTGGCAACGGTACCAAATCTCATATATGAGTCTAATGCAAAGTATTTAGTTTCTTAGCCATAGCATTCTACCAAAGTAGGTTACGAAAAACTTCTCTATAGGATACAGGGTCAGAAGACAATGAACAGATGTAACAAATGAAGCAAAAGAACGAGAATAATAAGAGTAAGCAAAATCTGGTAATTTAGTAGACTTACGAACATGAGTGGATTGACGACGGTGGAGAGAAGGATCATCCGTAACCTTAGGACATGATTGGATAGTGGCAGAAGGAGGAACATGTGGAACGGATATCTCGGAAACCAAAGTACCAGATTCAGTAGAGCTACCAGTAGGAACTATGGGTGAAGTTTCCTTAGTGTTGATATTGAAAGGATTAATGCAAAGAAGATCTACTTTGTCACATTATGCGAACTAGCAGGGATAAAAAAGAACAGAAACACAACATTACGAGAGACATATAATTTTTTACTAACAGGATTAAAATAATAATATCCTTTTTTACTAACACTATAACCCAAAAGACACAAAGAGCAGACCGAGGGGATAACTTATTACGCTCGGCATGTGGACAAAGGATGAAGTAAGTATAACCAAAGACAGGTAAAGAGGAATAGATAGGAGCATGCCCATACAATTTTTCAAAAGGTGACAAGCCTGGATTGTATGAGGTTGGAATTCTATTAATCACGTGAGAAACAGTAAGAAATGCTTCCCCCCAAAAAATACGAAGAACACTAGCAAACAATAAAAATGAATGGAATATTTCAACAAGATCCATATATTTCCATTTGCCACACCATTCTGTTCAAGAGTATTTATACATGAGATTTGATGAATAGTACAATCAGAAACAAGTAAATGTGAAAAATTATTCGAAGTGTATTCACTCCCCAAATCATAACGAAAATACTTTACAACACTAGAATATTGAGTTTTCATAAGAGTTCTAAAGTTGTTGAAAATGGTAAGATAATCAAACATATGTTTCATAAGATAGACCCAAGAGTAATGAGTGCAATTATCAATAAATAAAATATAATACCTTGACCCCACTGTTGGTGCAGGAAGCATCCGACGATCGAACTCGTGTTTTGATAATGGCAAAGAATTCAAAGTTAAGATGTTTTGTATCTAACATGTTGAATGAGTGTTTCAGGAAAGTCCTAACTGCGGTTAGGCAAAGGGATAAACCCTAGGGGGTGGTAACCCTAGGTCATAGGGGGTGGTAACTCTATGCGGAAAGTCTTGGCAGGTCGATGACTTCAGGCAAAAAGTCCTAGGGGGTGGAAACCCTAGGTGGAAAGTCCTGGTGTCGCGAACCAGGTGAAAGACTGGACTAGCCGGGAAGCGGATGTCCAGCAGAAAGTCCGGAAGCGTCGAGTGCTGAGCAAAAGCCCAGTCGATCTGGAGGATCGCACTGGCAACAGGTAAATCTCCTGAGTGGAGTAGGTGAGGACGCGTTCCCCGTAGAGGGAACAGTGGCGTCGGGTCGACCTAGGGTTTCCGGACGGAAATCCGAAGTCAAGAGACTGTCATTATCACTTCTATTATATTTTATGTGCTAACTTTGTGTTGCAGGGTATATTTGGGATTAATGTATCTTGCAGGGACCAAAGTGCAAAGATTAACCTCGGATGAACAGTTCCGAGGCGCCTCCATGGAGCTTGGAGGCGCCTCAGGTGCAAAACCTAAGCTGGCTGCGAAGCAAGCTTCAAGGCGCCTTGGATAGGCTTAAGGCGCCTTGAACAAGTTGATGAAGGCGCCTTGAACAGGATAGAATTCGACCAGGTCGGTTCTGATCCACGCGGGTGATGCGGCCAGCCTGGAGGCGCCTTGGAGGGGTTTAAGGCGCCTTGAACACTGTTTATAAAGGGGATTCGACCAGTAGCTTGAAAACACAACATTCAAGTCTTCCTTCTGCATTTAGCTGCTAACGAACTCGTCCCGAAGTGCTGCAACTCGACACTGACAACCCGAAGCTTCAACTTAGTATTTTCCATTGTCGGTATAAGATTATTTACTGCATTACTTGTAAATCATCTTTGTATACTTTCGAACTTATAGTTGTTGCCCACCGGAAGCGATCAAGGATCGCGGGCCTTCGAGTAGGAGTCGCCTTAGGCTCCGAACGAAGTAAAATCCTCCTGTTTCTGTGTGCTTGTTCTCTGTTTATTCCGCTGCATTTTTACTCGAGTATTTTACGAATAGAACGAAATAGCCACGAGCGCTATTCACCCCCCTCTAGCGCTTCTCGATCCAACAATTGGTATCAGAGCGGGGTTGTTTTGAATTGGTGCAACCACCATTCAAAACATTTTTTTTCGTGGTATTTTGTTTCGGAGTCAATTAGAAATTAGCTAATTAGCTAAAGTTCTAATTTTTTTTAATCAGTGTTGCTCAAAGTTGGTCAATACCACTTGAGCTCGTTATATTTTCCTCCCGCACTACTAATCCAAGACACAGTCTTGGATTAGATCTTTTTGTTTTTGCTTATTTAGGTCTAAAATGACTCAACAAGAAGGATATAGCACTGTTCGTCCCCCACTATTTTCCGGAGAAGACTTCGGATATTGGAAGGGGCGAATGGAGATATATCTGAAGATCCAGTTCAACACTTAGATGATCGTCAAGACAGGACTGCAACTACCAACTGATACGGACGGTAAGCCTACATCCTGTGAGAACTGGGAGCCAGCCTTCATCAAAAAGGTGGAAGCCGACGCCAAAGCTACCTGCACCATCCAGTGCGGTCTTACCAAGGAGGAGCTCAACAGAGTCGGCCCCTTTTCAACCGCGAAGGAACTCTAGGAAAAGCTGATCGAACTTCACGAGGGCACCTCGGAAACCAAGGTAAGTAAGCGTGATTTGTTACTTAATAAACTATACAATTTAAAAATGCAGGAAGGCGAGACGGCAAGTTCGTTACACGCTCGAATTCAAGATATTCTGAATTCCCTTCATGGAATCGGGCAGAAGGTAGAAAATAGAGACATAATAAGGTATGCTCTTAACTCGTTTCCAAGGAGTACATTGTGGGCATCAATGGTAGATGCCTACAAGGTCTCCAAAGACTTATCTTCTTTAAAGTTAGACGAATTATTTTCTGAATTTGAACTTCATGAACAAACTAATGCACAGCCATCCGAGAAGGGTATTGCTTTGGTTGCAGGTACGAGTCGAACACGAGAATCAAGAGTACGGTAAAAAACTGAACCAGAATCAGAAGACGTGTCACGCCCCCAGAAGAGTCCCTGTCCGAGAAAATTTCGGCAGCATCTCCCCTGTACGGCGGACAATCAAAATTTTCTACAAGCACTAAATACTCAGCCACAGGCGGCTGGAATAATAACAGTAATGAAAATCAATCACCACGCAGTTTATATATATATATTCAGCCTCTGGCTGACACAACCACGCAGTAATAATACTCTGACTCGAAATTAACCCTACTCAACTACACTCGTAAAGCCCAAATCCGATTTTTTTCTTACCTCTTCTGCCGTTCAGGCAGGCATGTAGTAGAGTAAATCCAAATCATACGAAAAGTTCATCCAACGGAAAGATTCCATACAATATCCATATGTAAGTCCAAAACAAAACTAAAATAAAGTCTGATAGCGAAAAGCTAAAATGAAACAACTCAAAAACCAGCAGCGGAGTAGCACTACGTGCAGTGGGGACTAGCAAAGATGGAAATCAACATGGAAAGCTCGGAATTAGGGCTCGGAATGTGACCACTGTGAGGAAGAAAGTAACACCCTCAGCGTCGGCACCTAGATATAAGAAAGTATGCACGCTGGTCGAATCTGGTGGCCGACACTGCCCTGTACAAAGGCAGTCCGAGGGATAAGGAAATCCTGTATGCATGTCAAACATAGGTATCCAAACAATATGCAGCATATAAATGCAGCAACCACAAACACAAACAATAAATGCATCATGCATATGATGCCAATGATGCGTCCTGGTCACCCCTGACGCCAGTCGATCATCTCATACAAACGTGAGGCCGAGTGGGTAGGGCTGTGACAACCGTGCACTCTGTCGTCACTACTCCTGATGAGTGACCGAGTGGACGGGATGCTGTCGGAGTACACCTATCCTCCTACCCCAAATCATAGATGGGGGAGCGCAATGCTCTCAACTCCCGGTACTCAAAGACGGGGAGGAATCCCTGCCGGATAACACGTTGTGTCACACTACCCATGAGCGGACCAACGGTGCCTAACAGAGTCCCTGCTGCAACACACACAGCCTGAATCGACCACTAACCCATGAGTGGTGGTGTGTGCAGATCCATGTAACTGGCGATGTGCTCAACAATAATGGAGCGGACTATCGCACAACATGCAATCATGCAAATGATGCATGGCAATAACCATATAAACATCCTGACCTAATCCATATATATAGAAATGTGCACCCTAGGTCAAAGAATCATATCAAATCAAAGGTACACAGAAGGTATAAAAAACCTAGGTCCTGAACATGGTCAAGCATGACATATCACTACCCCTATAAGCATGTACAAACAGGTAAAATATACCTGAGATGCAAAACCAATCAATCAATCAAGCATGTAAGATTTGGGTAGTGATTACCGAAAACAGATAAGAAACACAATTAATGCAACATGTTAAATTAATTACTAAGCATATCAAATGACATAAGTCAAAAGTACCCGCCTCCGAAAATAGAAAGGTCCAATCCGATATCGAGATACTCGTCTCGCGACCAGTCCTGTAATAACCACATTTAATTTAGCTACATACATATCACATAGCTAAAGAAAATTCCTTATTTACCAGAACCCTAATTCGTTCCACTATAAAATTTGATTTAGGTCTAAACCTAAATCAACTTAAACTCTTCCAAATACAAACCTGATACCAGAACAAATTTATACACCTTACCTCTAAACAAACCATTAGATAGAAATCCAAAAACCTAAATCCAAGTACTCATGAACATAATTACTACACCTTACCTCTTCCTCACAGCCCCTCTTCTGATGATCCTCTGCCAAGATCGTTGCTACTGGCAACCAGGTGAATCGCTGGACCAAAGCACACCACAAGCAAACCAGATCAAAAATAAAAATCCTTGCACCTACTAAATTTCCAACCAAACAAAACCTCACCGTGGACTTGATCAAAGGCAAAGAGCACTAGGGCACAAGGTGAGGTCGTGGTCAGCACTGTGCAGTGGAGAAGGCTGAGGAAAAACTGTGGCCGATGGTGCTGAATGAATCAAGGGCAGAGGAAATGCAAATTTGTGGTCGGCGGCTGTAAACTCCACAACAAAGGGCAGAGGAAAGGAAATGCAAAGCTGTGGCCCAAACCTAGGGCAGTGGCGTCGGGAAGGAGTCGGCTAGGGCACAAGATGGTCGTCGGCTCTAGGGCTCGGGTGCCGGCACAGAGGAGTCGGGATCACCGTACGCAGCGGGGAGGAGCGGTGCTCGGCGTCAGCGCCGGTGGGCAGAAAGCAGGCGGTCGGGTGGCGCCGGGTGGCTAGGGCACCGAGGGGTGAAGGCTTCGGCGGCGGAGAGGGCAGCGGTTAGGGCTTGGAGTAGTCGGCGGCGTCGGGGAAGAGATGAGGTGCGGATCGGGGCTGAGGGATTCGGCGATATAAGAGAGAATAAAGAAATAAGAAATATTTAATAAAAGAATTTATTAAAGGAACAATTCCTCACTTAAATCGGGTAGCCCAAACAGGCTTTTCTAGGCCCCGTTTTTATCCCCGTGAACTTATCCGTACGAGCTCCGAAAAATTCCCGAAAAATTTCCAAAAATTCCGAAAAAATCCCTTAATCATATTCGCCTATTTCCGGTATTTTACAAGACGAATCCGACTCAGAAGATTCAGAGGATGAACTGACCAGCGAACTCGTGAACCTTGTGAAGAAGCTCTACAAAAAGAAGAAGGGTTCAACAAGAAAGATCTGAAGAAGGCAGTTCAGTCCAGGGAGGCCCAACCGAACTCAAAGGTAAAATTCGAAGTCACTTGTTACGGGTGCAACCAGAAGGGGCATATCAAAGCCAACTGTCCCAACCAAAAAGAGGCCAAAAAGCAAAGAAGAAAGAAGGCCCTGAAAGCAACTTGGGACGAATCTTCTTCAGAAGACGACGACAATGAACTTGATCAAACAAGTCTACTCGCACTGATGGCCCGGGACCAGATCATCGAGAGCGAGTCAGAAGCCGAGTCCGAGCAAAGCCACAGATCCGCATCTGTTTCAGAAGGGCTAGAATCCAATGTAAGTATTCCAAGGCTTAACAATTTAGTTAATTACTTACTTCGCAAACTAGCTAAATCAAACCTTAGGATTAAATCACTTCTAAAGGAAGTAGCCGTTCTTAAAGAAGTGACAAACACTAATTCTTTACCTGATCAAGTTCAAACTGGAAATTCTACTCAAGTTCAAAAACTTGAGGAAGAAAACTCTAGCTTGAAAAATCAGGTAAAAGACTTAAAAAATATGTTAGAACGGTTTTCTCTGGGTTCCAAGAATCTTGACCTAATTCTTGGGACACAAAGAGCCGTTTACAACAAAACTGGGCTAGGATATAAAAGTAAGAAGAAATATAGATCCTATCTATCCTTAATAAACAAACAAAATAGTAAATCAGTCCAAGCATGGGTCCCCAAGTCCAAATTGATCAATCAAGTTGGACTTGGCCAATACTGGGTTCCGAAGGATCAAATACACTACCTCGATAGACCATATCGAGGATATAATCCAGGGAAAGCTAAAAGAAAAACGATAATTAAAATTTAAAATTCAAAATCAAATTAAAAATTCGAAATTAAATTATAAATTCAAAATTCAAAATTCAAACTCAAAATTTAAAATTCAAAATTCAAAATCAAAAATTAAAAATTAAAAATTCAAAAATTTGAAATTCAAAATTCAAAATTCAAAACTCAAATTCAAAATTCAAAATTCAAAATTCAAAATCAAAAATTAAAAATTCAAAATTTAAAATTCAAAATTAGATGGTGGATCCAAACTAGCTGGCGCCTCCAAATGAACTACCCGACAGGGTAACTGAACCTAATTTACCCGAAATGGGTAAAACAAGAGTAGATTACCCGGCAGGGTAATTAAGGCTAGTTTAAAAAGGGCTGAGTTTAACTTGAACCACAGTACCGGTGAAGTTTTTGGATGATAGTACGTTAGGGAAACTTGGGCATCACATGTCTAGGAAGATATGGCTTCGACCTGGTGCATTTGGCCAAGTGGAACTGACCGAAGCTACCCTTAAATGGATCCTAACAAGTTAGACCAAGGATTAATATTAAGTTCAATGGGTAGGACTATTTGGAAAACCTCGAAGGCATGGTTACTTTAATGAGCTCCGAGTGACTCACCATAGCCCAGAAGTTTATCCAAAGAATGCTTACTTGTTGAACCCAAAGCTAAACCTGAATCTAACACAAAGATAATCCAGACCCTTAAATTCAACAATAATTCATCTCACAACAATTATAGGATTCCCTGATTGACAATCTAGATCATGTGAGATGACTAAGAAATTAAAATTAAATAAATTATTTTTATTTTAAAAAAAAAATCTTAAAAACTTAAATTTCAAAATTATTTTAAACTTAAATTTCAAAATTATTTTAAAAACTTATTTCAAAATTATTTTAAACTTAAATTTCAATATTATTTTAAAAAACTTATTTCAAAATTATTTTAAACTTAAATTTCAAAATTATTTTAAAAAAAAACTTATTTCAAAATTATTTTAAACTTAAATTTCAAAATTATTTTAAAAAACTTAAATTTCAAAATTATTTTTAAAAAAACTTATTTCAAAATTATTTTAAACTTAAATTTCAAAATTATTTTAAAAAATTTATTTCAAAATTATTTTAAACTTAAATTTCAAAATTATTTAAAAAAAAAAACTTATTTCAAAATTATTTTAAACTTAAATTTCAAAATTATTTTAAAAAACTTATTTCAAAATTATTTTAAACTTAAATTTCAAAATTATTTAAAATAAAAACTTATTTCAAAATTATTTTTAAATTTCAAAATTATTTTTAAAAAAAACTTATTTCAAAATTATTTTAAACTTAAAATTATTTTAAAAACTTAAATTATTTTAAAACTTATTTCAAAATTATATTAAAAACTTAATTTCAAAACTTAAATCATTTTAAAAACTTAAATTTCAAAAACTTAAATTTCAAAATTATTTTTAAAAAAAACTTATTTCAAAATTATTTTTAAACTCAATAAACATAAGTGTTTGCTAAATTACCTTGAATACAATAGAATAGAAAATCTAAGGAGTTTACTTCAATCACGCTATCTTTAAATCCATTAAAAAGAAACCAATTCAACTACTTCATGTGTAGGAATTGGATCAATGAATGTTGGATAGTGGATGCTCCAGACATATGACTGGAGATAAGTTGAAGTTTACCAAACTCAAGTACAAGAGTCTAGGATCAGTTGCATTCGGCAACAACGGTAAACTTAAAGTAATCGGAAAAGGTAATATTGAACTTAGTTCCGATTTCATTATTCGAAATGTTTTATTGGTTGAAAATTTTAACTTTAATTTACTAAGCATAAGTCAATTGTGTGACAGCGGATACCTAGTCAATTTTGATAAATCTGGATGTCTAGTTAAAAATATTGAAAACCCAGAAATTAAACTTAAAGGACTTAGGAAAAATAACATCTACACAATTGACTTATCAATATCCTCAATAAAGTGTCTCCTGACACAACAAGAGGAAACTCAACTGTGGCACAGAAGGCTGGGTCACACTCACACTAGACTCATTTCAAATATGAGTCAAAATGGTCTAGTCAGAGGTTTGTCCAAATTAAAATTTATTGAAAATTCAATCTGTGATGCATGTCAAAAAGGAAAACAAACCAAGTCAACCCACAAATCAACTAACCTAGAAAGATCCAACACCATACTTGAGCTCCTTCACCTTGATCTATTTGATTCACATGGAGCCAAATCACTAAGTAAGAACCAATATTGCTTAGTAATAATTGATGACTACTCTAGGTACACTTGGGTAAAATTTCTAAAAACAAAAGATGAAACCTATGAAATATTTAGTAATTTTTGCAACTTAACGGAAAATGAAAAAGACACTAAAATTAAAAGAATAAGAAGTGATCACGGAGGGGAATTTGAAAATCATAGGTTTACCCAATTTTGTAAAATAAATGGATACAAACATGAATTTTCATGTCCTAGAACCCCCCAACAAAATGGACTAGTGGAACGTAAAAATAGAACATTACAAGAAGCAGCTAGGACTATGTTAAACGAATATCACTTAAATCATCAATTTTGGGCTGAAGCGATAAATACTGCAAATTATATTCAAAACAGAATTTTAATTAATAAATTTCACAATAAAACACCATATGAACTCTACTATAATAAAATTCTCAATCTAAACTATCTAAAAGTATTTGGGTGTAAAGTTCACATTTTAAATACTAAAGATTACTTAGGAAAATTTACACCTAAGTCTAACCAAGGAATATTTTTAGGATACTCCTCTACCAGTAGGGCCTTTAGAGTATATAATCAAAATACCTCGAAAGTTGAAGAAACAACTAATGTAATATTTGATGAAGAAAACAGCTTACCTTATATAAATGAAAATATTGACATTAATCCAAGAGCTATAGACGATGATGAAATCCAACCTAATCTTAATGAGTTAGAAGAACCAGTTTCTGACTCATAGATAAGACCAACTAGAGTAAGTACCTCTCACCCACCTGGCCAAATTTTGGGTGACCCAAACCTAGGAGTCAGAACTAGATCATCCTATAGAAACCTTAGTCAGATTGCCCTTATTTCTAAAATTGAACCTAAGACTATAGAAGAAGCCCTGCCTGATCTAGACTGGATCATTGCAATGCAGGAAGAATTAGCCCAATTTGAGAGAAACCAAGTCTGGGACCTTGTACCTAAACCCATAGATAAATCAATAATTGACACCAAATGGGTTTTTAGGAACAAGTTGGATGATCACGGTGATATAATAAGAAACAAAGCAAGGTTAGTAGCCAAAGGGTTTAGTCAAGTCGAAGGCTTAGACTATGATGAAACCTATGCTCCAGTAGCTAGACTCGAGTCCATTAGGATGTTATTAGCCTATGCAGCAAATAAAGGATTCAAATTATACCAAATGGACGTTAAGTCAGCCTTTTTAAATGGTTTTATCAAGGAAGAGGTCTACGTAAGCCAACCTCCAGGGTTTGAAGACATAGACTACCCTAATCACGTATTTAAATTAAAAAAGGCACTATATGGACTAAAACAAGCCCCTAGAGCATGGTATGAAAGATTATCTAATTACTTAATATCCAAAGAATTTAACCAAGGACAAATCGATCCGACTTTGTTCGTGAAAACTATAGAAAAAGATATTTTTATAGCCCAAATCTATGTTAACGACATAATCTTTGGCTCAACTAATTCAAAATTCTTAAAAGAATTTGTTAAATTAATGGAAAGTGAATTTGAAATGAGTATGGTTGGAGAACTTAATTTCTTCTTAGGCTTACAAATTAAACAAACTAAAGATGGAATCTACATTTATCAAACTAAATATGCTAAAGAGTTAATTAAAAAATTCTGTATGGAAAATTCAAAAATTATAAATACTCCAATGGCAACCAACATAAACATTGACTCTGATCCTGAAGGAAAACCAGTTGACCCAAAATACTATAGGAGTGCCATAGGTAGCTTACTTTACCTAACTACAAGTCGACCCGACATATTATTTGCAGTAGGTATGTGCGCAAGATACCAATCCTGTGCAAAAGAGTCACACCTATCATACGTTAAAAGAATACTTAGGTATATTAAAGGAACTCTAAATGTAGGACTTTGGTATCCACGAACTTGCACCTTTACCCTTTACGACTATTCTGATTCAGACTATGTCGGATGCAAGTTAGACAGAAAAAGTACAAGTGGTAGCTGCCAGATTCTAGGTCAGTGCCTAGTAAGTTGGTCAAGCAGAAAGCAACATTGTGTTGCTCTATCCACCACAAAAGCTGAATACATAGCTCTAGGAGAATGTGCATCTCAACTGCTGTGGATGATGCACACGTTAAAAGACTATCAACTAGAGTATAAAAATACACAAATCTTTATTGATAATATCAGCTCAATTAATCTCACCAAGAATCCTATTCACCACTCCAGGACTAAACACATAGAGGTAAAACACCACTTTGTAAGGGATCATGTAGCTAAAGGTGAGATTGCACTCAACCACGTTGAGTCCAAATTAAACCTAGCTGACATCTTTACAAAACCCTTACCTGAACTTGAGTTCAGTGCACTTAGAAGGCAAATAGGAATGTGTTGGGTAGAGTAGGTGTCTCATTTTGTTGTCTTGTTCTCTTAATTCTAGGAAAAATAATTTTCAAAATTTCCAATTTCCTAGATTCTTTTTCAAATTCTGGATTTACTTATCATTTTTCAAATTCTAGAAAAATAATTTTCAAAATTCCCAATTTCGTAGATTTTTTCAAAATTTTGGAATTAGCTTAGGCTTTCCCCCTAGAAATCATGTTCCCCTAGAATTAAGCCAGAGCATCTCACAAACACCTAGGTTTACCTTGATTGTGTAAAACATAGAACGGTGTGAGATGCATAGGGTATAGCCTGGACTCAAGAATGCTTATATCTGTGCATCAATATGAGTCTGGGCATTAAACACGCAATAAACATCAATCAAGTCAAGTCTTCCAGCTCTAGTCAAATCTAATTGGACCAAATTGACTTGACTTGACTAACCATGTGAAAGTTGTTGCCCAATAGGCAGTCAGCAAGTAGCTAAAGGTTAGACAGTTGGAAAAGTACACTCAGTTTTCTGCTTAAGCATGTTTTGATCTTTAAGGCTCTGATACCTAGTCAGTTAATTGAATATAACTCATGTTTGGACTTAAGGACCAACTGAACCTGAATGAATAACCTAAACTAAACTTAAATATTGTTCAAAACTTAAGTTTACCCAAATTTTAAATTCAATACTTCTAAAGATCTAAGCTAAGTTACAATCTTAATGCTCAAATCCTTGCTGAGCCTAGCTAACTTTGAAATCTAACATTGTAAATTCCTACAAAGTCATTTTTATTACCCTCAAAGATTACGTTTCTCCTAGCCTTTAAAATTTATCAAAAAGATACCTCTTTTCACTTAACTAAAGAAGAAATAAAAGTATCTAATTATTCAAAAGTCTATTATTGTTATTGATATATGGCAAAGGGGGAGAGTAGCAAAATTCAAGTAGCAAAATTCAAATAATTTAAATTAAACAAAAGGGGGAGCATCAGTTAAGGGGGAGCAATAGTTAAGGGGGAGCATATAGTTTAGCAAATTTGCCTTTGTTAAATGGTTATCTATTCGTTTATTTACTTAACTCTGAATTTGAGTTGCCATAATCAAAAAGGGGGAAATTGTTGGTGTAGGAAGCATCTGACGATCGAACTCGTGTTTTGATAATGACAAAGAATTCAAAGTTAAGATGTTTTGTATCTAACATGTTTGATCCGTCGGATAGAACAGGGGGGCCCCGTTTTAACGGGTCGACGCCACGTGGAAATCAAAGGGTTAGGTGGACCGGGCGTCCGACCGGACAAAGAGGGGCCAACCTCCCGGCCGGACGGATAGGAGTCGAGAGCCGGCGCTCAGTGGAACAGTAGCAAGGAGCTGAGCGGAAGGCCTAAGAGAAGGTGATATACTGCTAAAAGTCCCTACATAGCGCCCCATCGAAAATATCCCCAACATGTCAATGTCAACGACAGTCCGGACGTGAGGGGAGTGTCGTCCGGCCGGCGCATGAGATGAGGGTCGTCCGGCCGGCGCGTGAACTCCCCGTCCAGCCGGGCGGATGGACGTCCCGACCTGTGGTGGGTAGAGAAGGACAAGAACATCTTCCGACAACTGTCAAGTCCTATGGCTAGGCCATGCTCCAAGTCTGACAACGAGGTGTTCTGTTGTCCCATCAAGGACATACTTGGACTGTAACAGTATGGCGTCAGGTAAGCTTTCTGACAGACACATACCGAGGTATGGGCTGCGGACACGCATACGCCTCGGTGGACATGCAAGAGCTCTTTCACCGCTCTATATAAAGAGCCGCATACTTTGCCCGAGGTACGCGAAAAAAGACTTTGGGAGCCACTTTTTACACTACTTGCTTGCCTGACTTGAGCGTCGGAGGGTTGCCGTCGGGAACCCCTTCCCGGCCCGACTTCTGTGCAGGTTCGCCGGAGGTTCGTGCAACCAGTCGAAGATCCACGTCAGCAACCGGGGAGCGCCACGTGCCCAGCGTCCGTTGATTCAGCGTTCGGACAGGATCAATTTGGCGCCGTCTATGGGAACGCTCCTGCATCCGATCGGAAGCAATGGACGAGGCTGGACGACAGCATTCGGTGATGCTCTCCACAGAGGAGCTCGACGCTTTGATCGAGACCAGAGCCGCCAAGCTTGTAGAACAGAGGCAAAAGTCACAAGCCGAGCGGGCGGAGCAGCAAGCAACGTCAGCATCAGAAGGCCGATCGGCTGGAGCAACAAGCGACGTCAGCATCAGCCGGCCGAGCGGCTGTAGCAACAAGCGAGGTCAGCATCAGCAGGTCGAGCGGCTGGAGCAACAAGCAGGCCGGAGAATATCTCAACATGGGGCCGAGATAAAGATCCGGTCGGCGTTCAGGGGGAACCACCTTCAGCCTTACCGGACGGGGTGAAAGGTGCGCCAATATAATGTATTCCGTATACTTTCCGTTCGGCTGTATATTTGAAATGCAGGAGTAAAAAATCAGAAAATTAGCGCAAGTATAGGGCATCGTAAGCCGACCGGAAGACCGTCGAGCTCCGACGTTAAAAATCGAGAGTCGAGCCGGCGACTATAAACGTCCGAGCGGAAGACCGTCGAGCTCCGACGTTAAATATCGAGAGACGAGCCGGCGTCTATAAACGTCCGAGCGGAAGACCATCGAGCTTCGACGTTAAAAATCGAGAGACGAGCCGGCGTCTATAAACGTCCGAGCGGAAGACCGTCGAGCTCCGACATTAAATATCGAGAGACGAGCCGACGTCTATAAACGTCCGAGCGGAAGACCGTCGAGCTCCGACGTTAAATATCGAGAGACGAGCCGGCGTCTATAAACGTCCGAGCGGAAGACCGTCGAGCCCCGACGTTAAAAATCGAGTCGAGCCGGCGACTATAAACGCCCAGCGGAAGACCGCCGAGCTCCGGCGTTAAATATCGAGAGGCAGGCGTCTATAAACGTCCGAGCGGAAGACCGCCGAGCTCGGACGTTAAATATCGAGAGACGAGCTGCGTCTATAAACCGTCCAAGCGGAAGACCGCCGAGCTCCGACGTTAAATATCGAGACGAGCCGGCGTCTATAAACGCGTCCGAGCGGAAGACCGCCGAGCTCCGGCGTTAAATATCGAGACGAGCCGGCGTCTAAACGCCCGAGCGGAAGACCGCCGAGCTCGGACGTTAAATATCGAGACGAGCCGGCGTCTAAACCGTCCGAGCGGAAGACCGTCGAGCTCCGACGTTAAATATCGAGAGACGAGACGACGTCTATAAACGTCCGAGCGGAAGACCGTCGAGCTCCGACGTTAAATATCGAGAGACGAGCCAACGTTTATAAACGTCCGAGTGGAAGACCGTCGAGCTCCGACGTTAAATATCGAGAGATGAGCCGGCGTCTATAAACGTCCGAGCGGAAGACCGTCGAGCTCCGACGTTAAATATCGAGAGACGAGCCAGCGTCTATAAACGTCCGAGCGGATAGCCATCCACGCGATACATTCCGGCGGTGAGAGCCGACCGACGACAGAGCCTGTTCTTTAAGGCCAACATACGGCCGAGCGGCTCGCTTAGCAAAATTAGATGAAAAACACCCTTTGAGGCAAGGTGCAAATCAAAAGATGGTTAATTAGAATTAAAGATGGAAACGCATAAACGACTAGCGTGCGCTCGCCGAGCGGTGATGCAGTCGCATGACGAAAGACGTTTGTTTTTTTTTTGAAAATAATCGGCTCAAGCTCATGTTAGAGTACGAAGCCGAGCGGAGGAGTTTTAAAGAACACTTTAAACATGAAAGAAAAATTTCTTGCCAAAACAAAAGTTGCAAAGAAGGAAAGATGATCTATTTACGCCGAACGCTGGACAAACGAAAGAAGTTACAGCAAAAGTAAAGTTTTACCGAACGGCGAAGATACAAAAAAGTTGATAAAAAACACTCCTCACGCGTCAAAATCAAAAAGAGCATCAGGAATGACGCCCATCACGGTAGCCAGATCCTCTGGTGGGACGGTCAGCTCGGCGGGAAGGTGGCCTTTAGTCTTCAAGTAATCCACCGCCGCCTTGATCGCCTCTTCGAAAGTAAGGGAGATCTTATCGGTGAACTTCTCTCCGAAGTCGTCCGAGCGGACAAATGCCTTCCTCACTTCGTCAGAGCGGGCCGACTCCCCATCCTGATACTCTTTGAGCGCGGCTCGGGAAGCATCGTTGGAAGCATGGAGATCCTTCAAATCTCCTTCAAATTTAAGCAGATCGGCCGAGCGGCTCTCCTTCTCGGTGGCCAGAAGGGCATCCAGCTCCTTGACGCGCTGCTCGGACCCCCGGTTCTCTACCTTCATCATATCCATGTCCTCAATGGCTTTGAGTTTCCGGGCGGTTGCGGTCTTCACTTCCTTGTCCCGCTGCTTGACCAAGGCTTCGAGGCGGGCCACTTCACTCGTCAAGCCGGAGGATTTACCCTGTTCGGCTTCCAGCAACCTTTTAGCCTTCTCCAGAGCGGCCGTCGATTGTCTGCTGTCCCCCGCGACCTTGAGCTTTTTCAGCTCGTCCTCCAGTTCGGCCAGTCGATCGCTGATGGCAATCTGCTCCACCCATTTCTGTGAAAGGATATGAACAAGTTAGGAACCCGAGCTCAAAATAATTAACAAAGCAAGAGAACATACCCCGGTCGCTTGTTGTAAATTGCTGTCGGCTAGCTGATTGGGAGTCATCATTGCGATCCTGAGCCGA
Organism: Zingiber officinale; assembly: GCF_018446385.1. Taxonomy (NCBI): domain Eukaryota; kingdom Viridiplantae; phylum Streptophyta; class Magnoliopsida; order Zingiberales; family Zingiberaceae; genus Zingiber; species Zingiber officinale. The sequence continues at coordinate 99,573,718 of NC_055995.1, read as the reverse complement.
GCATCCTCCCAAGCTTTGGCTAGGGGACCTGTGAGTGTTATTTGCTGCTCGGGGACCACAGGCTGACCAGCGGTCGCCATGTATTCTTCCGACGGGAGGCGCAGGATGATTTTTATCAATTTCGGGCCGCTCGGATCACCTTTAGAAGCAGCAGCCTTACCGGATGGCTCACCAGTGGAGGAAGAAGGAAGGTCGCCCAACCGCCTAATACGTCGCAGTGTTCTTGTAGGACTGGAGGGCGGCACCTCAGAGATTGCCCTTGGAGAGCCGAGCGGCGTCGGGGTACTCTCGATAGAGACCGTCCCGGATAACACTGGAGCTTCGTAGCCCCGCTCGGATTGTGGTTCATCGGATGAACTTGGTTGAGAGGGTGCCTCCGGCTGTTTGCGCTTCAGAGTTGCCAGAGGAACGTCGTCTGCTGAACGGCCCTCTACCTCGGCTTGAGCCGAGGGTTCTATGTCGCCCGTGGCCTCGTCGTGAGAAGCAGGGGCGTCTAAAGCTTCGGGGACAGTTGGTGCCCCCTCACCTTCTTCGCTGGCCGGACCAGCTGAAGCCGAGCCCCGCTCGGCGACCTCCCTATCCTTTACTGCCTCAATATTGGCGGCCTTCAGCTTGAGCTTTTCGGTTGCCTTTGCGCGCCACATGACTTCAGCTGCAGAAGCAAAAATAAATCAGTTAGAACAAAACAAACGGGAAGATAAGGGAACTTACTCATGCTGCAGGTCAGATCGGCCGGGTTAGAAGACAAGCCGAATATATGCATTACTCCCGGAAGGAGCAGCTTGTCGATGTGATAGCGCTGGCCGACCAACCGATCGGCTGCATGAAGGTAGGCCGCATCGCCTCTAAACTTGCTGAGCTCGGGTTGCGCTGGCATCGCTGTCTGCCATTTGACGCGGAAGGTCGGCGGCTCGGGGAAACGCACATAGAAAAAGTGCTCCTTCCAATGTTTGTTGGAGCTCGACATGTTATCAAAAAGAACGAAGGCTATCCTAGATTGAAAAACAAAAGTTCCCCACTCGTCCTGCTTGGGGTAGTAGAAGTAATAGAAAACTTTGGGGTCTAGGGGAATACCATTCAGTTTGAATAGAATTATCACCCCGCTCAGCAGCCTTATGGAATTCGGAACTAGTTGGCCGAGCGGGATGCGGAAATAGTTGCAGACTTGCAAGAAAAACTTATGGGGTGGAAAACGTAGCCCGGCCAAAAATTGGTCTCGGAAAAAAAGAACGGTGCCGGGCAGCGGTTCATGAGGCCGATCGGCCGGTGTAGCTAATACTATGTGGTGGTCGGAAGGAATATCGTAAGTCCGAGCGAAACGCAACGCGTCCTCCTCATCAAAACGGCTCTCCATGGTCGTGTACCATAGACCAGGAGTGCCGCCGGTCGACTACGAGGTGCTAGTCATGGTTGAAAAACAAGAATGCGGGACCAAAAGGGAAGGTTCGATCAAGGAATGGAGGGAAACCGACTGAAGGAAACGATTAACAGAAAGAAGAAAACGTAGGGAGCGAGAAAAAGGGTCTTACAAGCAAAAGAGATGATCGACTGAGGCCTGGGGGTTGCCGAAGAGTTGAGGGGCAAGGTCGCGGAGAAGAAAACGAATAGAGAGGCGCCGGAGGAGGATGAAGCAAAAATGCGGCGGAAAAGGAGTCACGGCCTTTATATCGCCGCCCGGGAGCAACCTCCACCGTCCGATCCAGGTCGTGAAGAACGAGGCCATTATCCAGCCGTTCATTTCAAACGGCGGTTGTCCCATCGGAAGTGACGCCACCGCCATACGCTGACAAATGCATGATCGCCACGTGTCAGCAGGATAATGGTCTCATTTAATGAGCGCCCCTTACCGTGCGCAGCACACGTGATGGGCAGTAGGGGAGAGCATTGGGCATGGACTCCAAGAGAATACAAGGCACGGACAAGATACCGCCGAGCGGATGAGCATCCCTAAGCCTGGCCGAGCGGATTATGGTAGTGGTCATTACTCAGTCAGATCGGCAGTCTAGTCAGTCAGACTTCGCCTCCTTCGACTAGACTTGAAGGGGAGGCAAGTGATCCAGCGGATAGAACAGGGGGCCCCCGTTTTAACGGGTCGACGCCACGTGGAAGTCAAAGGGTTAGGTGGACCGGGCGTCCGACCGGACAAAGAGGGGCCAACCTCCCGGCCGGACGGATAGGAGTCGAGAGCCGGCGCTCAGTGGAACAGTAGCAAGGAGCCGAGCGGAAGGCCTAAGAGAAGGTGATATACTGCTAAAAGTCCCTACATAGCGCCCCATCGAAAATATCCCCAACATGTCGATGTCAACGACAGTCCGGACGTGAGGGGAGTGTCGTCCGGCCGGCGCATGAGATGAGGGTCGTCCGGCCGGCGCGTGAACTCCCCGTCCAGCCGGGCGGACGGACGTCCCGACCTGTGGTGGGTAGAGAAGGATAAGAACATCTTCCGACAACTGTCAAGTCCTATGGCTAGGCCATGCTCCAAGTCTGACAACGAGGTGTTCTGTTGTCCCATCAAGGACATACTTGGACTGTAGCAGTATGGCCTCAGGTAAGCTTTCTGACAGACACATACCGAGGTATGGGCCGCGGACATGCATGCGCCTCGGTAGACATGCAGGAGCTCTTTCACCGCTCTATATAAAGAGCCGCATACTTCGCCGGAGGTACGCGAAAAAAGACTTTGGGAGCCACTTTTTACACTACTTGCTTGCCTGACTTGAGCGTCGGAGGGTCGCCGCCGAGAACCCCTTCCCGGCCCGACTTCTGTGCAGGTTCGCCGGAGGTTCGTGCAACCAGTCGAAGATCCACGTCAGCAACCGGGGAGCGCCACGTGCCCAACGTCCGTTGATTCAGCGTTCGGACATGATCAATGTTGAATGAGTGTTTCAGGAAAGTCTTAACTGCGGTTAGGCAAAGGGATAAACCCTAGGGGGTGGTAACCCTAGGTCATAGGGGGTGGTAACTCTATGCGGAAAGTCTTGGCAGGTCGATGACTTCAGGCAAAAAGTCCTAGGGGGTGGAAACCCTAGGTGGAAAGTCCTGGTGTCGCGAACCAGGTGAAAGACTGGACTAGCCGGGAAGCGGATGTCCAGCAGAAAGTCCGGAAGCATCGAGTGCTGAGCAAAAGCCCAGTCGATATGGAGGATCGCACTGGCAACAGGTAAATCTCCTGAGTGGAGTAGGTGAGGACGCGCTCCCCGTAGAGGGAACAGTAGGCATCGGGTCGACCTAGGGTTTCCGGGCGGAAACCCGAAGTCAGACTCGGACAGTCCAGAGACTGTCATTATCACTTCTATTATATTTTATGTGCTAACTTTGTGTTGCAGGGTATATTTGGGATTAATATATCTTGCAGGGACCAAAGTGCAAAGATTAACCTCGGATGAACAGTTCCGAGGCGCCTCCATGGAGCTTGGAGGCGCCTCAGGTGCAAAACCTAAGCTGGCTGCGAAGCAAGCTTCAAGGCGCCTTGGATAGGCTTAAGGCGCCTTGAACAAGTTGATGAAGGCACCTTGGAGAGGTTGGAGGCGCCTTGAACAGGATAGAATTCGACCAGGTCGGTTCTGATCCACGCGGGTGATGCGGCGCCTTGGAGGGGTTTAAGGCGCCTTGAACACTGTTTATAAAGGGGATTCGACCAGCAGCTTGAAAACACAACATTCAAGTCTTCCTTCTGCATTTAGCTGCTAACGAACTCATCCCGAAGTGCTGCAACTCGACACCGACAACCCGAAGCTTCAACTTAGTATTTTCCATTGTCGGTATAAGATTATTTACTGCATTACTTGTAAATCATCTTTGTATACTTTCGAACTTATATTTGTTGCCCACCGGAAGCGATCAAGGATCGCGGGCCTTCGAGTCGGAGTTGCCTTAGGCTCCGAACGAAGTAAAATCCTCCTGTTTCTGTGTGCTTGTTCTCTGTTTATTCCGCTGCGTTTTTACTCGAGTATTTTAAGAATTGAATGAAATAGCCACGAGCGCTATTCCCCCCCCCCCCCCCCCTCTAGCGCTTCTCCATCCAACACCCACCCCCACCCCTTTGTAGGAATAGGAGAAGATCTCCACACATCAGAATGGATAAGATTAAATGAAGCGGAAGAAAAAGAAAGACTTTTTAAAAATGGTAAAGTAAAAAATTTGACTAATTTACAACTACTACAATAAAAAATATTAAAACTTTTTAAAGATCCTAATATTCCTATAGAAGCTAAAAACTGCAAATGAGACGCTAAAACATGACATAAATGAGAGTGTCATAAATAAAAATTAGAAGATGAATGACTCAGATGAAAAGATGATAAATTCACACTCAAAACTACAACTTATGATACTTTAAGTTGATTCAAACATAGAGTCCATCTTTCTTATAACCTGTCCCAATCAACCTCCAAGATCACAGGTTCTAAACATAATAATTGGATGAAAAAAAAAATGACTAAGTATCCAGACTCACATAATTGACTAACAGAAATAAGATTTAAAGTAAGACTCAGAATATAATAAACATCAGTAAGAGAAAAATAAGATGTAATAATTGAACTAACATCTACTTATGGCATAGGAGTACCATCAATAGTCAAAATAGATATAGATGAATTGGAAGAAAAAGAAACAAAAAATGATAAATTATATGGCATATGATAGGAGACATCAGGTCTAAAATCCATAAAGATGAATATATACCTCAAATATCAAACGATGACAAACATATATGAGAGGAAACTCATATGATAGAGGAATATGAAGAAAGAAACTATTGAAACTGCTCCAACATACATGGATCAGATTTTCATAAAGTATTTGTATGATCAAGTATGGTGACAAAACGAATAATGCTCAAAATAATCAAACTGTACGGATTCACATCTGTACGATTCATAAAAATTGGTGTCAGGATGACCCATGGTTACACGAATAATCCAAGGTAAAAAAAGGATGTTGGCGTAGAAATCGACAGCAAGGGCATCGGTGCCAAAATCGGTAAAAAAAGATATCAGTGCAGAAATCAATAACACAGGGAGTCGGTGCCGAAATCAAAATCAGCAGCACAAGGCATCATCTCCAAATCGACAGAAAAGGGCATCGACGCTGAAATTAGCAAAAAAGGATGACATCAAAATCAACAGTAGTAGTAGGAGATGACAACAACAATAAGAAGCAGTAACATTGGGTGGTAAAAAAATTAGGTAAGAGAAGAAGAACCACTCTAGTATCATGTAGAAATTAACAAAAGGAAAAAAGCTAGCTATATTATTAAATCCAAAAAGAATGTTAGAAATACAAAGTATAAAGTCTTATATAGCTAAGTTAAGAAACTCTAAATCCTAAATAGAAAAGAGAAAAAGACTAAATTACCCTAAAAACTATAAATAAATACAACAACAACAACCACCAAGCTTTATCCCACTAGGTGGGGTCGGCTATATGGATCCTTTTACGCCATTGAGCCCTATCTCCAACTACATCATCATCTATATTTAAATAAAGTTTATCTTGTTTTATTGTTGCTAACCAAGTTTTTTTTTTCTTCCTCTTCTTCATTTGATATATGTGTTAATCATAATTTCACATCGCCTAACTAAAACATTTATTAGTCGTTTAAGTACATGCTCGTACTATCTTAAATGTGTCTCTCAGAGTTTTCCCTCAATAGATGCAACTGCGACTTTCTCTCTAATTATCTCATTTCTTATTTTTTCCATTCTCATATGTCCACATATCCACTTTAACATTCTCATCTCTGCAGCTCTCATCTTCTGCTCATGTGCTCGAGTCATAGCCCAACATTCAACTTCATATAACATATCAGGTTTAACTGCAATTTTGTAAAATTTTCCTTTAAGTTTTAGAGGTACTTTACAGTCACATAAAATACTCGATGCTCTCCTTGATTTCAACCTTCCTGCTTGCATTGTATGTAAGATATCTCTCTCGATCCCTTCATCATTTTACAAAAATGATCCTAAATATCTAAACCTCTCGGCTCTGGGTAACTCGTCTCCTATCTTAACAATTATCTTATTATATCTAATATTGCTAAACTTAAATTCCATATATTCTGTCTTTATTCTACTAAGCCTAAAACTTTTCCCTTCCATTGTTTCCTGGCCCGCTAAGATTCTAGTTTAGCATTTATTCTTTCACGTATTTTATCTACAAAAATAATATCATCTACAAATAACATGCACCACGGTACTATATCTTGAATATGTGCAGTGAGGTCATCTATAATTAGTGGAAAAAGATAGAGACTTAGAGATAATCCTTGATGTAACCCTATCTTTATTGGAAATACTTCAGTTACTCCGCCTGAAGTCTATACTCTAGTCGTTACATCCTCGTACATATTCTTAATTAGTTCAATATATGTTTGCTAATACCTCTCTTTTCTAGAATTCTCCATAAAAGCTATAAACAAATAAATATATATAATCTAATAGGCACATGACATCTCTGGTGTAATGATCAGGGATCGATTTCTAGAAACTGACTGTTAGGACCGAAATGTAGCTAGAGGGGGGGAGGGGGGTGAATAGCTCAGCGCAATCTCGTGCTCGTCGTTGCTTGCTTCCTGTGGTGAAATGCAGCGGAAAATACAAAGAAAACAAACACACAACCCTAACACAAAGGATTTACTTGGTATCCACCTCAAGAAGAGGTGACTAATCCAAGGATCCACACACTCACGCGCCCTCCACTATGAAAATGCTCCTTTACGGTAACTACCGAAGGCGAAGAAGCCCTACAATACTCTCAATACAACAAGAAACAAAGAGAAGCAAATACAAGGGAAAACTTAGTTTACACAAAAAAAACCCTAACCCTAGCTTCTTCTTCTTGCTGTAGATTCGCCTCTTGACTTGGAAATACCTCCAAGAACCTTCAAGATCTGGCGGTGAAAACTCTGTGGAGAAGCTGTGATGTCGTTGTGAAGATCGGAGATGAAAGCCGAGAGTTCTACCGAGAGAAACGCTCTCCAACAGCTAAATATGACGCCAACGGTCGAATCCCAATCGATTGGATTGCTCCCAATCGATTGGGGAGGCTTTGGATCGATCGACCGATCGATCCAGAGCACTTCTGTGCTCTTGGGAATTGCCTGGATCATTCGACCGATCGATCCAGACTTATTCCGTGAAATCGTAGCTCCCAATCGGCTTGGAGGCTCCCAATCGATTGACCGATCGATTGGGAGGCTTTCTGTGCGATCAGGAATTCTCCCCAATCGATCAGCTGATTGATTGGGGAAGCCTTTGTCTCGGGGACTCACCCAATCGATCAATCGAACGATTGGCAATGAGCCAATCGATCGACTGATCGATCTGGCTCCTTGTTTTTACCCAAAACCAAGTCCAAAGTCCCCTAAACCAACATCCGGTCAACCATGACCTGTTGATACATTATGCCTAGCATCTGGTCACTCTCGACCTGCTAGGACTCCCTCACCAAGTGTCCGGTCAATCCCTTTGACCCACTTGGACTTTTCTCCTCGTGCCAAGTGTCCGGTCATCCTTGACCCACTTGGACTTATCTCCACCAGGTGTCTGATCAACCTTGATCCACCTGGATTTTCCGTGCCTGACTTCACTCACCAGGACTTCCCTTCTGCCTAGATTCACTCACTAGGACTTCTCATCTGCCTGGCTTCACTCACCAGGACTTTCCAGTCTGCCTAACCTCCTAGTTAGGACTTTCACCTGGCTTCACTCACTAGGATTTTCCAACTGCCTAGCTTCACTCACTAGGTCTTTTACCTGGCTTCACTCACCAGGATTTTCTTCTGCCTAGCTTCACTCACTAGGACTTTCCACACCTGCCTGACTTCACTCACCAAGACTTTCACCTGGCTTCACTCACCAGGATGTTCTAGTCAAGTATCCAGTCAACTTTGACCTACTTGACTCTCCTTCACAATCTCCCCACATGAACAATCACACCTACAATCTCCATGTGTTGTCTACATGTATTGTCAAACATCTAAACCCAAACATCAAGACTCGAGCTTGAACCAATTCAAGCTCAGTCAACCAGGTTAACCTTGACCTAGGAAATATTGCACCAACAATCTCTCCTTTTTTGATATTTGACAATACCTTTAAGTTAGGCTAATCTCAGAGCCTCAACTCTCCTTCATGTCAATGTAAGAATGATGGTTTCCTTCATTCTCCTCCTTTTCTAGAGGGTAAACTCCCTCTTAGGTAATGAAGGCCTAACTTGACCACACATTCTCCCTCTATTGGCACACATCAAAAACTCTCCCCCTGAAGAGTTACCCAACATTGTTTACAACTTCACTCGTTGTTCACAACACAATAACGAAGGTCCCATACCCTTCATTATTCTTAACGCTCATCCTTGAGCATATACCACTTGGTATATTCACACACGATTCAAATGAAGGTCTCATACCCTTCATTGTCATCAAATGCTCATCCGTGAGCATACACCACTTGAATAATGAAGATATTCACTCTCCATTATATTCAATTACCCAACCTTGAGCATTTTCGCTAAAGAAGGTTAACCACCTTCCAAGGTGTATGAAAAATATATTTTCATGTCATTAAAGAGTAACTCCCCCTAAAGACATGCACGGAACCTCTGTCATTGCACCAACAATGACTTGGAATCCCTAAAAATCTAGGAAATCCAAATTTAGAATTTTTGAGGTTCAAAAAATGTAATATTGAAACCAAACCTCAACCTAAACCTCTACTTAGTCTCCCTTAACCAATCCGTCCTTGCGTTCATCATGAAAACTCCCCCTAAATATATACAAAAGTGTTTTAGGGGTAAGGAATGGTTACATAGACTAAAAATGCTGAAATCTAGCTCACCCAGCCAAAAACAGCATCCCCAATCGATTGGAGTTGGGTCTCAATCGATTGAAACTGCTTGAATCGATCCACTGATCGATTCAGCTAGTGTGGATCGATCGGTGGATCGATCTAGTGAGCTTCTGTTCGCGAGAAGCTCACTCTCAATCGATCGTCCGATCGATTGAGACCCTTCAATCGATCGGGTGATCGATTGAAGGTCTGAAGTTGCTGAAATTTCATTTCAGTCAACTTCAGAAACCCCTAGAAAATTCTACAAAATTCTAAAAATCATGAAAATTCATGTAGACATTATTTAGGATATATATTATCAAGAAAAAATAATTTTCTATGAAAATACTTTCTATTTTCAAAGATTGATACAAATTTGAAAATTTGGAAAAACCTTAGTGTTTTCTTCAAGTTTGTATCTAACTATTCAATGATGATCACTATCAAAAGATAGTCTTCATTAAGGTTTTCCAAAAGCATTTTAAAAGCATTTTAAAATCATTTTCAAAACCAATTTCCAACCATGTTCTTTGGGCTCAATGCACATAACTTGTACATTAGCTTTCCCAATGATTGGAAAACACATAACTATGTGTTTTGATGAACTTAAAACTCAAAAGAATACACTAAATCAACATCTTGAGTTTTTTTCATCATCCTAACATCTCACTTGTATTCAATGTGTACAAAACCACATACAAGTCACCTTATAGTTCTTAGTGAGATGTAAACTTTTGGTTTTGCCCTAATGTAGGGATCATGCATATTTATCTAGGCATTTTGAGGTTAGGAATATCCACCAAGGATGTTACTTGTTAATGAATATCATTTGTCCTTAGTTTGCAAGGAATTAAAAATAATGCATGATGTGTTATGGCATACAACAAAGATAAATAATTTTCAAAAGAAAATTTCCTATGACTACATGATGTATGTATGACATGTCATGGCATTTTTGTGTTTTTCATAATAAAACATGAATGCAAAATATGATGTCATGGCATATGATGGGCAAACAACGCATGGTAAATTAGTATAAATGAAATACCTAAATTATCTATCTAAGTATCCTTAATCCTTAGCTAAATTAAAATTTAAACCCTAGATTGCTCACTATTTCCCAAGAAAATACCAAATTTTAATTTTGACATTTCTTTTGATTTTTCTAATTTTGTGTCAATTTAAATTAAGCAAATTCCTCAAAATTTTGGCACAAATTACTCTTTTAAAGAGTAACAAATTAAGTTAAGGCTTAAGTTGCCTCTAATTCCTAAGAACATACCACAATCCCAACTTGGTAGTTCTTATGATTTTCATAAATGTGCCAATTTAATTTTAAAATCAAATTTCTCACATTATGGCACATCTTACCCTTTCCAAGAGTAACTTAGTTATCCATTTCATTTTCAAAGGTTAATAATAACCTTGAAAATGTTCTCCGAGTGTCAACTTCATCAAAGTTGGGTTAACTACCTTTCTAATCGGAGTTGACACTCTCTATCCCATCTAAGGAGTAGAGAAAATGCTCCTAGGAACCCAAAACTTATTGGTGCTCCTTGGATGCTCTAGGTATTCACTAGGGATAACTTCCCTATATACCTTCCTAGTGACCTTGTTAGACTTCTTGGAAGCCTTAGTTACATTTCCTAGATCAACTCTAGGGATTACCTCCCTTGTGATCTTCTTAGTAACTTTCTTGGACTTCTTAGAAGTCTTAGTCACGTTTGTTGCAAAAATACTCTTAGGAATAACCTCCCTAGTATTTTTGACTTGACCATTTGACGTAGGGTTGGTTCCATAATTATATAGAACCATATGGTAATAAGGCACATCATTTTTAATTTTAGGTTTGTATCTGAAACCCTTATGACCCATGGATGACCCTTGTAGTGCTAAACCTAGGTTTTGCTCATTTTGTCCTTTTAGGATACTTTCCATCCTTTTTAGGGTCTTTTCCATTTTATCAAGCCTTGACCTCAAGACTTGATTTTCTTCTCATAAATCCCTAGATTTTGATTTTTCTTTAAATCCTTGAGTATTTTTATTTCTAGGCTTATAACTATGGTCCTTAGTGTTATTGCCTAACTTTTTACCTACATTCCTAACCCTAGGTGTGGTAGTCTTAGCATGGAGAGCCATATGTTTTTATTTAATGCTATCATGCTCCCTATTTTTATAGTAAATAGCATTAAAATGATAAAAATTGGAATTAGCATGTTTTTTACCATTATTTAAAGGGGTAGGTTCTATAAATGATACCTTTCATTTTACCTTGGAGGCTTCCCCTTTACTCATGCTTCCTCCCTTAGGCTTGACCGCTTTCTTTCCCTTAAGACATTGACTCTGATAGTGTCCCCTTTGATTGCAAGAGAAACACACAATGTGCTTCTTGCTCTTCTTTGTTCCGGGAGCGGTCTCTTTAGGCTTCTCCTTGCCCTTTTGTGCCACTTGGCCCTTCTTCTTGGCCAATTTAGGGCACTTGCTCTTGTAATGCCCATGTTCCCTATATTCAAAACATATGATATGATTTTTATTTTTAATTGAAACACTTATACCTTCATGTGTAGGGAAGACATCTTCTCCTTTTGATCCGGAGGTAGAAACTTCCTCTTGATCTGACAATGATGCTCCTCCAATAGATTTGACTCGATTTGTGGAGGTGGAAGCTTCTTCATCCTCTTCTTCTCTTGACCTGGAAGTAGAGACTTCTTTTTCTTCTTGAACCGGTGTCAACGAAAATCGCTCCCCCTCAATCCTAGAGGTGGAGACTTCATCATCTTTATCTTGTACATGGAACAAAGAGTATGCTCCCTCTTTGCTCTTTTCATTGCATTCCTTTGAAGATGAGATTTCTTGTCATGCCCCGGAGGAGTCCCTGTCCGAAGAAATTTCGACAGCATCTCCCCTATACGGCGGACAATCTGAAACTTTACTACATCACCATATACCTCAGCCACATGCGGCTGGAATAATAACAATAATAAACAAACAATAACACAGACATCCATGCAGTTTATATTAATTTCAGCCTCTGGCTGACACAACCACGCAGTTTAATAGTAAACAAACTGAACGGTGATAAGCAGACTCAAAACCAACCCTACTCCACTGCACTCATAAAACTCAAATCCGACGATAAAATTAACTCACCTCTTCTGCCATCCAGGTAAGCATGTAGTAAAATAAATCTGAATGAAAATCATCGACAGTAACCATATAGTAAACTAATACAAGTCCAGATAGTGCGATATCCATAACACAAAAACCATAATCCAAGTGTATCAAACAGAACTAGTCTGATAAAGAAAACCAAAAGATAAACCACACGTCCTCGCGATCTGTAGGGGACTAGCGACTGGAACTCTCTGGACAGCATCAACCTGAAAATAACAACGGAGGAGGGTGTGAGTCCAACACTCAGCGGGTAACAACTGATATACATAGTAAGGATATAACAACTAGCACTAATCATGCGTACAGTCTCCTGACATAATAAGGGTAAATGCAGACTGAAATAAACAGGAGAATAGCTGTACTAACCAGGACCAAGGTATAAGGATAAACAGTCCAAGAGGTATAGAAATCCTGTATGCATGTCAAGCATGGGCATCCAACCAATATGCAGCAAATAAATGCAGCAAACACAATCACAAGAAATAAATGCATCAATGCGTATGATGTCAATGCAGTCATGGTCACCCCTGACGTAAGTCAGTCATCTCACACACAATGGTGGGACCGAGTGGGTAGGACTGTGACAACCGTGCACTCTGATGTTACTGCTCCTGATGAGTGACCGAGTGGACGGGATGCTGTCGGAGGACGCACATCCTCCTACCCCAAATCATAAATGGGGGAGCGCAATGCTCTCATCTCCCGGTACACGATGACGGGGAGAGACCCCGACGTGTTACCACGCTGCAATCACACTACCCATGAGCGGACCAACGGAGCACCGAACGAGCAAACTGACGTGCTACCACGCTGCGTCACAACGGAGCACCGAACAGTGATGAAACTGGCGATGTGCTCGACAATAATGGAGCAATCTATCACACAGCATGCAATCATGCGAATGGTGCATGACACTAAGCATGGTAATATACTGAACCAATCTATATACATATATGATGTGCACCATAGTCAATAAATCATATTAAGGGTACACATATCAGATAAGGTATCACACCTAGGTTCTGAACATGGTGAAGCATGGTTATATCACTACCCCTATAAGCATGTATAATCAAGTAAGTAATAACATGAGATGCAAAACAAGCAATCAACCAATCATGTAACAGGTATCGGGTAGTGACTAATCGAAGCAAATAAGAAACATAATTATTTCTATTTGTTAAATTCACTACTATGCATATCAAAGACATAAAGTCAAAAGTACCCGCCTCCAATAAGAAATGGTCTAATCCGATAATCGAGATACTCGTCTCGCGTCAAGGTCCTGTATATCAAACATAAGGTCTAGTTTAGCTAATTCTATCATATCACAATTAGCCAAACTAAATTTAATCCAATTTAAGAAGTTCTAAATTGGATCCAACTAATCCATCCAACACAATTAATGAACCCTAATCAACACATAACAATCTATTTCTTAATTCCAACTCAATCTACAACACGAATACAACTCTCTACTTCTTACCTCCCTGCTCTAAAGCTTCTGTCAACAGCAGAACTGGAGATCGTTTTGTTGCTTCTAGCAACAAGATAAATTGCTAATTTTCCTCTCCTTCGATGATGACAGTAGATCCGATCAAACGCTGGGTGGTGACACTAGGTCAGATTGCTGCCCAACAGATCAACATTCCAAAATCAGCACCTAGCATAGTTTAAATGACTAAATTCACAGTGAACTCCTCAACCAAGTAAGACCAAATCAATGTTTACCCAAAACTTGTGCCGGTAGTTTTCTTTCTGCCGACGTCTGGTGGTGAAGGAGGAAGAGGGCCGACGTGATGTGGCTAGGGCACAGCGGCGGCGGGGTAGAGGAGAGGCCGACAACACTTCCGGACGGCGACGACGCTGTGCAGAGGCGCTCGGCGTCTCTGGCGGCAGTGGCGTCGGCAGTGCGGCTCGGCGCTAGGGCACAACACCTGGGGTGTCGACGTCGTCGGGTGTGATTCCGCAGTGGACGGCAGCGACACAGCCTCGGCAGAGAGGAAGAAATCGCTGTCGCTCGGCGAGGAGGAAGAGAAGGGGGTCTCGGCGCTGCTCCGTGCGGCGGCAAATCTAGGGCAGAAGCTTCGCAAATGAATGAAAGGGAAGGAGATGAAATGGCCGAGGGGTTGTATACTCGGGGAGGAGGAACCGCCGAGCGGCGTCGGTTAGGTCACGGAGGAGAAGGCGCGGCGCGCGGGGGTAAAGGGGAAACGACACAGTATCGGGGGAGAATAAGAAATAAGAGAAAGGATTTAGGAAAAGGAAATAAACAAATAAAATTTTTCCTCATTTAATTAGGTAGCCTAAACAGGCCTTTTCGAAACTCACTTTTATCCCCGTAAACTCGTCCATACGAGTTCTGAAAAATTCTCGAAAAATTTCCAAAAATATCAGAAAATTCCCCTTATTATTATCCTCTCTTTTCCGGTATTTTACATTTCTTGGACTTCTTCTTCTTTGGAAATTGAGCATCTCTCAACTTCGGAGTCCTCTTGCTCTTGGTCTTGCTCGAATGAGTTGCCCTCTTTAGATTTATTTTGATTTGGTATAGTAGAGGGTTCTTCATGAAGTTTAGCCAACTTGCTCCACAATTCCTTTGCATCCTCAAATTCTCCAATTTTACAAAGAATGGTGCTTGGCAATAAATTAACCAATAATTTGGTTACCTTGTCATTCTCCTCGCACCTTTGAAATTGTTCTTGGCTCCATTTGCTCTTTTTGAGGATTTTGCCCTTTGAATTTCTTGGAGCCTTGAAGCCTTCCATGAGAGTAAACCATTGCTCTATCTCCATCATAAGAAAATTCTCGATTCTTGATTTCCAAGAATCGAAGCTTGTCATTGTGAACGGTGGAGGTACCCTTATATCGAATCCAAGTCAATCTTGGAATTCCATCTTGAAGTTGAGCTTCTTGAATGAAGTCTTCGACTTGTAGAATTGCTCCAACTTCTTCATCCTCTAGCTTTTTTCCCCTTCCGGCGATGATTCCGATGAAGAGCGGTCTTGCTCTGATACCACTTGTTAGGACCGAAATGTAGCTAGAGGGGGGGTGAATAGCTCGGCGCGATCTCGTGCTCGTCGTTGCTTGCTTCTTGTGATGTAGCGGTAAATACAAAGAAAACAAACACACAACCCTAACACAAAGGATTTACTTGGTATTCACCTCAAGAAGAGGTGACTAATCCAAGGATCCACACACTCACGCATTCTCCACTATGAAAATGCTCCTTTACGGTAACTACCGAAGGCGGAGAAGCCCTACAATACTCTCAATACAACAAGAAACAAAGAGAAGCAAATACAAGGGAAAACTTACACGGTTTACACAAGAAACCCTAACCCTAACTTCTTCTTCTTGCTGTAGATCCGCCTCTTGACTTGGAAATACCTCCAAGAACCTTCAAGATGTGGCGGTGAAAACTCTGTGGAGAAGCTGTGATGTCGTTGTGAAGATCGGAGATTAAAGCTGAGAGTTCTACCGAGAGAAACGCTCGCCAACAGCTAAATACGATGTCAACTGTTGAATCCCAATCGATTGGATTGCTCCCAATCAATTGGGGAGGCTTTGGATCGATCGACCGATTGATCCAGAGTGCCTCAGTACTCTTGGGAATTGCCTGGATCGATTGGTCGATCAATCCAGGCTTATTTCGCGAAATCGCAACTCCCAATCGATCAGCCGATCGATTGGAGGCTCCCAATCGATCGGCCGATCGATTGGGAGGCTTTCTGTGAGATCGGGAATTATCCCCAATCGATCAGCTGATCGATTGGGGAAGCCTTTATCGCGGGGACTCACCCAATCGATCAGTCGATCGATTGGGCATGAGCCAATCGATCGGCTGATCGATCCGGCTCCTTTTTTTTTCCCAAAACCAAGTCCAAAGTCCCCTAAACTAACATCCGGTCAACCATGACCTGTTGATACATTATGCCTAGCATCCGGTCACTCTCGACCTGCTAGGACTCCCTCACCAAGTGTCCGGTCAATCCCTTTGACCCACTTGGACTTTTCTCCTCGTGCCAAGTGTTCGATCATCCTTGACCCACTTGGACTTATCTCCACTAGGTGTCTGATCAACCTTGATCCACCTGGATTGTCACGCCCCAGAGGAGTCCCTGTCCGAAGAAATTTCGGCAGCATCTCCCCTGTACAGCGGACAATCTGAAACTTTTCTACATCTCATATACCTCAGCCACAGGCGGCTGGAATAATAACAATCAATAAAAACACATTCCACACAACCATCCACGCAGTTATATATAATCAAACAAAGTAGTAATACTCTGACTCGAAAACCACCCTACTCAACTACACTCGTAAAGCTCAAAACCGACGAACTCACCTCTTCTGCCGTCCAGGCAGGCATGTAGTAGAGTAAATCCAAATCATACCAAAAGTCCATCCAACGGAAAGATTTCATACAATATCCATATGTAAAGTCCAAAACAAAACTAAAACAAAGTCTGATAGCGGAAAGCTAAAATAAAACAACAACTCAAAAACCAGCAGAGGAGTAGCACTACGTGCTGTGGGGACCAGCGACTGGAACTCCCTCCTGACAGCATCAACCTGAAAATAACAACAATGGAGGCGGGGTGAGTCCAACACTCAGCAGGTACAATTGATATGCAAAGTAAAGAAACAACACCTAGCACTAATCATGCGTACAGTCTCCTGATAAGAAAGATAAAAAAATACATCTGAAGTAAACAGGAGAATACTGCACTAACCAGGTCCTGAGTATAAGGTCAAACAGTCCGAGTGGTATAGGGATCCTGTATGCATGTCAAACATAGGTATCCAAACAATATGCAGCATATAAATGCAGCAACCACAAACACAAGCAATAAATGCATCATGCATATGATGCCAATGATGCGTCCTGGTCACCCCTGACGCCAGTCGATCATCTCACACCATAGTGAGGCCGAGTGGGTAGGGTTGACAACCGTGCACTCTGTCGTCACTACTCCCGATGAGTGACCGAGTGGACGGATGTTGTCGAGTACACCTATCCTCCTACCCCAAATCATAGATGGGGAGCGCTCAATGCTCTCAACTCCCGGTACACGATGACGGGGAGGAATCCCTGCCGGATAACTCGTTGTGTCACACTACCCATGAGCGGACCAACGGTGCCTAACAGAGTCCCTGCTGCAACACACTCTGCCTGAATCGACCACTAACCCATGAGTGGTGGTGTGTGCAGATCCATGTAACTGGCGATGTGCTCAACAATAATGGAGCGGACTATCGCACAGCATTCAATCATGCAAATGATGCATGGCAATAACCATATAAACGTCCTGACCTAATCCATATATATAGAAAAGTGCACCCTAGGTCAACGAATCATATCGAATCAAAGGTACATAGAAGGTATAAAAACCTAGGTCCTGAACATGGTGAAGCATGGTATATCACTACCCGTAAAAGCATGTATAAACAGGTAAAGTATACATGGGATGCAAAACAAATCAATCAATCAAACATATATCAAGATTTGGGTAGTGATTAACCGAAACAGATAAGAAACACAATTGATGCAATATGTTAATTTCATTACTAAGCATATCAAAGACAAAAAGTCAAAAGTACCCGCCTCCGAAAATAAAAAGGTCCAATCTGACTCCGAGATACTCGTCTCGCGTCAAAGTCCTGTGGCATCAAACATAATGTCTAGTTTAGCTAATTTATCATACAACTATTAGCCAAACTAAATTCTAATCCATCGGCCAACTAGGGTTAGTTTCATTAACCCTAACTACACCTTCTAATTAGGATTTATTATATGCCTATTAAATCACAAGTTCTAATCCAGATCTAGCTTACCAATCATTTAATTCATTTAGGTTAAGAAATCTCAACCTTAATCCATCTATATCTAGATTTAAATACATGAGAAAAACTCAATCAAAACTCACCTGAGTTGAATGCCTCAGCCAATAACTCACTGCCGGAGATGTTGCTACCAAAATCTTCCCAAAAGAAATAGCTGCTGGAAAGTGGCTGCCGGACCCAAGAACAATCCACAGCACAAGATTACCCTCGTAATCAGCGATCCGCTAAACCCTACATCTAAAGATTAGGTCAGAAGGGGAAATCCAAAGTGCAACCAAGTGTTACAACCCACTCACCTTGTTGGCTCAGCAGAAAGGAACTAGGGCAGAGGGGGTTTAGGCACACAGACGACGTCGGCACACAGTGGTGGTCGGCTTCAGTGCTAGGGCACGGAAGAACCCAAACAGTGGTACTCGAGTGCCGGCGATCGGGAAACTAGGGCTCGGCTCTGCCCCTAGTCGAAGTTGTGCACCGGTGAGGAGAGAAATGAGGGGGTCGCAAGCCCGAGAGGAGAAGTCGGCCGGAGAACTAGGACTCGGCGGCGAGCCAGCGCTAGGGCAGAGAGGTGCGGCGTCGGCACCTAGGGCAAGGAATCGCTCGGCTCCTGCTCGAGTGTCAGCAACGGCGGCTAGGGCACAGAGACGGCGTCGCCGGATCGGCACTACTCCGGCAGGGGAAGAGGCGATCGGCGTAAATAGATTAGGGCAGAGGCGTCGGTGTGGAGAAGACCGGCGTCGCGAGAGATGAGGGAAGGAGGGTTCGGCAGAGGAGAAGAAGAACACGCGAGTTCGGCGTCGGGGAAAAACCAGAGGAAAAGAAAAATAAAAGAAAAAGAAAAGGAAAAGGAAAATTAAAACTTTTCCTCATTAAAACAGAGTATCCTAAACAGGCTTTTCCGGGCCCCATTTTTATCCCCGTGAACTTATCCGTACGAGCTCCGAAAAATTCCCGAAAAATTTCCAAAAATTCCGGAAAATTCCCTTAATCATATTCGCCTATTTCCGGTATTTTACATTCTCCCCCACTTATAAAAATTTGGTCCCCAAATTTCGTTATCTACCATCAGCAAGTACTAATAACAGATAAAGAGTATAAATGCTGAACGGTAAATAAATCACATACCTCAAGTGAAAAGATGGGGATATCGAGCTCGGATAGTGTCCTCGAGCTCCCAAGTAGCCTCCTCGTCCGAATGATGCTGCCATCCGACTTTAACCAGCCGGATGGTCTTGTTCCGCAACTGACGCTCCTTCCGGTCGAGAATCCGTACCGGAACCTCCTCATAGGTAATGTCAGGCTGAACTGGAACTGGGATATCCGCCAGCACATGCGTCGGATCGGGTACATATCTCCTCAGCATGGATACATGAAATACATCGTGCACGCCTGACAGGGACGGTGGTAGTGCCAGTCGGTAAGCTACTGCTCCGATCCTCTCCAAGATCTCGAAGGGACCAATGTACTGCGGAGCTAGCTTACCTCTTAGGCCAAATCTCTTCACCCCTTTCGTAGGTGAAACTCGTAGAAATACATGGTCGCCAACAGAGAACTCTAGTGGTCTGCGTCTCCGATCAGCATAACACTTCTGGCAGTCTTATGCCTCTGACATCCTCTGTCTGATAATATGGACCACTTTGCCTCACGTTGAGCTCTATGAGGTCTCAACAACTGGGTCTCTCGGATTCTCTTCCTGATCGATGACTGAGCAACCATCGTAACAAGAATACCCTGCTCTGTCTGTCCCTGCTCCTCAATGTCTAACTCAGAGAAATCCTGAATCAAATCTGTGACCACAACTCGGTGGCAAGCTAAAGTCCCTCTGGACCTCTAGCTAAGTGCATCGGTAACCACATTAGCTTTTCCCAGGTGATAGCTAATGGTACAATCATAATCCTTCAGGAACTTCATCTATCTCCTCGGTCGAAGATTAAGTTCATTCTGAGTGAACAGATATTTGAGACTCCGATGGTCAGTGAGAATCTCAATGTAATATCATACAAGTACTGCCGCCAAATCTTCAGGGCAAAAATAATAGCGGCCAACTCCAGATCACGAACTGAGTATTTTCTTTTCAGGCTCCCTCAACTATCGAGAAGCATATAAGAATACTCTATTGTGCTGCACCAGAAAAACACTCATACCCTGTAGAGACGCGTCGGTGTAGAGGACAAATTCGTCCTCTTCCGAAGGTAAAAACCAAAAATCAAAGCCGACACTAGTCTCCGCTTCAGCTCCTAGAAGCTGGTCTTGCAATCCTCAGTCCAAGTAAACTTCACGCCTTTCATGGTCACGCGTGAAAGTAGCATAGCTATGCGGAAGAACCCTCGACGAAAGGTCTGTAATATCCTGCGAGTCACAAAAGACTGCGGATCTCCTACACTGATTTCGGCTGCTCCCAACGGTAACAACCTCTATCTCCTGTGGAACCACGGTACACTCCTACTGGTGATCGTGTGTCCCAAACATCATAACCAAAGACAATCCAAACCAGCACTACTGATAATCACATATAGATGTTCTCGTCGAATCATCTCTAGATCTATGCAAAGGTAGTGTACGTGACTCACCTCGGATCCGTAATAGATCACAACATCGTCCACAAAGATAATGGAAACCTATCCAAACATCCTCGACATACCAAGATCATCGAGTCCCTGAAAACATCTAAGACACTGTAAGCCTATATGGCAAAAACCAAGACACATAATGTCCGTATCACAGACATTCCTATCCATAAGATCTCCGATAATAAATCGAAAAATCTGATCATCAATAACATAAATCACCAAAGAATAAATCCTCCAGGGTGAGAGCAACGCTCCATCACAGGAAACACCACATATGTGGGAGCAACGCTCTACCACAAGAAATCCTCAATATGTGGGAGCAACACTCCACCACAAATAATCTGAAATATGTATCTGCAATAAATATAGGAGCAATGCTCCACTACCAGAAATCCGTGACATGTGGGAGCAACGCTCCACTACAAAATAATACCTAAGTACCCCAAGGCACCTAACTATCCAGCTAGAGACTGTACAAGATCTCTCTACCACAATTCGCTGTGGTTAGCCTAGGATATAACAACCTAGTAACTAATCAAATCCATCATCAACTCTATCAGCATCCTAGTGGGTCATCCACTGATAGGAAAATTAGTTGATGGGTTAATTCAACAAATGACATAATGCAGTCACTCCACATTCTGCATTCAGTATAAGTAGAATCATCATACTGCTACCAATGTATACACCTAGCACACATGCTCACACAACATATGTATGATCAACAAAATCCTCCAATTATTATACACCAAATATACTCACAACTCAGGTATATTCAGTATGATACCTCCAATAATACATACCGAACACGCGTGCAAAATCAATGTAGATAAAATCAACAATACACCTCAAACAACACTCACATGACATATCTTCACCTATGCCAAGAGTATAACCAACATATACTTCCAATAAAGCATACTAAACTCAGGTGCACTCACAAATCAAACATAATCAAAAAGTTACCTCAGATACCACACCAAACACATATGTACATATCCCAACTCAGATTAAATCAACAAAATGCCTCCATCAAAACACCACCGATGTACTTATACTACATCTCGGATTTAATCAACAAGATATCTTCAATAATACATCCAGATACATACACCGAACTACATATCTATAATCCACAAGGAACCTTCAAACCATATCAGAACATGGATACATATACTACTTGCAAATGGACAGTCTACCACAGGACTCCTACAACCCAAAACAATCATGATATACATGCAAAATCAGCATACCAGCTCAATCAAAGAGACCAACTTTATGCCACCAACACTCATGGGTTACCGGTATATCTAAACAAAATTCATGCATATGTATCAAGCATGAATACATCAATCAAAAGCAACCCAAAATAAAGCAGCCTAATCATCCAGTAACAACCCTGCTATAGGTTCAAAGGAACTAGTATCGGACAAGAAAGATATACACACCATGGTATAACATTGCAAGTCAATGTCATGCACTACCAAGACTATATCTAGTGAGGAAAATTTTATCATCATAAATCCAAATGTACTCTTCCAGTATACACTAATAACGATTGTATCCCATAAGTGTTAAGCAAGTAGCTCTACACTTTCTTACATCAGCGGGGTCACATATCCAAAAGCACCCTCCAAGTTATCCCACCAGATATATACAATCCACGGTCAAAGTCTTCATGGAATAGGATACATCGATCCTTATAACCTATCCAAGCCGACAATGATATATGGCTAAATCAGTCCTTTCCACGTCAGTACAAAACATGTACTCAAATGTGCTCTCGATACATAACTAAGCACGAATAACCTAAAGGTTCGAACCTCTAAAAATAGAGTATGGCAATCCTCTACTGATCAACCAACAAAACTAAATCATTCATCTACTAACTAATCAAGAATACCTTAATCCTCCACAAGCAACTAAGGTATATCCAACCACATAATATCATATGTATAAATGTGTACGACCCAAAAGAAAAAGTCAGAATTTAAGAACATCAAGACACTCTCATCTTCATCCTCAAAAACATCAGCCCACACTATATCAGATGAATAAATCTTTACTCCCCATGAGGGCAAGTTAGCATTCAAAACATCAATCATTATTTATCCACATAGTCCCATATCAGAGGAAGCATATATCATTTTTTTTTATATATCATCCTGTTAACTATCCATAACCAACCAGGTTTATTAAAATCTCATAGGCACATTCAACCGTAAAACTCTCCAGCACCCCAATTTATAATCTGATCACCAACCATAATCATCAAACCTGTGAATATCATAAATGACACTCACTATGTCACCATCAATGACAACCCAAATATAAATCATCAAAATAGTTATCCACTAATAGATCATCAAAACAAATATCTAGTATTTGATCATCAGACAACCACATAACATTTACTCTCATAAACCATAAGAAATCAACATCACAATATCTGATCTTCCAATATCCCTCAACCTTAAATCATTCTCAACAATGATCAAACATGATAACTCTCCAATGACCAATTTTCATCGTATCGGATACCCTAATATCCAAAAGATACGAGTATAAAAACTCTACTAGCTAAGTCCACAGGAATATATAGGTATCATCCATTACCCAGCTAACAATAGCAGAGACTGATATGTGCCTCCATCTCCTAATAGTAGTAACAGAAGCTAAAACTACTGATGGTATGATATGAAAAATCACCAGAGACTATAATCCTTGATCTATATTAGGGTCGACCAAGATCAGTGGCTAACCCATCACATGTAATATGGCTACAACAACCAGACAGGTAATAAAGATAAAGTGCTACTAGATGTCCTAACCATCATAAAATAACCATCATACCTATTAGCCATCTGGAGATGTTCCATCGCTGTCCAGTCCCCAACTTCTGACTTCAAAATTCCGAACGAGAAAATCGACGGAAATCCATATAAATCCGAAACCGAAATCTGAAACATAACCATATCGAAAATCCAAAAATGCCCAGTTTGACTCGCAAACCTGGCTAACCCAAATATCCAGAATACCAACAACAGGTATCCGATAAATCTCCAAAACACCAAAAGCAGGTATCATAACCCGCTCTGATACCAAATAAATTGGTATCAGACAAATCTCAGAAATCCAACAAACTGAAATAGATATCCAAAAATCCAGAACACCAAAAGCAGGTATCGTAACCTGCTCTGATACCAATAAATTGGTATCAGATAAATCTCGAAAATCCAAAATATAAAAATCCAACAAGTATCGCCCAACTTGGTGCTCTGATACCAAGTAAATAAATTGGTATCAGGTTATCCCAAACATCAAAAATACGAAAACAAAAGATCGTATACCTGTGCTCTGATACCACTAAATTGTCACGCCCCAGAGGAGTCCTTGTCCGAAGAAATTTCGGCAGCATCTCCCCTGTACAGCGGACAATCTGAAACTTTTCTACATCTCATATACCTCAGCCACAGGCGGCTGGAATAATAACAATCAATAAAAACACATTCCACACAACCATCCACGCAGTTATATATAATCAAACAAAGTAGTAATACTCTGACTCGAAAACCACCCTACTCAACTACACTCGTAAAGCTCAAAACCGACGAACTCACCTCTTCTGCCGTCCAGGCAGGCATGTAGTAGAGTAAATCCAAATTATACCAAAAGTCCATCCAACGGAAAGATTTCATACAATATCCATATGTAAAGTCCAAAACAAAACTAAAACAAAGTCTGATAGCGGAAAGCTAAAATAAAACAACAACTCAAAAACCAGCAGAGGAGTAGCACTACGTGCTGTGGGGACCAGCGACTGGAACTCCCTCCTGACAGCATCAACCTGAAAATAACAACAATGGAGGCGGGTGAGTCCAACACTAGGTACAATTGAGTGAAGTAAAGAAACAACACTTGGAAATCATGCTCTCCTGAACGATAAAAAATACATCCAAGTAAACATAACATCAGTGGCAAAGATACATTATGCTCTAAAATGCCCCAAGTCAAACATTGCATATATTACAATGTCATCGAAGTCAATCAAACACAGGTATAATTATTCGTAGCTGAGAAGAAAAATGCATCAACCCATTGCTATCGATTCATCTAGGACTAATACGATGCTCGTCATCTTAGTGGTATGCAGTGTTGACACAAACACTCGTCACTACTCCCGATGAGTGACCGAGTGGACGGGATGTCGAGTACACCTATCCTCCTACCCCAAATCATAGATGGGGGAGCGCAATGCTCTCAACTCCCGGTACACGATGACGGGGAGGAATCCCTGCCGGATAACTCGTTGTGTCACACTACCCATGAGCGGACCAACGGTGCCTAACAGAGTCCCTGCTGCAACACACTCTGCCTGAATCGACCACTAACCCATGAGTGGTGGTGTGTGCAGATCCATGTAACTGGCGATGTGCTCAACAATAATGGAGCGGACTATCGCACAGCATGCAATCATGCAAATGATGCATGGCAATAACCATATAAACGTCCTGACCTAATCCATATATATAGAAAAGTGCACCCTAGGTCAACGAATCATATCGAATCAAAGGTACATAGAAGGTATAAAAACCTAGGTCCTGAACATGGTGAAGCATGGTATATCACTACCCGTAAAAGCATGTATAAACAGGTAAAGTATACATGGGATGCAAAACAAATCAATCAATCAAACATATATCAAGATTTGGGTAGTGATTAACCGAAACAGATAAGAAACACAATTGATGCAATATGTTAATTTCATTACTAAGCATATCAAAGACAAAAAGTCAAAAGTACCCGCCTCCGAAAATAAAAAGGTCCAATCTGACTCCGAGATACTCGTCTCGCGTCAAAGTCCTGTGGCATCAAACATAATGCCTAGTTTAGCTAATTTATCATACAACTATTAGCCAAACTAAATTCTAATCAATCGGCCAACTAGGGTTAGTTTCATTAACCCTAACTACACCTTCTAATTAGGATTTATTATATGCCTATTAAATCACAAGTTCTAATCCAGATCTGGCTTACCAATCATTTAATTCATTTAGGTTAAGAAATCTCAACCTTAATCCATCTATATCTAGATTTAAATACATGAGAAAAACTCAATCAAAACTCACCTGAGTTGAATGCCTCAGCCAATAACTCACTGCCGGAGATGTTGCTACCAAAAGTTTCCCAAAAGAAATAGCTGCTGGAAAGTGGCTGCCGGACCCAAGAACAATCCACAGCACAAGATTACCCTCGTAATCAGCGATTCGCTAAACCCTACATCTGCAGATTAGGTCAGAAGGGGAAATCCAGAGTGCAACCAAGTGTTACAACCCACTCACCTTGTTGGCTCAGCAGAAAGGAACTAGGGCAGAGGGGGTTTAGGCACACAGACGGCGTCGGCACACAGTGGTGGTCGGCTTCAGTGCTAGGGCACGGAAGAACCCAAACAGTGGTACTCGAGTGCCGGCGATCGGGAAACTAGGGCTCGGCTCTGCCCCTAGTCGAAGTTGTGCACGAGAACTAGGACTCGGCGGCGAGCCGGCGCTAGGGCAGAGAGGTGCGGCGTCGGCACCTAGGGCAAGGAATCGCTCGGCTCCTGCTCGGGTGTCAGCAACGGCGGCTAGGGCACAGAGACGGCGTCGCCGGATCGGCACTACTCCGGCAGGGGAAGAGGCGATCGGCGCAAATAGATTAGGGTAGAGGCGTCGGTGTGGAGAAGACCGGCGTCGCGAGAGATGAGGGAAGGAGGGTTCGGCAGAGGAGAAGAAGAACACGCGAGTTCGGCGTCGGGGAAAAACCAGAGGAAAAGAAAAATAAAAGAAAAAGAAAAGGAAAAGGAAAATTAAAACTTTTCCTCATTAAAACAGGGTATCCTAAACAGGCTTTTCCGGGCCCCGTTTTTATCCCCGTGAACTTATCCGTACGAGCTCCGAAAAATTCCCGAAAAATTTCCAAAAATTCCGGAAAATTCCTTTAATTATATTCGCCTATTTCCGGTATTTTACATGGATTTTTCGTGCCTGGCTTCACTCACCAGGACTTCCCTTCTGCCTAGATTCACTCACTAGGACTTCTCATCTGCCTGACTTCACTCACCAGGACTTTCCAGTTTGCCTAACCTCCCAGTTAGAACTTTCACCTGGCTTCACTCACCAGGATTTTCCAACTGCCTAGCTTCACTCACTAGGTCTTTTACCTGGCTTCACTCACCAGGATTTTCTTCTACCTAGCTTCACTCACTAGGACTTTCCACACCTGCCTGGCTTCACTCACCAGGACTTTCACCTGGCTTCACTCACCAGGATTTTTCAGTCAAGTATCCAATCAACCTTGATCTACTTGACTCTCCTTCACAATCTCCCCACATGAACAATCACACCTGCAATCTCCATGTGTTGTCTACATGTATTGTCAAACATCTAAACTCAAACATCAAGACTCGAGCTTGAACTAATTCAAGCTCAGTCAACTAGATCAACCTTGACCTAGGGAATATTGCACCAACACTGACGACCTGTGATCACCCCACCATGGCCTAATACCTGTGTACCTGTATTTACCTCCCTCTATATCCGTGAGGCTAGCATTAGGGGGATCGGTAAGATAGTGGATCTACTTTATTATATAAGTATTTTATTTGTAATTAACATTGATCAATATTATATTATAGCAACACTGTGATTCTGATCAACACTTCAATTTTGATCATCACTAATAAATTGTAATGTATTATAGTAAAAGGTGATTACGCTCACCTCAAACATCTTTTACAGCTTGCCCCCAAGTTATGTGAAAGAAGGTAAATCACATAATCAACTTATAACTGACCACTAAGTGACTAAGGGTGGGAAAAGTTTTTTCTGAGGGCATGCACTTGCCGAGATTTTATCTCTACTTCATTATAGTAAATTTGTCACTCTATGACCAACTAGACACCCCCGTGGGAATAAATAAATTATATTATAGTAATTATAATTCATAGTTGCTCTAATATGAATGATTTATCTTCGATTAACATTGGTCAATATTATATTATAGGAGTACTTCGATTCTAATTAATATTAATAACACTGTATTATAATAACTATAGTCAATAACTCTTATAATATGGACATTTCATGTTTGCTCAACATTAGTCAACATAGGTTAATATCATGTTATAGTAATTATGAATAATAATTATTAAATATAAATAATTTATTTATGATCAATACTAATAAATATTATATTGTAATAATTATGAAATGTTATAATTGTAGTAGCTATGGAAATATAACTGCACAATCATGGCTATGTAGTTTTGTAAAAGTAGTTTTGTAAAAGTTATATCATCCGTTGTCAAAAACGGAAAGACAATTCCAGAAGGTGGGATGGATGAGTTGGAGTATCCTTTTAAAAACAAATGGAAAGGAATGCCCTTTGACTATTCCAATAAAAAAATTACAAATATTCTTCAATTATTTCAATAAAAATGTTCCATTTCGTAGTGGAATCCTCCTATACTAACCAGCATGACAATTAATCAGTTGGAAATATCTGTCCTAAGTTCGTTACGAAATATCTTTTATGACAATAATCATTTACAGTGATTGATATTATTGCAGATGCACTTTAGATTTTAGAAATTATTAAAATAAAATAAAATCAGTTACATATGCGCCTATATTTAAAGGGATCATATGGCATAACTCGTATACTTGAATAAATTATGAGAAGACCATTTTGTACACCTTTCAATAAATATAGACAACATACTAAATAAACACAACAAATTACACTGCTAAATTGAGAACAAGCAATTCATGGGTTAATTACAAATACTTCAACATCAATTTGATTCTTTGTACGAATTTGTAAATAGATCTCACAGCTCACAGCATAGAAGCAAGAACATTGCAGCTGTATGAGTAGCTGCTGAGCATAACGAACTGTTTGTGGCAAAGGTATTTAGGAAAATTAAAAAACTCGGGCATGATTGAGAAGAATGTGTACCAGCACCGTCGTCCTAGAATCAGGCTACTTGGCCTGGCCCATTAACAGCCCGGTCCGTGGTTGCCATTAATAGAAAAGAGAGAAAAATTAAAAATTAAAAAAGAAAGAAATTGGAGATTATTCAAATGAAATTGCAGTGTTATCGTCGACCTATCGGCTCCGCAGTCGTGAGCCTAATAATGCGGCAAAATAATTGCATCTCGCTGGAGCAAATGCCATGCACTTGTCATTAACATATAGCAGCTACCCAGCACTATTGTCGGAGAGTTTGTTACAAACTCATGATGATAAGCTTTAGATCCAGATAGCTAAGCTCTGATTAACATCTTTTAATAGCTTACGCTTCGATATATTTCTTTTTAGTGGATTGCGTCTGATTTACTGGAAGAAAAACAAAATAGAAGAATTGTCCTGGAATTTATTAAATTTGGTGTGTTTGTGGGCGATCGAGTGGCTTCTGGTTATCTGCTCTTTTTAGGATGCCAAGGAAACAGTCGGATTGAGTTCCATGGAGCGCTACAGCTGCAACCGCTGCTTCCGCCGGTTCAACAACGGCCGCGCCCTCGGCGGTCACATGCGCTCCCACGCGGTCTCCGCCCTCGCCGCCGCTGCTCCCCTGGTTCAGGGAGACTCCTCTGCCTCCGCCTCGTCGAGTCAGGCGCTAGAGGCAGAGGCGGAGGAGGGCAAGGAGACGGCCGCCTCCGTCTCCTACGGCTTGAGGACGAATCCCAGGAAGAGCTTCCGGCTCGTGGACCCCGAGTTCTCTTCGACCTTACCTGCGCTCGAGCCGGCCGGTTCGAGCGTCGTCGTCCAGGACCGGGAGAGCGACACGGAGTCTACCCGAGCAGACGGCAGCCAGGGAAAGCGGTCTCGCGCCTCCCCGGCGGAGGCGGAGCCGGCGAGTTCGGTGTCGGATGTGACCCCGGCGGAAGACGTCGCCCTCTGCTTAATGATGCTCTCCCGCGATTCTTCTTGGGGCGTCGCCGGGGAGGTCCACCTTTCCGATGGATCCAATGAGGACGAGGAAGAAGAGGAGGTGGAGCGTGGGCAAGTTACTCGATCGCCGGCAACTCCGACGCCGCGGAAGGGAAGGACCCGGTACCAGTGCGGCGCGTGCAAGAGAGTCTTCCGCTCGTACCAAGCCCTCGGTGGCCACCGGGCGAGTCACAAGAAGAACAATGGGTGCGTCTCCGCCGCCGAGCCCGGCCAGATCTTTGGCGAGGTGGACTCCGCCGACGCCAATGCCGGGGCGAAGCTTCACGAGTGCCCGTTCTGCTTCAGAGTCTTCAGCTCCGGCCAAGCTCTCGGAGGCCACAAAAGGGCCCACTTCAGCTCTTCCTCCTCCATTGCGGTCACCCGCGGCACGCCTGTGTCTGTCACTCTCTATCCGCCGCCACGCTCTCGACCGGGCACGTCACCTGTCGCCGGCTCCGCCACCAAGCCTGCAAACAGCATCAGCCTCTTCGACCTCAACTTGCCGGCGATGGCGGACGACGAGGTGGAACTGTCAGCCGTCTCGGATATGGATTGCGTTGCCGACCCATGAGCATCACTTCCAACTTTTCAAGGTAACAAATTGAAGGGCAAAGAACCCAAAACAACCTAAAAAACAGAAGTTTTCGTTCAAACAATGATGAAGCTAAAGTTTTTATTTCTTTCTTTCAGTTGGATAAATTGGCGATTATATTTGTGTGTTTCTGAACCCGCTCGCTTCTCTTTTGCTTTAGCTAAATCAGTTGCATTTTTGTTATTGCTGTTGTTGTTCGAGCTACAATTGCAGCTGTCTGCATCAGCTAATCAAGAACAGAGTAGGTCATCTCCGTCTCAATGAGGCATCTTCCTCTTCCAATTTGTTTCTGCAAGTTACTACTGTTCCCAGCTCTTCTTACTAAATGTGCTCTGTCTCATTCTAATCCAACTATTTTAAGCTTTTTATATTCTTTATATAATCTTTAGGCTGAGAGAGAGATGGATGGGGAAGCAGGACAGAGCTGAGCAGAGTAGAATCGCTGCTTTTTGCTGCAGCTTTTGTTCCTTCTCTACTGCATCACCCACCTGGAAAACTCACTGTTGCACTGTTTCTTGATCTTTTCTTCACTTTTTTGTTTTTCCCCTCGCTCTCTCTGCTACGCTAGTGTTTAGCGCTTTCTTCTTTCACATTGAGCCGCTCTACTTCCCTTCCCTGACCCTCTGACCTGAATGTCAGTGTTCCATTAATCGACATGTTACACTAAGCACGTTCGTGCGAAGGCTCCTGCGTCGCAGTTGAGTTCCCTCTCGGCGTGCGTGGCTATTAATTGGCATCGCTTTGGAATCATCGCGCATTACTTGCCCGTCCAGCTGCCGCACGACCTTACCGGCGACGTCAGATGCGCCGCCAATGGCCGTGATCGATCCCACCCTGCTCTCTCTTCGTTGTCATCTAGCAGTCGAGTTACAGTTAGGCCGTCGCATCGTACTGGACCCTATTAAATCCTGAGACTTTTTTCAATTCGAAAACATTTATCGAGTTTCCTTTTTCTAATTCAGTAGCTTCCACTCTTTCACAGAGCACATTTTGGACAGCTGATCATTGAGTAAACTCTCATTAGTATAGTGAAATATTGTCAAACTCAAATTGTAAATATGTACAGTAGTGCTCACATGGTAGGGAGGCCTTTGGTGGTTGTCAGTTGCTCGATGCTCATGCACACGTTTTCTTGTCTTTCAATATAAGCATCCAAAGGCTCTAATCAATGGGGGTGTAATGTTGAAGGGGGGTTATAAAAGGTGCAAATATTGCGGGGTAAGGAATAAAGTAGGAAGCAAAGAACAATTACATACATCACGAGATGGGCAGGTCTTGTGATAATGAGTTGGTTGTTGTCGGCTTGGATCAAAAGGGAACAAAGAGAGCGTTGGGTGTGGGGTTGTGAGCTTTCTCTACTAACCATTGAGCTAAGTTACCAATTGATAGCACTGAGGGGGAATCTGGAGATCACTGACACAATGAAGGATTTCTTATACTTGGGGGGTTTTGGAGTCTGGTAGTAGCCCTACTATCCCAACTAAAATTTAACTGCTCCAACAATGAAAGAGATGAAACAATTATACATGGCACGTACCACATCCATTAGTAGCAGTTAGTAGTTGGTCAGAATGATTGGAGTTTGTCCTCAAGGTCACACTATCACCAGTGGAGTCTATTCTGTAAATGAGACTGCTATTAGCCACATTTCAGAAAAGAACAACAATATTTCCTGCATTTTATAATCGATTGTTGACTGTCAAAGTGAAACTACAATGTGTATTGAAAAGAAAGGTTAGATGATGAATTACTTTCATTGACAAGAGCATTGATCTAGGTTTGCTTTATGCTTTACAACTTGGACAATAGATCTTTCGATGTACTATTTGTGTTGGAGAGATTCATCCAGCTTTTGCTCATTAGATAAGATGTCGATGACTGGTTTTATTGAAGCACATTAGATTGGGATGAGCTCGAAATGGTGGAAGTTTATCAACCTTAACATCATCTCCACTCTGATAAAGACCAACCATGGATCAGCTCACTGTAGTAGCATTAGGTCTTCAATCTCAAATTCAACAGTAGAGAAATAAAAACAAAAAACACATGGACCTCAAGTTGTTGCTAGTCTATTTTGGATCAACTGTATGACTGTTTATAGGGCAATGAAAACGACTTGCATTGTGCATATAAATGAAAGCAGTTCTTCCTTTTGTAGAAGAAAGCGGGCTTCTCCTGACCCTTCCAAAGCTGTGACCAAACAAACTAGAGAACAGTTAACCTCTCTCAGCTGCTATTAAAATACAGGAAGCATCTACTGACCATCTGCGAAGCTCTACATATTTAATCATTGCCAGTGGAAGCTAGCACAACTTGCAAAGCTTTAACTAATTGCAGTCATGATCTGCCTTTTGCGAGTCAAACACTTACACCAAATGCTCATTCAGGGAAAGGTTAGCCAGAGATTTGAGATGTACTGTGATAGTTTAAGTTTCATGAACCAGACATGCCACCAACTTAGTGATGTACCTACAAGGTGGAACTACTACAGTTGGGATGTAGCAGGCCATACGCAAGTAAGATGCATAAAACATAAAGAGATGGTATTTAAGTTTGTTACTTTCCTTTAGAGCTTTAGGTAGCCATAGAGTGGATACAAACTTGCTACTGAGTCACACAATTTACACTTCCCTGGCCCCCCTCTCTTCGAGGCTGGATCTTTTCTTCTTCGTTCGTCATGGTTTTTACTTATTTAGTGTCTCTTATGATGCTTGTTGCCTAATTACCGGTTGGCATTATGTTAATCATAGTTGGTCAATGCTAGAAGAAACCCATTAAGGTAGCAGCTACACTGATGAAACTAGAGAAGAGGTGTAGTATTCAATTAGTAATGGATTTTACTATTTATCAGTATTGTAGGAATTATTTGTTAGTGATATTTCTCTCTTTGGTTCCTTGGAAGTGCAAATATGTTGTATGTTCTTGGTCTTGTTAAAAGATGACATTGTTAAGGGTAAAGAAGGGATGTGAGGTAGAAATTTTCTTGTACATAGCAAGTGAGAGTCTTAGGCATGCTTAGATGTTAAGAGGAGCCCCGCTTAACTACCATAGTTTTTTTGGTCAGATTTGGCCCACTCCATTTTTGGGCTCACATGGCATCAAAGCCAATAAGATGATAATTTTCGATAGCATATATTGAAAATTCTCAAGCAATTGAGAGAAGATTTTGTCCAAAGTGAAGGCCAAATGGTAATACTAGATAAAAGAATTGGAAGTCATTTGACAAGTTAGTGAGGCATGGATGAAGACAATCAAATCAAGGGTTATTCTCCTCTCCATTGCATGTACTACTAGTTTATGATTTTTACGCTGAAATGCATATATATGGGAACCCGAATACTCAGTCTTATTTGATAAAAATTTAGTACTAGCAAATTTTCTAGATATCTCAATTTTCTTCTATGATAGAGCTATAGGTAGGGTGATGATATGCAATCTATTTGGAAAATTCAACATTTGTGATAAAAAAAATTTTCTTGTACATTTAAGTATCTTTATGCTTAAATACTTAGATGCATCATACGGATGTATTGCGTGGGATAAGAAGGAATAAGAGGAGGCATGAGCATTTTGATCTTTTCACATGTGGAGGGTTTTGGTATTTATGGGGCACTATTCATCACGTTAAAGAGGGGGGCTTCTTTGGCTAGTTTCTTCTGCCACCACTAACTGGGCCAGCCACGCCGCCCGTCATACACCAGTCGCCTCCCACGTCGCCTCCAACGTCCACTCCAACAGCCTCCTCCTCTTCCCTCTCAGGCCATCACCGCCTCACGGAAATATAACCGGACTCGTGTCGTCACTGTCGCTTAGCATGCGGAGCCGCTTTCTCCCTCTCCAAGCTGAAGTCGACACCGCCTTCGTCGCCAGCCACACCTCCTTCCTCTCCCCTCTAGTTGCTTCATCCGGAGGGCCTCTTTCCTGAGCTTGCAGGAGGCCTTGAGAGGTTTCGCTGCCGCCACAGCCTCTCACGCACGCCAACAACTCCCTCTCCCTCTTCTCACATCGACAGCCCCAGCGAGCAGCCTAATGATAATAATAGAAAATAATCTCGAATTGATTTCAATCAATTGAGATTTATTATATTTGACATCATAATCAAGATCAACATCACAATCAAGATCGAATCAAATAGCAAAATAATACTTCCAAATCTATTATATTTATTACTATGCTTATAAATTGTATGTTATATTTAATCTTTCCATTATTGTTTGGACAACTTGTATAAATAAGCTTATTGACTTTATTAAATACAAATCAAATAATTATTCTCTATTCTATTTCTTTTCTTCATCTATTAGTTTCCATATGATATCAGAGTCATCTTCTCTTCCTCCAAATTTTTCTCTTCCAAATTTTTGTTACAGCAGCTACAAGAGTTTCTACATCTAGGTTTGATATCATCGTCGACAACGGCAACTTCGGCAACAACAGCTTTTCTTCTCCTTTCATTAACAACTCTTTTCTGTCAATGGTAGCAATTTCGACAATGTCAATTGTAGTAAGACAAAGTTAGTATTTGTTCATTATATTTTTCTCTTCATTTTTTTCCTTCCCCGCTTTTTTTTCCTTTTCTTTTCCATTCTGTTATTCTAAAAAAAAAATGAGAAAAAAAATAGAGAAGAAAAAAAAAGCAGAGAAAAAAAATAGAGCAATATGTCTTCCTTCAGTTCTACCGAGATCCTTGCACTATCACAAAATACATCTTTTCATTTTCATATGGTTCCTTCTTTTTCCATTAAACTTAATCATGATAACTGTTAGGACCCGTACGGCTGGCAAGAGGGGAGAGGTGAATTGCCTGTAAATTATAAATGGGCTTTTCTCAATCTTTCAAACAAGATTAGTAGCATAATTAACTTAAAGCAGTTTAACAACTAATAAAATAAAGATGCACAAAAAGTTACTTGGTTACAACCTACATGGTTGTTAATCCAAGGTAAAAGAAAGCACTAAAAGATCTCCTTCGGTGAAGGCGGAGAAGCCTCTTACACTTGTTGAACACTCAGAAAGTTATTAGGAAATGAATACTTGAGTTGTTGTATGTGTCCTACGTCCAGGGGTCTTTTTATAGCCCTTAGAAAATCTTATCTGAGGCTAGAAGACGCCTCCAATAAGGTGGAAGGCGCCTCTAGCGAGGCAAGCGAAGATAAGTTCTTATCTTCACTAACGGTTAATTTTGATCAGTCTAAGGCGCCTTCAAAGGGTTGAAGGCACCTTCCATGGGTAGTTGAAGGCGCCTTCAACCCTGTTGAAGGTGCCTTCCCACAGAAAGGTCTGGAGGCGCCTCCAACCAGTTTTAGGGCGGCTCTAGGAGCTCCGCAGCTCCCCATTGGCTCTTTCGCTGCTCCGATCGCCTTGATGATTTCATCCATCTGGAATTGGGCTCACTCAGACCCATCTTCTGGCATTCTCTTTGAGCAAGCTTCCTCCCAGGCTTCTCATCCCTTGAACATCGCGCATGCCCTTCTCGTCCATCGGTATACCCTTTCGCAGCACCTCGTCCCTCAAGCACACCGAGCCTGTCAGCTCTCTCCCATGCTATCCTTTTCGTTAGCTGCGTCTTCCGCTTAACTTCTTATGTTCCTAAGCTCCTGCACACTTAAACACAAGGATCAAACACAACAAGACCTAACTGAACTTAGTTGACCACATCAAAACTACCCTGGGTTCTAACAATCTCTCCCTTTTTGATGTGCATCAACCCAAGTTCAAGTTAGAGTTAAAATGTAATAACATAACTTATGTAAAGAAGTTGCAATTAGAATAAAATAGTTTAATGAATTAAGCAATAAATTTAA
This sequence comes from Zingiber officinale, assembly GCF_018446385.1. Classification (NCBI taxonomy): domain Eukaryota; kingdom Viridiplantae; phylum Streptophyta; class Magnoliopsida; order Zingiberales; family Zingiberaceae; genus Zingiber; species Zingiber officinale. Next base: position 99,537,933 of record NC_055995.1, on the reverse strand, counting down.
ACAAGTTAATTGTAAAAAAAATACAAGGATAAAAATCCTAACTCTCCCTTAATCCCCCTTAACTTTTACTTATTTCTCTCCCTATGATCCTATCAAAAACAATTTGAGAAAAAAATTTGAAAACATAAAGTAAATCGTTAGAAAGGTCTGAAAAACTTTTCTAGGGGGAAGAAAACCGATTTAATAATCACATTTGCAAAAAACTGAGTTTAAGGTTTAAACTTTTTTCTTAAGGCTCAATCGAAAATTTTCATGAAAAAATGTTTTTTAGCACAAAAAAATCATTTTGGTGCAAAAAATAGGTTTTGCAAGTTAAAAAATAAATCCTCAAATATTTTGCAAGTAATGATAAAAGAATGTATAGTTAAATAAAAATTAAAAAATTTTAAAAAATAAAGTTTCAAGATTTTTCAGATTTAGAAATGAAGTTTTCGACAAATAATCTATAAAAAATTCATTATTTATCAAAATTTATAAAAAATATATTTTCGAACAGAAATTCAATAATTCTATCAATAGAAGAAATTTGTATAAAAATTTATAATAGAAGGATTATACAAAAAAAATATTTTGACCAGTTATTATTCTTTTCAAAAATAAATATTTTAAAAATAGTTTTATTAATCTAAAAATCAGGTTGATTTTTCTATGTATTCAAAACATAACTGTAATTTTCAAAAAAAAAAATCAGGTTTTTCAAAATACTTATATGAAAAATTATGATTTAAAAAAAATAATTTTGAGAGATTTTTTATTCTAGTAAGAGAGAAAGAAATTTTCAGAAATAATTATTAAGTAAGCATACCAACTTGATTTTGCAAATATTTCTAAACATGCATAATCATTTATTTATTCTAAGAAATATTTTGGGACCCAAAATAAATTTTTATCCTACAGGGTTAATAAGAAATTTCTTTGGAACATATTTTTGTGATATTTTTCTAATTTGTCATTTATGATATTTAAGATATCAATTTAGACTTCTATAATTTTTCCAGACATTTTGATTAAGACATGAAGAATTTCTAGATTTTTCAATTTGGTTCTTCAATTCTTTAGTTTCTTCCTTTAACTTATCATACATTTTTAAAGGACAAGTTTTTGCTAAGATTGTTTTTAATTCAAGAACTTCTCTTTTTAAGTTATTATTTTTCGATTTTAGTTTACATAATGATCTAGTCATAATTTAATACCTGAGTATAACTGGTCAGGGGGATAGTAAACATGTCTCACTTACCAGATCCGCTCTGAAGTCTATTTCTTTCTCCTCGCTGCAACTTTCTTTTGAGGAGCTTCCCCCTTCATCTATGCTCTCCTCCTCTTTGTGACTTTCCATTAGTACAAGTCCAGTATACTCCTCCAGATCAAATTTTGATGATGACTCGTCCCTGTTGGTGCAATATCCTTTAGGTCAAGGTTGACCTGGTTGACCAAGCTTGAGTCTTGGTTTGGATTTCGATGTTTGACAATGAAAGGTTGATTGCAGAAGAGTCAAGTAGGTCAAGGTTGACCGGATACTTGATTGTGGAAGTCCTGGTGAGTGAAGCTAGGCAGTATGAAAGTCCTGGTGAGTGAAGCCAGGTGAAAGTCCTAGTGAGTGAAGCTAGGCAGATGGAAATCCTGGTGAGTGAAGCCAGGTGAAAGACCTAGTGAGTGAAGCTAGGTGAAAGTTCAAGTAGGTCAAGAGAGTGACCGGATACTTGGCATGAAAGAAAAGTCCAAGTGGGTCAAAGGGATTGACCGGACACTTGGTGAGGGAGTCCTAGCAGGTCAAGGGAGTGATTAGATGCTAGGCATGACGTACCAACAGGTTAAGGTTGACCGGATGTTGGTTTGGGAGGTTTGGGACTTGGTTTGGGCAAAAACCAAGTGCTGGATCGATCAGTGGATCGATCCAGACCTTTCCCAGCGAACAGAAAGTCTCTGGATCGATCAGTTGATCGATCCAGAGGTCTCAATCGATCAGTGGATCGATTGGGACGCTGCTGCTTCGCGCGATAAGCGCTGGATCGATCTGTGGATCGATCCAGGCATTTTTCCAGAGCACAGAGGCGCTCTGGATCGATCTGTGGATCGATCCAAAGCCTCCCCAATCGATTGGGAAAAATCGAATCGATTGGGAAAAATCGAATCGATCGGGATCCGACCGTTGAGTCGTATTTGAGCCGCAGGCGAGCGTTGTCTTCGGCACTTCTTCACCGATTCATTTCAGATCTTCACCAGCTCCTCCACAGCTCTTCTCAAACTCGAGATCACCAGTTCTTGAAGGTTCTTGGAGGCTCTTCCAAGTCAAGAGGCGGATCAAAGCAAGAAGAAGAAACTAGGGTTAGGGTTTGTACACTCATTGTAAGCTTGTAAGCTTGTATTTCTTTACTACCCTTTCTTCTTCTTGTATTGAGTCTTGTAGGGCTTCTCCGCCCTTGGTAGTTACCATAAAGGAGAGTTTCATTAGTGGAGGGTGCGTGTGTTGGTGTGGATCCTTGGACTAGTCACCTCTTGTGAGGTGGATACCAAGTAAACCAACCGTGTTAACGTTGTGTGATTTGTTTCTGTATTTTCCGCTGCACATCTTCGAAGAAACAAGCAACGCCGAACACCGGGCACGCGACGAGCTATTCCCCCCCCCCCCCCCCCTCTAGCTACTTTTGGTCCTAACAAGTGGTATCAGAGCGAGGTCGCTCTTCACCAGAATCATCGCCGGAAGGGTCAAGCATAACAAGAAAAGCTAGAGGGTGAAGAAGTTGGAGAAAATTCTTCAAGTTCAAGATTTTATCAAGCTCAACTTCAAGATGCAATTCCAAGATGGACTTGGATTTGATACAAGGGTGGCTCCACCATACACATCCACAAACTTCGATTCTTGGAAATCAAGAATCGAAAATTTTCTTATGATGGAGATAGAGCAATGGTTTGCTCTTATGGAAGGCTTCAAGGCTCCAACAAACTCCAAGGGCAAGCTTCTCAAGAAAAGCAAATGGAGCTCGGAGCAAGTCCAAAGGTGCGAGGCCAATGACAAAGTGACCAAGCTTTTGGAAAATTTATTGCCAAGCACCATCCTTTGCAAAATTGGAGAATTTGAAGATGCAAAGGATTTATGGAGCAAATTGGCCAAGCTTCATGAAGAGATCCCCTCCACTGTACAAGAGCAAGAAGTATCCAGAGAGGGTGACTCTTTGGAGCAAGACCAAGAGGAGGACTCCAAGGTTGAGAGATGCTCAACCTACGAAGAAGAAGTCCAAGAAGAAGTTCATCCTCAAGGGAATGCATCGAAGGGAACAAGGAGGGAGCATACTCCTTGTTTCATATTCAAGATGATGAAGCCTCCACCTCTAGGATTGAGGGGGAGCGATCCTTGGTGACGCCGGATCAAGAAGAAGGAGAAGCCTCTACATCCGGGTCAAGAGACGAAGAGGAGGAAGAAGATTCTACCTCCACAAGTCAAGAAAAATCAAATGGAGGGGAATCAAGGTCCGATCAAGAGGAAGCTTCCACCTCCGGATCCAAAGGAAAAGATGCCACCCTTACAAGCAAAGGTATAAATATTTCAATTAATAATAAAAATCATATTATATACTTTTAATGTAGGGAACATGGGCACTACAAGAGCAAGTGCCCCAAATTGACCAAGAAAAAGGGCCAAATGGCACAAAAAGGCAAGGAGAAGCTCAAGGAGACCATCCCCGGAACAAAAAAGAGCAAGGAGCACATTGTGTGCTTCCTGTGCAACCAAAAGGGGCATTACCGAAGTCAATGCCCTAAGGGGAAGAAGATGGTCAAGGCTCAAGGAGGCATTAGTCAAGGGGGAGCCTCCAAGGTAAAGAAGAAGGTAACATTTATTGAGCCTACCCCTTTACATTATGGTAAAAAGCATGATAGTTCTAATTTTTATCATTTTAATGCAATTTACCATAAGAATAGAAAGCATGAGGGCTTTAAGGAAAAGCATGTGGCCCTACATGCCAAAACTACCCAACCTAAGGTTAGGAAGGTAGATAGACACTTGGGCGGGAACACTAAGGATAATAGATACATGCCCAAGAACAAAAATGCTCATGGACCAAAACCTAAGGATTTAATGATAGAAAATCAAGTCTTGAGGTCAAGACTTGATAAAATGGAAAAGACCCTAAAAAGGATGGAAAATATCCTACAAGGGCAAAATGAGAAATACCTAGGGCTAGGAAAATCAAAGCCATCCAATGGTCATAGAGGGTTGGGATACAAACCAAAGGCTAAGAAGGATGTGCCCTCGTACCATAGAGTTCCATATAGTTATGGAACAAGCCCTAGGTCCAGTGGTCAAGCCAAGAATACTAGGGAAGTCATCCCTAAGAGTATTTTTGCGATAAATGTGACTAAGACTTCTAAGAAGTCTAAGAAAGTCACTAACAAGGTCACAAGGGAGGCTATCCCTAGAGTTGACCTAGAAAATGTGACCAAGGCTTCTAAGAAGCCCAACAAGGTCACTAGGAAGGTATCTATGGAAGTAATCCCTAGTGAGTACCTAGAGCATCCAAGGAGCACCAATAGGTGTTGGGTTCCTAGGAGCATCTTCTCTACCCCATAGATGGGTTAGAGAGTGTCAACTCCGATTAGAAGGGTAGTTAACCCAACTTTGAGGAAATTGACACTCAAGGAGCATTTTCAAGGTTTTTGTTAACCTTTGAAAATGAAATGGAATTATTATTTACTCTTTGAAAGAGTAAAATGTGCCTAATGGTGGAAAATTTGATTTTATCTTAAATGACATAAATTGAGAAAATCTAGAGAAATACCAAGTTGGGATTTTGGTATGTTCTTAGGAAATTGAAGGCATTTTAAATCTTAATTTAAAAGTGCTACTCTTGTGGAAAAATGAAATATGCCAACATTTGAGGAATATGTTTAATTTCAATTGGCATAAATTAATCAAGGGAATTAGAAATGCCAATTTATGTTTTGGCATTTTCTTGAAGCACTTATGGGCAATCTAAAGTTTAATTTTAAGTTAGCTAAGTTTAAGGACACCTAGATAGGTAATCTAGGTATTTTATTAATGCTAAATCTTGCCATGATTGTTTGCTCATTATATGTCATGACATCACATTTGGTTTGTATTTTGCACTCATTCCTTTATTATGAAAAATCCAAAAATACCATGTCATGACATTCATACATCATGTAGTTATAGGATATTTTCTTTTGAAAAATTAGTTCCTTTTGATGTATGCCATAACATTATCATGCATTAAGTTTAATTCCTTGTAATTAAGGACAAATGACATTTAACAACACTTATTAACAAGTGACATCCTAGGTGGATGTCTAATATCTCTAAAATGCCTAGATAGATATGCATGATCCCTAGAATAGGGCAAAACCAAAATCTCACATCTCACAAGACCTATAAGATGACTTGTATGTGTTTTAGTGCATATTAGATACAAGTGAGATGTTAGGATGATGAACAAAACTCAATATGTTGATTTAGTGCATTCTTTTGAGTTTTAAGTTCATCAAAACACATAGTTATGTGTTTTCCCATCATTGGGAAAGCTAATGTACAAGTCATGTGCATTAAGCCCAAGGAACATGGTGGGATATTGGTTTGAAAATGTTTTCAAAATGATTTTGGAAAACCTTGGTGACGGCTATCTTTTGATAGTAATCACCATTGAATAGTTAGACACAAACTTGAAGAAAACACTTAAGTTTTTGTAAGTTTTCAAGTTTGTGTCAATCTTTGAAAATATGAAGTATTTTCATAGAAAACTATTTTTCATTGATAGTATATGCCCTAAATAATGCCTACACGAAATTTCATGATTTTTGGATTTTTGTAGAATTTTCTAGGGATTTCTGAAGTTGGCTGATGTTGAAATTCAGCAACTATCAGAGCTCCGATCGATCCATGGATCGATTGGAGTGCCTGAATCGATCCGTGGATCGATTCAGAAGGCAAGTCTCCCGCGAGCAGAAGCTCTCTGGATTGATCAGCCGATCGATCCAGGAAGTCTGAATCGATCAGTGGATCGATTCAAAAAGGTTCAATCGATTGGAACTCAACTCCAATCGATCCAAGTTGCTGATTTTGGCTGGGAAAGCCTGATTTCAGCATCTTTAAACCTATTTTAGTCTAGGTAACCATTCCAAACCCCTCAAAATACATTTGTATACATAAAAAGGGTGTTTTCGTGTTGAAAACAAGGATGGATTGGTTAAGGAAGACTATATTGAAGTCTAGGGTGAGGTTTGTTTCAAATTTTGAATATTTGAACCTCAAAGCTTCTAATTTGGGTTTCCTAAAGGATTAGGGATTCCAAGTCATTGTTGGTGCAATGACAGAAGTTACCACCATGTCTTTAGGGGGAGGGACTCTTTAAAGGCATGAAAATTATTTTTCATAAACCTTGGAAGGTGGTTAACCTTCCGTTAAGTGAATAATGCTCAAGGATGGGCATTTGCCTACATTGAGGAAGAATGTAGGGTTAAGGATAAATGAAGGGTATGGGACCTTCATTATCGTGTTGGTCACAACGAGTGAAGTTGTGAACAACGATGAGCAACTCTTCAGGGGGAGAGTTTTCAACAATGGGGCATTTGTTGAAATGTGCCCAAAATTGAGGCACGGGTTGATGTGTACTCAAAGATGGGTTGATGTGTGCCAATAGGGGGAGAATGAAAGGGGGTAAGTTAGGCTTTCATTACCTAGAGGGAGTTTGCCCTTTTAGGGGGAGAATGAAGTTACCTAGTGGCATGAAGAAGGAGGCAGACTAGCCTAACTTACATGTGTTATTGTTGTATTGTCAAAGTTAGGCTTTCATTACCTAGAGGGAGTTTGCCCTTTTAGGGGGAGAATGAAGAGCTTAACTTATGTGTTCATTACCTAGTGGCATGAAGAAGGAGGCGGACTAGCCTAACTTACATGTGTTATTGTTGTATTGTCAAACATCAAAAAGGGGGAGATTGTTAGTGCAATATCCTTTCGGTCAAGGTTGACCTGGTTGACCAAGCTTGAGTCTTGGTTTGGATTTCGATGTTTGACAATGAAAGGTTGATTGCAGAAGAGTCAAGTAGGTCAAGGTTGACCGGATACTTGATTGTGGAAGTCCTGGTGAGTGAAACTAGGCAGTATGAAAGTCCTGGTAAGTGAAGCCAGGTGAAAGTCCTAGTGAGTGAAGCTAGGCAGATGGAAATCCTGGTGAGTGAAGCCAGGTGAAAGTCCTAGTGAGTGAAGCTAGGCAGATGGAAATCCTGATGAGTGAAGCCAGGTGAAAGCCCTAGTGAGTGAAGCTAGGCAGATGGAAATCCTGGTGAGTGAAGCCAGGTGAAAGACCTAGTGAGTGAAGCTAGGTGAAAGTTCAAGTAGGTCAAGAGAGTGACCGAATACTTGGCATGAAAGAAAAGTCCAAGTGGGTCAAAGGGATTGACCGGACACTTGGTGAGGGAGTCCTAGCAGGTCAAGGGAGTGACTAGATGCTAGGCATGACGATCAAGTAAGTTAAGGTTGACCGGATGTTGGTTTGGGAGGTTTGGGACTTGGTTTGGGCAAAATCCGCGTCGGATCGATCGCTGGATCGATCCGACCTTTCCAATCGTCAGAAGCCTCTGGATCGATCGGTTGATCTATCCAGAGGTCTCAATCGATCGGTGGATCGATTCGCGCGATAAGCGCCGGATCGATCCGTGGATCGATCCGTGGTTCGAGGAGGCCCGGATCGATCCGTGGATCGATCCAGCTCTCCGATCGATTGGGAAAAATCGAATCGATCGAGCGCTGAGTCGTATTTGAGCCGCAGCGAGCATTCTGCACTTCTTCACCGATTCATTTCAGATCTTCACCAGCTCCTCCACAGCTCTTCTCAAGCTCGAGATCGCCAGTTCTTGAAGGTTCTTGGAGGCTCTTCCAAGTCAAGAGGCGGATCAAAGCAAGAAGAAGAAACTAGGGTTAGGGTTTGTACACTAATTGTAAGCTTGTAAGCTTGTATTTCTTTACTACCCTTTCTTCTTCTTGTATTGAGTCTTGTAGGGCTTCTCCGCCCTTGGTAGTTACCATAAAGGAGAGTTTCATTAGTGAAGGGTGTGTGTGTTGGTGTGGATCCTTGGACTAGTCACCTCTTGTGAGGTGGATACCAAGTAAACCAACCGTGTTAGCGTTGTGTGATTTGTTTTTATATTTTCCGCTGCACATCTTCGAAGAAACAAGCAACGTCGAACACCGGGCACGCGACGAGCTATTCACCCCCCCCCCCCCCTCTAGCTACTTTTGGTCCTAACAGTCCCAAGTCGCCTTCAGGATTTTGTGCTTTGTTGTACTTAGTCCCTTCTTGTTGTCCTTCTTCTTCATCTTTGGGCAATCCTGCTTGATATGCCCCTCTTCATTGTAGCTATAGCATCTTATCTTCCTTGTTTTTCTTTTCTTTGCCAGCACTTGATTAAACTTATTAGTTCTAAAAAATGTCTTAAATTTTCTTACCATATAAGTTGTTTCATCATCGTCCGGGGAAGTGTCGGCGTCTGATTCTCCCTTCTTGGCTTTTAGAGCAATATTGTTAGATTTTTCTAATTCTTGATTATCTACACAACGAGACTCGTGAATTTCAAAAGATGAAAATAGATTTTCAAGAGTGCATACCTCTAGGTCCTTAGAGATTTAGTAAGCATCTATAAAGGCTGACCACTCTTGAGTTCTTAGAAAAGCATTAAGTGCGTACCTTAAGGAGTCACAGTTTGTTACCTTTTCTTCGAGGTTGTTGAGCTGGGTGATTAGGTCTTTGATCCTTGCATGGAGTTGGGCTACCTTTTCTCCCTTGTTCATCCAGAGGTTAGTTAATTGGCTTTGAAGGATGCCCCACTTTACCAGTTTGGCTTTTGAAATACCTTCGTGAAGCTCTAGGAATTTCTCCCAGACATCTTTGGCGGAATCGTAGCTTCCAATATGGCTATCCTCCTGGGCAGAAGAACACTAAGCAGATGGAACTCTACTTTTCCATTAGCCACAAAGTCGGTTTGCTCCTTCTTCATCCATGTGTACTCTTCTTTCTCGGCTCCATGTTGATCCGTAGGTGCTACAAAACTGTATATTATAATTAATAAAATTTCGAAGTCGGTTTTGAAGAATACCTCCATGCGCTTCTTCCACGTTGCGAAGTCTCCCTCAAATTTCAGTGGAAAGATGCTAGATCCGACCATTTCTTTTGCTTCGCATGACACTTAGTCCTTCTGAAGCAAACTTGGCTATGATACCACTTGTTAGAACCTGTGCTACCGACAAGAGGGGAGGGGTGAATTGCCTGTAAATTACAAATGGGCATTTCTCGATCTTTCAAACAAGATTAGTAGCACAATTAACTTAAAGCAGTTTAACAACTAGTAAAATAAAGAGGCACAGAAAGTTACTTGGTTACAACCTAGGTGGTTGTTAATCCAAGGCAAAAGAAAGCACTAAAAGATCTCCTTCGGTGAAGGCGGAGAAGTCTCTTACACTCGTTGAACGCTAAGAAAGTTACTAGGAAATGAATACTTGAGTTGTTGTATGTTTTCTAGATTCAGGTTTTTTTTATAAGCCCTAGAAAAACTTATCCGAAGTTGGAAGATGCCTCCAGCACGGCAAGCGAAGATAAGTTCTTATCTTTGCTAATGGTTAATTTTGCCCAATCTAAGGCGCCTTCAAAGGGTTGAAGGCATCTTCCATGGGTGGTTGAAGGCACCTTCCCACAGAAAGGTGTTGGTGCAATTTCCTTAGGTCAAGGTTGACTAGTTTGACTAAGCTTGAGTTGGCTCAAGGTTGAGTTTTGATATTTGAGTTTTGATGTTTGACAATGTATTGAGATTGCAGATATAATCGTCCATTTGGGGAGATTGTTGGTGTAATTCCCTTTTGGTCAAGGTTTGATCAGTTTGATGTGAAGGAGAGTCAAGTAGGTCAAGGTTGACCAGATACTTGACTGGGAAGTCCAATGGGAAGGTTGGACGAAGAAGGAGAATCCTAGTGAGTGAAGCCAAGTGAAAGATGTTGGACCGGGTAGGCCTGCTCGAGAGGGTTCAGTGGCCTGAAATACTAAAACAAAAACTCCTTTCTCGTCTTTCGACTTAGATTAGCAAAGTAATTAAAATAAAAATAACAACTTAAAGAAAATAAGTAAAAGGCCAAGAATTACTTGGTTACAACCTAGATGGTTGTTAATCCAAGGCAGATGAAAGCTCACTAAGAATCTCCTTTGTTGAAGGTAGAGAAGCCTTTTACACACAATGAAAGCTCAGAAAAGACTAAGAAAGTGAATACAAAAGTTGTTACATTTTTCCTAGGTCCAGGGTCTTTTTATAGCCCCTATAAACTTATCCGCGGGCTAAAGGTGTCTTCCATAGGGTTGGAAGGCGCCTCCAGCAAGGTCAAAGGATAACACTTTATCCTTTCTACAAATGACCAAATTGCCTGATCGAAGGCGCCTTCCATAGTCATGGAAGGTGCCTTCCATGATGAGTTGAAGGTGTTTTCTATGCGTAAGGAAGGCACCTTCTAGTAGAAGGCTTCAGTTTCTTTCCTCTTCCTCTCTCTCTTCCGCTTGGGTGATTTCGGGCAATAGAAAGAAGGCTCACTCGAACCTAATTTCGGCCTTTTCCTCGAGGAGCCTTCCTCCCCGGCTTCTCGTCCCTCGGACGTCGCACACGTCCTTCTCGTCCACTGGTGTACTCTTCTGCAACATCTCGTCCCTCGGACGCATCGAGCCCGTCGACTCTCTCTCATGTCGTCCTTTTCGCTAGCCACGTCTTCCGCTCGACTTCCTATGCTCCTAAGCTCCTGCACACTTAGACACAGGGATCAAATCAAAATAGGACCTAACCTAACTTGGTTAATCACACCAAAAATAACCTTGGGGTTCCAACAAAATGTTAGGATCGATGATCGCGGCTAGAGAGGGGGGGGTGTGAATAGACGCCCCAAATTCTTCGTTTCTTCCTACGATTAGGGTTAGCGCAGCGGAAATAACTAAATAGAAACGTAGGAAAAAGAAAAACCTCAAACTCGATGGATGTAACGAGGTTCGGAGATGAAACTCCTACTCCTCGGCGTGTCCGTAAGGTGGACGAAGCCTATCAATCTGTCGGTGGATGAGTCCCCGGAAACCCGGCTAATAATCACTCCTTCTGGGTGGAGAAACCTCGCCACAATGTCTTGCAACAGCAAGATAAACAGGAGTACAAGAATACAGCAAGAAACTAAGTACAATACAAAAATGTAATAACCCTAGCTTGCCTTCTTGTCGACTGGATGAAGCAGCAGCTTCAAACGACGCCTACAACAGCAGGAACCCAGCCGATGAAGCTCACACGAAGCTTCAAGCAGAAGCGAGCTCAGCAAAGCTCAGATTACAGCAGTGAAGAAGAACAGCAGCTCGAGAAGGAAGAATAAGTAGAAAGAACAGTAGCTCCTCAACCCCTTTTATAACCTGCGAAGAAGACACAACAGAAACTAGTCGTTGCTACGCAACGGTTAGGATGTGGACCGATCAGGCTTCATCCTGATCGGTCCACAAGGGTCCTGATCGGTCACAAGACCGATCCACCCTGATCGGTCATGGTGACCGATCAGAATGACCGATCAGTCCTTCCTTGATCGGTCCCATGACCGATCGTGGCCTTTCCTCCTTCGATCGTCTCCCGATCGGTCCGCACCGATCGAGAACTTCACCGATGCATCGATCGATCATTGATCGGTCTTCATCCGATCGATAACACACGAAGCTCACTATAGTTACCGATCGGTCACCGCACCGATCCAGATACCAGTATCACCGAATCGATCCATCGACGATCCGAGCTTGGTTTTCGCCCAAACCAAGTCCCAAGCTTTCCAAACCAATATCCGTCAACCTTGACCTGTTGGTACATCATGCTTAGCATCCGGTCACCCTTGACTATAAGACTCCACCAAGTGTCCGGTCAATCCCTTTGACCCACTTGGACTTTTCTCTTCGTGTCAAGTATCCGATCACTCCCTTGACCTACTTGACCTTCTCAACACCAGATGTCCGATCACCCTTGATCCATCTGGATTTTCCCTTGCCCGGTTTCACTCACCAGGACTTTCACCTAGCTTCACTCACTAGGGTTTTCACCTGGCTTCACTCACCAGGATTTCCAATCTGCCCGGCTTCACTCACCAGGACTTTTCAACTGCCTAGCTTCACTCACCAGGACTTTCCCACTGCCTGGCTTCACTCACCAGGACTTTCACCTAGCTTCACTCACTAGGGTTTTCACAATTGTCTGGCTTCACTCACCAGGACTTTCCCACTGCCTGGCTTCACTCACCAAGACTTTCACCTAGCTTCACTCACTAGGGTTTTCACAACTGCCTGGCTTCACTTACCAGGACTTTCCCACTTCTGGTCCAGAGAACGAGCTACCGAGCCCTCTCTGACCACAGTTCGGAGAACGAGCTACCGTGCCCTCTCCGACTTCCACTTGCCAAGTTCCCATACTTGGACTTCTCCGTGCCAAGTCTCCATACTTGGACTTTCTCCCGTGCCAAGCTCCCCGCTTGGACTTTTCCCGTGCCAAACCCCCTGCTTGGACTTTTCCGAGTCAGGTCAACTCACCTTGGGTCAACCAGGTCAACTTTGACCAAAGGTTGCACCCACAATCTCCCATCAAAATATAACTCTTTTGTTCTTGTCAAACATCAGGGTCAACCAGGTCAACCTTGACCTAAGGTTACACCAACACAAAAGTCCTAGTGAGTGAAGCTAGGCAGAAGAAAATCCTGGTGAGTGAAGCTAGGCAGAAGGAAATTCTGGTGAGTGAAGTCAGGTAAAAGTCTTAGTGAGTGAAGCTAGGTGGAAGGAAAGCCTTAGTGAGTGAAGGTAGGCAAAAGGAAACTCTGGTGAGTGAAGTCATGTGAAAGCCCTAATGAGTGAAGCTAGGCAGAAGAAAAATCCTGGTGAGTGAAGCTAGGTGAAAGTCCCAATGAGTGAAGCCGGACGGACGAAAGTCCTGGTGAGTGAAGTCGGACAGATGAAAGTCCTAGTGAGTGAAGCTAGACATGTTAAGATCCATGTGGATCAAGGTTGACCGGACACTTGGTGTTGGGAAGTCCAAGTGGGTCAAAGTTGATCGGGCACTTGGCACAAGGAGAAAAGTCCAAATGGATTAAAGGATTGATCAGACATTTGGTGAAGAAGTCCTAGCAGGTCAAGGTTGACTAGATGCCAGGTAAGGAGGAGTCCTAACAGGTTATGGTTGAGCGGATGTTGGGAAAGTGAACCCTAGACTTCGGGTTGAAAGTTAGGATTTGGTAATCGACTAAGGTATAATCGATTACCTTAGTTTAAGTGACTAAGGTAATCACTTAAGCTTGGAATCACAAGAAAGATTCTTTAATCGATTGGTGTAATCGATTAAGACACCGTAAGCGATTAGGGTAATCACTTACGGTGACTTTTGCTTCAAACAAAATGGTTTTGTTTAAAGCTTAAGCGATCAGGCTGATCACTTAAGCTATTTCTCGTGATTGAATAGAATATTGCTGAATCGATCTGGCTAATCGATTCAGCAAGGCTTAATCGACTGAGGTAGTCGATTAAGCTTGAAAGACTAGTAGTTGTGCGTGGGATAAAAGGTTTCACGTGCACTGTTCTTGGCAATTCTTCTCCGTGCGCTAACGATCTCTCCGACACTCACCGCCAGATTCTTGGAAGCTCTTGGGGACGAGTGTTGTTACACTTCCAAGGTTCAAGAGGCATCTACAAGAAACAAGGAAGCGAGCAAGAAGGTTTTTCATTTGTATTATTGTGTATTTACTTCTTGTTTCGAGTTGTATGCGTGTGTGAGTTTGTACGAGGTTTCTCCATCTCCGTATTATTTCCAAAAAGGAGTTATTTTCATAGTGGAGAGTGTGTCATGTGTGAATCCTTGGATTAGTCACCTCTTCTTGAAATAGATACCATGTAAATCTACATGTTAGAATTGGAGAGTTTGTTTCAAGTCTATTCTACTGCAAATCAACAACACCGAAGCAAACGAACAAGCGCGACGAGCTATTCACCTCCCCTCTAGCTCCGAAGTGTCCCAACAAGTGGTATCAGAGCGAGGTCACTCTTCACTGGACTCATCACCGAAAAGGGCAATGAGCTAAAGGAAGAAGAAGAAGAAGCTGAAGCCCTAAAGTCAACAAAGTCAAGACTTCATCAAAATAGCTCAACTTCAAGATGACTTTCCGAGATGGATTCAGATTCAACACAAGGGTACCTCCACTATTCACATCAACGAGTTTTGATTATTAGAAATCAAGGATCAAGAACTACTTTATGATAGAGATAGAGCAATGATTTGCTATAATGGAAAGATTTGAAGCTCCAACAAATAGCAAAGACAAAATCATCAAGAGAAGCAAATGGAGTCAAGAGCAAATCCAAAGGTACGAGTCAAATGATAAAGTAACCAAATTATTGGTTAGCTTATTGCCTAGCACTATTATGTGAAAAATTGGAGAATACAAGGATACCAAGGAACTTTGGAGCAAATTGACAAAAATTCATGAAGACCCCTCCACTACAATAAATCAAGACAAATTCAAAGAGGGAAACTCATTGGATCAAGAAGAAGAGGAGTCCAAAGTTAAGAGATGCTCAACATCGGAAGAAGAAGATCAAGAATCCTCATCCTCAATGGAGTGCAATGAGAAAGATAAAGAGGGAGCATACTCTTTATTTTATGTGCAAGAGGATGAAAATGAAGAGGCCTCCATCTCTAGGATTGAGGGGGAGCGTCATTCATTGACACCGAAGCAAGAAGAAACTTCCACATCAGGGTCAAATGAAGAAGAAGATGGTGTCACTTCCAAAAATAAAGAAAAATCAAATGGAGAATCATGTGTCACCCCTACAAGAAAACAAGGTATAACTATTTCAATTTGTAAAAATAAAAGTCACATTATTTGCTTTGAGTGTAGGGAAAGTCGGCATTATAAGAGCAAGTGCCCTAAATTAAGGAAGAAAAAGGGCCAAGTGGCACCAAAGGGCAAGGAGAAACCTAAGGAAGTTGGTCCCTTGGAACAAAAAGGCAAGGAGCACATTATGTGCTTCTCTTGCAATCAAAGAGGATGTTATAAGAGCTAATGTCCAAAAGGGAAAAAACTGACCAAGCTTAAAGGAGGAAGCACAAGTCAAGGGGGATCTCTCAAGAGAAAGTCCAAGGTATCATTTATTGAGTCAATTCCTTTAAGTCATGGTAAAAAGCATGCTAGAAATAATTTATATCATTTCAATGTTATTTATCATGAGAATAGAAAGCATGATATGATTAAGGAGAAATATGTAGCATATCATGCTAAGACAACTCAACCTAAGGTTAGGAATGTAGATAACAACTTAGGCAATAACTCTAAAGATTTTAGGTACATGCCTAAGAGAAAGAAAAATCAAGGTTTTAATGAAAATCTAAGGTTGAGGAGTTATGGAAGGAAGATCAAGTCTCAAGTCTTAAGATCAAGACTTGATAAATTAGAGAGGACCCTTAGAAAAATCACACATGAAGAACAAGGTGGTCCAAGAACAAAAACCTAGGTTTAGGAATGCGAGAGCTATCCAATGACCATAGAAGTTTGGGATATAAATTCAAAGCTAAGAAGGATGCCCCTTCTTATCATAGGGGTCTATATAGTTATGGAACTAACTCTTGGTCTAAGGGTCAAACCAAGGTTACAAGGGAGGCCATACCTAGAATTAACCTTGAAAAGACTAATGTGACTAAGACTTCTAAGAAGTTAAAGAAAGTCACCAAGAAGGTCACAAGGGAAGCTATCCCTAGAGTTGACCTAAGTGAGTCAAGTATGACCAAGGCTTCTAAGAAGCCTAGAAAGGCCATTAGTGTTAGTACCCCAAGGTTGTTTTGATGTGATCAAAAAGTTAAATTAGGCCCTGTTGTGTTTAATCCTGTATCTAAGTGTGCAAGAACTTAGGAGCACAGAATGTCAAGCAAAAGACGTAGCTAACGAGAAGGACGACATGGGAGAGAGCCGACGGGCTCGGTGCGTCTGAGGGACGAGGTGTTGTGGAAGAGTACGCAGACGGATGAGAAGGAAGCGTGCGGCGTTTCCGAGGGACGAGAAGCCGGAGCAGAAGTTTGCTCAAGGAGAAGGCCGGAAGTTGGGTTCGGGTGAGCCCTATTCTGGATGACGAAATTACCCAAGCGGGCGGAGCCGGAGCTGAAGGCTCGGACTGGAAAAAGTCAATGTGGTTGACTTTCCTTGTCCGAGCACTCGAAACCCTTCCGAGCATCCAGAACCCTTCCGGGTGCCCAGAATGGAGTTTTATCTATATCATGTCTGACCGCGATCCGTTACGAAGGGGGTAAAGTTTTATCCACCTGGAACCCTTCCAGGTGCCCCGACCAAGGCTAGAGATACAACCTTGGTCCAAGAAGCTAAATACAACAAGCATCTTGAGAAACAACACTTGTACGCTTCTAGTTTTGGTTTAGCTTCATCCTTTTGTGTGATCATTGATGTAAATGTTGGTGCAACATCCCTCAGGTCAAGATTGACCTGGTTAACCAAGCTGAGTCTTGGTTTGGGTTTAGATGTTTGACAATAAGATATTGATCGAAGAAGAGTCAAGTAGGTCAAGGTTGACCGGATACTTGACTGGGAAGTCCCAACTGGCATGTCAGGCAGAATGAAAGTCCTAGTGAGTGAAGCTAGGCAGAAGGAAATCCTGGTGAGTGAAGCCAGGTGAAAGTCCTAGTGAGTGAAGCTAGGCAGATGGAAAACCCTAGTGAGTGAAGCTAGGTGAAAGTCCTGGTGAGTGAAGCCAGGCAAGGAAGGAAATCCAGATGGATCAAGGATGATCGGACATCTGGTGTTGGGAAGTCCAAGTAGGTCAAAGGATTGACTGGATACTTGGCAAGGAAGGAAGTCCAGATGGGTCAAGGTTGACCAGACATCTGGTGGAAGTCCAAGTAGGTCAATGAAGTGACCGGATACTTGGCACGACGAGTAAAAGTCCAAGTGGGTCAAAGGGATTGACCGGACACTTGGTGGGGAGTCCTGGCAGGTCAAGGGAGTGACCAGATGCGAGGCATGATGTACCAACAGGTCAAGGTTGACCGGATGTTGGTTAGGGAGGTTTGGGACTTGGTTTGGGCAAAAAAGTCTTTGGATCGATCCGTGGATCGATCCAGATGTGGATCGATCCGTGGATCGATCCGCCGATCGAGGAAAGCTTGGATCGATCCGTGGATCGATCCATAGGTCCCGATCGATCAGCCGATCGATCGGACGATGCTGCTCGCGCGATAAGCGCCGGATCGATCCGTGGATCGATCCAGCCGCGTTTCCGCGATAAGCGCTCGATCGATCCGTGGATCGATCCAAAGCCTCCCCGATCGATTCAGAACATTCGAATCGATCGGGATCCGACCGTTGCGTCGGGTTTAAAGCCGCAGGCGAGCGTGGTCTTCGGCATCTTTGAACGAGCTCTTCTCAGATTCATTCCAGCTCCTCCACAGCTCTCTACAAGCACGTGATCGCCAGTTCTTGAAGGTTCTTGGAGGCTTTCCAAGTCAAGAGGCGGATCTATTGCAAGAGGAAGAAGTTAGGGTTAGGGTTTTTACTGCACATCTTGTAAGCTTTTGCTTAACTTGTATTTCCCTTTCTTCTTCTTGTATTGAGAGTGTTGTAGGGCTTCTCCGCCTTTGGTAGTTACCATAAAGGAGTGTTATTCATAGTGGAGGGTGTGTGCGTTGGTGTGGATCCTTGGATTAGTCACCTCTTGTGAGGTGGATACCAAGTAAAATCCTAGTGTTAGCGTGTTTGTGTTTGTTTCTGTATTTTCCGCTGCACATCCAAGAAGAAACAAGCAACGCCAAGCAACGAAGCGCCCCGAGCGAACGCGACGAGCTATTCCCCCCCCCCCCCCCCCTCTAGCTACTTTTGGTCCTAACAAGTGGTATCAGAGCGAGGCCGCTCTTCACCGGAATCATCGCCGGAAGGGTCAAGCATATCAAGAAAAGCTAGAGGGTGAAGAAGTTGGAGCAAATTCTTCAAGTTCAAGACTTTATCAAGCTCAACTTCAAGATGCAATTCCAAGATGGGCTTGGATTTGACACAAGGGTGGCTCCACCATACACTTCTACGAGTTTCGATTCTTGGAAATCAAGAATCGAAAATTTTCTTATGATGGAGATAGAGCAATGGTTTGCTCTAATGGAAGGCTTCAAGGCTCCAAGAAATTCAAAGGGCAAAGTTCTAAAGAAAAGCAAATGGAGCCCGGAGCAAGTCCAAAGGTGCGAGGCAAATGACAAAGTGACCAAGCTTTTGGTCAATTTATTGCCAAGCACCATCCTTTGCAAAATTGGAGAATTTGAAGATGCAAAGGACTTATGGAGCAAATTGGCCAAGCTTCATGAAGAGATCCCCTCCACTGTACAAGAGCAAGCAGAATCCAGAGAGGGTGACTCTTTGGAGCAAGACCAAGAGGAGGATTCCGAGGTTGAGAGATGCTCAACCTCCGAAGAAGAGGAAATCCAAGAAGCTTCATCCTCAAGGGAATGCAACGAAGGGAACAAGGAGGGAGCATACTCCTTGTTTCATATTCAAGATGATGAAGCCTCCACCTCTAGGATTGAGGGGGAGCAATCCTTGGTGACACCGGATCAAGAAGAAGGAGAAGCTTCTACATCCGGGTCAAGAGAAGAAGAGGAGGAAGAAGCTTCTACCTCCACAAGTCAAGAAAAATCAAATGGAGGAGAATCAAGGTCCGATCAAGAGGAAGCTTCTACCTCCGGATCCAAAGAAAAGATGTCACTCCTACAAGCAAAGGTATAAATATTTCAATTAATAATAAAAATCATATTATATGCTTTGAATGTAGGGAACATGGGCACTACAAGAGCAAGTGCCCTAAATTAGCCAAGAAGAAGGGCCAAGTGGCACAAAAGGGCAAGGTGAAGCCCAAGGAGACCATCCCCAACACAAAGAAGAGCAAGGAGCATATTATATGCTTCTCTTGCAATCAAAAGGGGCATTATCGTAGTCAATGCCCCAAGGGGAAGAAGAGGGTCAAGGCTCAAGGAGGCACTAGTCAAGGGGGAGCCTCCAAGGTAAAGAAGAAGGTAACATTTATTGAGCCTACTCCTTTACATTATGGTAAAAAGCATGATAGGTCTAACTTTTATCATTTTAATGCAATTTACCATAAGAATAGAAAGCATGAGGGCTTTAAGGAAAAGCATGTGGCCCTACATGCTAAGACTATCACTCCTAGGGTTAGGAATGTAGGTAAAAGTCTAGGCAATAACTCTAAGGATTTTAGATACAAGCCTAGAAACCAAAATGCTCATGGACTTAATGAAAAACCAAATTCTAAGGATTTAATGATAGAAAATCAAGTCTTGAGATCAAGACTTGATAAAATGGAAAAGACCCTAAAAAGGATGGAAAATATCCTAAAAGGGCAAAATGAGCAAAACCTAGGGCTAGGAAAGTCAAAGCCATCAAATAGCCATAGAGGTTTGGGATACAAACCAAAGGCTAAGAAGGATGTGCCTAGTTATCATAGGGTTCCATATAGTTATGGAACAAACCCTAGGTTTAGTGGTCAAGTCAAGAATACTAGGAAGTCATCCCTAAGAGTATTTTTGCAACCAAAGTGACTAAGACTTCTAAGAAGTCTAAGAAAGTCACTAACAAGGTCACAAGGAGGCTATCCCTAGGGTTGACCTAGAAAATGTGACCAAGGCTTCTAAGAAGCCCAACAAGGTCACTAGGAAGGTATCTAGGAAGTTATCCCTAGTGAGTACCTAGAGCATCCAAGGAGCACCAATAGGTGTTGGGTTCCTAGGAGCATCTTCTCTATCCCATAAATGGGTTAGAGAGTGTCAACTCCAATTAGAAGGGTAGTTAACCCAACTTTGAGGAAATTGACACTCAAGGAGCATTTTCAAGGTTTTTGTTAACCTTTGAAAATGAAATGGAACTATTATTTACTCCTTGAAAGAGTAAAATGTGCCTAGTGGTGAAAATTTGATTTTAATCTTAAAAGGCACATATTGGGAAATTCATAAGAGCTACCAAGTTGGGATTTTGGTATGTTCTTAGAAAATTAAAGGAAATTGAAGCCTTATGTTGAAGTGCTACTCTTGTGGAAAAATGAAATATGCCAACATTTGAGGATATGCTTAATTTCGACTGGCATAAATTAATCAAGGGAATTAGAAATGCCAATTTAGGCTTTGACATTTTCTTGAAGCACTTTAGGGCAATCTAGGTTTAAGTTGTAAGTTTAGCTAAGGTTTTAAGGATACTTAGATAGTTAATCTAGGTATATTTTATTTATGCTAAATCTTGCCATGATTGTTTGCCCATCATATGTCATGACATCATGTCTATTTTTGCGTTCATGTTTTATTATGAAAAATCCAAAAATACCATGTCATGACATTCATACATCATGTAATTATAGGATACTTTCTTTTGAAAATTATTTCTTTTTGATGTATGCCATAACATTATCATGCATTAAGTTTAATTCCTTGTAATTAAGGACAAAAGGCATTTAACAACACTTATTAACAAGTGACATCCTAGGTGGGTGTCTAATATCTCCAAAATGCCTAGATAGATATGCATGATCCCTAGATTAGGGCAAAACCAAAATCTACATCTCACAAAGACCTATAAGATGACTTGTATGTGTTTTAGTGCACATTAGATACAAGTGAGATGTTAGGATGATGAACAAAACTCAAGATGTTGATTTAGTGCATTCTTTTGAGTTTTAGTTTCATCAAAACACATAGATATGTGTTTTCCCATCGTTGGGAAAGCTAATGTACAAGTCATGTGCATTAAGCCCAAGGAATATGGTGGGATATTGGTTTTGAAAAAGTTTTCAAAATGATTTTGGAAAACCTTGGTGAAGGCTATCTTTTGATAGTAATCACCATTGAATAGTTAGACACAAACTTGAAGAAAACACTAAAGTTTTTGCAAGTTTTCAAGTTTGTGTCAATCTTTGAAAAGATGATGTATTTTCATAGAAAACTATTTTTCCTTGATAATATATGCCCTAAACAATGTCTACACGAAATTTCATAATTTTTGGATTTTTGTAGAATTTTCTAGGGGTTTCTGAAGTTGACTGAAATGGAATTTCAGCAACTATCAGAGCTCCGATCGATCCATGGATCGATTGGAGTGCCTGAATCGATCCATGGATCGATTCAGAATCTCGCGAGCAGTAGCTCGCTGGATCGATCAGCCGATCGATCCAGGTAGTCTGAATCGATCAGTGGATCGATTCATAAAGGTTCAATCGATTGGAACCCAACTTCAATCGATCCAAGTTGCTGATTTTGGCTGGGAAAGCCTAATTTCAGCACTTTGAACCTATTTTAGTCTAGGTAACCATTCCAAACCCTTAAAATACATTTGTATACATAAAAAGGGTGTTTTCGTGTTGAAAACAAGGATGGAATGGTTAAGGAAGACTTCATTGAAGTTTAGGTTGAGGTTTGTTTAAAATTTTGAACATTTGAACCTCAAAACTTCTAAATCTGGGTTTCCTAAAGGTTTAGGGATTCCAAGTCATTGTTGGTGCAATGACAGAAGTTACCACCATGTCTTTAGGGGGAGGGACTCTTTAAAGACATGAAAATTTATTTTTTTTTCATGAACCTTGGAAGGTGGTTAACCTTCTGTTTGAAAATGCTCAAGGTTGAGGGAATTGAACTTTAATGGGGAGTGGATATCCTCATTGTTCAAGTGTTTTCAAAGGATAATGCTCAAGGATGGGCATTTACCTACATTGGGGGAGAATGTAGGGTGAGGATAATGAAGGGTATGGGACCTTCAGTATCGTGTTGATCACAATAAGTGATGTTGTGAACAACGATGAGCAACTCTTCAGGGGGAGAGTTTTTCAACAATGGATTTGTTGAAGAGTGCCCAAAATTGGAGCATCGGTTGATGTGTGTCCAAAGATGGGTTGATGTGTTTTATTAGTAAGGGGTTGATGTGTGCCAATAGGGGGAGAATGAAAGGGCTTGTGAAAGGGAGTAAGTTAGGCTTTCATTACCTAGAGGGAGTTTGCCCTCTTAGGGGGAGAATGAAGAGCTTAACTTATGCTTTCATTACCTAGTGGCATGAAGAATGAGGCTATGGGATTAGCCTAACTTACATGTGGTATTGTAAGTGTGATTGTAGTATTGTCAAACATCAAAAAGGGGGAGAATGTTGGTGCAACATCCCTCAGGTCAAGGTCAAGTTTGACTGGATACTTGGCTGAGATGTCTTGGTGGGTGAAGATAGACAGAAGGAAAGTCCAAGTGAGTGAAGCTAGGCAGAAGGAAGATTCTGGTGAGTGAAGCCAGGTGAAAGTCCTAGTGAGTGAAGCTAGGCAGAAGGAAATCCTGGTGAGTGAAGCCAGGTGAAAGTCCTAGTGAGTGAAGCTAGGCAGATGGAAAACCCTAGTGAGTGAAGCTAGGTGAAAGTCCTGGTGAGTGAAGCCAGGCAAGGAAGGAAATCCAGATGGATCAAGGATGATCGGACATCTGGTATTGGGAAGTCCAAGTAGGTCAAAGGATTGACTGGATACTTGGCAAGGAAGGAAGTCCAGATGGGTCAAGGTTGACCAGACATCTGGTGGAAGTCCAAGTAGGTCAATGAAGTGACCGGATACTTGGCACGACGAGTAAAAGTCCAAGTGGGTCAAAGGGATTGACCGGACACTTGGTGGGGAGTCCTGGCAGGTCAAGGGAGTGACCAGATGCGAGGCATGATGTACCAACAGGTCAAGGTTGACCGGATGTTGGTTAGGGAGGTTTGGGACTTGGTTTTGGGCAAAAACCAAGTGCTGGATCGATCCGTGGATCGATCCAGGATGTGGATCGATCCAGATTCTTCCCAGCGAACAGAAAGCTTCTGGATCGATCCGTGGATCGATCCATAGGTCCCGATCGATCAGCCGATCGATCGGAACGATGCTGCTTCGCGCGATAAGCGCTGGATCGATCCGTGGATCGATCCAAGCGCGTTTCCTGAGCACAGAGGCGCTCTGGATCGATCCGTGGATCGATCCAAAGCCTCCCCGATCGATTCGGAACATTCGAATCGATCGGGATCCGACCGTTGCGTCGGGTTTAAAGCCGCAGGCGAGCGTGGTCTTCGGTATCTCTGAACGAGCTCTTCTCAGATTCATTCCAGCTCCTCCACAGCTCTCTACAAGCACGTGATCGCCAGTTCTTGAAGGTTCTTGGAGGCTTTCCAAGTCAAGAGGCGGATCTATTGCAAGAGGAAGAAGTTAGGGTTAGGGTTTTTACTGCACATCTTGTAAGCTTTTGCTTAACTTGTATTTCCCTTTCTTCTTCTTGTATTGAGAGTGTTGTAGGGCTTCTCCGCCTTTGGTAGTTACCATAAAGGAGTGTTATTCATAGTGGAGGGTGTGTGCGTTGGTGTGGATCCTTGGATTAGTCACCTCTTGTGAGGTGGATACCAAGTAAAATCCTAGTGTTAGCGTGTTTGTGTTTGTTTCTGTATTTTCCGCTGCACATCCAAGAAGAAACAAGCAACGCCAAGCAACGAAGCGCACCGAGCGAACGCGACGAGCTATTCACCCCCCCTCTAGCTACTTTTGGTCCTAACAGTAAAGAGGCTTCTCCGCTTGAAGGAGATATTAGTACGCTCTACTGTTGGTGCAACCTTAGGTCAAGGTTGACCTGGTTGACCCGACTCGAGGTGACTTGACTCGAGTTGTATTTTGATGTTTGACTTGGGAAGATTGTCGGTGCAACCTTAGGTCAAGGTTGACCTAGTTGAGTTGCATGTTGATGTTTGACACTCGTGAGAGAGTTCTATTCTTGATGTGAGACAAGAATAGATGGTTGGGAGATTATTGGTGCAACCCTAGGTCAAGGATTGACCTGGTTGACCTGAAAAGTCCAAGTATGGAGATTTGGCACTGGAAAAGTCCAAGCAGGGAGCTTGGCACGCGAAAAGTCCAAGTATGGAGACTTGGCACTGGAGAAGTCCAAGCAGGGAGCTTGGCACGGGGAAAGTCCTGGTGAGTGAAGCCAGGCAGTGGGATGTTAGGCAGGTGGAAAGTCCTGGTGAGTGAAGCCAGGCAGTGGGAAAGTCCTAACTGGGATGTTAGGCAGTGTGGAAAGTCCTGGTGAGTGAAGCCAGGCAGTGGGAAAGTCCTAACTGGGATGTTAGGCAGTTGGAAAGTCCTGGTGAGTGAAGCCAGGCAGTGGGAAAGTCCTAACTGGGATGTTAGGCAGTTGGAAAGTCCTGGTGAGTGAAGCCAGGCAGTGAGAAAGTCCTAACTGGGATGTTAGGTAGTGTGAAAACCCTAGTGAGTGAAGCTAGGTGAAAGTCCTGGTGAGTGAAGCCGGGCAAGGGAAAATCCAGATGGATCAAGGGTGATCGGACATCTGGTGATGGGAAGTCCAAGTAGGTCATAGGAGTGACCGGATACTTGGCACGAAGAGGAAAGTCCAAGTGGATCAAAGGGATTGACCGGACACTTGGTGGGGAGTCTTAGCAGGTCAAGGGAGTGACCGGATGCTAAGCATGATGTACCAATAGGTCAAGGTTGACCGGATATTGGTTTGGAAAGTTTGGGACTTTGTTTGGGCAAAAACCAAGCTCTGGATCGGTCTGCAGACCGATCCAGCGATACGTTTGTGTATCTGATCGATCTGGTGACTGATCAGATGACAAACAGAAGGTGATCATGGTTCTGTGGGCTTACTGATCGGTCTGGGGACCGATCAGCTTGGAGCCTGATCGGTCCCCGCGACCGATCAGGGACGCTACCACCTGAGGTGGGATCGGTCCGGGGACCGATCAGAGTCCACACAGAGAGTTGGGCAACTCTCTGTGAAAGCTTTCTGATCGGTCTGGGGACCGATCAGCACAGGGCTTGATCGGTCCCCACGACCGATCAGGAGGTTCCCTGATCGGTCCATGGACCGATCAAGGACGGAACAGAAGCGAAGGCTTCTTCCCTGATCGGTCTGTGGACCGATCAGGGTTCTAGCCGTTGCGACGCAACGGCTAGTTTTCTTAGTTTCTTCTTCGCAGATATAAAGGGGTCGAGGGCTGCTGCACTGGGTCTTCTTCTTTTTCCTCCTTAGAACTTCTGTTCTGCTGCTGAAGTTTCAGCTTCGACTGAGCTTTGTTGAGCTCACTTCCGAAGCCCCGCGTGAGCTTCTTTCGGCTGAGTTGCTTGTTGGCATTCGTCCGTGAAGTTGTTGCTTCCAGGACTTCAGTCGACGACAAGAAGGCAAGCTTGTATTGTTACATTCATTGTATTTACTTCTTGTATTCTCTTGTACTCTTAGCTTGCTGTTGCAAGTGATTGTGGCGAGGTTTCTCCACCCACAAGGAGTTGATATTAGCCGGTTCTCCGGGGACTCATCCACCGACGGATTGATAGGGCTCGTCCACCTTACGGACACGCCGACGAGTAGGAGTATCATCTCCGAACCTCGTTACATCCTTGCGTTGAGGTTTGATTTCTTCTCCTGTTTTCTTTCTGCATTTAGTTTCCACTGCGCTAACCCTAGTTTGTAGAAAGAAACGCGAGCAATTGGGGTCGGCTATTCACACCCCCCTCTCTAGCCGAGTACGAACGATCCTAACAAGTGGTATCAGAGCGAGGTCGCTCTTCATCGGATCAACACCAGTGGGAGCAAAGCTAGAGAATGGATCTCTATGGAGAAGACATCACCATTCCACCCTTCTACGAATGCGGCGACTTCGCGTATTGGAAGGTAAGGATGAAGTACTTTCTTATGACTAACATAATGAATTGGTTTTGTGTACAAGAAGGTTTTACTCCTCCGGTGGATAAGGAAGGAAAACCACTTGAGAAGAAGGAGTGGACAAGAGAACAAATTCACAAATCTGAAATCAACGAAGAGGTAACGAGAATAATTGAATTTTCATTGCCCACTAACATCTTGTGTAAGATAGGTTACAACAATGCCAAGGAATTATGGGATAACTTGGCCAAGTTCCATGAGGGAAGCTCAAATTCAAGCCATGAAGAGGAGCTAAGTGAGCCAAGTAGCTCACATCATGGAGGAGAAGATTTAGAAGTTGAGGGCCACTCAACATCTAAAGAAGAAGAGGAGGAGAGTTCCTCTTCAAGGTCGGAGCAAGAAGAAGAAACTTCTACCTCCGGAAGGGATGAAGATGAGAGCGTTCATCCATCCTCAACCCTAGGTAACTCAAGCATTTTAAATTTTAGCAAATTACACATAATGTGCTTCGAGTGTAGAGAATTTGGGCACTACAAGAGCAAGTGTCCAAAGAGGGTTAGAAAGACTCCACCGGCACCAAAGGTCAAGGAAGCCGGCGTCCCAACACGCAAAGGCAAGAAGCACGTGGTGTGCTTTTAATGCAAGCAACGGGGACACTATAGGAGCCAATGTCCGAAGGGGAGGAAACCTCACAAGGACAAGGGATGCACATCGATAGGGGGAGCTAAGGCAAACCCTAAGGTATCTTTTAAGGCTCATTCGTGCAATTCTAGTAGGATACATGCTAGTAATTTTATTGCATTAGTCAATAATGATAAGCATGTTAACACTAGAAATCAATACATGTGCTTAGGTGCTAAACATGTCAACCTAGATAGGGATACTACTAGGAATGCTAACCCTAGGATTAACACTTCTAAGGTTAAGGAAAACCTAGGTAGAAACCCTAAATCAACTAGACACATGCCTAGGAACACCTCAAGAAAGAATGACAAATCAAAACTTGAGGTAATAGAAAAGGAGAATCAAGTCTTGAGGTCAAGGCTTGATACCCTAGAAAAGGCCCTTAAAAATTTAGAGAAGTCAACTCTAGGGCCTAAGGGTCAAAAGTCCCAGGACAAGAAAGGTTTGGGTCACAAATCTAAGTCCCAAGTGGTCAAGCCCACTTACCACAATGTTCCATTCGATTATGGAACAAAACCTAGGGCTAGGAAGACCACCACCAAGGTCACAAGGGGAGTCACCCCTAGAGTTGATCTTGATGAGTCCCAAATGACCAAGGCTTCAAAGCCTAAGAGGGTCATTAGGAGGGTTGCTAGGGAAGTTATCCCTAGTGAATATTTAGTGAACCCAATGAGCTCAAATAGGTATTGGGTTCCTAGGAGCATCTTCTCTACCCCATAGATGGGTTAGAGAGTGTCAACTCCGATTAGAAGGGTAGTTAACTCAACTTTGAGGAAATTGACACTCAAGGAGCATTTTCAAGGTTTTGAAAACTTTTGAAAATGAAATGGAATTATCATTTACTCCTTTGAAGAGTTAAATGTGCCTAAAGATTGGAAATTTCATTTTTAATCTCAATTGGCACAATTTGGGAAAATCTAGAGAACTCTCGAGGAAAAATGAAACATGCCAAGTTTTGAGGATAAATTTGATCTTTAAGTGGCATGAATTAATCTAGAGTTCAAGAAGTGTCAAAATTAGGATTTTGGCATTTTGGGGCAATTTAGGATTAAATGTGAAGTTAGCAAAGTGGTTAAGGATACTTAGATAGGTAATCTAGGTATATTTATTTATGCTAAATCTTGCCATGATTGTTTGCCCTCACATGTCATGACATCATGTTTAGTTTTATTATCATTTGAAATGTCATGATAATGCTTAGGCTAGTTTTTATGTCATGTTTATTTAAGTTTCAAACTTTATGCCATGACATCATGACATTGGCACATGTTTTCATTTATGATACCATTTTATGCCATGTCATCATTTCTTGCATTAGTAATCAATTGAATTGATTTAAGGATGAAAAACACATTTTGATATTGAGATCAAATTTGTGTTTAGAAAATGCATGAGACCTTAGTCTAAGATACCTAAACCCATATCTCACATCAAAATTGACATGGATGTGTTTGATACACTTTAGATGTGTGTGAGATATTAGGATCATGAGTTAGGATCAAGGTGCATAGTTCTTGTACCTAGATGAGCCTAATTCAAGAAATGGAGGATCATAGGGAAAACTTGTGTACAAGTCATGTACATATAGTCCTAAGATTATGATCCTAAATTAAAGGGTTTAAAATCATTTCAAAATTGATTTGAGAAACCTTGATGATGCTTTCCTAGTGATTGCATTCATCATTGAACATTGTGATACAAAGTTGAGTTAAACTTGAACTATTTCAAAGTTTTTGAACTTTGTATCAAGATTAAAAAATGGAAGTTATTTTCATAGAAAACTATTTTTCCATGATAGTGTATGATATGAGGAATGTATCCTCAAAGTTTCGTAATTTTTGGAATTTTCTTGAATTTATTAGGAGTTTCTGATTTTCCGGAAGGGGAAATCAGAAGTTCTAATTTCAGTGGCTGGATCGGTCCGGGGACCGATCCAGGGAAGATCTGATCGGTCTGCGGACCGATCCAGAGTATTGTGGATCGGTCTGCAGACCGATCCAGTGAGTTCCAGTAGCACGAGTGCGATCTGGTGAAGGGCTGATCGGTCTGGGGACCGATCAGGGCGTGCCGAATTTCTGATTTTTCAGCTGTTGTCTGAAATTTCAGTTATGGAAATGGTGTTTTTGGATTTCTAAAGGTTTGGAACTCACAAAGACATTGTTGGTGCAATGGTCAAGGGGGAGTTGACCTTTAGGGGGAGTTTTACCTAATTGTCAAGGGGGAGTTGACTTTTAGGGGGAGTTTTTACTCCTTAAGACTTTTGAGGATTAGTGATATGGGATTATCACTAAGTTGATTGTTGAGTTTAGTATCAAGGGGGAAATTAAGAGTTTCAATGAAAGGTATGAGACTTTCATTAGGAAGAAACTCTTGACCTTGATACCCTCCTTTTCTTTTTGATGTATGTCAAAAAGGGGAGAGTGTTCATTGGAGAATTATTGGAGAAACCCAAGTTAGGTTATCGGGTTAACCTAAGCTAGGGGAAGAATGTCAAGGAATGTTCAAGGAAGAACATTGGAATTCTTTTTGATGTGTGTCAAAAAGGGGGAGAATTATTAGAGAACCCAAGTTAGGTTATCGGGTTAACCTAAGGGGAGAATGTCCAGAGAATGTTCAAGGAAAGAACATTGGACATTGGAAGATGGTTGGAAAACCTAAGTTAGGTTATCGGGTTAACCTAACTTGATTATGGGTTTTGTCAAACATCAAAAAGGGGGAGATTGTTGGTGCAACCTTAAGTCAAGGTTGACCTGGTTGACCCGACTCGAGGTGACTTGACTCGAGTTGTATTTTGATGTTTGACTTGGGAAGATTGTCGGTGCAACCTTAGGTCAAGGTTGACCTAGTTGAGTTGCATGTTGATGTTTGACACTCGTGAGAGAGTTCTATTCTTGATGTGAGACAAGAATAGATGGTTGGGAGATTATTGGTGCAACCCTAGGTCAAGGATTGACCTGGTTGACCTGAAAAGTCCAAGTATGGAGACTTGGCACTGGAAAAGTCCAAGCAGGGAGCTTGGCACGCGAAAAGTCCAAGTATGGAGACTTGGCACTGGAGAAGTCCAAGCAGGGAGCTTGGCACGGGGAAAGTCCTGGTGAGTGAAGCCAGGCAGTGGAAAAGTCCTAACTGGGATGTTAGGCAGGTGGAAAGTCCTGGTGAGTGAAGCCAGGCAGTGGGAAAGTCCTAACTGGGATGTTAGGCAGGTGGAAAGTCCTGGTGAGTGAAGCCAGGCAGTGGGAAAGTCCTAACTGGGATGTTAGGCAGTGTGGAAAGTCCTGGTGAGTGAAGCTGGGAAAGTCCTAACTGGGATGTTAGGCGGTTGGAAAGTCACGTGAGTGAAGCAGCAAAGTGAGAAAGTCCTAAGCGGGATGTTAGGCGGTGTGAAAACCCTAGTGAGTGAAGCTAGGTGAAAGTCCCGTGAGTGAAGCCGGCGAGGAAAATCCAGATGGATCAAGGGTGATCGGACATCTGGTGATGGGAAGTCCAAGTAGGTCATAGGAGTGACCGGATACTTGGCACGAAGAGGAAAGTCCAAGTGGGTCAAAGGGATTGACCGGACACTTGGTGGGGAGTCTTAGCAGGTCAAGGGAGTGACCGGATGCTAAGCATGATGTACCAATAGGTCAAGGTTGACCGGATATTGGTTTGGAAGGTTTGGGACTTGGTTTGGGCAAAAACCAAGCTCTGGATCGGTCTGCAGACCGATCCAGCGATACGTTTGTGTATCTGATCGATCTGGTGACCGATCAGATGACAAACAGAAGGTGATCATGGTTCTGTGGGCTTACTGATCGGTCTGGGGACCGATCAGCTTGGAGCCTGATCGGTCCCCGGGACCGATCAGGGACGCTACCACCTGAGGTGGGATCGGTCCGGGGACCGATCAGAGTCCACACAGAGAGTTGGGCAACTCTCTGTGAAAGCTTTCTGATCGGTCTGGGGACCGATCAGCACAGGGCCTGATCGGTCCCCACGACCGATCAGGAGGTTCCCTGATCGGTCCATGGACCGATCAGGGACGGAACAGAAGCGAAGGCTTCTTCCCTGATCGGTCTGTGGACCGATCAGGGTTCTAGCCGTTGCGACGCAACGGCTAGTTTTCTTAGTTTCTTCTTCGCAGATATAAAGGGGTCGAGGGCTGCTGCACTGGGTCTTCTTCTTTTTCCTCCTTAGAACTTCTGTTCTGCTGCTGAAGTTTCAGCTTCGACTGAGCTTTGTTGAGCTCACTTCCGAAGCCCCGCGTGAGCTTCTTTCGGCTGAGTTGCTTGTTGGCATTCGTCCGTGAAGTTGTTGCTTCCAGGACTTCAGTCGACGACAAGAAGGCAAGCTTGTATTGTTACATTCATTGTATTTACTTCTTGTATTCTCTTGTACTCTTAGCTTGCTGTTGCAAGTGATTGTGGCGAGGTTTCTCCACCCACAAGGAGTTGATATTAGCCGGTTCTCCGGGGACTCATCCACCGACGGATTGATAGGGCTCGTCCACCTTACGGACACGCCGACGAGTAGGAGTATCATCTCCGAACCTCGTTACATCCTTGCGTTGAGGTTTGATTTCTTCTCCTGTTTTCTTTCTGCATTTAGTTTCCGCTGCGCTAACCCTAGTTTGTAGAAAGAAACGCGAGCAATTGGGGTCGGCTATTCACACCCCCCTCTCTAGCCGAGTACGAACGATCCTAACATCTACTTCCTTGAATTAACAATCTCCCCAGTTGTAACCCAGTAAAAACTTTTGTGTCTCTGTCTTTTTTATTTCTTTATCATTTCTTATGCAAGTGTTCTTTAATTAAGTTAATTGTCTGAGAAAGGTATTTTTTTTATTTGTGCAGGGGCTATTCACCTCCTCTAGTCGGCCACCAAGGGTCCTAACAAGTGGTATCAGAGCATGGTTTGCTTCAGGAGGACTAACCACCGAATGAAGCACGTGAGATGGTCGAACCAAGCATTGACCCACCAAAGTTCGAGGGAGAGTTCGCGAGCTAGAAAAAGAGAATGGAGGTATTTTTCAAAACAAACTTTGATTTATTATTAATAATGGAATTCAATTTTAAAGCGCCCGAAGGCAAGCAAAAATATCAATGGATGAAGAAGGAACAAGTAGACTTCGTGGCAAACGATAAAGCAGAGTTTCATCTACTGAGCGCCCTCCCGCCACAAGAAGTCAACCGGATCAAAGATTACGGGTCCACCAAGGAGCTCTGGGAAAAATTCCTGGAACTTCACGAAAGAGCCTCGGAGGCGAAACTTGCGAGATGGGACTTACTTCGTAACCAGATCAGCAACCTTCGATTAGAAGAAGATGAAACAATTGTACGCCTTCACTCGAGGATCAAGGAGCTCATCACCAGACTTTCGAATCTCGGAGAAAAGGTAAGCAACCGAGATTCACTAAGGTACGCTCTTAATGCATTCCCTAGAAATATGAAATGATTATCATCAGTAGATGCCTATTATATTCTAAGGATTTAGAATTTGTTACCTTAGAAGAGTTATTTCCAACCTTTGAAGTCCATGAATCGAGATGTGCAGATACAAAGAAGGAGCCGAAGCACGACATTGCCCTTAAGGCAAAGATGGATGAGCAAAGTTTAGAGTCCTCTCTTGGTGATGACAAAACGGTAATGATGGTAAGACGTTTTAAAAAGTTACTTAAATCTAGAAAATCTAACCATCCACAGGGTAGAAAGAGAAGAACGATCAGATGCTACCACTGTAATAAAAAAAGGGCATGTTAAAGACAATTGCCTTAAGTTAAAGATCAATAAGAAGGATAAAGGCAAGAACAAGTATAAGACCCTAAAGGCGGCATGGGACGGAACGTCGTCCAAATCAGAGGTTGAAGCCTTTTCCAGACTTGCGTTGATGGTAAGTCATCAAGAAGACGGACATGAAGAAAGCTCGTCCAAAATGAGCATCGAGAGCATCAATGAAAGGAGAGCATCAACAGAAGAAAGCAACAGTTCAGGGGGAGCTACAGACAACGAGATCGACAAGGTAAGTCAGGTATGATCTCTTCTACATGATAAGTTGTTTAAATGTATTAAATTATTAACTAAAGATTGTTGCAAACTTGAAAAAGAAAATAAAGAGTTGAAATTAATTCTAGTTAAATCTTGTCCATTAGAAGAATTTGACAAAGTAAAATTGGAAAATGATATTTTGCAAAAAGAAATAAAGAACTTGAAAAATCATGCATGCTCATATAATACAAGTAGTAGAAAATTTAATGGTCTAAATTGGTATTTTTATTATCACAAATGATAATTCTAATTTTCTCAGAAATATATATACCAAAGAAATTTCTAGTTAACCCAGTTGAAAGGAACCTATATTAGGTTCCAAAAACTTGTTTAAATTAAAGTTTAATTAGACTTAGGGCTTTCAGAGAGTACATTAAATATTTGATTTCATTATGAGGCTTTGTCTAGAAGTGATTGATGATCCAATATTCAATAAGGCCTTGTACCTTGCCACAACCTGGAAGCCAATTAACGAAATAAAATATTTAATTAACTAACTGATAAAACATTTAATTATAATTAAAAATATTTTAAATAGTTATTCATTTTTTTTATCTTTTTAAATTTAGAAATTTTAACTTATAATTAAAAATATTTTAAATAGTTACTCCAAAGCCCGCGATTGTTGATCTCTTTCGTTGGGCAATCACTATATATTCGAAAATTGAGTACAAGTACAAATATGTAGCTTACAAGTATTGCTCAAAATTAAACTTGTTACCAACGACTTGGAGAAATAAAACTTCTAGCTTGATCGTCGTCAGAGCAGCGTTTAGATGTTTTCGGAGTGCGCGCAAGAGCTCAAGTTGTTCTTCAAGAATTGTTGTCGAAGAACCTGGTAAGCCCTCCTTTTATAGTCGAGCTTGATCTGATCTAGATCCCCTGATTTGGGCATCAGGTTTGACTCGTCGTCGATCGGTCGACCGATCCTGCCTGAATCGGTTCGCCTTCCGATTCTTCTACTCGGATATACTTTCTTCGTTCGGTCGACCGATCCCATCATTAGATCGACAGATCCCCAGCATATCTGGTCTGATCAACTCGGCTCGACCACGTCACCGCTTATCCCCGGTTCGGTCGACTGATCCCTCGGTCGAACCCGGTCCACTTGCTGGAACTCTGCTATGTTTGCTTGGAGGTTCAGTCTGATCCCCAGATTCGGTCGACCAATCTAGGCCGAACATCAACCTATAAAATCATTAGTCTTCCTGCAAAATAGAGTTAGCACATAGCAGATAATATGTCAATAAATAACTTTGACAGCCTTCGGATTGCCCGGTTCTGATTTTGGATTTCCTCTGAAAAGCGTAGATCGAACTGACACGTACTATTCCCTCACAGGGGAATGCGCCCTCACCTATTCCTCTCAGGAGAAGTTACATATTGTCAGACCGATCCTCCAGATCAACTGTGTTAGAGTGTATACTAAAAGTCTAGCTTTTGTAAACATTTATTTATGAAATAAAAGAATCACATTGGTCAAATGTCTATATTTTATTTGTTAGGTGTAGTTGTTCAATTAATTTATATTGTAGATAACATGGTGTGTGGTGTCACACACAGAAGATCATGTTATCAGTTCTTTATAAATTATAAACAGTTGCTCACGACTAAGATGGAAAGAAACTAACCATTGGAATAGTTATAGTATAATTAGGTATTAGTTTATCTTGACTAATAAATTACATTAGTACACTCTAAGTGTATTGATTAGGACTATTTTAGTTAAGTTCTTTTTATACTGACTTAATAAAAGAACTAGACCTTAGTTATTATGGAAGTGTGTGCTCTTAATCCTAATATAATAACAAGCATATATATTTAGTATTTATTTCTTTAACTTATCAAAGAGTGAGATTTAGCTCGATAAATCAATAGGCCCGATAAGTTGGGAAATGATATTACTTATAGTGTGTGTTGTTGATTATAGAAGGAAACTGTATCCTAGTAATCTAGGTTGAGAATGTCCCCAAGAGGAGCTCATACGGATTATCATGTTAAACCTTGCAGGTGGACTTAGTCCGACATGACAATAAGGTTGAGTGGTACTACTCTTGGACTAAGACATTAATTAAAGTGAGTTGTCAGTAACTCAATTAAATTAATGGACACTCGATATCTTAAACACAGAGAGACTAACATACTCATGATAAGAAGGAGCCCATAATGTAATTTGGGATTGGTGCGGTAGTGCAATAATAACTCTCTAGTGGAATGAGTTATTGTTGATGAACTTGAGTTGTGTGTTCGAGGCGAACACGGGATACTCACGCTCATGGGAAGGGCAAAACCAATTTCTCCTCTAGGTCTCTGTCGTAGCCTCATTAATGCCTTAAGTCCACTCATGAAAAACCCTTCTTGGTGTCCAAGAGGGGGTCGGCCCATGGCTTGGTGACCAAGCCATAGGGGTTGGCCAATTCCTTCTTAAAGGGGTCAGCCCTTTGCTTGGTGTCCAAGCAAAGAGGGGCCGACCACAATAAATTTAAATAAGAGGGGTGTTTTGAATTTTTAAAATCTTCTCTTTGTAAAAATCTACAAGTTTTAAAATAGAGAGTTTAAAATTAAAAACTTTCCTTATTTGAATTAGATCACATGGTTTAAAAGAAAGTTTAAAAGTTTGAAAATTTTCCTTTTTAAACCATCCTCATGGTTTTTAGAAAAAAGGAAGATAAGTTTTAAATTTGAAACTTTCTATTTTTGTAACCATGTTAAAAAAATAAATTTTAGAAGAGAAGTTTTAAATTTTAAAACTTGGTTTTAAATTTTTAAAACTTTCCTTTTTTAACTTCCACAATAGGAAAGAGAGTTTGTAAAATTTTATAAGAGGATTTCTTCTTTTATAAAATTTTATAAAAATTATTTTTCTCCTTGCTGATGTGGCTGACCACCCTTGCTTGGTGCCCAAGCAAGGGGCCGGCCAATTAATCCATGATTGATGATTGAATCAATCAAGAGGAAAGAAAAGGAAAAAATAAAAAGGAAAAACAAGAGGATGATTTTAATTTTTGTAGAAAATCATTCCTTATTTGCCTTGGGCAAGTAATATAAAAGAAGGGGAGGAGAGGTCTCATGGATGATCAATTCTTATTCTCAAGTTAGTGCTTCCTCTTGTGGCCGACCCTCTCCCTCTCTTTTTCCCCTTGCTCTCTTTTGTTCTCTTGTGGTGGTGGCCGGATTTTAGAGAAAGAGGAAGAATGCTTTTGGGTGGTGTTCATCTTGGAGGATTGTCGCCCACACGACGTCCAAGGCGAGGCGAGGAATACGGCAGAAGATCTCGAGGTTATTAGCATACAAAGAAAAGGAATAACTAGTAATTGTTTTCTGCATCATGCTAGTTATTTTTCTTTGTAAGAATTCTAAACACAAGAGGCATTAGATTCTAGTTTTTCGAATTTGTAATTCGTGTTTGTGTTTTTTTTTATTTTTCGAATTTGTGATTCGATTGTTCTTTTTGGTTAAACCTAATGTTATTTTAGGAAATTAAATATTAATTTCATTAAAAGGTTTTGTCGAGGCAGTGGTGGATGCTCCCATACCCAAGAAGGTCATGTGCCTCGTCATGTTTGTTCTGGGAACCGATTTTCGAAATAGATATTTAATTGAATTTGTAACATAGGCTGATTTGGATCAATAGTGTTAAGTTTCACTTGCGATCCAAGTCTAAACCATTAAGAACAGATAAGTTAAATTTGGAATCAATAATGTTAAGTTCCGTTTGCAATTCCTAATTTAACTTCTAAAGAACACAATAGGTTGTTTAGGAAAGGTTCGACACTTGTACAAAATCTTTCTACAGTGGAACTGGTACGATCTTCCTAGGACCAACCAACAGACTAGACTTTTGCTCAGTGTCCGATGCTTTCGGTCTTCATTCTGGGCGTCGGCTCCATGACCCGCCCAGACTTCCACCCCGATCCGCGACCACCAAGATTTCAACCTAGAGTCCCCGACTCTAGGATTTTGCCTGAAGCGCTCGATCCACTAAGACTTTCCGCCTAGGGTTACCATCCCCTAGGATCTAGGGTTATCGTCCCCTAGAGTTTTCCACCTGCCTAACCATAGCTAGGAATTTTAGTCACCTAGGGTTACCACCCCCTAGGACCTAAAGTTATCACCCCTAGGGGGTTCCACCTGCCTAACCGCAGTTAAGACTTTTACCTAAGACAACTTAGGACTTTCCTACAATCTCAATCAATCTTGTTAGATCACAAGACAACTTAACTTTAGACCCTTTGACATAATCAAAACCCAGGTTCGATCGTTGGATGCTTCATGCACCAACATTTACTTCAAAAATGGTCTGATTTTGAACCAGCTTTGGATCGGTGATAGACTTTAGTAATTGTGTGGTAAAGTAATAAATTGACCCTTTTACTTCACATGCATCTACTTCGGTAATTATCTACCTATTATTTCGGATAATATCTGAAGTCTATTGCTGATTTTCACATAGATATGAAGGAATATGCTGTTATAAATGGTTGGTTGATGGGGGACAAAAGGGTCCCTGAAGAAGGTCCCAGGGGAATATTATTTGACACATGGTTTGTTATTCTAGCAGACTATTAGGATGTTGTTTGCTGAGTATATTTGGTTGTTAAGCCGACCATCTTATTAGGTTGTTGTCAGTTGAGTATATCTCTGTCAGTCGTTAAGCTGGTCGCTTTGTTAGGCTATTGTCTGCTGAGTATATCTTGGCTAGTGGTTAAGCCGACCGCATTGTTAGGTTGTCTCGGCATTAAGCCACTCAGTTATATTCTGTGTAGTTTTGATATATTCGTTCGGAGAATAATATAATGCCCTAGACACATTGAGAGTCTGTTTGAGAAATAATATAATAACTTGTGTGTACTAGAAATCTATTTGATCCGCAATAGGAAGCTAAGTGTCTTAAGCGCCTTAGGCTCGGTCAGTATTTTGTCCGGACGGGCGTACAACGAGCCTCTGGAGAAATGATGTGTTCTGAGAGGTCCGATCAATATCCTGAGTCAAAATATCTTAGGACCGGTCGACTCTTTTTACGGCCGGGAATATAGCAACTTGTAGGTAAAGTGCATCCAGCTATCTGACTAGATTTATAAAGCTATCTCACTTATACATAGAAGAGATGAGTATGGAATCATATGGATCCAATCAATTCTACTATTGAACAGATAACCATAGGATTAACCGGTGATCAGATCGACCGGGCATATATAGATAGGCTTCTATATAGTAATGAGTTCGACCCTCCCTTTGACGGTGGATCGACTATTCCGGTTGGCCTATAAGGGCGACCATCTTTAAACTCGATTAGCTATTAAGTGACCAGGCATGCTGCTTCTTTAGTTCAAAGGTGAAGCACTGAAACCCTTATACTTGATCGACTTAAGGGCCAGTCGGCCTTTTTTCCGTACTACTCGGAATCCAACCAAGTCCAGCTGACGAGCCCTTGTACCGGGCAACCATTCAGAGCTAGATGGGGAGATGTTCTCCTCCGATGATTTTGACTATCATTTTATCTTGACTTTGGCCATCACACCATTTTTTGTATTCGCTCATTATAACTCTTATCATATATTATATAAATTTTAAATCATAGTTGGATCTAGTGACGGATAAAATATAGATTTGCCATGACCCATTGGAGATGATTATAACAATTATTAGAAAGCCTGTAATATAAGACTTATGTTCTTCCAAGTGACAAGTACGCATACACTGTTTGAGTCGTAGCCCTCCCAATGACAATGCCCCAACACCTCTTACCTGGACATGGACATTTGGATAAAAGCAAGAGGTGGACAGCCACTTAAGTCCAAAAGATTGTCCGCAAGTGGATTTCAACTGGTAGGTGGAAGTGGAACACAGGTGAGTTCCAATATAATGGATGCGATGATATCAATCTCCATGGAAACGAGCTTAAGTCCCAGCTTACGACTACTCAACTACTAAATTTAATTGACCACCTCTCCTTGTGCAAAGGATCGATCATACAAAAAAAAAAAAACCATTGAAAGGAAAAAAGATAATGAAATATGTTAGTCTAATTTTCTTTGTTTCTAGGTTCGTCGATAACAACGGATTATCTTATCCTTCTCAATACGAGAGACAGAAAGGGACGGAGGAGCTCTTCCAATCTTGACGCCCCGCTCGCTTCTCTTATTCGCATCGATACGTACAGCAACGTGCGCGCTGCTCGCAGTGTCCTTTTAGGTCGTGGGTGCTCTTCGACGTGCCTTCGAGTTGCCCGTTGAATACGTGCCTCCGAGCGTTCGAGGGGGAAGGGGGTTAAATTTTTAACTTGGGCATTTTATCGAACGACTCGCTCTCTCCACCTACTCCTTGAGTTCCCCGCGCAAATTGAACGCTAGCTAGCTAGATACCTCGAAACATGAATATGGGGACCGGCGCGCGCTCGCCCTCGCCTCGCCGACGAAGTGCTCTTCTACTTCGGTGCCGCAGCGGCGTCTCCTCCTTTACTCGTGGATCTTCTTCTCCCAAGGCCACCCCGTTGTCGTCTTCACTCTCCAATTCGCACCCTGTCGCCCTCCAGCGCTCCCACTCGGCTTCCAAGATCACACCTTCGCAGCAGGTCTTTGACGACGCCGCCGAAGCTGATCCCTCCAAGGAGAACCGCCGGTGCCTCTCCGCGCCCGACCCGAAGCCGAGGCCGCCGCCGCCTTCCGCCTGGGCGCTCTCCCCCGGCCGCTCCCCGCCGCGTGGCGCAGAGCACGACTCCAATGTTGGTAATAAGGCCAAAGGACGGATCCCGGCTTGGGCACGATCGCCTACCCGGACGTACGCGATCACTTCGCAGAACCAGGCGCGCCGAGAGCCTGTGGCGGCCTCCGGCGGGAAGAGGGGCGGGGACGGTGGCGGAGTCCTGGGTCTCTTCAGGAAGAGGAAGGAGGCAGCGCCGGCCGACGAGGAGTGGCACCAGCTCCGGCTGCTCTCGTCGCGGCTGGCGCAGTGGCGGTTCGCCAACGCCAAGGCCGAGGAGGCCATGGAGGTCTCCCGGCGAAACGCCGACGTGCGCTTACTAATTACAAGCTTCCTTAATTTACAGCAGTTCACCCAAAATACAATATCTGCAATATCAACCTCGATCGAAAGCTAATTTACCGGCACAAATTCCGCAGGAAAAGCTGTTCGACGTCTGGTTGGGTGTCTATGAGTTGAGGAATCTCGTGGCGGCCAAACGGGTTTTGGTTCAACGAAGAAAGCAGAAGATGAAGCTGTTTCAAATCCTTCAACCGCAGGCTCTTCTCCTGAGCCACTGGAAGCCCCATGCAAAGAAGCACATTGAAGCTGTAGCCATCCTCGTGAGGCTCTTAGGCACTGCTTGCCTCTCGCTTCCTCTGGTCGAAGGAACACAGGCAACGAATTAAATCTTCTCAATATATTTTTTTTCTTTCTATCTTTTTATCTTTTCCCACTGATCTCTTGTTTCTCATGCAGGCCGACTTGGTGTCAGTCCATCTCAACATGAGCACGTCAATGGAGATCATGAAGGAAATTGCTGGTGCAGCAGGAATCTTTTACTCAGAGGTATAGAATTTCATCACGAGTTCACATCTGTTGGAATATTAAGTCCCTTCCTACTAACCATCTTGCGTATTTGTACCCTAATAAGGCTGGAGAAGTAGACGCAATCCTCATCGAGTTGGTCAAAATAATAAGATCAGAGATAGAAAGTCTGGAGGAATTGATCAAGATTTGTAGAAGAGTCACTTCATTGGAGGTTGATTTCAGCATTATTTCATATCCCGCTCCGATCTGATAAATATTTATTCCCTCCCTGTTTTTGACAGATGCATGAACTGAGCCTTCGAGCGCAGATGTTTCAGGTGATAAAAGAGGAAGACGAACGCATCTTTGTTTATCCTCAGCGCAGAGCTGAAATTTGCAAAGATACATTCACATCAGTGCGTCCGGTGCCGTATCGCACTCTTGTTTGGACTATTTACTAACTATTACAGCTTCCTGAGAAAATCAAAGCACAGCATTGGATCGAACAAGCTTACATAATGGCGTGCGTGCGTGTGTGCGTGTGTGCGAATGTAGCAGTATTAGGATGCATTTGTTGCAGATTATTTAAATGGGGCACTGGATTTTTCATTTATTTTCTCAACAAAGAAAGAGGATTGTAAGTTGTAACGATGACTGACGGGCCGCATAGTTAATTTGATTTGATCGGTTCAATTAAACAATTTAAGCGGG
Organism: Zingiber officinale; assembly: GCF_018446385.1. NCBI lineage: Eukaryota > Viridiplantae > Streptophyta > Magnoliopsida > Zingiberales > Zingiberaceae > Zingiber > Zingiber officinale. The sequence continues at coordinate 99,497,284 of NC_055995.1, read as the reverse complement.
TTACTAATTCAGATAGGCCAATCCGTTAATATTATATCTCCGATACCTCAAATTTAAATAAAATTTAAATTTAGATGTATTATACTTTTTATTAATTTAATTTAACATTTTAGAAAAATATTTTTAAGTAAATTTAACAATTTTCAATATTCAATTAATTATAATATAAATAAAATCAATTCTTAAACTGTCTTTTTTTAAAATAAAAATCAATATAAACATGCAGAAGATTTTAAATTCAAAAACCGAAATATTCTGATCTATTAATTCTGAATAAGTTCATGATTATTTTTTCTAAAATGAAATGACCTGATTGGTTTGTTTACCATATTTTTTTTTTGTAATTTTTTCTAAATCTATAATGATAGATTCATTTAAAAATGCTTTTAAATTTTAATTTAGATTTTAAAAAATTAAATTATTATTTTTTTTACCATACTACATTTTAATTATACAATTTTTTTTTTAATTCCTGGAGCCAAAATCCAATCAAGTGGGCCAACTGGTTAAATGGGATACGGCCGTCGACCTGCCCCACTGCCCGTATCTTTGGTATGACTTTTAGTTAAAGGACTGGATCGTCGGCCCACCAATAAGAGACCGCATATACATAAAGCGAACGGTGGATCGTCCACCCGCAGAATGATCAACGTCCCCAATAAAAAGTTTATGTCTTGGCAAAGAAGTCGCCCCCAACCTGCTGGGCCTATATAACAACCGTCTCACTAGGCTTCGTCTTCGCTTTGCCTGTTGGAATTCGATCCTCCCTCGTTCCAGCTTTCTCATCTCCTGCTGATCACGATCCAATGGTTACTAAAGGCGAGGCTTCCTCCTCCGATCCGTGAGTTCCCTTCCTTGTGGGTGTCAGAATGTTTCTTTAGGGTTGGATCTGGGGTTCTGATTTTGATTTTTCGTGTTTTCTACTTTTGTCAAATTTGGGTGGATGCCTCCGCAGCAAGGGAAAGAAGGATTTTAGCACGGCGATTCTGGAGAAGAAGAAGGCGCCTAACCGGTTGATCGTAGATGAGGCTAGTAACGATGATAATTCCGTGGTTGCCTTGCACCCCGAAACAATGGAGAAGCTCCAGCTCTTTCGTGGAGATACCATACTGTTGAAGGTATCCATTGCTGCCTTGTTTTGATCTGTGCTTTCTAGAACTTATGGATCTTTAAGCTTTGGTGGAAGTCTGTTGAATCTGTAGTGCTGGAAATCTTTGTCGACTTGTTCAATTTTTTTTTTCGTGTTTTTGGCACTGCGGATGAAGTGCCAGTGATAGTTTAGGTGTTCTCCTACTGTTATGGAACTTTTGTTTTTTTTTTCTTTGTTTTATCAGAATCTATTTGGAAACTGAAATTTTCTGAATTAGTTGAAAGAAAATTTCTATTCAAATATACATGTTTACTCAACACTGCTTTTTTGATATTCAATTTTGAGGTTAGAAAAAGAAATATTTTTTGAAACAAAGTGGCATATGTTTCTATGATCTCGGTTATAGTTCTATGTACAATTTGGACAAGTATTTTAACATTCATTTGGTACATCTGTATATATAGGGTAAGAAAAGGAGGGATACTATCTGCATTGCACTTGCTGATGATACATGTGATGAGCCAAAAATCAGGATGAATAAAGTTGTCAGATCAAACCTTAGGGTGAGGCTTGGGGATGTTGTCTCAGTACACCAATGCCAAGATGTCAAATATGGGAAGCGAGTTCATATACTGCCAATTGATGACACAATTGAAGGAGTTACAGGAAACTTGTTTGATGCATATTTGAAACGTGAGTTATGCTGAATATTTTCATATCAGATTTAGGTGCTTCTTGGCTTAAATTGCTTATAATGAATAACACCATCAAACTCATTACTACATCTTTGGTCAATCTTCTGAATTCTTTTGCTTGCAATGCGACACTCAGATTCATCCTTCATCTGATTGGACTTCATATGTCAGTTTAATGTAGTTACTTAGAATGTCAACTTTGTTCATAAAAAGGATAATGTTATACCACTGAGATTGTAACTTGTATGATCTGGAGCTACTTCTTTCTCTATATAAGATTTGATTCAGATGATATCCTGTTGGTTTGTTTACAATTCAGCAGTTTCTTGTTAATTTAAATCTTATATCGGCACTCAACAGTGTAATCATAATTCTCTTCAATTTGCTTATGTGCTAGTCATTATTCCAAAGGCTAGTAGCCGCCTGTGATTTACCTCCTCCGTGTTGGTCCTGGGACGGGTTGGCGGGGGCGCAGGGGGCGAGCGTATTCGCCTTTTGCCACCATAATTCTCTTCAATATGAAGGAGAACTTCTTGAATAAATAATAATCTAACATTCTTATTCAGTGTCTACTGCAATCTACCTTTTGTGGACAGTTTATATTGAATACAATATTTCATGATCAATTTATTCAAGAGTTTCATTTAGAGGTTACTCAAGCTACTTGTTATCTCCTTTTAGGAAAATCCTAATTTATTAGTTGAAATTAATAATTTAACTATCTACCTTGTTATGTGAATGTGATCATTCATTTATCTTTTTTTAAGTGAAGTTTACCAGTCAAAATGAGATGTTATATTTTCTTTTATGTTGCTTTTATTTACCTCCTAGCATCAGTGATTTGGATAGTTTCACCTTGTTTAATTTATGCATTTGAAATATTCTTTCGAGCCATCAACACCTATGCAGTTGATAATTGTTCTCACTGTTCTATACTTTACATTTCTTCTACAGTATGATTCTTTTGTCTACACTAGGGTTTTGTTATAGACTTATAGCTGATCACATGTTGTTCAATGCTCAATTAAATGACCATTCCAGCTTTTCTTTGAAATATTCTTCTAATCTAGATGGCCTCAATAATCACATAAGACTGTTGATCTCCTTCACCAATACAGTTATGTCCAACTTTTGTTGTAAACATATCTTCTTTACAATCTTTCGTTTCCCCCTGCATTTCCAGCAATTTATGTGTTCTGTTTTGTATTTTAGAACATTATTTACTTATTGACATGGGTTATTTAATCGGAACTATGTATTATTGTGACACTTATAAATTGTTAATATGTTTTTGAATATTCTGTGTTACTAATTGGTGTTGCATTTCTTTGTTTGTCTATTGAACTAATCTATCTACCGTGGCTGATATTTTTTTTAATGTTATTTCATGTTCTACTTGTTTTTTTTTTCAATAAATTACCTAGTAGGCTTTTTTATTCTCATGACTGACATTCTTGTTTTTCTTTTTTTTTTCTCTCATGATACTCATGGGGTAACTTTTATACCTCCTTGTTTTGGTGAGATAGAACAAATTGAAGAGGACAGTCCAAAGTGGACGCAATAAGATAGAAATTGGATATTGATATATACTATATTATTTTACCAATTTTCGATCAGATTTGATTTGTTGACATGGACAAGTGATGAGATAGAACTCGGGAGACTAAAAATCATGTGCCTAAGTAGTTACTTGGCTGTCAAAGTGTATTATTATTTAGATCAAATGACAAAAAAATTTGTAAGTGGTAGCCTTATCTGATTTGTAGTATTAGCGGAATGGGAACATATTCGAAAAATTTAAAAGAAATGTTAAAATAAAATTAGTTCATATATGAGATAATAAAAGATACTAAAAGTTAGATGTGTGTTATATTGTTAAATTATATATTATGAATATTTAAAGAATTAAAATAAAATTATCTTATGTTGGACATAATACTAGATTGTTGCATGTTATATTTTGTTATATACTAAATTATAGATAATGCAGACAAATTGAGTTTTATTGAGGGGATTGAGCCCGCTGATTGCTGAGAGAGGCTACTGCATTCTCTTTCCATGGATTGCACTCTCTCTCAAATCTCAATTGACAATGACCAAAAGAGGGGTGAGGAGTTGAGTCAATTGAGTGACTACTTGTGAGAAGTGATGAAGTTTAGCAAATAATATTGGATTTTGATGGATAAATGGTGGCAAATTCTAAGAAATATAAGTAGGGTTTCAGTGATGGGTAGCTTTTCTCTCTCCTTTTCTTGGTGTTTGTTTGCATTTAAGAAAGGATCATGAAATATTGATTAGATCTAAATGTTAACTATTTTGGCAGCATACTTCCTGGAAGCATATCGTCCTGTTAGAAAAGGAGATCTCTTCCTTGTCAGGGGAGGGATGCGGAGTGTTGAGTTTAAGGTTATAGAGACTGATCCTGCAGAATATTGTATTGTTGCTCCTGACACAGAGATCTTCTGTGAGGGGGAGCCTATAAAGAGGGAGGATGAAGACAGACTTGATGATGTGGGTTATGATGATGTTGGTGGAGTTAGAAAACAAATGGCTCAGATAAGAGAGCTAGTTGAGCTACCTCTTAGGCACCCTCAATTGTTTAAGTCAATTGGTGTCAAGCCACCAAAAGGCATATTATTGTATGGACCCCCTGGTTCTGGGAAGACATTGATAGCTAGAGCAGTTGCAAATGAGACTGGAGCTTTCTTTTTCTGTATTAATGGCCCTGAGATCATGTCAAAACTTGCTGGTGAAAGTGAGAGCAATTTGAGAAAGGCTTTTGAAGAAGCTGAGAAAAATGCACCATCAATTATTTTTATCGATGAGATTGATTCAATTGCACCCAAGAGAGACAAAACTGGTGGAGAAGTTGAGAGACGTATAGTTTCTCAACTTTTGACACTAATGGATGGTCTGAAATCTCGTGCCCATGTAATTGTGATTGGGGCTACAAACAGGCCAAATAGCATTGATCCAGCTCTTAGACGATTTGGTAGGTTCGACAGGGAAATTGATATTGGTGTCCCAGATGAAGTTGGACGCTTGGAGGTTCTCCGTATTCATACCAAGAACATGAAGCTAGCTGAAGATGTATAAACCTTTGCCTCTCATTTCTTTTTGGCTATATATGATATCAATTTAGTGTGTCATGACATAATCATGTAATGCAGGTTGATTTAGAAAGGATTTCCAAGGACACTCATGGCTATGTTGGTGCTGACCTTGCAGCACTCTGCACTGAAGCTGCTCTGCAGTGTATTCGTGAAAAGATGGACATAATTGACTTGGAGGATGAATCTATTGATGCTGAGATTCTCAACTCCATGTCTGTTACAAATGAACACTTCAAGACTGCTCTTGGAACAAGCAATCCATCTGCTTTACGTGAGACGGTAAGGATCACCTATCATTTCTCAACTTTTGAAACTGGGCTGAAAATACGTTTCAACAATGAAATTTTTAATCCAGGAATTTCTAGATAGTTGGACCATAAAAATTCAATACCCTGTAATACCATTGAACACATTGTTTTCACCAAAATTAAATTCCAGAAGCCCTAATTTATTTGACGTCCTAACATGTTTCAATAATTATTTGATTAATATATTATGTTGTCACTGATTGCTTATTATTACTTGGTCCTTGATCAGGTCGTCGAAGTGCCTAATGTCAGCTGGGATGATATTGGTGGTTTGGAGGATGTCAAAAGGGAACTGCAAGAGGTAATCTTGTTTGTAGTCATATTATCTTACTTTTAAGAATGTTTGATGATGAATGATTTCTTATTATATTTCTCCATTTCTTACAGACTGTGCAATACCCAGTTGAGCATCCTGAAAAATTTGAGAAGTTTGGGATGTCCCCATCCAAGGGTGTTTTGTTTTATGGACCACCTGGTTGTGGAAAGACTTTGTTAGCTAAGGCTATTGCTAATGAGTGCCAGGCAAACTTTATCAGCATCAAGGGTCCTGAATTACTGACCATGTGGTTTGGGGAGAGTGAAGCAAATGTACGGGAAATCTTTGACAAAGCACGCCAATCTGCACCATGCGTTCTCTTTTTTGATGAGCTCGACTCCATTGCAACACAGGTAAGCTATTATTTTCATCAAAGCTCCGCTCTCTATACCATAGGAACCATAATGGTCATAATCCTTTGCTCCATTTACAGAGAGGCAGTAGTGTTGGTGATGCTGGAGGTGCTGCTGATAGGGTACTCAACCAGCTACTAACTGAAATGGATGGCATGAATGCCAAGAAGACTGTTTTCATTATAGGGGCAACTAACAGACCTGATATAATAGATCCTGCACTGCTTAGACCAGGTCGTTTGGACCAATTGATTTATATTCCTTTGCCAGATGAGGCCTCAAGATACCAAATATTTAAGGCTTGTCTGAGGAAATCTCCTGTGTCAAAAGATGTTGACCTAGCGGTTCTTGCCAAGTACACTCAGGGATTTAGTGGTGCTGATATCACAGAAATTTGCCAACGTGCATGCAAGTATGCTATTAGAGAGAACATCGAAAAGGTATGTTTCTACTTCTGGTTTTGCGTATTTGTGCCTATTAATATGAATGATTATATTTTAAGCATGATACTTGTATTTGCCTGTTGCTTAGTGTTACAACAATTGCGTCTATGTTGGAGTCTGGAACCAATAAGGCTAGGTATGAAAATGCCTTCCCAAAGTGCGTTTAGGTGCCAAAACACTTTGGAATTTAAAAAGGTTTTTGCTATACTGATGTTAACAGTAGTTTGAGGAGAGTGTTTTTTCAAGTACCTTTTGCAAAGTAGTCATACATATAACAATTGATGCAGAATTTAGATAAATATTAAAATAAATATTGAATATGAAAATAATCAAAAGAGGGAGTCTTATCACAACGTTAAAGTTGTTGCCATATGACTTTGTGGTCACGGGTTCGAGTTGAGGACTTGTATTGGTGGGAATTTCATGTACCGGCTTCCCTTTATGAAAACAATCAAAATTTAATTTAGTGATATAATTTAACAAAATAGTTATTACAATTTAAGTATATACAATTTGGATGAATAAATAGTATTTTGTGATGTTGTAATGAGTATAAAAATCATATTGTAGAACTTTTATAATAAAAATAATATTTCAATCATCGAAATTTAATATAGCAAATATGAATAATGAGGATCTAGATTATGATTATAGGATTTCTTGTAACTGAGAAAAAATAGAAATTCTAGCAATACAATAATAAATAGTGTATAGTTATGTAATGTAGTGATATTAGTCTTATCTCATATAAGTATAGAATATTTTTGACATAGAATTGTTCCTAGAAAAATGGATTGGTGGATTATAGTTTATATAAATATATAACAGAATAAAGAGAATTTCATTTTTTTCCCTCCCATAATTTTTTATTTTTTGAGCATATAGTTTAGTAATGCCCTGTAACATTAATGTCATTTCTTCTCGAGTGCAAATAGTGATTCCTCTGTTGCATATGTTTTAAGTTTAAACGATCAGAAGATTAGTTGGGTAGAATGAAATTAGATTGATTCTATAGGGATCTTATTCCTTTTGTTCAGTATATTACATCATTACTATGTGTTAAAGTGAGGTACTTTCAACTATGACATACTTCTTTTGAAGATAGTCAATGGAATGTGTAAAAGCCAATAGTCGATAACTAAATTATATGATAATATGAAGAAAAATAATAAGGGGAGGATAAGGTAACAGAATATTTTTAAATTTTTCTGCCCTTGAGGAATCATTTTTTTTAGATTTAATCATTTAAACTCGTTCGTGTGATCATGTTGAATTTTAAAACTATTTGAATGGAAGGTTGAGTAGTAGAAAAAAAAAAAAAGAAATCTGTTGAATAATTCATCAGTCAAATATAAAGTTAAATCACAATTTTTTTTTTAACTCTATCTTGACCTTGTCAATTGTACTTGGATGAATACTCCTCTTTGTGTTGATAGAGGAGGGATATTTTGTATATATCTTTTGCAAACTAATATTCTAAACTATTAGGAGCAAAATGAAAAGGTAGATAAACTATAGGTGTGAGCAAATGAATATTTTCTCCAGTATTAAAAAACCATTTAAAAGGTTAGTTAATGGTGACTTTTCATGGATTCACCTATAGAAGCCTCTCAGCTAAGGTTGGAAAAAAAAACTAAGAATGGTTTTGTAAAATTTTCTAGGATGTTAATTGGTTATGGATGGGAGTTGAAAATTATAAAAATGAAAAGTGTCTTTTAAAGATACGTTTATCAAACTTTATAGTTGTAAACTTGTTCTTAAAAGCAATTTTGAGATTAAGTTACGAAGCAATAATTTACTGTTAAACAGTGCAGCACAGTGTTTTTCCTAATTACAATTTTGAAATTCAAATTCATGCCGCACCCAGTCTAAATATGTTAACCAACATTTCTTCTTATGAAAAAATATTGAGCATTATTAACTCAAGTAATTAATTTTATGCACAAATTTAACTAATTTTTTTTTTTAGCATTTCCCCCAATTTCTTTCAATTCTAATACATGTGTACTCAAAGTTACTTTTCCATGCCCACGATTTAATGCATCTTTGAAAATTTAAATGTCCTAACTTCCGGAGATTACCATTCTTGAAGATCAGTTTTAGCTGTACAATCTCTGCTTTGGGCTTAGTGATTTTACTTTGATGTATTTGCTCACTTGTTATCGTACACTCAATGGCACATATTTTGTGCTCAGCTAGCTTATACGAGAGGCATATCTTAAATCTCACTATCATCAATTCATGGCAGGACATTGAAAGAGAGAGGAAACAGAGTGAGAATCCTGAAGCAATGGAAGAAGATGAGAGTGAAGTAGCCGAGATCAAAGCGGTTCATTTTGAGGAATCAATGAAGTTTGCTCGTCGCAGTGTTAGTGACGCAGACATTCGCAAGTACCAAGCTTTTGCTCAGACTTTGCAGCAATCAAGGGGATTTGGCTCTGAGTTCCGTTTCTCAGAGCGATCTGAAGCTGCAGTTGGAAACGCTCCAACAGACCCTTTCACAGCTAATGCAGCTGACGACGATGATCTATATAGTTAGTCGATCCGAACATTTTCTTTTCCTATACATTTTACTGTTAAGGCTCTCTTGAACTGTAGGCAGCGTACCTGCCGGCAGGTTATTTAACTGATTGTCATCTCTGTCCAAACTAAGATATTTTCAGATCTCTGTTACTATTTAAGCCTTAATTACGAAGTAGAAAAGCACATCTTTATTTATGACATCCAATAGTTGCCCTTGGTTTTAGGTGTTTGTTTCTCAATCAAACACAAATTGTTCTTCCTCAATCTTTTCTACTTTCTGGAGCATGAGTCGTCATTGATAATGCCTCCAATAATTCCTCTGCAACAAAAAGGTCTCTTTAATTGCCTTTGTCCGTCACTATTCATTTTGTGCATACAGACAAGGTCGATTCCAATAAGCTTATCATTATTAATATTCATCAGGATATAAATTTTACATCGAGATAGCCACGTACGCACTGATTCACATCACAAGGAACAATATTTAATTGCAAATAATCCGGGCCTAATCATGTATTAAAGCGTGACCACTGCTTTGTGAGATAAGCGTCATTCGTTTATCTCTGTCGTCGCGTAGTGGCAAGCAGGCGAATTGGCCATTTAGTGCGAAAACAACAGTACTACGGATTGCTAGTTGGAGGCTTAGCATCGACATTAGCGTTTAATTTCCTGCACTGTTGTTCTACAGTGTAGAGCTATGCAGCAAGTCCCGGAGAGAAGCGATACGGATGCTTCACTTCCGAAAATGTGTTGGTTACTTCCAACGTGATATTCTAATTTTAGTTGATTGTTCATGAGATTAAAGCAGAGTACACCAAGTCTGCCAATTGTCTATTGACTCAGACGTTGATAGTTAAAATTGGTCGAGTTCGATTGAGCTTAGCTTGCTGCTTCGCTTCCTAAAATGTGGGCGGCATGTTTACCCCAAAGGATGATGGCTATAGGAAATTAAAACGATCCACTGTGGAGAGCTTGCGGCGGCTTAGCCATTAGCTTGCAAATAGGCGTGAATTTGTGAAAGCCTCACGGTCAGCTCTTGTGCTCATCGCCAATCTAAACCTTGAGTTTGTAGTTATTCCTCCTGATTGATTTATCTATCGACTAAATCTAGGACAGAGTTTATACACATTCAAAGAATATTCATCTTTATTAGGATTCCAATTCTGATGTCTTATTGATTAGTTGTTGGGCTTGTGGCACACATCGACAAATGCTAGAGAGTTGGCTCGAGAGGAAAGAAAAATTATTCCACCTAATGATTTTGTGTTATAAGAAATTAATTATCTCTGACTCTCATAATCCATCCTTTCCTTTGATCTATTCTTCAAAGTAAACAAGGAATATATGATTGTGGTATCCTTTTATGTTCATCCATCCGATCCAATGATAGTGATCCTTCGACACTTGGACAAAGATGAAGTATAACTGATGATTTCGTAAGTGTTTTAATTCTAAAAAAAAAGGATCACAAAAATACTTTTAAATTCAAGTCTTAAATTAATATCAGTCGAACCCCATAAGAAATTAACTACTAAAAGTCAAAATGCGGCGTCGTTTAACGTTTCTCCCTCACTGTGGTGGCCTCCGCATGCTCCGTCGCTAGCTATGGAGTTTACTTTATATATTGTCGATGGCCCACCCAATTTCATCTCACCCCCCATCGCCGCGTGTGCAGCTGCTCCGCCACTAACGCCGTGCGGCGCGACTCATCTGTTGCAAAACATCACAAATCCAATCGCAGAGCTATTCATTAATTAACTAATTAACAGTTCCATATATATATTTATATATATACCACCAACACCGGCCTCCTCTATATCTCACTTCTTAATTCCCTTCTTCTGGAGATGGAGAAGGCCACGGAGAAGAGAGAGGAGTACTGCCTGCCTTGTCTCTCCTTCGGCCGCCGCTGCCGGCAGCTGGTGCGGGAGCAGAGAGCCAGGTTCTACATATTCCGGCGATGCATCGTCATGTTGCTTTGCTGGAACGATCGCAACCATCTCTGACGTCATGATCGAAGAGCTAGCATATATCTCAGCTGGAATGGTGCAGCTCGATATATATATCAGTTGCTTTGCTTGCTTTCGATACTACTTTTAGTTCGTCTGAGCTTAATTATATATGTATATGCCGATGGATTGAAGCCACTTAAATCGTTCCCGAAGAATGTATTTTACTAGTTATGCGTTAATTCATTTTGGTCCGTGTTCATGAATTTCTTTGCGTTAATTAATTCCGAGACCTTTTCTGTTCCATCGATCTGCGCCTCCTGATTTGGTTCATTTTGCAATAAAGAATGAAAACATTCCAAGCGTAATTAAGTCGACCGGTCGCATCTTCACTAGTGTTCTTTCGATCGCTTTCACCACAGAAAACCAATTAACTATATATATAAATATATATGGCGTGAGTCAGCCGCCGGAGAGCATGCGCTAGCTGGTGCCGGAGAAGGTGGAGGAGGAGATGATGGTTTACAGGATTTCTAAGTACTGGAATGATCATGCACGAACAGTAGAATGGAGTTGAAACGTCCCTTTGATAAGAATAAAAACGAAATAGTCTGATGAACTTGAAAACAACACGAGTCATCGATCGCCCTCTTGCATATATTTTCCCTCACTTCTCTGCGTAAGCAAATGCTCCACGAATCGTATCGTACGTTGCATTGTCATATCTCAGAGACTGTTACGACCACTGTTGCTCGATTATATACCATCATCAGCGACTTAATTGTAGTAGAGCAATGTAGTACAATTAATTAGGAATGGTGAATGCAAATTAAAGGTCCATTTGTGTTTGAGGTAGAATATAGATGTGATGCACATGCAGAACTACTGTTGAGTTGAATTGGACGGTGAGAGGGTTTGTCTGATAGCTAATGGAAGAGGAGACGCCGACAGCAGGAATCCATACCAGGCCCGCTCGAGTACATACTTGTTTAATCGCACAGCAGAGCAGAGCAGAACAGAGTACTAGTTTAAGCAATTTACCATCACATTAAGGTTTGCAATTTAGGGATAGATGGAATCTCCATTAATTGAGGGCAGTGTTGTTCTAAACTAAAAAAAATTATATTTAATGATGATTTTTTTCTTAATAGCTATTGATCTAAAGAACAACTAAGTTGATGGACCGCTTATAGAATTAATTAAGTAATTAAAATAATAATAATAATAAAAAATTGCTTTTCAGGCACTTAAATGCTTTGTGGAATTTTATGTGCTCTGTAAAAATTTTAAAAGATTTTAGTAATTTTAGAGTAACTATTTTTTTTTTTAAAAAAAAAAAGTGTTTTGATAATTTTTCAGTAGTCAAAATATTTTTTTTTAAAAAGCAAAAGTATGAATGAAGTTTTAATAGTATTGTAAATGTACTACGTATGTTGTCATTTTGACCATTTGAATGTCAAAGTTGTGCGTAAGTAATAACATACTTGGAAGAATAATAAAAGATGATAGTTTAAATTTCAGCTGAAATTAATATCTGAGAGATTGATTTTTAAGTGTGTATAGCGAGTCAAGAGAAATACCGTTTGCCTTATGATTAGTTAGATGAACCTCGGATAATTACTGGATTAAAAAAATAAAAATAAAAGGCATAAATGACCTACAAGAGAAATAATATGAATGTATTTGGTCATTGCTAGAAGTTAAAGAATGTGAATGGGCTTTTAGGAGCGCCATGATTGAATTTAATTGTGCTCTTATATTGACATTTTGTCCTTGTTAGAATATCTATTGATAAGTAAATACTTAAATTTAATGAAAATACTCTGATATCTTTAGTTAGGGGTGAGTAAATGATTGTAAATGATTCAAAATTAAATAAACTAAATTGAACAATTAGATTAAATTGATTTTTTTTTTAACAAACTGAATCCGCTAAAATCAAACAATTGAATTGAAATAAAATCAATTAATTCAATTGATTACTGTATTAATCGAACTTTTCTTATGCCATAATGTTATCAGTCCATCTGCTTTGAGACCCTTGACGAATGAGCCACTTCTGAGCTATCTAGAATGTTGACGGAATTACCGTGAATTGGAGGAAGGTGAGGTTACCGAAGATGCATATAAAGTTGTAAAAGGGCATCATCATGCACTGTAGAGAAGATTGAATCGTTTGGAAAACCTGCGAGGAGTAAAACAGCGAGGGAGGAGGTTAGAATGGAGGCCGGGGAATACCCAGCTCATCCACTCCGACGTGTTGGGGAGCTTGACGTGGTGCATGTTAAAATATGTTTCGCAAACATGCACAGTGAAAGATATAAACAATAATAATAAATTTTAATTATTTCATCACATACACTTACATGTATATGAAGATACAACATGCCAAATATGACTGTAAAATAAAATTTTACATAATAAATTATACTTATGATTCATTAACGAATATTGTAGAGAGTATTTGCTAGCCTCGCAAGGCTACCCTTTGTCAGAATCAACTGGAGTGGAATTAGAATCAATAGGGACATTTTGAAGCCTCATCTCTATTCTATCCGTATTCATGCCGAGCGATCAACGAGATGACTTTGGAAATCATGAGTTTTGTTCTTGTGAAAGGTATTAGTCATGTGTGCAAAGATGGAGTTTGGTGCCAGGCGGCGTACGCAACCAGTCGACTGTTGGGTTTTTCGGGCCGCGAAAATCGCTTTTTTGAGTCGCGGAAACCCCGAAACCCCGCTACCAGATCCGTTCGAAGAATAAAACTTTCGAAAACATTATGAGTACGAGTTTTATGCTAGTTCTAAACTAGATTTACAAGGAGAAAACCTTTTACCCTTGATGCGTGCCCTTTGCGAGTCCCGCTTGTCCAAGGAGATGTCGGATCTCAAGTTGTCAAGGTACACAACTCTCTATGCGTATCCACATGAACTAATTAGGTGGAGAAGACCAAACAATAGGTGTGCTAGCACCTAGGTGGTTCGGCCAAGGAGAAGAGGGAGAGGAGAAGGAGAGCTTAAGGAAGAAGATAGAATGAATGAGAATAACTCACAAAATGAAAACCCCTCTCCTAGCATTAGTGTGGCCAGCCACATTAAATGGAATGAGACTTGTAACCTCCATGAGATGGCACACACATGTGCTAGCTTTGATGATGTGACACATCATCATTGGTTCTCCTAATGCCAACTCACAAATGATGTGGCATAAAGTCAAGTCAAACTTGACTCTTCCTCTTCCTCTCAAGTCAAGTCAAACTTGACTTAATCTCTCTCATGGTTGATCTAATCCAACCATTTAATTCAAGCCAACTTAATATAATGAATCTAATTCATTTAATTAAATGGATTCAATGAGCCATAATCTAAATTAGACTCATTGAACACATGAATTAACTTGAGTCCAACTCAATTAGCCCAATTAGGATTACTCTTAATCCAATTTGATTCATCAAATGAATCTAATCCTCTTGGTTCATCATATGAACATAATCTCCATCTAATTGTCCTTTGTGTGTGACCCTATAAGTTCTTGTAACGTTGGCAATGCCCCTAAACCCATTTAGGAGCATAAGTAATGAGCGGTATCTAGCAACACATCATTACTACCCAAGTTACAAGAATGTTGAGATCCAACATTACCTTATGACTACTAATTGTGACTTCTCACAATATATGACAAGTGTCCTTCTATCCTAGACATCTAGATTGATTAATGTGAGGCATAGACCGTGTCATCCTCTGACCAATTTAAATCTTGAACTTCAACTAGACTCACTGAATCAAATGAGCTCAATATCTCGTATTGACTCATTTGGGCATGGTCATGCACTTCGTGATCTCACTCTATCAAGAATATCGATGTCACTTCCATCATATAGGAGGGATAGATCTCATCTACATCACTCACATCCCTCCGCATAATTTGTTACATACCCAGTAATCGCCTTTATAGTCCACCCAGTTACAGGTGACGTTTGACGAAACCAAAGTACATAACTCCTTATGTAGGGAACCATGGTGACTTCAGGTCTAAGGACTAGTAGTCATACTAATAGCCACATGAGAAAGTATATGACACTCATATAACGATCCATGATACTTTCTCATGGCGGGTCATTCAGTATACATTCTCCAATGCATACCTATGTGTCAACTTGATATCTCCATATCCATGACTTGTGAGATCAAGTCATCGAGTTAACCTACATGCTAGTCTCGTCGCATTAACATTGTCCCTGAATGTTAATACTCGACTAGGAATGATTAAGAGTAGTGTTCCCTATATCATCTCACTATCGGTTCAACTAACCGATTGATATAGGTAAGAGCCCTCTACTCAAGGACGCTATTATACTTAGTTTATTTGGCACCAATACAAGTAAATATAATAACCAAAACAAATGTCTTTATTTATATAAGAATATGATACAACAAGTCCATAATACAATCATCAAATGATTGGCTCTAGGGCTCTAACTAACAATCTCCCACTAGCACTAGTGTCAATCAGTGTAGGCTCTAAGCCCCAATGACCTAGTGTGACCATCATGCTTCCTCTGTGCCAAAGCCTTGGTCAAGAGATCTGCGATGTTAGTCTCTGTAGGTACTCTGCAAATTTTCACATCTCCTCTCTCGATAATCTCTCGAATGAGATGGAAGCGCCGTAGTGTGTTTGGTCAGCTGATGTGCGCGAGGTTCCTTGCTATAGCTCCATTGTTGTCACAATAGAGCTCAATAGGGTCAGCGATACTAGGAACCGCCCCATGTTCAGTGATGAACTTGCGGATCCAAACTGCCTCCTTTGCTGCCTCTAATGCAGCAATGTACTCGGCCTCTGTCGTAGAATCAGCGACTGCGTCCTGCTTCTAACTCTTCTTACTCACAGCACCACCATTTATGCAAAACACGAACCCTGACTGCGATCGATAATCATCCTGATTGGTCTGGAAGCTAGCATCACTGTAACCCTTTACAGCTAGCTCGTCATTGCCTCCATATATCAACAAATATTCTTTAGTTCTTCTTAAGTACTTAAGAATATTCTTGACCGCTATCCAGTGACTTTCACCTGGATCAGACTGGTATCTGCTCGTCATGCTCAAAGCATACGAGACATCAGGACGAGTACATAGCATGGCGTACATGATAGATCCTATGACTGAGGCATAAGGGATCTAATCCATGCGGTCTCTCTCCTCTCTAGAAGAGGGACCTTGAGTTTTCGAAAGACTCACGCCATGTGACATCGGCTAAAATCCCTTCTTGGAGTTCTGCATGGCAAACCGTAGGAGTACCTTGTCAATATATGTACTCTGACTTAGGCCAAGCAATCTCTTAGATCTATCTCTATAGATCTGTATCCCTAGAATGTGGGATGCCTCACCTAAGTCCTTCATTAAGAAACATGTCCCTAGCCAAGTCTTGACAGACTGTAGCAAAGGGATGTCTTTCCCAATGAGCAGTATGTCATCCACATACAATATGAGGAAGACAACTATGTCCCCTACAACCTTCTTGTAGACACAAGGCTCATCTTCATTCTTGATGAAACCAAACTATTTGATTGCATCATCGAATTGAAGATTCCAGCTCCGAGAAGCTTGCTTTAGTCCATAAATGGACCTATGCAGCTTGCATACTCTGCTAGTATGCTGTGGATCTACAAAACCCTCAGGTTGTGTCATGTACACATCCTCGAGCAGGTTTCCATTCAGAAACACAGTTTTGACATCCATCTGTCATATCTCATAGTCATGGTATGCTGCAATGGCAAGCATGATCCGAATGGACTTAAACATCGCTACTGGAGAAAAGGTTTCATCATAGTCAATACCATGAATTTGCTTGAAACCTTTAGCTACTAAGCGACCCTTATAGATAAGTCTATCCATGTCAGTCTTTCTCTTAAAGACCCACTTACACCCAATGGGTTTTACCCCTTCAGGTGGATCAACCAAAGTCCATACTTGGTTGGTGTACATGGATTCCATTTCGGATCACATGGCCTCTAGCCATTTCTCGGAATCTGGTCTCATCACAGCTTCCTGATAGGTGGTAGGCTCATCCTCTATGAGCACAACGTCATCATAGTCAGACAAGAGAAATGAGTATCTCTCAAGCTGACGACGTACCCTATCAGACCTGCGAAGAGGTATGTCTACTTGAACTGGTTGTTGTTCCTCAACTCCTTGTGGAACAACATCATCCACAACACTTTGTGGTTCCAGTTCAACTTCCATCGAGGCTTCAGTGCTATGGTCCGCATCTTGAACTTCTTCAAGATCGAACGTACTCCCACTAGTATTTCTAGAAACAAAGTCCCTTTCTAGAAAGACCCCAGTCTTTGCCACAACTACCTTGTGCTGACTGGGAATGTAGAAGTAATATCTCTTAGTTTCTTGGGATATCCAATAAAGTAGCACTTGTTGGATTTGGGTCCTAATTTGTCTGAGACTTGATATCGTACGTAAGCCTC
This sequence comes from Zingiber officinale, assembly GCF_018446385.1. Classification (NCBI taxonomy): domain Eukaryota; kingdom Viridiplantae; phylum Streptophyta; class Magnoliopsida; order Zingiberales; family Zingiberaceae; genus Zingiber; species Zingiber officinale. Next base: position 99,480,017 of record NC_055995.1, on the reverse strand, counting down.
ACAACCCCAAATCCTCATAAAAGACACCTGGGCATCTCTCCCAATCCATATCCTATATGGTGTCTTTATCACGGCCTTGGATGGAACTCGGTTGAATATAAAAGCTGCCGTGTATAGAGCATAGCCTCAAAGGAATGTCGGAAGATCTATGTGACTCATCATAGATCGTACCATATCTAATAGGGTACGATTCCTCCTTTCGGATACACCATTCCACTGTAGTGTTCCAGGAGGAGTGAGTTGGGATAGAATCCCACACTCAGCTAGATAGTCACGAAACTCATGGCTAAGGTATTCTCCACCTCGATCTAATCGAAGTATCTTAATACTCTTGTCAAGCTGGTTCTGTACTTCATTCTTGAATTCTTTAAACTTTTCAAAGGATTCAGACTTATGTGTCATCAAGTACACATAACCATATCTACTGAAGTCGTCAGTAAATGTGATGAAGTACCTATAACCGCCTCTAGCCGCGACATTGAAAGGGCCACATACATCACTATGTATAAGTCCTAACAAATCAGTCGCTCTTTCGCTGTGCCCACTAAAAGGAGTCTTGGTCATCTTGCCTAGTAGGCATAACTCGCACGTCTCATAAGATTCAAAATCAAATGAGTCCAGCAAACCATCCTTATGGAGCTGGGATAAGTGCTTGTCATTTATATGACCTAAGCGACAGTGCCAGAGATAGGTTTGGTTCAGGTCATTTGACTTGAACCTCTTGGTATTTATGTTATAGATAGGGCTTTCAAGGTCTAGAATGTAGAGTCCGTTTATCAGAGGTGCACTACAATAGAACATATCTTTTAAATAAACAGAACAACATTTGTCCTTTATAATAAAAGAGAAACATTTCTTATCCAAACAAGAAAATAAAATTATGTTCTTAGTTAAAGCAGACACATAACAACATTCATCTAATTCTAATACAAGCCCAGAGGGCAGAGATAGATGATAAGTTCCTACAGCAACACCCGGTTTTCGCGGCCCGATGAACCCAACACTTAGCGCTCGCACATTAGTACAAATGTGAGAAGCACATCCGGTATCTAATATCCATGATGAAGAAATAGATAGATTGCCTTCTATAACATATATACCTGAAGTGGAAGTCTCACTTCGCTTCTTCTTAAGATCTTCCAGGTACACCTTGTAGTTCCTCTTCCAGTACCCGGTCTGACCGCAGTGGAAGCAGGTAGCATCCTTGGCGACCCCTCCTTTAGGCTTCAGTGCTTTGCCCTTGCCCTTGTGTTTCTGAACCATCAGAACAGAATGGGGCTTTGCCTTCTTAAGGTTCAGCTCAGCAGTTCTCAACATGCTAAGCAGCTCGGGCAGTGGCTTGTCAATTTCGTTCATATTGTTGTTTAGAACGAATTGACTATAGCTATCTGGCAAGGATTGCAAGATTAGGTCAGTGGCTAGCTCTTGGCCAAGCGGGAATCCCAACCTCTGTAGGTTTCTATGTACCCAATCATTTTGAGTACATATGGGCCTACGGGAGCCCCATCTGACATCTTGCACTGAAATAGTGCCTTTGAGATCTCAAATCTCTTATGTCGCGCTTGTCCTTGATACAGTTGACGAAGATGTTCAACCATATCGTAAGCGCCCATCAACTCGTGTTGCTTCTGAAGCTCAGAGTTCATGGTCGCGAGCATTAGACAGGACACATCTAATGTATCATCTTGATGCTTCTTATAAGCATCTTTGTCAGCTCGCGTGGCATTGGCAGGAGGAGCCTCCTGAATAGGCTGCTCCAGAACGTACAGTTTACGTTCTTGGGTGAGAACTATTCTCAAGTTCTTGTACCAGTCCAGGAAATTTGCTCCGTTGAGCTTGTCCTTCTCAAGGACAGAACGTAGGGAGAAAGAGTTCGTATTCGACGTCATGGTTATCTACAACAGAGAAATGCAGAAAATAAATATCATATTATTTTAAATAATTTAATTAGGCCTTTAACTAAATGATGCTCCCACTGAATTCTATAATTCATGTGGGACAAGATCCACATCATACTAACCCTTGAGTTAGCTTTGGCTAATACGCCCAAGATTTAATATGATCGGTAGGTAACGATTTACCAATTACATCTCTATGCAACTCTTGTTTATAGGATCATTATCTGCAGTTATATTAAAACTTGAGTTAGCTTTGACTAATACGCCCAAGAATTAATATAAATGTGATTTATGTCCTATCTTTCCAACCGTTGGAAGAATGCCTACAGTTAAACTCGATTTAATTAGTTGTACTCAATCAAATTGAGTCTCTACTCACCCATGCGTTGATAGGCGGGACCAAGATTGTCTCTCCGTACCCTACCAAGATAATATGTGTTGCTCTGCTTTGGCAGATTCAACAACACATGTGATCGAGGTAGTGATAGGTATCACGACACGGTAGACATTAGAGTTGATGCGATTGAGATCTAATCTAATCAAGAGGGTGCATCTTGTACACGATTTAGATCTAATCTAATCATTAGGCACTAATTAATTACTAATTATGCATCACATACACACAAGCAATTAATTAAATTATTTGTGATTAGTCATGGCCCTACTACGATCTTCTCAAGCCAATGAGAAGATCGGATGGTCAACCTAAGGTCAACAGCTTCTCAAGCTCCTCCCTTTGACCACCTTGTGTTGCTCGCGCCCTCCTCGTAACTCCGTCTCGAGTGGACCTTCCACCGCTCCAATTTTGTACATTACAATTTTGAAACTCGAGTTACATTCGAGTCTAAACTAATTTTACAACAAGAATAAATGAAGAAAGGCACGACGCGCAGGTCGCGTATCAAATATACAGCACATACAACACAAATGACGGCGCGTAGGCCGTAATATGAATTACAACACATTTCCAATCAGATTGGGTCTTTTGGACCATGACTATCACAAAATAATACAAATAATACATAATTCTAAATTATGTATTTTCTATAATTTTCTGTAATTTTTCCTACAATTTTTACGAGTAAAATTTTCCGGCGGTCTCATTTAGCGTTTTCGGGCGCAATCGCGGAACGAATCCCCTTGCGGAGCTAGGGGCAGCGCCCCTACCCGCGATCTAACCATCGCGAGTGTCCCTTAGCGATCCAATAGCGCCTTAGCCCGCTGTCCCAAAAAGATTTTGGGCGAAACCTTGCCGTTTTGGAAAAAACTTCTCAGTAGTCGAAGCCTACAAGTGTCGAAACACTTGTGCTTCGCTTCTACAAGAAAAATACCCATAAAAACCATAAAAACCATAAAATTACATAAAGTTACAGAACCTATATTTTTCATAAAAAATCAAATTAAATTTGTACTCACTTCGCACGTGGCTCTGATACCACTGTTGGGTTTTTCGGGCCGCGAAAATCACTTTTTCGCGTCGTGGAAACCCCGAAACCCCGCCACCGGATCCGTGCAAAGAATAAAACTTTCGAAAACATTACGAGTACGAGTTTTATGTTAGTTCTAAACTAGATTTACAAGGAGAAAACCTTTTACCCTTGATGCGTGCCCTTCGCAAGTCCCGCTTGTCCAAGGAGATGTCGGATCTCAAGTTGTCAAGGTAGACAACTCTCTATGCGTATCCACACGAACTAATTAGGTGGAGAAGACCAAACAATAGGTGTGATAGCACCTAGGTGGTTCGGCCAAGGAGAAGAGGGAGAGGAGAAGGAGAGCTTAAGGAAGAAGATAGAATGAATGAGAATAACTCACAAAATGAAAACCCCTCTCCTAGCATTAGTGTGGCCGGCCACAATTGTAACTCATTCTCATTTAATGTGGCCAGCCACATTAAATGGAAGGAGACTTGTATCCTCCATGAGATGGCACACACATGTGCTAGGTTTGATGATGTGGCACATCATCATTGGTTCTCCTAATGCCAACTCACAAATGATGTGGCATAAAGTCAAGTCAAACTTGACTCTTCCTCTTCCTCTTCCTCTCAAGTCAAGTCAAACTTGACTTAATCTCTCTCATGGTTGATCTAATCCAACCATTTAATTCAAGCCAATTTAATATAATGAATCTAATTCATTTAATTAAATTGATTCAATGAGTCATAATCGAAATTAGACTCATTGAACACATGAATTAACTTGAGTCCAACTCAATTAGCCCAATTAGGATTACTCTTAATCCAATTTGATTCATCAAATGAATCTAATCCTCTTGGTTCATCATATGAACCTAATCTCCATCTAATTGTCCTTTGTGTGTGACCCTATAGGTTCTTGTAACGTTGGCAATGTCCCTAAACCCATTTAGGAGCATAAGTAATGAGCGATATCTAGCAACATATCATTACTACCCAAGTTACAAGAATATTGAGATCCAACATCACCTTGTGACTACTAATTGTGACTCCTCACAATATATGACAAGTGTCCTTTTATCCTAGACATCTAAATTGATTAATGTGAGGCATAGACCGTGTCATCCTCTGACCAATCTAAATCTTGAACTCCAAGTAGACTCACTAAATCAAATGAGCTCAATATCTCATATTGACTCATTTGGGCGTGGTCATGCACTTCGTGGTCTCACTCTATCAAGAATATCGATATCACTCCTGTCATATAGGAGGGATAGATCCCATCTACATCACTCACATCCCTCCGCATAATTTGTTACATACCCAGTAATCGCCTTTATAGTCCACCCAGTTACGGGTGACATTTGACGAAACCAAAGTACATAACTCCTTATGTAGGGAACCATGGTGACTTCAGGTCTAAGGACTAGTAGTCATACTAATAGCCACATGAGAAAGTATATGACACTCATATAACGATCCATGATACTTTCTCATGGCGGGTCATTCAGTATACATTCTCCAATGCATACCCATATGTCAACTTGATATCTCCATATCCATGACTTGTGAGATCAAGTCATCGAGTTGACCTACATGCTAGTCTCATCGCATTAACATTGTCCCTGAATGTTAATACTCGACTAGGAATGATTAAGAGTAGTGTTCCCTATATCATCTCACTATCGGTTCAACTAACCGATTGATATAGGTAAGAACCCTCTACTCAAGGATGCTATTATACTTAGTTTATTTGGCACAAATACAAGTAAGTATAATAACCAAAACAAATGACTTTATTTATATAAGAATATGATACAACAAGTCTATAATACAATCATCAAATGATTGGCTCTAGGGCTCTAACTAACATCGACACCCAACGGAGAGAAAACGCAAAGAAGCAGCCAGTTGTCCGGCCGGAAAAGGCTGCCGCCTTTTCTCCACTGTTCGGTGTCCTTAATTCACCCACGAAGAGGAGGTATGAAGTACTCCGAGATGTCAAGAGTCCGGTAGCAACGTTTGTTCGCCGAAACAGAGGTCGGAGATGGCCGGAAGAGGGTTGCGGCGCTGGCGGACAGATTGTCGGTCGGTTGTTCTCTTTGATTGGAACGGAGGTTGCCTGCCGGAGATACTTCTCCAGGGACTCCTTCTTTCCGTCGGGGAGGTGCTGGCCGGTGGCAGACTTAGGCGGTGGCAGAAGTGAACGACGGAGGAGAAGGAAAAAGGCACGGTACGTCCTTTTTTTTCTTTCGTGAGCAAAGTAAATAAGAATGAGAGAGAATAAGAATAAGGAAAATAAAAAATTAAATTCCAAAAATTAAATCAAATTCTAAAATTTAATTTAATTTTATAATTAAATTTATTTTCTTTTCCAGTCATCTCATATCTAATTATGGATAGATCATAAATGACACGTAGTAATATATCATAATTCTCAATTAACAAAAAAATTATCGATTAATTTCAGAACCACTTCTGAACCTTTCAACGACTATAGTGAGTTGTGTCTTGTTCCTTTCATTCGTCTTATACTCACTTGATTCAGGACATGGTTTATATATTAGTCCTTACTAGGCTGACTACATCACACATATCCTAAGTAATACTTTCTCATCTTGTGGATTCAAACTACTCATACATATATTCTATAAGCGTATAATACTCTTAATATGTGATGCTTTGATCAAATACTTTGAGTAATAATCCTGACAAGTGGCTATAGGGTATACATCTCCTCGTAAGAAGCAGTGAATCCTTTGTTGGCTATTCAAATACCTTTGGGTACTTTGACTTATACTCAATCATCTCAGGATCATACCTCCAAGGAGATATTTACTTAAGATGTCAAAGTATAAGTCTCCATTAGCAATGTGACTTTAATACCTCTAGTCGAAGAAAACTTGCACTTAAGCTGCAATAAGATCTTCATTGACATATTCATATATGTAGAGAATCATATGAAATCTTAAAGTAAGTTACTCCAATGAACTAATCACCATAACTAAAATTCACGTTTAACTCTCAATATCCCAATATCTCCAACTAGTGAGGAGCAACTGCTTGGTTAGACCAAGAAGTATAACCCGTGTTAGTCTCATAGAATCGATGATGTCTGAACTCATCAATTTAATGACTAGAAAATATTTCAATACATTCATAATTACATATATAGAGATACTCACTAGTTGTGATCCAATCACAAGTTCTCTCATGCAATGAATTACATTGCGAACATTCAACAAATGAGTTTAAGATTCAAGCATGCACATAAAGAATGTGCACTCAAATAGTGAATTTCATTTATCCAATAAATGATATAATATCTAAGGCGATTTCTTTAGGACACCTTTCAAATATAACATACACTCAAGTTAGTTTCTAGGGATATAAGAATGAGAAGATAAACAGTAGAGGTACTATGTGTAGATGAGTGATATACGTAAAATCCCTTTGTGAATTTGGAGAGTCTGGTCAATCTTAGCACAATTAGTATGTTCGCATCTCTAGTAGTATCCACACGAGCACAACCGCCACCCGTCTCATGAGTACAATTGGAGTTCCTCAAAATCACATGACCGTAGTACTAGCTACCATGTATATATATAAGTTAAGATAAATCCTAATATTTAGGGTTATTTTTTCAGATAAGACATGTTCGCTATCACTAAATCTTATCTAATAAGACTTTTTAAAACGTGGCCAAGTTTTATCTAAGAAGAATTTATAAAACATGGTCAAGTCTTATTTGATAAGATTTTATCTAATAATGTGATCAAATCTTATCTATTAAAACATATCCAATAATGTTGGCTTCATTTGGTTTGGGTTTGTTTGAAAAATCCAAATAAATATTAGACTAACTATTAATCCAATAAGTTTAAGATCCAATTAAATTAATCCATTAATCGAATAAGCTCCAATTAGATTAAAGTGGAACTTTAATTGTATTCTAACAATCCTCCCCTCAAATGCAGGATCACCATTAATCTAACAAGTTTAAAATTCAAAACTAATTTCAGTTTAAAACTTAAGTCCACTTTATTTTAGTCATATTAAAATAAAATAAACTCCAAAATTGATGCGCTCTGTGTATGTGACCCAATAAGTTCTCGTAATGCTGGTAGTGACTTTAAAATCCAATTTTAAATACACAAGCAATGAGTGACATCTAGTAATGCATCATTACTATCCAAGTGACGAGAATGTCGTAGATCTGACCTAACATATCTATGACTATTTTATTATATAAGTTAGTCCGTTTGTCCATGATATCTCAATGGATTTACGAGGCATAGATCATATCATCATCTCATCAATTTATGTGTTTCTTGATCTCTAAGTAGACTTACTTATCAAATAAGCTCAATATATTATATTGACTTATTTAAGCATGACCATATATTTAAGTAGTCCTTAATCAAGGGGTCCACAGATATTACTTTTGTTATATAGAAAGGATAAATTTCATCTATATCAATCATATCCCTCCATATAACTCATTGCATACCCAGTGAATGACTTTATAATCAACCTTGTTGCAGGTGACGTTTGTCGATACTAAAGTACACAACTCCTTATGTAGGGAACTGTAGTGACTTCAGGTCAAATGACTATTTATATTAATAGTCACTGTGAAGAATGCTTATGACACTGACATAACAATGCATGAAACATTCTCATAGTGAATCAGTTTGGTACATGTGCTCTAATATATAATCATATGTTAACTTGATATTTTATATCCATAACTTGTGAGAATAAGTCATCAATTAATCTACATACTAGTTTCAATGTATTAATATTGCCTAATATATTAATATTTGACTAAAACAATTGAGACTAGTATTTTATATATATCTATAACCTCTCACAATCAATTCAACTAATTAATATATTATAGAACAGAACCTACCACTTTAGGATATTATTATATTTATTCAAAATTGTACAAATATAAATATAATAAACATAAAATGTTGCCTTTTATTAAAATATGATACAATAGTCTCATATCCATCACCTCATACTTAGAGTCAATCATTAAATTATCTAATACCTAGTGACCTAATATAACCGTCATACTTCTTCTGTGTCAAAGTCTTAGTTAGTGGGTCTGTAATATTATCATTAGTCGGTACTCTACATGTTTTCGCATCTCCTCTATCGATAATCTCTCGAATGAGATAGAACTGCTGAAGTATGTGTTTGGATCACTTATGAGACCAAGTTCCTTAGCTTGTGCAATAGCCCCGTTATTATCACAATAGATGTCTATTGGGTTAGCTATGCTAGGAACTACTCTAAGTTCTGTAATGAACTTTCTGATCTAAACAACCTTTTTGCTGCATTAGAAGTAGCAATATACTCAGCCTTTGTGGTAGAATCATTAACTATGTCTTTGAACTCTTCCAGCTCATAGCACCACTATTTAAGTAAAACACATACCCTGACTATAATCTTGAATCATCCTTGTCAGTTTGGAAGGTTACATCGCTGTAACCCTTTATAACGAGCTCCTTTTCACCTCCATATATTAAGAAATAACCTTGTGTTCTTCTCAAGTACTTAAGAATATTCTTGACTGTTATCTAGTGACTTTTATTCGAATCTGACTGATATCTACTTGTCATGTTTAATACATATGAGACATCAGAACGAGTGCATAACATGACATACATAATAGGTCCAATAGCAAATGCATAAGGAATTTTATTAGGCAATTTCACCTAATTCTTTTATTGAGAAACAATTCTCAAGTCAAGTTTTTACATACTATAGTATAGGGACATCATTTCCAATAAGAAGTATGTTGTCTACATACAAAATGAGAAAAATGATTATGCTCCCAATACTTTTTACATAAGGGTCATCTTCATTCTTAATGAAACTAAACTCTTTGATTGCTTCATCAAATCGAAGATTCTAACTTCTAGAAGCTTGTTTTAATTTATAAATGGACTCATGCAACTTACATATCTTTCTAGCGTTCTTTGGATCAACAAAATGCTCAGGTTGTGTCATGTACACATCCTCGAGTAGATTCCCATTAAGGAATACAATTGTAATATTCATCTATCAAATCTTATAATCATGGTAAGATGCAATAGTAAGAAAGTTCCAAATGGATTTAATAATGAAAACTAGTAAAAAGATTTCATTATAGTCTATACCATAAATTTACTTGAACCCTTTATCTATCAGTCACCATTTAAAGGTATGCACACTACCATCTAATGTGGTGAACAAGGAGGGGCCCTTTACTAGGGACCAAGGGTCAACTTGTCGGTACAGGTGTTGGTCCAAGTCCACAATGGGCCAAAAGGTGAGTAGCTGGATTAGGAAGACCCTTATTATCTTTTGATCGACTATCGCCAATCGGAAATACTCAAAGGGACCTACTCCTCAGCTCAGTCGGATGCTCATGGGGCTTTATTTCCCATACTCTCCTGATCACCTATTGCCAATCGGACAAGCTCTCAAAAGGCCCCACTTGCTGGCTCGACCAGACGCTCACGGGTATTTGTTCCTCGTTCTCTCCTGATCAGCTATCATTAGCCGGACAAACTCTCAAAAGGCAGCCCACTCCCCGGCTCGATTGGACACTCATGGGGCTCTGCTCCCCATTCTCTCCCAATCGGTTGTCATTGATCGGACAAAGCTCTCAAAGGGCTCCACTCCCAAGCTTAGCCGAACACTCATGGGGCTCTGTTTCCAGTTTGTCGATTGGATAGGCTTCCAAAGAGCCCCACTCCCTAGTTCGACTGGACACTCATGGACCTCTACTCCCTATTCTCTCCCTATCGACTGTCACCAATTGGACAGACTCTCAAAGCGTCCCACTCCCAGGCTCGGTCGAACTCTCACAAGGGTTTGTTCCCCATTCTCTCTCAATCGACTATCGCCAATCGAACATGCTCTTAAAGGGCCCCACTCCTCGGCTCGACTGGACGCTCACGGGGCTATGTTCCCCATTCTCTCCCAATCGAATAGGCTCTCAAAGGGCCCCACTGCCTGGCTTGGTTGGATGCTCATGAGGCTTCATTCCCCATTCTCTCCAAATCGTCTGTCATCAATTAGACAGGCTCTTAAAGGACCTCACTCCCATGCTCGGTTGGATGCTTACAGGGATCTATTCCCTGTTCTCTCCCAATTGGTTGTTGTGATCAGACAGACTCTCAAAGGGCCCCACTTCCTAGCTTAATCTAACATTCATAGGGATTTGCTCTACGTTCTCTCCCGATCGACTGTTGCCGATCATACAGGCTCTCAAAGGGCCCCACTCCCCAACTTGGCTGAATGCTCATAGGGCTCTGTTCCCCATTCTCTCCCCATCGTCTTTCACCGATCGAATAAGATCTCAAAGGACCCCACTCCCTGACTTAGCCAGACTCTCACAGGACTCCATTCCCCATTCTCTCCAGATTAGCTAAGGCATATCATGCATGCTCTCAGGGGATTAGTGCTATAGTTTGCTAGTTGCCTCTAAAGCTCTACTCCCTCTTGGGATAGTATTATATACCATTTAGGTCTCCCAAGAAAGTAGGCTCCTTATATTGGGCTCATGTATTAACTGGTAGCCCAATAGGCCTCCCAGTCCATAAGCCCATTTCGTCATTAATATAGCACATGGGTCTGTCAGAGAGTCAGAAGATCGTATCTACATATAGATACATAATACACCCTCTCCATACTCACAATGTTATTGTAATCATCCCAGATTAGTTTTGATGTGATAAACTGAATTAAGTTAGGTTTTATGTCATTTTGATGCCTTGTGTACAGGGCCTTAGGAACATAAGAAGTCAAACAAAAGACACAGAGAACAAGAAGGAAGGAACGGGAAGCAAGTCGATGGGCTCGGTGCATCCAAGAGATGAGGAGCTATAGAAGAGTGCATTGGTGGATGAGAAGGGCACACGTAATGCTTCCGAGGGAAGAGAAGTCGAGGAGGAAGACTGCTAGGTGGATGTTCATAATTCTTAAAATGTCTAGATAGATATGCATGATCCCTAGTTTAGGCAAAACTAAAATCTACATCTCACAAAGACTATAAGTTGACTTGTATGTATTTTAGTGCACATTAGATACAAGTGAGATGTTAGGATGATGAACAAGACTCAAGATGTTGATTTAATGCATCTATTTAAGTTTTGATTTCATCAAAACACATAGTTATGTGTACTCCAATCATTGGGAAAGCTAATGTACAAGTCATGTGCATTGAGCCCAAAGAACATGATTGAAAATTAGTTTTGAAATTCATTTTAAATATACTTTGAAAAACCTTGGTGAAGGCTATTTTTTGATAATAATTATCATTGAAAAATTAGACACAAACTAGAAGAAAATATTAAAGTTTTCTAGAGTTTTCAAGTTTGTATCAATCTTTGAAAATAGAAAATATTTTCTTGGAAAACTATTTTTCCATGATAGTATATACCTTAAATAATGTCTACAAGAAGTTTCATGATTTTTAGAATTTTGTAGAATTTTTAGGACATTTTTGAATTTTACTGAATTTTACTAATAGTATATACCCCTGGGTCAAGGTTGACCAAGTTGACTAAACATGAGTTGACACAAGTTTGAGTCTCGATGTTTGATAATATATGGAGATTGCAGGAGCAATCGTCCGATTGGGGAGATTGTTGATATAATTCTCCTCTGATCTAGGACTGATCAGTTAGATCTGAAGAAGAGTCAAGTAGGTTAAAAGTTTGACCGAATACTTGACTAGGAAAGTCCTAACTGGAGGTTAGGCAGGTGAAAGACCTAGTGAGTGAAGTTAGGCAATTAGGAAATTTTGGTGAGTGAAGCCAGGTGAAAGATCTAATGAGTGAAATTAGGTAGGTGAAAGTCCCAGTGAGTGAAGCCGGGTAGTGGAAAAATCCTAGTGAGTGAAGTTAGGTGCAAGTCCTGGTGAGTGAAGGCAGGCAGTAAGAAAGTCTTGGTGAGTGAAGCCAGGCAGATGGAAAGACCTGGTGAGTGAAGCCAGACAGATGGAAAGTCCTAGTGAGTAAAGTTAGACAGATGCAAAGACCTGGTGAGTGAAGCTATGCATGTGAAAATCCAGGTGGGTCAAGGTTGACCAAACACCTGGTGTTGGGAAGTCCAATTAGGTCAAAGGAGTAACCGGATACTTAGCACAAGGAAATCTAGATGAATCAAGGTTGACTGGACACTTGGTGTTGGGAAGTCCAAGTAGGTCAAAGGAGTGACCAGATGCTTGGCACAAGGAAATCTAGATGGGTCAAGGGTGACTGGACATCTGGTGGAAGGAAGTCCAAGTGGGTCATGGAAAACCGAACACTTGGCACGAGACGGTAAGTCCAAGTGGGTCAAGGTTGACCGGACACTTGGCACGAGGAGAAAAGTCCAAGTGGGTTAAAGAATTGACCGGACACTTTGTGAAGAAGTCTCGGCAGGTTAAGGTTGACCAGATGCTAGGCATGAGGAGTTTCAATAGGTCATGGTTGACAGAATGTTGGAATTGGGGACCCTTAAGCTCGAGTTAACCAAGTTAAGGGTAGTCAATCGATCAGCCGATCGATTGAACCGAAGCTCAATTGATCAGCCGATCGATTGGGAGAGTGCTGCCATAAACAGCAACCCAATCGATCAGTCGATCGATTGAGCGGCTAAATCGTGAGCACAGAAGCTTTCCCAATCGATCAGCCGATCGATTGGGGCTGGTTTTCTCACGCAGAAGCGAGGAAGCCTGAATCAATCAGTCGATTGATTAGGCAGTTTCCAGCAGAGCATAGAAGCGCTCTGAATCGATCAGTCGATCGCCTCCCCAATCGATTGGTTAATTGATTGAGATGTGACCGTTGCGAAGGAAGCGTCGAGTTTAAAGTCGTCTTCCTCGCAGTGACTCAGGTAATCTCTCTACGGTCTTCTCTCACGATTCTCACAGGTTTACACCAGTTCTTGAACCTTCTTGGAGCAAAGTGTTGTTACACTTCCAAGGTCAAGAGGCGTTTTATACAAGAAGAAGAAGCTAGTTAGGATTTCATTTGTGTAAAATCTTGTAAGATTTTTTTTTTATTTGCTTCTTCTTTTCTTCTTGTTGTATTGAGAGATTGTACAAGGCTTCTCCGCCTTCGGTAGTTACCGAGAAAGAGTTTTTTTCATAGTGGAGAGTGTGTCGTGTGGGGATCCTTGGATTAGTCACCTCTTCTTGAGGTGGATACCAAGTAAATCTACGTGTTAGCGTTGTGAGTTTTGTTTATATTTCTTTCTGTCGCATATCATCATTATGAAGCAAGCAAACGAAGCGCGATGAGCTATTCACCCTCCCCCCTCCCCCTCTATCTACAAATCGACCCTAACATCAATGACCCATAGCCACTACAGGTTTGGAATTTATAGGAAACATTGCAGTGCTTACATTTTGTATACAATTCTCCTAATAGAAGAATGACTTTCTTAAAATGTTTAGTGAAAATAGAATATTTTAAAGGAGGAATTTTCCGAACCTTAGAAGTAATTATATCGGTACTTTCTTATGTTTTGGGTGTTGGAAGGTGTTCAATCTCATCATCGGTTAATTAAATTTTGGGGTCCTCGTACAGATTCATTATTTCTTTTCCCTTCCAAGATTGAGATGATGAACCTCCACATTCTCCTTCCATTGTAGTTGAAAGTTTGAAACGAAAGTGCGTAGAAATGGAGACTTGAAGTCACAAAAATATAGAGAATGCGAAATTGAGAATGAGTGTAGAGAAGATATGTGTGAAATGATAAATATACTCTCTATTTATAGAGTGATCTTGTCCGAAAACAGTGAAGATAGCAAGCTGGAGATATAGTTGCACAGTTAACGCTATGAAGACTCCACGTAACTCTGTAAGATAAAAACGTCAGTGTCGGGCCAGGAAAGGGTTCCCGGTGTTAATCCTTTGACGTTCAAGTCAGTGTCCGGTGACCTTATGAAATGGAGAACTGTAGCAAATAGATGTAGAAGACGAAGTTGCGCATACCTCTCCCTGTAGATGGAACTCCCTTTTATAGTGTCAACATAGCGCTCGTGCACGTCTCTCAAGGCATAGGCATGTCTTCTTAGGTATCCCAGGAAGAGACAGGTCAAAAAGTGTCCTTAACACCATCCCTTAAGCAGTCATGCAACCCTTTGACGTGATAACCTGGAAGCTTCTAAAATATGATTGCCTGCTGGACATGCCTTGTTGTCAGTGGCACAAACTCCTAAAAGAATATGATAAGATATCTGGCGGGACCATGCGTGGCCGACAAATAGCTGCTCGGTCGGGCTTCTCTCACTCGGTAGTGTCAATTGGGCTTGTTGGCTCGTTCCTTTCCCTACTTCTTGACTGTCCTCAGCTATCTCGGTCGGACCGGGCATGGTGCTTAGTCAGCAAGACCAGTTGCTGCTTATCTTTATTTGTGGTCGGAGGGTAATTTTACTCGGTCGGGAAAGGCCTGGCTTACTTGTCTCTCGAGCTTGTACCATTCACTCGGCAGTACCCGATACGCTCGGCAGTACTCGGTCAAGCCGTAGCCGGTCCGCTCGGCGGACTTGGATACCCCGTTTGACTTTGTCTTTCATGTCAGCCAATCCTTCTTACTTTGACCTATCTTTGGTGGGACCTCTCATTATTACCGGATCATAGAGTTTGGATAATAGCGGATATTAAATCTAGGGGTGTAAATGAGCTAAGCCGCTCGTGAGCTATTCGAAGCTCGATTCGATAAAAGCTCGTTTGAGCCCGTTTAATAAGGCTCGTTAAGATAAACAAACCAAGCTCAAGCTTTACAATATTCGGCTCGTTAGCTCGTGAACATGTTCGTTAAGCTCACAAATCAACTTTTAAATGAAAACAATAATAGTTTTGATAGTGAATTTATAGATTTTACACTCTACTTATGAAAAATATAGACAAATATATTAAATTTATTTATTAGAATAAAATTATAAATTTTAACAAGAATATTATAATTTTTTAAAAATATATAATTTAGTTTTTATTGAATATTTAAATTTATAATTTATATTTATTAAGCTCGTTGAGGCTCGATAAAAGCTCGTG
This sequence comes from Zingiber officinale, assembly GCF_018446385.1. Taxonomy (NCBI): domain Eukaryota; kingdom Viridiplantae; phylum Streptophyta; class Magnoliopsida; order Zingiberales; family Zingiberaceae; genus Zingiber; species Zingiber officinale. The sequence goes on along the minus strand of NC_055995.1, from coordinate 99,464,655 downwards.
AGCCATGAATATATTCGTTAAATAAAGCTCGAGCTCGGCTCGATTATAAACGAGTCAAATTCAAACATCCAAGAGTTCGGCTCGGCTCGGCTCGATTACACCCCTAATTAAATCATAGTCATGGACTTCTGACTATCACGTCTCTTTAATTCCTGACTGTTATATCCCCTTGACTTCTGACTATCACGTCTTCTTTATTCCCGATGACCGAATCCTACCATTATATACCGTATCACCCCACTTAACTTTGACTTTCATGTCAGTCAGTCTTTCTTACTTTGATTTATCTCCAATGAAACCTCTCATTATTATCGGATCATAAATTTTGAATAATAACATACATTAAATCATAATCATAGTCATTAATTAAAAAATACCAAATAATTTTAATCGTCGAAAAATATCTCATGAAAATCATTCTCATTAGGAACAACAAGGAACTGTCGGTTAACCACACACTTAATAATAATAATAAAATTATTAAAAAAAAAAAAACTTGAACTAGTGATCCACCGATTTTTAGGTGCTTGGACTACCGGGCCAGACGATCGAGGTCAATGGGCAATCCCATTGACCTGGTTACGGACTGATCCGGCCCGGGGTACATTAGTTGTATAGAGCAGCAGAGAATAATCTATTGCAGAAGCTTTCACCTTAATTCACGGCAAGAATTAAGACGCATGAAAGAATGCATGCGATCCTACTCTACGCTATTGACGCAGTGATTAACATTTGCTTTATTTCAGGACCAACGTCACTAAACATGAAGACGAACAAAGGTAATGCAGATTAAAACATTTCACACATTCATTAATTATATAATGTAATTACTTCATCTCTCATTATATATCGATGCATAATCAGTAGTGTAACACTAACAGTGTGATGAGAGACGTAAAATAAGTGTAGAGGAACTTGAATCACATTAAACCGGTGGCTTGGAAGCAGCGGTCCAGGCGGTCTGCTCAGCCTCCTCGTTCTCGCCGGACAGTTCCTCGAGCGACTTGCCCTTCGACTCCGGAACCAGGAAGGTGAAGACCATGCCCAAGAGGTTGCAGACCGCCAGCACAAAGAGGGAGTTGCGGACGCCGATGCCGGGCGGGTAGCCCTTGTCCCTGTGAGACATGTCCCTGCTCTGCGCCGAGTACAGGAACCCGAAGGCCCCCACGATGGCACCGGCCTTGCCCGCCGCCGCCGAGATTCCGTGGCAGGTCGACCGCAGGCGCGCCGGAAAGATCTCCGCCGGCACGATGAAGGTGGTGCTGTTGGGGCCGAAGTTGGCGAAGAAGAAGGTGAGGCCGTACATGACGACGAAGCCGATGTGGTTGCCCGAGGTGGTCCAGTGGTGGTAGGGGATGGCGAGGCCGAGCATGAAGACGGTCATGAAGAAGAAGCCCATGAGCTGGATGGCGAACCGGCCGATGGTGTCGATGAAGAGGACGGTGAACCAGTAGCCCGGGACGGTGCCGCAGAGCGCGATGAGAGTCTGTGAGCGCGCGATGCGAAACACCTCCTCGATGGCGTTCATGGTGTCCGCCTTGGGGATCCACCCGATGGTGCTGAAGATGTCCTTCTGGAACAAGTTCTGGCTGTAGAAGGCGATGTCGAGAAGAAACCACGTGGTGGTGGTGCCGAGGAGGTGGAGACCGTGGCGACGGGCGAACTCCCTCGAGAAGAGTCCGAAGTTGTTGGACTCCCTCATCGTTAGCTCCTCCACCCTCTCCTTCTCCTCGGTGATGTTGACCTGGAGCACCTTCGACATGTCGGCCGCCGCCTGCTTAGCGTTTTTGGCGACCAGGGCGGTGTATCTCGCCGTCTCCGGCATCTTCATCCGCCAGTAGTAGGTCAAGGCCGCCGGAAGCGCACCGAGCATCAGGATTAAACGCCAGATGTTGTCGGCCTGCGGCACAGTGGACCCACCGCGGTTGTCCTTGTACGCCGGTGCGTCGAATTGGCTCTTGAAGGCGGCAGAGATGATGATGGCGACGATCCCCCCGGTGAGGATGCCGAAGCCCTGCATCGCAAAGACGGCGGCGATGAAAGCGCCGCGAGTCTTCTTGTTGGCGTACTCCGACATGATGGTGGCGGAGAGCGGGTAGTCGCCTCCGATGCCGAAGCCGAGCCAGAAGCGGAAGAAACAGAGGGTGGCTATGACGCCCTTAGCGGTGTGGCCGAAGGAGAGGCCGGAGGCGATGGAGCAGATAACCATGAGCATGAGAGTCATGCCGTACACCTTCTTGCGTCCCATTTTGTCGCCGAGCCAGCCGAAGAAGAGCTGTCCAGTGAGCGTTCCGCAGAAGGCGACGCCGTTGACTGCGGCGGCGACATTGGGCGGCAGCGTGCCAGGGGAAGCCGAATTGGGGTCGAAGTAGTAGATGCGGCCGAGGAGCTTGGTGACGAGCGAGATGCAGAACAGGTCGTAGGCGTCGGTGAAGAAGCCCATGCCGGCGATAACGATCGCCGTGAAATGGTACCACTGCGTACGAGCCACATCTAGAGCGTTGAGCACTTGAAGCTGCTCCCGTGCCATGGTCGAACAAATTCACCTTCTCCTCAGCTTCCTTCACTCCCTATTTAGCAGCACAAACAACCGCAGGCAAGCAAAGAGGAATCAGGCAATTTGTCAAAGCTACCACCAAAGTGGGGGACGATCGATCGAGTACAAAGATTCCTCAAAAGTCATCGAATCCAGAACCATCAAGCAAAAAGAGGGAACAACAAAAGGAAAATTCATAAAAAAGCTTCCAAAAAGTGGGCAGATGGAAACATCAAAAAGAAAAAGATTTTGTATCCTCAGTGATCTGTGGGACAGGTTGGACTCCGAGTAATTAACCATAGTGGACAGAGGAAGAACTTAATAAATACCTGAAGACGAAAACTGAGAGATGGAGAGCAGATTCGGAGGGAAGTCTCCGGGAAGATGAGAGCAGATTCGGTGGAAGTCTCCCGGAAGATGAGAAGAGGATACGATGGCGGTTTTGGTTGGAAGGGGAAGCCCAGCGGAAGGGCGTATTAATAATCGAGCGGCAGAGGAAGGCGTTTCCCAAGGAAGGTCTGGATAATCTTGACGGACAAGTCAACGGCCGGACGCGTAGGAGTCAACGAAGTGGACTAGATGCCCTTTTCGATGCCAGAGCCGCTCAATTTCCTTGTACATCTCCGATACAAGTTTATTAAATTAAAAAAAAGTTAATTAAAATGTCTTCGAGCATTGCTGAGGTGAGATTTAAAATTTATAATTTAAAAATAATAATAAAAATTTAAACATGTTCTTTTTCTTGAAATTAATGGAATATGCATGACTCATATTAGGAATTGAATTTTTTTTATGTGGTATATTGGGTTCATTAAAAAAAAACAAAAACTCATTTAGAATTTTAACTATTCCTAACGTGCTCCCCTTCAATAGCTCCACGCGTTCGGACGCTAAGAAGATATTTTAAAATATATATATTAAAATATCTTTATATATATATATATATATATATATATATATAAAAAGATATTTATATATATATATATATATAAGCTCGAACTTTTTATATACATGATCACTCACACGTGTGAAGAAAGTAGCAAGGGATCTAATGAGATTTTTCGTCAAAAAGCAAAAATTGGCTATCTAAAAATGTTCACGGATTTTCCAATATAGTGATTTCCTCAAACCAAATTTTTCTTTGAAAATTAAAAGGACACAGCCCACAAAAGTTGGAGAATTTCGACAAGTGGCAAATATTAACAATTAGCCTTGTAGATCGGTATGGTTGTAAGGATTAATGGAGAAATAAACAAGGAACAATGCTCCTAGTCCTTGTCGATTCTCTGTGAACAACTACGTTCCCGTCGAAATCAACGAAGATCACGATAATTAATTATTTATTGCTTGTTTAATCGGTTGCCTTAAAAATAATATCATAATATAAGATGTATTTTTATGTATCAAATGTTACATAAATATATATGAATAATTTTAGAATTGCCTTTTTTATATAAAACATTATAAATATTATTAAAAAAATAAATTCAGAACAATGTTTGCTCATTGATAAGAAAAAAGAAAAAAAAACTTTGTGATCAAATTTATAAATATTTAAAATTCAAATTAGTTGCACAGTGGTTCTACAATCATTAGATAAGATTCCTAATCTCCAATGTAATGGTAAAACACTTAAAAAATAAATAAAAGAAATAGAATTTGAATTTTAAGATAGATGAATATTCTAAAGGTTGGCTATAAGTTGTGTTTTAGATTTATTTGATAAGTGAAGTAGAAGGAAAATCGTCTATCTCCTGGGACCAACTTGAATCCATGGATTATCAAGAGAAAAAAAAATTCCCAAGGCATGTTTATGTAAAATTTAAATTTATTATACTTAGATAGTAATTTAAATTTGTAGTCGATATAAGAAATTTTATACATGACATATGATATAATATTTTTCTTGATTTTTTACAAATAAAAAATGAATAATATATTTTCCTTGCAAACATTATTTTATTTTTCTGCCGTCAGTGAATTTCTCCCTTTTTTTTCTTCTTTTCTTTGATTTACTATTATTTTGTCCGGTATCTATATTTCTATTTCTTCTCTTTTTCATGAATTTGAGTTATTGTAAATTTTATAGAAATCTCAAAATTAAATATATTATTATTATTATTATTATTATTATTATTATTATTATTATATTTTTTTAAGTTCATATAATAATTTTCTTAAATGCCTGCATTTATATTTCTATAAATTAGGGCATTGAATTGGCCCAGAAAGCAATATGTGAATTACGTCTATGTACGTCTATGTAGTTTTGGCAAAATTATTATATAAATTTAAAAGAAAAAATAGAAAAAATATAGGTCGTGTGAGCTGAGTTTAATAATGAAATACGAAGTAATGCCTCTTATTAGAATTAGATAGTCCATATAATAGTTTTATCCAAAATCAATATATGGACCCAAATTGAATTAAATTGAAAAAAATAATACATTGTGTAAGTTAAGACTTGAGAGTGTCCAATTGAAAATTAACAAAGGGTATTTATTTGTAAAATTAGATCAACAAGTTCACACTATACAGGGGCGTAGCTACATAGGGCCAAGGGGGTGCGGCCGCCCCCCCTGAAATTTAGGGAAAAAATTAATATAGTGAAATTATTTAAAAATAATTTAATTATAAATTCTAAAAATATCAAGATTTTTTTTTTACAAATTATTCAATTAAAACAAATAAGAGAACCCAAACCTTTTTTTTCTTCTCTCCAACTTTTTTCTTTCCCTCGATATTTTTTTCTCTCCCATTGCCTGTACTTTTTTTCCCTTTCCCTTCCCATATTTTTTTCTTCCTTCTAATCCCCTTTCCTTTTTTCACTCCCGTGGTCGTCTTCCTCTTATAATCCCTTTATTATTCTTTCCCTTTCCCTAATCCTAATTTTACCCTCAAAATCCTCCGTCGCACATTGATGTCGTTGTCGTCCATGTTGTTATCGCCGAACGCCGCTATCACTAGCACTGACATCGTTTGCTGCCAGCGTTGTCATCGTCGCTTCGTCGATACTCCACAGCAAACACTTTTTGATTAAGGTAAAATTTTCTTGCTTTATTTCTTTTGATTACGAATTTAAGGGTTGGAAAAACATATAATGTTAATTTTTCATATATTTATATTTTTGTTTGCTAGTCAAGCATTGTTTGATTTGTTATATGAAGGTGATTAATTTCATTGGCGAGCCTTCAAAAATTTGATCAATTAAATCATATCATTTATTGCAACTCATCATATAATTCACTATAAGAAAACTCACAATTAGCTATGAAATTTAATTTATGTCGCTAATTAGAAATTGAAATAAATTATGGTCACTAATTTAGCAACAAACTAAGTTTCCGTTGCTATTTTAGTGATTGAATTAAGTTTCCATCAATAATTAATTTTCTAATTAAGATTTTTATTCTCTATTTTTCTTCCCAACGCCTTAAAATCTTCCTATCTGATCGACCACCTCTCCAATCTCTAGCACGTTCCTATCCTCTCCTCTTCGATCTCTAGCACCAGTATGCATCGTCCCATCGGTATGCTCGATTTTCTGCCCTTCCCTCTCCTCTCTTAGCGATAGATTGGCAACGGCGTCACAGGGAGAGATCTCTCTTTGGCCGCGACCTCGCTGTGAGGTTTTGCCTGGGCTACGACCTTGCAGCGAGGTGGCGAGATCAGGCATGACCTCAACAGTGTGTCATGGTTAGCTTGAATTTGCCCCCCCCCCCCCCCCCCCTGATTGTAAATTCTGACTACGCCACTGACACTATATATATATATATAATTTTCTGAGACGAATTTATTAAAAAAATTCATTGCAAAATTTTTTGAGATGAATTATGCGACGAAAAAATTTTCATCCCAAACCTCTTGTTGCCAACTTTTAGAACGAATATTTTTTTGTTGCAAATTTAACAACGAATAATATTTTCGTCCCCAAATTTATAGCCAAACTTACACCAAAAACTCTATTCGTCACAATATTGTATATAATTTTGGAATGAATATTTATTTTGTTGCAAACTTAGCAACGAATTTTGGGACGGATTCGATGACAAATTATTTTGTTGTTGTCAAGTTTGTCCTTAATTTGGCAACAAAATTAGACAACGAATTAGATTTTCGTTGTCAAATTCGTCGCTAATTTTCATCAAACCTTTGCAACGAATATTTTACGACGAATTTGACAACAAAATACTAATTTAATTTGCAACATATAAGTCTTCGTCCCATATTTCGTCATAGATTCTGGGACAAATCTGTGGTTTCGTCCGAGAATCTAGGATGAATCTGTGTATTTGTCCCAGATTCTGCGACAAAATTTGGAACGAAAATGATTTTGTCACAAAATTATCGGTATACAGTATTTACGATAAGTTGGCGACAAATTATTTTCGTTGTCAAATTCATCCCTAAATAAAAAAAAATCCAGAAACAATTTATTTCTACAATTCAATCAATACATACATATATTCAACAAATTCAAATAACACATTATATACATTCAACACATCCTAATTAACATTATCACATCCTATTTCACATACATCTATTAATAATTGAAATCAAATCATAATACAACAAATTCAAAGGTCTCAACAAGTTATACAAGATCTTTCTTCTTCAAACTACTCCAAAATATTATACAAGTTCAACACTCCAAAAGTTATACAAGTCCAAAAATCCAAGAAATTAAACAAGGATTTAAATTTAAAAAAAAAACTAAGATACAACTTATATTCTTTGTCCGCAAAAGCTTTCTTCCCCATCAAATCTTCTTTTCCTGTATAACAACAAACAAATAAACCAGATAATTTATAATCAGAAAGATAATTACTTAAATTCTAACAGTCTCATAATTAGTTTGCTTGGATGGGAGTATGGCACCACAAACTTGGTTTGAGGCTTGGTGCTTGAGGATATTGTATAAATTGTATTGTAGGCATAGAAACAGATCCAGCCAGTAGCCCTAGTGTTTGAAGATGTCAAACACACGTAGAAGATGTAGAGGGTGATAACAGTATTAATAGGAATTATATTGAGTAGTGAAACAAAAGGCAAATAACCGAACTATAGCTTCAATGTACTTAGATTGGTTGCAATAATGACCCTATTTATGTAGGCAGATTCGTTGCAATAATGGTAAGGACTCACTCTACATAGTAGTAATTTAAGATGATAAAGTGACAACCTATGATGATAAATAAACTAGAACCAAGGGAAACAAAGAGAATCGAGCAAAAAATATATGGGCATAATCTACTTAACATTCATAAGTTTACCAATATCATGTACTCCCTTTTAAATTAGAAGAAGAAAGTATAGTAGTATTTATAACAACTCATAATTAGACAATAAGATAACTTTACAATGAGAAAAAAAAATTCCTGTACAATTAATACCAAAATGGCTCATAATTATTTAATCAAAAAAATATTGAGAGCATTAATCAGGATTTTATAGCAACGGTAAATTAAATGGTAAGAAGCACCTTGAAGCTAGTATGAACCATCCATTTTATAGCAATGGTAAATTAAATTATAAGAAGTATCTTGAAGCTAACTACAAGTATACTAAATATGATACAACCTATTTTATAACATCAAATTGTTATGACACAACCTATTTCACCATATCAAATAATAGCTACAAATATCATATTTCCATCTGACATGGAGAGCATGAGATGTATTCTTAAAATTCCTATCATATGAAAATGTCTCAAATGAAGAAAACACAACTAGTCAAGATCAATTAGTTGATACTAGTCTTTTAGTACTCATGGTTACTTGGTTGCTAGGCAAACTCTAATCATAATTCGGAATTTGAACTAATAATGCAGTAGCTAATAATGCAGTAGCTGCAAATTTCAACAAATTTATAAACAGAATGATACCCTTATTTAACTTTTCAAATGCAACTGATAAAAAATAAATAAATAAAATTAAAAGTATAACATGCTCAACTAAGGGGGTGTTACTTAATATTTACTTTTTTCTCCGACATATATTTCATCTCACCAACCTTATTAAAAATAAATTAACAATATTAATTAAAATAAAAATTAGAAAAGTTAACAAGCCATGGACTAATGTTTAAAATACTAATTATGAGACAAATAATCATCATACATAATTAAAATCATGAACAACCATCACCACCATCATCGTCGCCATCATCATCATCGTCATGCGAAGGAATCTGACTTAGAGTGGAGCTCAACTGAAGATGTCGCATGATAAAATCTTGTTGTCGGCACAACTCTCTCATATCTTGCTCCATTTGCACCCTTTCTAGGTCTCTTTGTGCCCTTTCTAGGTCTCTTTGCGATAATATTTCCTTCAGATTGCTAACCTCTTTAGCCAAGTTATTTACTTGGGTTGTAAGTGCTGGTGAGGAGGAAGATGTTCCAACTATTCTTTGGGTTATGCTTAAGGAACCCATCCCCAATATCCTTCCCCATTTTGGTCCTCCACTAACCTCCAACCATAAACTCAAATTATTGCCAACAGAGTCCTCATACCCCTGACTAACGACACCACAAACATGTGAGCATGTTTGGGCTAGCTCGAGTTCATCATATTTTTCCTATGTTTAAAAGACATAAGATATTGATTAGATATAATAGAAACACATATAATATTAAGATAGTGAAAGTACTTAACTACTAAAATCTAAATCATATATTAAGATCAAATAAATAATAATTCCAACCTTTACTGCTTTTGCTCCGCCCCACTCCAAGTCTTATCTTTTTTTCTAAAAGTGCGGGTGAACGTATCAATGAAAGAGGACTCCTTCCTCATCTCCTTGGTCTGAAAAAACATAATTACAAATAATGAAATAATTTGATATAGATGAAAAATTATTATAAGAGTTAAAAAATTACCAATCTCCGTTTATGCTCATCTATGTTAATGGAGCCTCCCGCATATATAGCAGATGAGTGTTGGTGCGCGAAACATCCAACGATCGAACCTGTGTTTTGATTATGTCAAAGGGTTCAAAGTTAAGTTGTTTTGTTATCTGATATGTTGATTGAGCTTTGCAGGAAAGTCCTAATTATGGTTAGGCTGGTGGAAAACCCTAGATGGTGGTAACCCTAGGTCCTAAGGGTGGTAACCCTAGGTGGTGGAAAACCCTAAGGGGTGGTAACCTTAGGTCCTAGGGGGTGGTAACCCTAGGTGGAGGAAAACCCTAAGGGGCGGTAACCTTAGGTCTTAGGGGGAGGTAACCCTAGGTGGCGAAAAACCCTAAGGGGTGGTAATCCTAGGTCCTAGGGGTGGTAACCCTAGGCAGAAAGTCCAATAGGTCTGGAGGATCGGACTGGCATCAGGTATGCTCTCTTGAGTGGAGTAGGTGAGGATGCGTTCCCCGCAGAGGGAACAGTAGGCGTCGATTCGACCTAGGCTTTCTAGCCGGAAATCTGAAGTCAAAATCGAACAGTCCGAAGACTGTCAAAATATTTATGTTATTGTGTTTATTATGTGCTAACTTTATTTTGTATGATATGTTGGTATTTTGTGGACTAACATGTTTTGTAGTCACCAAAAAGCAAAGCATGCCTCGGATGAACAGTACCCGAGGCGCCCTCATGGAGTTTGGAGGCGCCTCAGGTGTAAAGGAGGAGATGTGTACGTTGTGGAGCTGGAGGCACCCTCATGGAGTCTTGAGGGGCCTCGGACAGGCTTGAGGGCGCCCTCAACAGGTATGGAGGTGCCTTCAAGTGGATCAGCGACGACATCTTCAGAGCTCATCCGCGCAGCGAACTCGGCGTGGATGAGGGCACCTTCAAGGAGGTTAAAGGCGACCTCAGTGGTGCACTGCTTTATAAGGTGTATTCGACCATCACTTGAAAACAACACATTCCGAGCCATCCTTCAGCTGTGCACTGCTAATGAGACGATCCGGTTGAGCTACAACAAGTCCCCGACGACCCCAAGCTGTGAATCTTCAATTCTTGTTGTCGGTATAGATTTTTCAATATTGTTAAATTGTAATACTCTTGTAACCTTTTGCACGATATAGTTGTTGCCCAAAGTAAACGCTTAATAAGTGTGGGCCTTGGAGTAGAAGTCGCCCTAGGCTCCGAACCAAGTAAATACTTGGGTCCTTCTATGTTTGCTTTATTTATTTCCACTGCATTACTCGAAAATTTTCGATTATGATAAGTGAAAACCACGAGCGCTTTTCCCCCCCCCCCCCCCCCCCCCCCCCCGGTCTAGCGCTTTTCGATCCAACAATGAGTCACCAAAATTGTGAGATTGATTCATTCTATTCAGGTTACTCCTTTACTTACTCTCATCCGTTGCCCAAAAGTTGATGATCCTCTCCCAATTTTCTTCGGTGATGAAGTTTGACTTTTTTCCCCGATTCTTGGCGTGACTTAATACATGTCTGATGTGATCGTCACATTTCTTTTTAAATATTCTACGGATCTCCATTTCATCATTCGCGTCCCAATTATTTAACCGTTGAAATGGAGAAAAATAATTTATTATATATTCACTTTAAATTTGAATTAAACTCAAGAAAATATACCTTAAACTTACTCCACTATAGTTGTTTTGTGGGCGGTGGAGTGCCTGAATATATGGATTCGTCTCCAAATCTGGGACAAATCCTGGATTCATCCCCAATTCTAGGATGAATCTAGGATTCATCCCAGAATTGAAAATTTAAAAAAAAAGGAAAAAAAAAATCAGAAGGCTTAACTATGAACCTAGAGACATCGAAATTTCATGAAACAAGTTTCTGTAAGTTTGTATCGTTCTCCTGATTGTGATAATATCCTCATAAATAATTTTGACCTAATATATTGAATGTTGAGAATTTTTAATCTGAATTTGACCTAATTCGAGTTAAAAAATCGCCACACTCAAAATATTACTTCAAAATTATGGATGATGACATATTTATGATCAAGAGAACTATACAAACTTATAGAAACTTATTTCATTAAATTTCGATGTATTTAGGTCTATATTTAAGCCTTATGATTTTTTTTCCTTTTTTAAAATTTTTTTTAATTCTGGGACGAATCTTAGAAGTAATATTTTGAGTGTGGCGATTTTTTAATTCGAATTAGGTCAAATTCAGATTAAAAATTCTCAACATTCAATATATTAGGTCAAAATTATTTATGAGGATACTATCACAATCAGGAGAACGATACAAACTTACAGAAACTTGTTTCATGAAATTTCGATGTCTCTAGGTCCATAGTTAAGCCTTCCGATTTTTTTCCTTTTTTTTTTTAATTTTCAATTCTGGGACGAATCCTGAATTCGTCCCAAAATTAAAAATTTTAAAAAAAGGAGAAAAATCCGTAAGGCTTAAATATGGACCTAGAGACATCAGAATTTTATGAAACAAGTTTCTATAAGTTTGTATCGTTCTTCTGATCGTAAATATGTCATCATCCATAATTTTGAAGTAATATTTTGAGTGTGACAATTTTTTAACTCGAGTTAGGTCAAATTCAGATTAAAAACTCCTAACATTCAATATATTAGGTCAAAATTATTTATGAGGATATTATTACGATCAAGAGAACGATACGAACTTATAAAAACTTGTTTCATAAAATTCTGGTGTCTCTAGGTCCATATATAAGTGTTCCAATTTATTTTCCTTTTTTTAATTTTCAATTTTGGATTCGTCCTAGTTTGGGGACGAATCTTGGATTCACCCCAAAATTATGGGATTTGTCACCAAATTTGTTACAATTTTGGAACGAATATTTTTCGTTCTAAATTTTCATCCCTAAATTATTATTTTTTTTAGTGGCATCACAATTTTGTCCCTCAAAGCAACAAAATTGAAAATTTAGGACATCGAATAATTCCAAGCAATAAGAGTAGTGTTTGTTTTTAAAATTTAATTAGTATGAAATCACGTAAGTAAATTTAAGTTACTCAAGTTTCAAATATATGAACTCTTTCTGCCCTCGTGATGCAGTAGTAAAACACTGAAAGAAATAGAATAAGTCGATTTCTTATAATTTATATTCTAAACCTTCAGTTAAAATCCGAAGCTATTATTTATTAAAATAAGTCAATTTAAGTGTTTTTTACCAAATTAAAAAATAGTCTTAAAAAATAGTCATGATAAAGAATAACAATGATGCAAATATGTGTAAATGTAAAATTTTCTATATAACTTTGGTATTTTAATATATGTACTTAGTAGAAAAATATAATTTTCTAATTAGTGTTGGTGTAATTGACTCATGTCTAGGTTGACTAGATTGATTAGGTTAACTAAACTCAAGTTGACTCAAATTGAATTTTGATGTTTGATCAATATATTAATTAGTCGGATAAGAGGTCAAGGCTGACCGAATACTTGATAGTCAATTAATATCATTAGTTGGTTGAGCGAAGAGTCAAATAAGTCGAGATTAACTAGATACTTAACAAGATACAAAAAGTTCAAGTGAGTCATAGGTGACCAAACTTTTGGCAGTCAGAAGTCCAACAAGGAATTGACACAAGACGAAAAGTCTAAGTGGGTCATGGGTGATCGGACACTTGATGGTCGGAAGTCTAATAGGGAGTTGGCATGAGAAGAAAAGTCCAAGTGAGTTATGAAGGACTAGACACTTAGCGGTCGAAAGTCCAATAGAGAGTTGACATGAGAAGGGAAGTCTAACTTGGTCATGAAGAACCGGACGCTTGGCATGAGAAGGAAGTTCGAAGTGAGTCATGGAGGACTAGACACTTGGTGATGACGAAAGTCCTCGCAAGTCAAGGTTGATATGAAGCTAGGCAATAAGGAAGTCCTAGCAGGTCAAGATTGACTAGATGTCAAAAAACTAGAAGTCTCGATAGGTCAAGATTTATCGAATGTTAGACAACAATAAAACCCCGATAGGTCAAGATTGATGGGATGCTAGCCAACAAGATGTAGGATCGGAAAGATGCTAGAAGGGGGGGTGAATAATATTCATCAAAGATTATGACTAAAAATAGGTACGCAATGGAAGAATAAAAGAGGAAAAGAAATAAAACACTAACATAAGTAGTTTTACTTGGTTCAGAGCATTCGACGACTCCTACTTCAAGGTCTGCACTCGTCGAGTGCTTTCATTAGGCAATCTACAAATAGCTCGAACGATTACATAAGTTAAATACAAGAACTAGAAGCAATGTTACCGACAACAAAGAGAATAAAAACTCTTGATTGCCGGTTGTCAGAGGAGCTTCATAGCATCGTAGGAGCTTTTTCAGAGCACCGTACAAGAGTGAAAGTCGTAGTAGTTGATTTTTTGAAGCTCCTGGTCGAAGACCTTTATATAGGCCCATTTCGAGTGACTGGGCCACGTGGCTCAGCCAGTCGATGCACTCTACCTCAGCTTCTGGATAAGTTTTCAGGTCCGGGCGCCTGGACCGACTCTGGGCGCCCGGATCGCTCGGGTGCCCAAGGCACCTGCCCAGGTGAGCTGGTCTAGGTGCTCGGACTCCCCTTTTCTTCAGCATTTTCTTTCTTGCAAAAAGGGTTAGTTCAGACAATAGAAAATATATTTACCTTGCAAAACAGAGTTACCATAACACAATAAAATAAGAGTAGTAATTAGATCCTGTCTCCCCGAGACCAGGATCTAGTCAGAGTCTCAACTTAAGTTTCCCAAATGGACATAAGTTGGACCGACGCCTACAGTTCCCTCAACCAGGAACGTGCCCTTACTGGATCTCTCCTCCCCAGTTGCTTACCTTCACTTACCACTTGCAGTCGCTTGACTTACCTTTGACCTACCAAGCCTTTCTACCAGTTGTCAGGTTCACAGACCCAATTGGATTTCAGCTGGTTGTCAGGTCTCGAGGACCCAACCAGACTTTCCACCAAATATTGGGCCCCGTGGACCTATCTGAACGTCCCACTAGCTATAGGGTCCCGTGGACCTAGCTAGATTTCAGCCTGACGTCAGGTCCTTTAAACCAGTCAACTCCTGCACACTTGGTAAGACAATTAAACCACAGAACACTCTCACTTTAAATCCCTTGTCATTTATCAAGATCTGAGTTAGATTATTAGTACAAATTATACCAACACAAGAAGTCTCAGCAAGTCAAGGTTGATCGGATGTTGAGCAAAAAAATTCTTGGTAGATTGAGGTTAACCAGATACTCAACAAGATGAGAATTCAACTGGTAAGATTGAAATATGAGTATCAGTCGATTGATAGAGCGCATCGATCGACCGATGAACTCTAAACCTTGAAATTGAGATTTTGAAATGTTTTTAGGGTTTACTATAGTAACTAAGATTTCTACTACAATAACTACAGTTGGTACAATACCAGGGTTATTGTAAACACTAAACCTTGAAAATTAGGTTTTACTAAAGTGATTAGGTGTTATAGTGCTTCAGGGTTTAGGGTTTTTGCTATAGTACCAATCATTTGGTGAGTTCCAGCAATCGATTGATAATACTACAACAGTGAATAGAACCTTCCTAAATCGATTGCCCTGTTCGATTGATGGCTACTAATTAATTGGTGATGTTAAGCAATTGATTGGTCAGGTAAAAAAGAGTCGTTCATTAATTTTAAACGATCAGATTCAATGATAATCAATTAGTGAAGATAAACAATCGATTGCTAGATGAAAATCAGTCTGAATGCAACCTTATAAAAGAGGATTTCATAAAGATTTGAAGGTGTAAGATTTGGATATAAAATGTTGTTGCATTTCTTACAATCAATAGGCAATCCAAAGCCACAAAGAAGCATTCAAAGCAAAGATTTGTGCAAAGTTGTTACTTTCATTTGTTTTTGTATATTTGCTTTGTTCTTATTTGTTTTGTAAGAAATAGTTTGTAAGAAGCTTATCCACCTCCGAAAGATATCGAAGAATGAAATGATTTAGTGGCGGTAGATCGCTAGGATTATGCTTTGGATTAGTCACCTTAAGAGACAAATACCAAGTAAAACTAAGATATTGTGCATGTGACATCAAGTTTAATTCAAGTTTTTTCATTGCACATTCAAACAACGAGCATACAATCAAAACGAAATGATCAAATCTATTCACCCCTCTAGCTCTCACTAGTTTTAACTATACGACCGAAAAGCATGATAGAGAAGGGGTTGAATATTGCTCATAAAAAAACCTTTCTTTATACGAAAACGCATTGGAAAATAAAACAAGACAAGAAAGACTCGGGTGGTTTTACTTGGTTTGTAATCTAGCCGACTACTACTCTAAGGCCTACGATCTTTGACTGCTCCAATAGGCAATCCACTATAGGATATGAAGCAAACTCGTATAATGAATGAAGGTGGCTAGTAATAGACTACTATCATCTTAAATAAATGCAAGTAATAAAAATAATACATCAACAATCGAAGAAAAGAAGATTAGCATAGATTGTCGGAGAGCCTTTCTACATCATAGTAGCAACACTTGCACGTTCTGAGCAACAGGAAGAGTATGAAACGATGAAAGAGTTGAATCTCTAGCCTCTGACTCTGAGGCTCCTATTATAACCTTTTATTAGGTCGACTGATCCTTTTTCGGTCGACTAACCTCCAGAATTTGTTCGGCTTCACGTCCAGGTTCACGATCTGCCTAAATAATATCTTCCACGAAATATGCCTAAATTTCCTTTTGCTTCTTGACCCAATCTTATCCAATTTTCTCTTACTAAATCTGTTCGGTTGACCAATCCTATATTTGGTCGACTGAATTCTATTGTTTCCTTTGTTGGTTGATCTGAACTTATCTAAACTTCGGTTACTAAAATAGGATCAGTCGACTGATCATGCTATATCAGTTGATCGAGATAATATTTTATTGTTCGGCTCAATTTGAATTTGATATGATCTCATCACTAGGGATTGATCAACTGAACCATTTAGTTTAGTCGATTGAACCTTTTAATCACTACAAACTTTATTTTTCTATAAAATAAAATTAGCACGGTATAATAAAAATGATCCTATAAAATAGATTTAAAAACAAATAGGTATGCATGCATTAATATGATAGTTAGGATTGTCTTGATATCAACTTAGAATTTTCCCTTGATTTCTTGAGTCAGATCACCGCCTAAGGTTGTCCTGACTAGGACATGACCTCACCACTCCACTCTAGGAGCTTACCTCAACTCACCCGTCAAACATTTGGTCCTCCAGACATGTTTGAGCTTTCTTTGGTCCTACTTAGTGTATGATAAATTTGACCAACTGACATTTTCTTATAACACTGAGTTAACAGAATATAAAATAGTAGAGTAAAACAATATTAGCAACATTCAAGATTCACTGGTCACACTTGATTGGAGTTTACTCTTCCAAGACTTTTCATCGTCTAACCTTCAATTAGGACTAGTCGCTCAGTAGACTTTTCATCACTATTAAGTCTTTAGTCATCTTGACCACTTGGACATGCTAATGACTCGTAGATTACTCACCATTGCCAAGCTTTCAGTCACTTTGATCACTTGGACTTGTTAGTCACTCAGCAAACTACTACTCACTACTGATAAGCCTTCAATCACCTTGACCACTTGGACTTGCTAGTCACTTAGTAGTCTACTCACCACTATCAAGCCTTCAATCACCTTGACCACTTGGACTTGCTAGTCACTCAGTAGACTACTTACCATTACCTAATCTCTAGTTATGACTTCTTCTTGGTTAGGTCAACCTTGACCAAACTCTATTAAATATATTGACAAACAAACATTAAAACTTTAGAGGTCAATTATACTAACACTAATAAGTGATATTAGAATAATGTCTCCATTGGATTAACCTTCGTCAGAGCATAAAGCTAGAGATAGAAGATAAAACTTCATATTTTGAAGGAGTCAAATGGAGTTCAAGGACAGATTTCGATACGTACGACACTTGAATTCGACCTCCTTTTGGACTACGACGGGTTGCTCAATGAAAATTAAGAATGGAGAACTTATTGATGATGAATATAGAATAATAATTTGTCCTAATGGAAGGTTTTGAAGCTCTTAGAGATATAAAGGAAAAAAAACCCTTTCAGAAGAGTAAATAGAATGAGGAGCAAGTTCAAAAATTTGAAACAAATAACAAGGTAATTAAATTACTAGTTAATATCTTGCCTCATAATATTTTGTGTAAGATAGATAAATATCAAGATGCTAAGGAACTATGGAGCAAATTGGTCAAGTTTCATAAAGATCCAACCTCGACATAAAATGAAGATGAGTCCAAGGAGGGAGACTCATTGGCTCAAGAGATTGAGGATTCAGGGTTAAGAGGTACTCAACATCCGACAATGAAATTAAATAAGCTTTTACCACAAGAATTAAGGGGAAGAGACCACTAATACTCAAACCAATGAAAGCCTCAACTTCCGGAGCCTATGAGTAGAGCCGTCAATTTGGGTTGGGTCTGTCGGGTTGGCCCGCCTAGTCAAATAATTTAACCGGGTTGGGTCGGAACTTTATCAACCCAAGCCCACCGTGGGCCGACTCGCCTAGGCCCTCGACCCCCGCGAGTCGACCCGCGACCCGCGCGAGTCGACCCGCGACGGGCTTGGGTTGGCCCGCGGGTTAAGAAACACATGTAAACTAAGTTTTATGTCATTTTATTATATTTCTTTGTTATACTTTTGAAATAAAAATAGTACTTTTCATCCAACATAAGTATTTGTTTGTGTCCATTTATATTTAAAATACATATTTGTGAATACATTTAATTGATGAAACCTTTTCGAAGTAAAACATTGAAGATATGAAATATTTTTAATTTAAAAAAAAAAAATTGATGGGCCCGCGGGTTGGCCCGCCAAACCCGCAACCCGCCTTGGATTGGGTTGGGTTGGAAATTTCCCAACCCGCCATGTTCACGGGTCAGCCCGCCCCGCCCCACCAAATGGTTGTCCCGCCACGGGCTGACCCGTCCCGCCATGGGTTGACCCGTCTGACAGCTCTACCTATGAGGAGGAAGATTGTGTCATCTTAACAAGCATGGAAAGCCTAAATCATGAAGGTAAACAAGCTCAATTCATAAAAATAAAGATCACATTATGTGTTTTGTATAGAAAAAGAACTATAAAGACAGTGTCCTAAATTGACTAAGATGAAGGCACCTCTTTATTTCAAGATAATAAGTATTTTAAAAATAAATTTTATCATTGTACTAATTATCATGAAAATAGAAAATATGATAGACCAAAGGATAATTTTAGGTAAGCATGAACAGTAAAGGAAAAATATTATTGGCTCAAATATATTATAACACAACTCTTAAATCCTAAAATCTTGAACCCTAAATACATATAATATATCCATGAGCATCTAAAATTTATAATTTGGAACACTATAACTCAAGAGGGAAGCCTGAATCCTAAAGGAAAAATTTTATTGATTTAAAGTCATTATAACTCAATTCCTAAATTCTAAAATCTTAAATGTTAAATATATATAATATACCCTAAAAAATAAATAATAAAAAAAATCTTCTGTCGACCTAGGGCACCTGGAGTGAATCTAGGTGCCTGAATTCACTCTAGACCCCTGGATTATATATATAAAGAGAGAGGTGATTATTCACACGTGTAACGAAAATAGTCATGATTACGGTGCAATACACTTCCTTAAACGCTTTCTGAGATCGTGGTATTTTGGGCACCCATACATTTATAAAAAATTTTCCTCTAAATGTGGCACATAATTAAGGGATGCTAAATTTATCAGCCGTCCACTATGAGCACTTCCTGATGATCAATGAAAAAATTTCGTAAGTTCAAATCAATCACCTAGATGGAGTCAATCACCTAGAACTAGCTGTGTTTATTTAGAAGATACAGTGCTTTCCTTCAGCTAAATTGTCCTTCAAAAATTAAAAATACAGAGTGCACAAAAGTTGGGGATAATTTCGATGAGTGCCAAATATTAACAATTAGCCTTGTAGATCAGTATGGTTGTAATGATTACTAGAGAAATAAACCAGGAACAATGCTCCTAATCCATGTCGATTCTTTGTGAACTAGGTTCCCGTCGAAATCAACGAAGATCCGCAACTAATGATTTATTGCTTGCTTAATCGGTTGCCTTAAAAATAATATCATAATATAATATGTATTTTTATTATCAAATGTCATATATATATATATATATATATATATATATATATATATATATATGAGAATAATTTTAAAATTGCCTTTTATTATATAAAACTTTATAAATATTGTAATTTAACAAAAAAAACAATTCCCAATGTTCGCGTTCATCTGAGAAGAAAAAAAATGAAAAATACTTTGTAATCAAATTAAATTTGTAAATATTTAAATTTTAAATTAGTTGCTTTCTCTTTTTTCATGAATTTGAGTGTACTGTAAGCTTTATAGAAATCTCAAAATTAAATATATTTATTATTATATATTTCTTACGTTCATATAATAATTTTCTTAAATGTGGTAAAAAGTAATTTATTCTCCCCAATGCTCCCGTTAATTCAGCCCTTACTAACTATTAGTGTAATGGAAAAACATATCTAAACACATCAAATTTTAATTTTATAATTTAATATAATAATACTCCATATCTTAATCATCCTACCATTTGGAGGGACTTATACTAAGTTTCTTGTAACATACACGCACTTATATTTGTATAAATTAGGGCATTGAATTGACTTTAAAAGCAATCTGTGAAATAAGACGACCACTACGTCTACGTAGTTTTGGCAAAATTATTATATAAATTTAAAATACTAAAAATTGAAAAAGAAATACGTCGTGTGATGCTTGTTTTTAGAATTAGATAGTCCATATATATAATAGTTTTATCCAAAGTCAATATATGGACCAAAATTAGATCAGCAAGTTCACATGACAATTTTGGCCTTCAAAGCGACAGAAATTGAAAAATAAGACATCAAATAACTCCAAGCAATAAGAGAAGTGTTTGTTTTTAAAATTTAATTAGTATGAAATCATGTAAGTAAATTTAAATTACTCAAGTTTCAAATATTTGATCAGCAAGTTTCAAATATTTCAAATATGGCAATTAATTAGAAACTATTTTCTCTGCGAATATAAGGGTTCTCATTAAAACACTTGTGTTTTTAATTTTATCTCCATGGTCGATAGAAAATTTCCATATAGAATAACTAGCACATTCTAAACTCTTAAAAAAATTCACGTTAGATTTAGCAACTGATTTTTCAGATTAACCTACTACGAAAGCGGACCATCATCCCCATTGTAATGGGGTTGAGGTGACGGAAGGGAGCTACTCTGTCTTTCTCAGGAAGCGGGAGCCGCTCCGTGCTTTCTTTTATTTAATTAAAATATTTTTTTATTTTTTATTTTTGTTAAAAAAAAATAAAAATAAAAGAGTTGTAAGAAAGTAAAGAGTTATAAAAGAGTTGTTTAGAGATTTTTTTTACAGTGAACATATGAATAAGATTTTTTAATTTTGATGTTGTGGGAGGTCACACCATTGGAATTTGGAAGTCCTGAGTTGGACTGACCCAGCGACGGTCTCCCATCTAAACCGCGTGGGACCCATCAGCGGCGCTCAGTCTCACGCCAGCCAGTCGATAGAATCTGCTCGAGGATATTCGAATGAAATTCGTCATCAATAGCGAATAATTGAATTCAGTCCAAGTGCTGAGGTGTTCGTCGTCCATGAGGAGAGTGCTGGGAAATTCTCGCAGGGCAGGTCAACGTCGCAGCTGGACGATTGTATATGTATTCATTCATGGTTGATAACGATGACCAGAGAATGTGAGCATCTCCTTGTAAACCTGTACAGAATCATTCAATTTTTTATTTTTATTATTATTTTTAGCGAGATCTACAATGACAGGTTTGGAAATTATCAATTTGCTTCAGTGTTCTTTTTTTTTCTCTCTCTAAATAATGGGCACATCAGATTTTATGACAACCGAATCAGATTCAGAGCTAGCAATGGGCTAAATGGGCCCAGACTTAAGATGGGCCGTGATGTGCTAGGCCCAGCCTCTTCCCCACAGGTCAGATTTAACAAAAATCCAGTAAAAATATATTAAGAATATATTTTCCAAAAATTTATGTAAAAATAAATCAGCTCAAAATTTTTATATACGTACACGTCTGAAGAATGTAGCATGCGATTATGTAAATCCATGATCTTGATGGGTCCCACTCCTAAGTAAATTAAAAAATTAAAATTAACTATCACATGGAAACTATAATTTTTCTATCTTTATTGAGATTTGATCCTTGTTTAATTTTATAAATTTATTGTATGATAACTAACTCAGGAAAATAGAATGGGTAGTAATCCGATCACGATGGGACACGAACAAAGAAGGTAGCATGTGAGCTCTATCCTCCAGTTGTTTCTTCCAACCAAATTTTCCTTCAAAAATTAAAAACACAAAGTTGGGGATAATTTGAACAAGTGGCAAATATTAACAATTAATCTTATATTTTTGTTAAGCTGAGGTGTCCAAGCGGCGGTTTCATAGCTACGTAGTGAGATATATTAAAAAATTAAATTGGCCATTAGAAAAATATTTCTATCAATTTTATTGAAAATTAACCCTTATCTATGTCTATATATATATGATATGATTATAAACTTAACTATACCTTGGAGGCAACAATTAGCCTTATAAAAAAAATATTAAAATAACATCGAATCTAGGAGACTGACGGTCTTAAGAAAGTTTTACATCGATGTCGGAATAAATTGAGAAGCTCTTGTAATGGGTGATCTAGAAATTTAGTATTCTACGATCACATATTAAAAAACAATCTTATAAATATACCGTGTCTTATGATGGAACTGCAGGTGAGAAATACACAGACAGATATTATTGTAACGGTTAATAAAAAAATAAATAAGGAATAATCCTCCTACTTCTCTCCAATTCTCTATGGACAACTCCGTTCTTGTCTAAACCAACGAAGATCCATCGACGATAACTAATGATTTAATCGGTTGCCTTATATATGAATAATTTTAAAATTGCCTTTTTAAATATAAATATTGACAATTTTTTTTTAAAAAAAAAATGTTTGCTTATTTAGAAAAAAAAGGAAAAAAGTACTTTGAAATCAAATTTGTAAATATTTAAATTTCAAATTAAGTTTATTGTACTTGGATAGGAATTCAAATTTGTAGCCGATATAAGAAATTTTATACATGACATATTATATAATATTTTTCTTGATTTTTTACAAATAAAAAATGAATAATATGTTTTATTCATTTTAAAGAAAAGATGAATTTAAAATTAGTGAATCAAGTATATTTTCATGCATGTGGATCCTATTCGAAATCTGAGTCAGACAGAGATCGATGAAAATAATATTGATATTGACGGAAAGGCGACTTTGACGCACTCTGTATATGTCCATCAGAAAAGTCAACCCCCACGTGGTACCAAAGGTCGGTAGTAATGAAACCGGTGATACTTGGGCCTTACGCACACTCAGACAAGCACACAAACGTTAGAAACCAAAAATCAGAGAAAAAGTCTCCGACGCAGGCCCTCTGACGCTCAAGTCAGGTTCTTTTTCCCCGGAAGAGCAGTGTACGAAAGAAGAAAAAAAGAACTGTTGAAGATGCGTGCGAATGTGCGCGTACCTGGCCAATGAAGAGTATCTCCCTTTTTATACAACTCTGTCTGCCTTTTGAGTCTGGTCGCTATCATAGAATGTTGGATGTCAGGGTGTGTCGGGGGAGGGAGGACATCTGGCGGCCTCCCATTGGCCAGAGGAAGGTTCCACCTTCAGTGTGTGGTAGACCACTAGAATATTCCCTGATTTATGACAATTATTCTCTGACAGGAGGTTATGATTCTCTAACACTATTATCGTTTTGCGTTATCTGTCCCGCACAAATTCAGCTGCAAACAACTCGGGGTGATTGCTCATATGTGTTATAAGGATTGAGCCTTGATGAGGAGGAAGAGTTGTGGCGAACCGATTGGGGCTTATCTGAGAATGTGGCGAGAGACCCAGCCTTCATGATTTTGGTGCTAACGATCCGATCGGGATTTATCTAGTAAAAGTACCAGGGCTATATATAAAGCCTAAGTTGGAAAGATCCGATCAGTCGGGGGCAGGCTAGGAACTAGTTCAAACCTCGTCTCAGGGCTTAGACCCGGGGACCTGCCCTGCCTATGACCGATTAGGAATTATGCGGTTGGTAATGCGAAGCGACCTAACTCCCGTCTTCCCTTGACTGTTGACTTCTACGTCCTCTTAACTATTAACTGTCACATCCTCTTAACTATTGACTGTCACGTCTTCTTGACCATTGACTGCCTGGCCTTATCAAGACCCTCCTTCCCACACTGTATCACAAGCCTCCTCTCCAAGTCTAGTCGAAAGAGGCTCAAACTCGGCTGACTAGACCCTGGCACGCTTGTGACTCAACTTGTATACAAGGGATTGGCGTGCGACTGACTATCTTTGCAAAGATTGAATCCTACTTGTGCCATTGCCCCAGTGCTGCTATTAGCCAGGTGATGTTGGCGATGTTTGTGTTGGAGTGTATACTAAAAGCCTAGCTTTTGGTATAAACATTTATCTAGAAATAAGAATCACATTGGTCAAATGTCTACATTTATGATAAATGCAGTTGTTCAATTAATTTATATTGTAGATGACATGGTGTGTGGTGTCACACACAGAAGATCATGTTATCAGTACCTTATAAATTATAAACAGTAGCTCACGACCATGATGGAAAGGAACAAACCATTGGAAGGTCGTAGTGTAATTAGGTATTAGTTTATCTTGACTATATAATTACACTAGTACACTCAGAGTGTATTGAGTAGGACCATTTGAGGTCGTTTCTTTTATACTGACTTTATAAAGAAACAAAGACCTCGGTTATTATGGAAGTGTGTGCTCTTAATCCTAATGTAATAACAAGCACATATATTTGATATTTATTTCTTTAATTTATCAATGGGTGAGATTTAGTTCGTTGAATCAATAAACCCGATAAGTTGGGAAATGGTATCACTTATAGTGTGTGTTGTTGATTATAGAAGGAAACTGTGTCCTAGAGATACTAGGTTGATAATGTCCCCAAGAGGAGCTCATAAGGATTGTCATGTTAAACCCTGCAGGTGGACTTAGTCCGACATGACGATAAGGTTGAGTGGTACTACTCTTGGACTTAGACATTAATTAAATGAGTTGTCAGTAACTCACTTAATTAGTGGACATTCGATATCTTAAACACAGGGAGACTAACACACTCATAATAAGAAGGAGCCCAAAAATGTAATTTGGGATTGGTGCGGTAGTTCAATGATAGTTCTCTAGTGGAATGAATTATCATTGATAAAATTAAGTTGTGTGTTCGGGGCGAACACGGGATGCTTAATTTTATCGGGAGACCAAAACCAATTCCTCCTCTCGGTCCCTATCGTAGCCTCTTATTTATAGAGTTCTATACCCACCTTCTATACCCACCAATAAGGGGCCGGCCAAGCTAGCTTGGGAACCAAGCTAGGGCCGACCTAGGTTGGTCGGCCCTAGCTTGAACCCAAGCTAGTGGGGCCGGCCAAATTAAATTAAAAAGGGATTTTAATTTTAGTTTTTATTATGTGGAAGAAATAATTTTTTTAAAGAGAATTAAAATTAAAATATCTCTCTTGTAAAAGATCTACAAAAGATTAAAGAAAGAGATTAGATCTCTTTCCTTATTTGTAGATTGATGAGTTATTTTATTTTCTCTTTAAAAATTATCCACATGTTGATAAAATTAAAATTATAGAAATTTCCTTTATCAACCATGAAGAGATTTTTAAAGAGAAATTTTATTTTTAAAATTTCCGGAAACAAATTAGGAAGTTTTAATTTGTTGATTAAAACTTGTCTAATTTATTTCCTCTAGAAGTGGCCGGCCATTAGAGATTAAATTGGGAAATTTTATTTATTTTTTCTCAATTAAATCATGTCAAGGAAATTAAGGAAATTTTATTGTAATTAAATTTCCTAATTTGCCTAGGCCAAGGAATATAAAAGAAGGGGTGAGGGTGCCTTCACAAGACACAACATCTATTATTCCTCTCCCTCTTTTGTTCCTTGGTGTGGCCGGCCAACCTCTCCCTCTCTTCCTCTTGTGGTGGCCGAACCCTACCCTTCTATTGGAGCTTTTGTGGTGGCCGGATACTACTCGGAGAAGAAGAAGAAGAAGGAGAGAAAGCTAGCATCTCTTGGAGCTTGGTTAGTATTTTGTTTTTCTTCCTTGGTGAAGCTTCCTCTTTGTTGGCCGAACCTAGCTAGGAGGAGAAGAAGGTGATTGGTGGTTTCTCGTCTCGGAAGATCGTTGCTCACACAACGTCCGAGGTTAGAAGAGGAATACGGTAGAAGATCAAGAGGTTTTTCTACAAGGTATAACTAGTAAATTTTATTTCTGCATCATGCTAGTTATTTATGGAAATAATACCAAATACAAGAGGCTTACGTTCTAGAATTTCGAATATGTTTTTTTTTCGAAGTTGTGTTCTTTTGTTTCTTTCTTTTCCTTGTGATTTGATTGTTCTCTTTGGTTAACCTAAAGTTATTTTAGGAAATTAAATATTAGCTTTCTATTAAAGGTTTTGTCTAGTCGGTGGTGGTTGCTCCCATATCCAAGAAGGCCATGTGCCTCGCCACGTCAGTACTGGGAACCTTTTATGGAAATTAATATTTAATGGAATTAATAACTTAAGGAGACTTGGGTCGAACGTGTTAAGTTTCGCAGGAGATCCAAGTCAAAACCTAAAAGAACAAATAGGTTAAGTTTTGGATCAAACGTGTTAAGTTCCGCAGGCGATCCAAAATTTAATTTAAAAGAACACATGGTAGCTAGGAAAAGGTTCAGACCTTTGTACAAAATTTTTGTACAGTGGAACCTATAGGTTTTCCGAGTAGCAACCAACAGTTTGAACAGATGGGAGCAAAACAAATGCCCCGTTATTAACAAGTGGTCGCAAGAGTCGTGCTTGCTTATACTTCGCACTGGGGTGAGAGTCTAGAAAGCCGACCGGGAGGTCATTGGTCGCGAGAGCAGCTTATAACTCGCACTGAAACGAGAGTCTGGATCCCAACCAAGAGGTCGTTGGTCACGAGAGTCTGGAACCTAACCGAGAGGTCATTGGC
The DNA here is from genome assembly GCF_018446385.1 of Zingiber officinale. Taxonomy (NCBI): domain Eukaryota; kingdom Viridiplantae; phylum Streptophyta; class Magnoliopsida; order Zingiberales; family Zingiberaceae; genus Zingiber; species Zingiber officinale. The sequence continues at coordinate 99,438,036 of NC_055995.1, read as the reverse complement.
CGCGAGAGCATGCTCTCTTGTAACTCGCGTTGGGACGAGAGTCTGGAACCTGACCGGGAGGTCGTTGGTCACGATAGCATGCTCGCTTATAACTTGTACTGAGGCGAGAGTCTGGAACCCAACCGAGAGGTTGTTGGTCATGAGAGCATGCTCACTTATAACTCGCACTGAGGTGAGAGTCTGGAACCCAACCGAGAGGTCGTTGGTCTCGAGAGCATGCTCGCTTATAATTCACTCTAAGGTGAGAGTCTGGAACCCGACCGAGAGGTCGTTGATCGTGAGAGCATGCTCGCTTATAACTCGCCCTAAGGTGAGAGTCTGGAACCCGACAGAGAGGTCGTTGGTCGCGAGAGCATGCTCACTTATAACTCGCCCTAAGGTGAGAGTCTGGAACCTGACCTAGAGGTCGTTGGTTGCGAGAGCATGCTCGCTTATAACTTACACTGATGTGAGAGTCTGGAACCTGACCGAGAAGTCATTAGTCGTGAGAGCATGCTCGCTTATAACTCGCGCTGGGGTGAGAGTCTGGAACCTAACCGAGAGGTCGTTGGTTGCAAGAGCATGCTCTCTTATAACTCATGCTGGACGAGAGACTTAAACCTGACCGAGAGGTCGTTGGTCGCGAAAGCACGCTCGCTTATAACTCGCGCTAGGGAGAGAGTTTGGAACCCGACTGAGAGGTTGTTGGTCACGAGAGCATGCTCACTTATACCTCCTTTTCATTTCCTTGTCGGTCTTTGGGAACTACAAAACCATATTTAAGTATCAAAAGAATCTTAAAATCAATTTTAAAAAATACTTCCATGCGTTTCTTCCATAACACGAATTCTCCCTCGAACTTTAGCGGGCAGATGCTCGGTTCGGCCATCATCTCGAGCTTCAGTCGGCGGTTAGTCCTTCTAAGGAGAACTTGACTCTGATACCACTTATTAGGACCCGTGCAACCAGCAAGAGAGAGGTGAATTGCATGTTAAAAACAACATGAACCTTTCTCAATCTTCCAACTCATATTAGTAGCATACTTTATAAAAAAAAATTTAACAACTAATAAATTAAATACACTAAGGAGTTACTTGGTTACAACCTAAATGGTTGTTAATCCAAGACAGAAAAGAGTACTGAAAAGATGTCCTTCGTGTAGGCGGAGAAGTCTATTACACTCGTTGAACGCTCAGAAATGTGCTAAGAAATGAATACTGGAGTTGTTGTTAATTTTCTAACTCTAGGGGTCTATTTACAACCCCTGAAAAATTCTATCCGAGACTGGAAGGCACCCCAGCAAGACAAGCGAGGATAAGACTTTATCCTCGCTAACGATCACCTTCAAATGATTGAAGGCGCCTTCCATGAAAGCTTGAAGGTGCCTTCCACCAGAAAGGCGTGAGGGCGCCTCCAGCAGCATTGGAGGTGCCTCCAGCAGCTCCGTTTTACTCTTCTGCTGCTCCGTTCACTTGGGTGATTTCGTCCAACCGGAATTGGGCTCACCCGGACCCATCTTTCGATTTTCTCCTCGAGCAAGCTTCCTCCAAGACTTCTCATCCCTTGAACGTCATGCACGTCCTTCTCGTCTACCGGTGTACTCTTCCGCAGCACCTCGTCCCTTGAATGCACTGAGCCCGTCGGCTCTCTTCCCGTGTCATCGTTCTCGCTAGCTACATCTTCCGCTCGACTTTTTGTGTTCCTAAGCTCCTGCTCGCTTATACCTCCTTTTCATTTCCTTGTCGGTCTTTGGGAACTACAAAACCATATTTAAGTATCAAAATAATTTTAAAATCAATTTTAAAAAATACCTCCATGCGTTTCTTCCATAACACGAATTCTCCTTCGAACTTTAGCGGGCAGATGCTCGGTTCGGCCATCATCTCGAGCTTTAGTCGACGGTTAGTCCTTCTAAGGTGAACTTGACTCTGATACCACTTATTAGGACCCGTGCAACCAGCAAGAGAGAGGTGAATTGCCTGTTAAAAACAACATGAACCTTTCTCGATCTTCCAACTCAAATTAGTAGTATACTTTATATAAAAAAAATTTAACAACTAATAAATTAAATACACTAAGGAGTTAATTGGTTACAACCTAAATGATTGTTAATCCAAGACAGAAAAGAGTACTGAAAATATGTCCTTCGTGTAGGCGGAGAAGTCTATTACACTGGTTGAACGCTCAGAAATATGCTAAGAAATGAATACTGGAGTTGTTGTTAATTTTCTAACTCCAGGGGCCTTTTTACAGCCCCTGAAAAATTTTATCCGAGGTTGGAAGGCACCTCCAGCAAGGCAAGCGACGATAAGACTTTTTCCTCGCTAACGACCACCTTCAAACCATTGAAGGCGCCTTCCATGAAAGCTTGAAGGTTCCTTCAATAGTTTGAAGGTGCCTTCCACCAGAAAGGCGCGAGGGCGCCTCCAGCAGCATTGGAGGTGCCTCCAGTAGCATTGGAGGCACCTCCAGCAGCTCCGTTTTACTTTTTCGCAGCACCTCGTCCCTTGAATGCACTATGTCCGTCGGCTCTCTTCCCGTGCCATCGTTCTCGCTAGCTACATCTTCCGCTCGATTTCTTGTGTTCCTAAGCTCCTGCACACTTAGACACAAGGATCAAATATACAGGAGCTAACTTAATTTGATTGACCACATCAAAACTACCATGGGGTACTAACAGAACGTTGAAGAACTCGTGGTTAGACTTTGAATTGAAGAAGACAATAAGAGTTCGGAGAGGAAATTGTTCTCTCAGATTACTGTGAAAGCCAATGTGGTCGAGCACGGTCAAAACTCAAAACAAAAGAAATACACTCTAAAGGAGATGATGAGCACCCTTCTATTAAGCTCTGACTGCCAGAGTTCATGAGGGGAGAAGCTGTGTTAACAACTAATTATCTTTTAAATAAGGTGCCCCAAAATAAAATAAATAAGAGTCTTTATGAGTTGTGGAATAGAAGACAATAATTCTATAAATATTTGCGAATAAGTTTTGGTACTTAATCCGTAAATGATTAAGATAGAACCAAAGACGGTTTATTGCATATTTATTGGATATACACAAATAGTATTGCGTATCAATTTTTTGTGCATGAGTCACAAATACCGAATATACACAAAAACTCAATAATAGAATCGAGAAATGCCTCATTTTCTAGCATGTGTTTCCATATAAGACCCGAGAGGAAGCTAGCTCCTCAAAATTGGCATATAAAACACAAGGTGAAGATGATGATGAGGAACCAATCAAGCTTGAGCTTAGATGGAGAAAAAGAGCTTGGGTAGAAAAATCCTACGGATTGGATTTTATCACTTCATGTTGGAAAGTGAACCCTGAAGTTATTCAAAAGTAGTAAGTTCTGATGGACCTCACTGGAGAGAGGCAATTGTATCTGAGATAGAATCTATCTTGTAAAATCACACTTGGAAACTTAAGGATCTTCCTCCAGGAAGTAAACCACTAGGTTACAAGTAAATCTTCAAGAAGAAAATGAAGTCAAATTGTACAATTGATAAGTATAAGGCCAGATTGATAATCAAAAGATACCGACAGTGAAAAGGTCTTGATTACTTTGATACATATTATCTGGTGTCGAGAATAACTTTTATTAGAGTGTCGTTGGCTATTGCAGCTCTATGAAATCTCGAAATATATCAAATGGATGTAAATACAACCTTTCTAAATAGGGATTTAGAAGAGGAAATATACATGGAGCAACCTAAAGGGTTTTTTATACCAGGACACAAAAACAAAGTTTATAGATTGGTGAAGTCATTATATGGCTAAAACAAGCACCAAAGTATTGTGACATGAGAAATTTGATAATGTCAGAAGTAATATGGATTTAAATTAATGAATGTGATAAATGCGTCTACATGAAAGTCACAGAGAATGACTACGTCATCTTGTGCCTATATGTAGATGACATATCATTGGGAGTAATGATAAGATAATCAAATCCACTAAAGATATGTTAAATTCAAGATTTGACATGAAAGACATAGATCTAACTAATGTATTCTAGGAATCAAACGGATAACGACAACGAGATCGAGAGTGTGAGTCAGCATTTGGCACCTCTTTCTAAACCTGCACAGAATCAATTTGTTTATTTATTTATTTATTTATTATTATTATTATTATTATTTTGTATTTTCTTCTCTTTTGTGTTATCCTCTTAAACAAGGTGGTCTTCGACTATGTTTCCAACTGTCTCAGATGGAATCCACAATGGAACAACCGAATCAGAGCTAGCAATGGGCTGAATGGGTCCAGACTTAAAATGGGTCATGCTGTGCTAGATCCGGCCTGTTCCCCACAAGTCAGATTGGACCAGGGCAGCTCAGCTTGCGAACTCGGCCGTGTTGAGCTTAACACAAACTTAGGCCCAGCACAATCACGTGCTAAGACTAATAGTTGAAACATTAATATTAAAAGACAAATAGATCTCGTCTCGACTCGACCCAATCCGGATCTAAGCTGAACATTGAATACAGTATCGGATTAATTCGGCTCAAATCAACCATGAATTCATGGGCCGGTTATAGCTTATCATTTTTTCCCCGAATTTAATCATATTGATTGTTTGGTCATTAATTTTATTGATTATCTTCACTTATAGTTTTCTTATTTTACACACCGATACAATGTATCTATCTGTCTGTCTATATTCATACATTAAGCATTGAATACATTAATCGAGAAAAACAGTAAAAGGGAAGAATATCTTGCAATATAATTAGGAAGAAATGGAATTAAAAACCCGATTAATGTGTCATGAAATCTCTTTATACAATTAAAATTTCCTTCTTTTTTTGTTCTTTGTTCATATACGATTATATATTTCTCACTTATCTCAAAGCATCGGCGTAGATTTATCTATATATATATATGATATATCCCTTTGCTCTCCAATAAGTCGATAGATCTCTCACACATGGCTCAAACCCTAATCCTCTCCGCTTTAGCTGCGGCCTTCTTCTTCATTCAAGGTTCGTTGTTAATTGGAATTGAGATTCGGTTGATCTTTAATTATACAATGTGTGGTTACAGTCGTTGAATGTGTTGTTGCAGTTGCGAATTCTGCTAGGTTGACGATAAAGAACAACTGTGCGTACACCATCTGGCCCGCCACTCTCACCGGCGGCGGCACTCCGCCGATCGACGATACCGGCTTCGAGCTCGCACCGCGGGCGTCGAAGTCTGTGACGGCGCTGCCCAAGTGGTCGGGCCGCGTGTGGGCCCGGACGCATTGCTCGACCGATCCGTCGTCGGGCCGGTTCTCGTGCCTCAGCGGCGACTGCGGTAGCGGGGTGGTGGAGTGCAGGGGCGCCGGCGGAGCGGCGCCGTCCACGCTGGTGGAGTTCACGATGCAGGGCTATGACGGGCGGGACTTCTACGACGTGAGCTGCGTCGACGGCTTCAATCTGCCGGTGGCGGTGGCGCCGGTGGCGAGGGAGGGGTGCAACTTCACCGACTGCCCGGTGGACCTTAACGCGATCTGCTTGCCGGAGCTGCAGGCGAAGGCTCCGAGCGGAGCGGTGGTGGGATGCAAGAGCGCGTGCTTGGCGTTCGACACCGACAGATACTGCTGCAGAGGAGAGTACGGCGGAGGACCGAAGGCGTGCCCGCCGACGAACTACTCGCAGTTCTTCAAGAAGGAGTGCCCGCGGGCATATAGCTACGCCTACGACGATGGGACCAGCACCTTCACATGCAGCAATACCGATTACGTTATTACCTTCTGCCCTTGAAAATACTCTTTAAAAAGCACTAAAACTTAAGAATACAATTTATTTATATATATATATATATTTATTGTATTCTTAAGTTTTAGAGCTTACTTTTCAGAATAAAATGATATAAAATTTCGTGGGTTTTGTTAATTTAATTTGCATATGACTGGATAGAAATTATCGTGAGATAATAAATCTAAGAACCGCTTGAATAAGTCTCTCGGTAGCTTAAAGTCTATGTCCCTGGAGTAATGTATTATGATAAAATATTTAAATTATCATTTAGATATTCATGATTCGAATCCTAACTTTAAAAAAAAAAAAAAATTAAAAGGGGTAATGATTCTCAATTAGGGGCGAGGCGATCCGGATTTGATGGAGATAAAATAACGAAGGTTGGAGCAAATATTTTAATAATAAACCTTTTGATGTTCTTTGAAGTCCTCGTTATCGTTATATCAATTGATACATGTTATAAGGTTATAACAAGTAAATCTAGAACATGACATGGTAATTAAAATTAAAATAATATGGTGGTTAAAGTCAGAATAGAAGGACATTTTATACTTAGTTCTGTTCATCATCTAATCTCAAAATTCTTGAGTCTTGCCTGTGCAGTTCTGAAGCATGGCGTTTGCATTCAGTCAAGGATAAGGATTTTAAGGTTTTATTATGAAGTTAAAGAAATAAATGTGCTCGGTCAGTAAACAACAGACTAGGTTCAAAGGATCTCAGTCGGATAAATGTTGGTCGAATATAAAAATATTTAACATCCCAAAGATCTTAATATATGATCGTCCGAATAAAGGTAACCAAACATAAGGCTCACTGTGTACGCCCGGCAGGGCAAAGTCCGGCCGAACTTAAAGAAACTTAGCCTCACAAAGATCTTAATACACGATTGGCCGGATAAAGGCCGACCGAACATAAGGCTTACTGTATACTCCTGGCCGGGCAAAGTCCGACCGGGCTTAAAGATACTTAGCCTCACAAAGATCTTAATACACGATCGGTCAGATAAAGGTCGACTGAACATAAGACTCGCTTTGTACGTCCTGTTGGACAAAATCTGGCTGGGCTTAAAGACACTTAGTCTCATAAACTTCTTTATATTAGGTCGGTCGGATAAAGGCTGGTCGAACATAGGGCTCGCTGTGTACACCCGGCCGGGCTCAAAGACACTTAGTCTTACAAAATCTTAATATGCGATCAGCCGGATAGGCCAGTCCAACAGAAGGCTCTATGTGTCGCCTGGCCGGGCAAGGACCAAGCGGGCTTAAAGACACTTAGCCTCAAAATTTTCTTTATACTAGATCGGCCGAATAAAGATTGGTCGAACAGAAGGCTGTATGTGTACGCCCGACTGGACAAAGACTGGGCGGGCTTAAAGACACTTAGCCTCATAAATTTCTTTATACTAGATCGGTCGGATAAATATTGGTCGAATAGAAGGCTCTATATGTACGTCCAGCCGGGCAAACACTGGGTGGGCTTAAAGATACTTATCCTTATGAAACTCTACATATACGGTCGACCAAGCAAAGGTTGATCGGGTCTAAGTTACTTGATGTTATATTGTCTCTAAAATAAAAACTCTAATATACATAACTTATCATATGGTTCCTTGAATATGTATTTGGCATACTATGGGCATTATACTAGTCTCTGAATAGGTCTTTACAATATTTAGCACATGATAGAGCAGATCGATACTAATACAGGTTAAAGGTGATTTATTTCATAGGGCTTACTATAAATGCCCGACCAAATGAAAGATCAGCCCGAAATGGATTCAATGAAAGGCATTCCAGTTAAGCAGCTGACTTAAAGACCGACTAAGATATATTTAGCAGACAAGCGGTAGACAACATTCTGACATGATATCAAAGTTGTTGAGGAATATTCCTTGGAGATTTCCTCACTAATTGATTTGTTACAACAATATATCTCAACAACCTCATCAAAGGCCTAAGACATAAATAATAAAAGAGGTACATCTGTAGGTAAAAAGAAGATTCCTCAGACTATCATTGTCAATCACTCAAACTGTACTCTTTCCATCACCTAACAAACTCTGACACGGGGGGTCATCCCACGATCATAGACTCATAGAGGTTGTGAGAGTGATATATAAAGGGGGATTCTTTCTGATGGCAAGGTGTTGGTACAGTTTCACACTAACAGTCTAACTCAGATTTTGATAAATAACAAGTAAGTTAAGTTAGGTTTTGTTATAATCTAACCACTTAATTAAGTGTCCAGGAAATCCAGCTAGGTCAACGAACCGACCGGATAGTTGGTACGAAATCCAATTAGGTCAACGGACCGACCGAATAGATGGTACGAAATCCAGCTAGGTCGACGGGCGGATCGGATAGCTGGTACGAAGTCTAAATAGGTCGACGGACTGACCGGATATCTGACAAGAAGTCCAGCTAGGTCAACGGGACGACCAGATAGCTGGCATGAAGTCCAGACAGGTCAACAGGCTGACCGGATGTCTGAAAAACTGATAAGTTAAGGTAAGTCACTAGAAGAGAGTGACCAAGTGAGGACGTGTCCCGATTGGTGGGACAGTAGGCGTCGGTCTAGTTTAGGTCCATTTGGGATCCCTAAACTGAGACTTTGATTAGTTCCCGGTTTAGTGAGGACTGGAACTAATTACTACTCTTTAATTATAATTATGCTAAACTTATCTTACAGGTTTATTGGACTAACATTGTTCTGCAGGACAAATGAGGGAAATTGCCTTTGAGTGAATAGTGCTCGAAGGCGCCTTCTAGGCGCCTTCCATGGCCATAGAAGGTGTCTTCCGCAGGATAAACTTGGATGTTGTCATGGGTAAGAGCCGAGACGTTCGGGATAGAGTTTGACCAGTTGAAGGCGCCTTCCACAGCCTATATAAGGCAGGCTCGACCAAGCAACCAAGAACAACACTTATACGAGCTACTACGCGTCCATTTGAGGCTTCGACCGCTTCGAGCTCCTACTATGATTCTGCTATAAAGTTGTTACGTCCGACGACTGCTTTGAGGACTTCCCATCGTGACAGGCAGACCGAACGAGGGCTTTCACATCAATTCCTAAAGTGTCGGTAACAAGATTTCTAGTTGTAATTAAATTCTACAAATGGAAAGTGTAGTTTGTTACACTTCTCCAAACTTTTTTGTATTCGATTCTCTCTTCGGAGGTACCGGAAGAGGTTTTCAGTAGATTACGCATCGATAGGTCTGCGAGACATAGGCCTTGGAGTAGGAGTCGCCGAAGCCTCCAAACTAAGTAAAACCACTCGTGTTTTCCTGTGTTGTTCGTCCTTTTAATTTCCACTGTGCATACTCATGATTTCAAAATAAAAAAATATGAGTTTTTGAAAATCACATGATTGACCCCACCCCCTCTCACATGCGATCGATCCAACAAGTGGTATTAGAGCAAGTTCTGCTCTGAATTGGTGCAACCACCAATCAAGCCAAGGGGAATTATTTTATTTTCTTTTAGGATTTCAGTTTTTCGTATTTTATTTGAATTGGTAAAGTTTACCTCTTCAAACAATTCTTTCTTGTTTGATTTTTACTCGAAGTTGGTACAACACAACTCGAGTCGTCGATATTTCTTTTTTTTACTTCAAACTCTACTAATCCAAGACCTAGCCTTGGGACATTCCTTCTGATTTTTTTTGCAAGAAAATGGATCATAAAGATATGCTTGGATGAAACATCAACGAACCACCACCATACGATCAATAATTTCAACTACTAGAGACAAGGGATGGAGTGCTTCTTAGGAAGAAAAAATATTGAGTACTTGCTGATATTAAAAAGGGCTTCTCGGGACTCAGAGTTGAATAAAAAGGTAACTGAGTCAATTTGTACTATTTTACCTAACAATATTTTATGTAGATTAAAAAGGTTCGAGAATGCATACGAGCTTTGGACCCAATTGATCAAGCTTCACGAGGAGCCATTGTGTAACGCCCGAAAATTCTCAAACTTGCATTAGAATTATTCTATGATTTTTCTGAAATTTTTAGATATTTTTCCGGAATTTTCCGAGTAGCGGAAGTAGCAAAAATGAATAGAAAAGTAAAATGGGTTAAGCGGGAATCGAACCCGGGACCTCTCGGGTCCGCTAAACCTTTAGTTAGCCTTAGTAATCGGTGAACCCAGCAGGGCCGTGCTGAAAGAATGAGGAACCAATTATATTTATATTGGAGTTGAGTTCAATAATCCACTTAATATAAATAGGAAACTTAAAGAGGGTTTGGTTTATTTTATTTTGGTTCGGCACATCCTTCTCCACCGAAACCCTCTCACGCCACCTCTCCCGTTTCCTCCTCCTTCTTTCGGCGCCACACCAAGGAAGACCTAGGGTTCTTTCTCTAGGGCCCCAAGGACACTTTCCGGCGACGATTTCGACACGAGGGCGCACTCCTTCGCGAGAGGAACGCATAGACGCGAGAAGTCTCTCGAAAGGGGCACCTCCACCGGAATTTCTAGCGATTAGATTTGTAAGAAATTTAGCGCACAAGGTAAGAAACCCCTCACCTGCAGTATAATAGCTACCGTTTGATTTTCTGTGCATTAGTTTAGTTATATGCGTATGTTTTCGACACATAGGGTGTATTTAACCCTCCTCGCAGGTTTAGGGATTTAGTGAGTACCTTTAGATGGGCCGGACACGTCTTTTCTCCTTCAGTTGGAGGTTTAGATGCTGTTGGGTGCCTAAAGGTAGTCTCCCTAATAGAGAAGGGAGTTAAAACACACTAGGTGTTCGATTAAATAACCAGCTTAGAGAAAGAATGCAACTTAGGCATTTTTATTAGCACAGTTGAATGCATTAGAAGCATCTAAATTAGTAAATCAGTTTATTCTAGCTTATATGGGACTACGGTCCAATGGGTGGGCTCCCACAGTCACCTCTAGATTCAGACAACCTAGCTCTAGGTCTGTGGGTAGTTGGGAAATTTAGTTCTAGACCCTAGTTCAGTTGGGATGTCTAGTTTCCCCTCCTTAGCATGTGTACACCAGCAAAGAAGGTCTTTAGACCTTTCTTACCAGTTGTATCCGTCCTGAGTAGAGTAAAATTTTTAATTAGCCCAGTTTTTCGCACAGTATAGTTTAGCATTATTGTGACGATCAGCCTTACAGCCAGTGCCCAGAAGGCGGGTCGTTACAGAGTGGTATCAGAGCAGTGTTCCATACTTCCTACACACACATCAGCATTGAACCTACAGCTTCCAAGTAAGAATACCTCTACTTTATTTATGCTCCTTGTTTTGTTATTACAGTTCATGTTTATATGCCTACTGTTTGTTAGTATGTGATAGTTTTTAAACATGATATCAGTAGTTATATAACTGTGATTACCTTAGTTATGTTATGTTCTCTATGTCTTTAGAAATGGCACGAGGACGCCCTAGAAGGGCACTAGCTCGAGCCCCAAGAAGAGGCGTTCGGTGGCTCCTCCGGACCTACGGCATTAGTGGCTCGATTCTGATGGCAGCTAGGCGACAGAAATAGCCACCTTAAAGGCTAATCGGCAGAATACACAGTCACACCGGAACCGAATTTGACGACTCCGTAGTCTTAGAGGTTCCACCACTCCAGCCTAAAGCAGCACCAGTAGTCCCAGAGGTGAGCCAAGAAAGGAAGCCTATCGATCCAGTGGCAGGGTCAAGCCAGAGAACTTCTCGGGCACTAGTGAACCATGGGATGCACAAGCCTGGTTCAAAACCTACTGGACTGGCCCGAACACGAGAAGGTGAAGTGTGCCTCCTTACGCACAGGGAGGACGCATGTGGTGGGAAAGAATCAGAACGAAGCGCCCAGTGAACCAGATGTCATGGGCTGACTTCGAGAAGGAGTTCTTCGAGGAGTTCTTTCACGTAAGGGTTACAAACCATCACTACGACGAGTTCACCGAGTTTCGTCAGGGCAACCTTTCAGTTGAGGAAGCCGTGAAGAAATTCAACAGGTTGGCTCGTCTATGCCCAGAGCTAGTCAGCACAGAGAAGGAACGAATCCGGTTGATGCTCAAGATGCCGAGGCCAGAGATAGCAGTGAACGTGGCTGGTGGAATACATAGGTCACAAACCACGGAGGAGTTAGTGAGCAGTGCCTTGACCACCAGAACAACATAAAGTAGCAGAAGCAAGTCTCCTCCGAGTCCAAAGGCCAAGGAAACTCTCACACTCGAAAGCAGCAAGACCACAGCTCTATCGGAAAGGGAACTCCAACAAGAAGCGCAATCGTGAAGTGACCCAAAAGGAGGACCATCTAGCAGCGACCCAGTTATCCAAAGTGTGCTACTTGTGGGAAATTTCACCGGGGTTTCTCGCAAGGGCACACGAGGATGCTTTGAATGTGGACAAGAAGGGCACATGGCCAAGCAATGCCCGAACAAGACCGGTCTTCCTCGACCACGAGATTCAGATGCAGCCCGGCTCGGTTATATCAGATGCAGCTCGGAAGGTCCACTTATCGGCCAGGCGGATTAGAAGCCCTCCAGCTATGGCGAATGCGAGGATCTACTCACTCACGGAGAGGCGAGCCAATACCTCGGCAGTTGTCACGGTCGATTAGCATTTTTCAAGATAGTGCTCTGCTCTATTTGATGGGCAACCCATTCATATATAGCCAGGGTGTTCTCCGAAAAATTAGAAATACCCTCAGAGGTACTCAGTGGTCAGTTTTTGACGGCACTACCTTCAGGAGAGATCATGGCATCCACGCACTGGCTTAGAGCAGTGCCGGTCATTATAGCAGACAGGGAACTCTTTTGTGATCTGATCCTGCTGGAAATGACTGACTACGACGTCATCCTTGGAATGGACTTCCTGATCAAATATGGTGCTTCCATAGAGTGCCGTAAACAGAAGGTCATATTCCAACCCGAAGCAGAGGCACAGTTCGAGTACATCGGAGAACCAAAGAGAAAAGCCAGAAAATCTCTCTCAGCTATGAAGGCACAGAAGTTGATGGATTCGGGATGTACGGGATACCTAGCACATGTAGTCAATACCAGCCAGGACAAGAACCAACAGCTAGCAGAGGTTCGAGTCGTATGTGACTACCCAGCAGTCTTCCCTGAAGAGTTACCAGGCTTAGCACCAGATAGGGAGATTGACTTTGAGATAGAGCTCTTCCCCGGCACCAATCCTATTTCCAAAGCGCCATATCGCATGGCTCCATCAGAACTGAAGGAACTTTAGGAGCAACTACAGGAGCTGCTTGACAAGGGTTTTATACGCCCTAGTCACTCACCATGGGGAGCGCCTGTGTTGTTCGTGAAGAAGAAGGATGGAAGCATGCGACTGTGCATATACTACAGATCACTGAACCAAGTCACAATCAAGAACAGGTATCCCCTTCCCAGAATCGATGACCTGTTCGACCAGCTGAAGGGAGCAGCAGTGTTCTCTAAGATAGATCTCAGATCAGGTTATCATCAGGTGAAGGTTAAAGAAGGGGATATACCCAAGACAGCGTTCAGAACCAGATACGGACACTACGAGTTCGTAGTCATGCCCTTTGGCGTGACCAATGCTCCAGCTACATTCATGGATCTCATGAACAGAGTATTCAGGGAGTATTTAGATAAGTTTGTTATTGTGTTTATCGATGACATTCTTATCTACTCAGGAAGAACACGCAGAGCACCTGAAACTAGTGTTGCAGACCCTTCAGCAGAACCAGCTATACGCCAAGTTCACGAAATGTGAATTTTGGCTAGATCAGATGTCCTTCCTGGGTCACATCATCTCCAACGATGGTATTATGGTAGATCCCAGCAAGATAGAAGAGTAAGTAACTGGAAGAGACCTAAGAACGCCAGCGAAATCAGGAGCTTTCTGGGATTAGCAGGATACTACAGAAAGTTTGTAGAGGACTTCTCCAGGATAGCCTCCCCACTGACAGCTCTTACCAGAAAGAACAGGAAATTTCAGTGGACAGAGGACTGTGAGTACAACTTCAGCGAGCTAAAAAGGAGATTGACCAGTGCTCCCATTTTGGCTCTACCATACAACACCAGCAGCTTTGACATCTATAGTGATGCCTCTAAGATGGGACTAGGAGCAGTACTGATGTAAAACGGCAAGGTGATCGCCTATGCCTCCAGACAACTCAAGGATTATGAGAAGAATTACCCTACTCATGACCTTGAGCTTGCAGCAGTAGTGTTCGCTCTCAAAATTTGGAAACATTACTTATATGGAGCTCAGTGCAGAGTGTATACAGATCATCAGAGTTTGAAGTACTTCTTCACTCAGAAGGATCTGAATATGCGACAGCGCAGATGCCTTGAGCTGGTCAAAGACTACGATATAGACATCCTCTACCATCCAGGGAAAGCCAATAAGGTAGCCGACGCACTTAGCAGAAAATCCAGTGCTACCTTATTATCTCTTACAGCCATGTCACCGCCCCTCCAGAAGGAGATCGTAGATTTCGGTCTAGAACTCATCGTGGGACAGCTCTCTACTATGACCTTAGAGTCTACTTTGCTTGGTGATATTCAGTCAGCTCAGGAGCAGGACCCTGAAATTCAGAGAATCAAGCAAGGGCTAGCAGAATCAGAAAGTAGAGAATTCAGAGTGTCCGATAGCGGGGTGGTGTATTTTGGTGACAGACTCTGTGTTCCAGACCAGGAGGAGATACGGAGACAGATTTTAGATGAGGCTCACAAGACTCCCTATGCGATGCATCCAGGTTCCACCAAAATGTATCAAGACCTGAAGAAACATTTTTGGTGGCCCGGGATGAAGCGAGACATCGCCAGATATGTTAGCACCTGCCTCACCGGTCAAGCGACCAGGAGGAGTTCTGCAGCCTATACAGATTCCCGAATGGAAGTGGGAGGATATCTCTATGGATTTCATAGTGGGACTACCAGAACCACGAATGGTTTTGACGCCATCCGGGTAATAGTCGGCAGTTGACTAAATCAGCCCACTTCTTAGCTATCAAGATATCCTACTCCATGAGAAGCTAGCTCGGTTGTATCTTGAGATTGTCGGACTACATGGAGTTCCACGGACCATCATTTCAGACAGAGACAATAGATTCACATCTGGGAGTGTGTACAGTCAATGTTGGGCACTAAGTTAAAGTTTAGCACAACATTCCATCCGCAGATGGCCGACGGAGCGAGTAAACCAGGTACTCGAAGATATGCTCCGAGCGTGTGCCCTAGACTTCAGGGGAAGTTGGTGCAAATATCTGAGCTTAGCAGAATTTGCATACAACAATAGCTATCAGACCACTATCGGCATGGCACCTTACGAGGCTCTCTATGGGCGGAGGTGTAGATCTCCAATCTGCTGGTATGAGAGTGGTGAACAGAAAGAACTAGAACTTCAGACAGATCTAGTAGCAGATACCACATCCGCCAGAGGATAGAGACAGCTCAGAGCCGCCAGAAGAGCTATGCTGATACGCGGCGCAGACCCTTAGAGTTTTCAGTTGGGGATTCAGTGTTCCTCAGAGTGGCTCCCATGAAGGGAGTAATGCGTTTTGGGAAAAAGGGCAAGCTAAGTCCCAGATATGTGGGACCATACCTTATCAGCAGGAGAGTGGGCAAGGTAGCATATGAACTAGAGCTACCCCAGGAAATGTCAGCTGTCCACAACATATTTCATGTCTCTATGCTGAAGAAGCATACCCCAGATGCCACCCAGGTGATTGAGCCCCAGTCGGTACAGATCCGCGAGGACCTCAGCTATGATAGTCGGCCTATTCAGATAATAGACCGAGCAGTTAAGAAATTGCGGAACAAGGAAGTATCATTAGTCAAAGTCATTTGGCACAGTCACACAGCAGAAGAGGCAACTTGGGAGTTGGGAGACAGAAGCTAGCATGAGACAGAAGTACCCAGAATTATTCTAAGTTCGAGGATGAACTTTTTATAAGGTATGGGGGATTGTAACGCCCGAAAATTCTCAAACTTGCATTAGAATTATTTTATGATTTTTCTGAAATTTTTAGATATTTTTCCGGAATTTTTCGAGTAGCGGAAGTAGCAAAAATGAATAGAAAAGTAAAATGGGTTAAGCGGGAATCGAACCCGCGACCTCTCGGGTCCGCTAAACCTTTAGTTAGCCTTAGTAACCGGTGAACCCAGCAGGGCCGTGCTGAAAGAATGAGGAACCAATTATATTTATATTGGAGTTGGGTTCAATAATCCACTTAATATAAATAAGAAACTTAAAGAGGGTTTGGTTTATTTTATTTTGGTTCGGCACATCCTTCTCCACCGAAACCCTCTCACGCCACCTCTCCCGTTTCCTCCTCCTTCTTTCGGTGCCACACCAAGGAAGACCTAGGGTTCTTTCTCTAGGGCCCCAAGGACACTTTCCGGCGACGATTTCGACACGAGGGCGCACTCCTTCGCGAGAGGAACGCATAGACGCGAGAAGTCTCTCGAAAGGGGCACCTCCACCGGAATTTCTAGCGATTAGATTTGTAAGAAATTTAGCGCACAAGGTAAGAAACCCCTCACCTGCAGTATAATAGCTACCGTTTGATTTTCTGTGCATTAGTTTAGTTATATGCGTATGTTTTCGACACATAGGGTGTATTTAACCCTCCTCGCAGGTTTAGGGATTTAGTGAGTACCTTTAGATGGGCCGGACACATCTTTTCTCCTTCAGTTGGAGGTTTAGATGCTGTTGGGTGCCTAAAGGTAGTCTCCCTAATAGAGAAGGGAGTTAAAGCACACTAGGTGTTCGATTAAATAACCAGCTTAGAGAAAGAATGCAACTTAGGCATTTTTATTAGCACAGTTGAATGCATTAGAAGCATCTAAATTAGTAAATTGATTTATTCTAGCTTATATGGGACTACGGTCCAATGGGTGGGCTCCCACAGTCGCCTCTAGGTTCAGACAACCTAGCTCTAGGTTCAGATAACCTAGAAACAGCAATTTAGAACAGTTTAGCTATACTCAGTATTTTACTTTTCAGTTGGCACTGTACTGGATTAGATATCCATTGGGCTGGGCTCCCATAGTCGGTCCCTAGATTTAGATAACCTAGTAGCTCTACTAAATTCGAGACTTGCAACCCCGGGTCTAGTTAGAGATGCGCGCATAGCACGTACAGTTGCCGGACCCATCAGCAGCATGTTTAGTATTTTCACTTATTATATGTATATGGTTTTCAACCTTTCATAAAGTAGTTCGTGAATTCAGTACAGTTCTAGCAGTAGCTCAGTATTAGCGTAGCTCAGTTCTTAGTATCAGCTTAGTTTTTCCCTGTGAATATGCATGATGACTTTATGCTCAGCTTTAGATATGCCATGATTGTATGCTTCTATGCCATGTCATGCTTAGTTTATTCAGTATATCCAGCATATGTTTTAAACAGTATGATTTGAAATCATATTTGCATCGTTGCATATTTTTGTGAGGTAGATGGTTTCTTACTAAGTTTTTTAGCTTATAGATACTACTTTTCTTATACTGCAGATAAAGGTAAAGGAAAAGTGGACCAGTAGCGGAGGCTGGAGGTCAATGCAGATCACGCAGGAACTGGAATAAAAGATTCTAAGGGATTTTAGCAAGTTTTACTTAAGCATCAGAACTTTACAGTATTTTATTATTTGCACTCTAGTTGTTAATCACTATGAATTAGTTAGCTATGCACTCTATTATGCTTAGAACCCTTCTCTTATGATGTGAGAATGTTAGTTTCCATTGTTAGAGTGTTTCCTAGCCTTGTTAGAATTGTTGTGTGAGGTTTTGGCACGCCAAAGTGCTGAAATCAGAGTCCCCGGACGAAATCAGAACTCTGATCGGTCTCCAGACCGATCAGAGCCTGGGCAGTGCCACTGGATCGGTCAGCCGACCGATCCAGTACGATACAGTAGCGTTCCAGGAGAGCTTCAGGTGCCTGGATCGGTCAGCCGACCGATCCAGACATACCTGGATCGGTCTGCCGACCGATCCAACCACACCTGGATCGGTCAATCGACCGATCCAGTTGGGAACAGAACGACCGCAGCTCCGATCGATCTGTGGATCGATCGGCAGGTCTGTGGGTAGTTGGGAAGTTTAGTTCTAGACCCTAGTTCAGTTGGGATGTCTAGTTTCCCCTCCTTAGCATGTGTACACCAGCAAAGAAGGTCTTTAGACCTTTCTTACCAGTTGTATCCGT
The DNA here is from genome assembly GCF_018446385.1 of Zingiber officinale. Lineage (NCBI taxonomy): Eukaryota > Viridiplantae > Streptophyta > Magnoliopsida > Zingiberales > Zingiberaceae > Zingiber > Zingiber officinale. Next base: position 99,420,170 of record NC_055995.1, on the reverse strand, counting down.
CCTGAGTAGAGTAAAATTTTTAATTAGCCCAGTTTTCCGCACAGTATAGTTTAGCATTATTGTGACGATCGGCCTTACAGCCAGTGCCTAGAAGGCGGGTCGTTACACATTGAAGCTAGAGGATCAAGTCAAAAGTGAATCCAGACTCGAGTTAAACCCAACGGAGAAGATTACAGAATTAGAGGTTGCGCTTAATGTTAGTAATATTTATCAAAATACCCCTGTTAGTAGTAGTTTAAAAAATATGCATGTTAATTTAGATATTTCTAAAAATATACATGAAAATAGTGTATTTGACAATACTTTCAAAAATACCCCTAGGATATTATCTAATAAAATAAATCTAATTAATTTAAAAAATTTAGAAAATTCAAAAATAATTAATAACCCTAAAAATTCATGACCAAATCAATATAGACAAAATCAACATATTTCTTAACATAACATTTAATAATATAGATAAAATCAATTTGAGTAATTCTACTCCTAATAAAAATTCAACTAATAATACTAAAAATATAGCTTTACACAAAAATAATTCAAACAAATTAACAAATTCAGAAAAATTAAATATTAATCTTAAAAATTCAAATTTAAATTTAAACAAATCTGAAAATTTAAATGATAATAATGACAAAGCTAATATTGATCTAGATAAAATTAATAAATTTCTTAATAAAAGATAATTCAATTAATTTAATAAATTTAAGATTAAAAATTAATAAAAACTTAAATAATCTTTTAAACAAAGATAACTTAACCCGTTTAAAAAATTCAAAATTCAAAATTAATAAAAAGATAAATATTAAAGATAATTTTTAAGGAAAGACAATTTAACCAACTTAATTAATTCAAAATTAAAAACTTGAACTTACATTACAATTAATTAAAACTTAATTAAAAATCTGATTAACCTTAAAACAAAAGTTCAATAATTTAGAGGGGAGACATTAAACTAGTTGGCACCTCCAAAACAATAACTTATCTCGTAGGGTAATTAGGACTAGTTTAAAAAAGAACAAAAGTTTAACTTGACCAACAATACTGGTGAAGTTTTGGATGATAGTAAGTTAGAGAAACTCTGTTTATGCATGTCCAGGAAGATATGGCCTCGACCTGGTGCATTTGGCTTAGTGGAAATAATTGAAGTCACCCCTTACAGATCCTAACTAGTTAGACCAAGATTTTGCATTAAGTTTAGTGGATAGGACTATTTAGAAAATCTCGAAGACATGTCTACTCTAATGATGTCCAGGTGACTCACCATAGCCCAGAAGTTTATCCAAAGAATGTATATTTGTTGAGTCCAAAGCTAAACTTGAATCTAACACAAAGTTAAACCCAACCCTGAAATTGAACTTAACTTATCTCACAAAATCATAGGATTCCCTAATTGAAAATATAGATCGAGTGAGATAACTAACATAAAATATTTAAATTAAAATAAAATAAAATAAAACATAAATTAAAATTAAATTAAAATTAAAGCATATCAAATTAAATTTAATTTAAATTAAATTAAATTAAATTAAATTAAATTAAATTAAATTAATTTAAAAATTGGTTTTAAAAATTATTTTAAAAAATTGGTTTTCAAAAATTATTTTAAAAAATTATTTTTAAAAAAAATCTTCAAAAAACTATTTTTTAAAAAAAAAATCTTTTAAATTTTTTTAAAAAATATTTTAAAAAATTATTAAAAAATCCTTTAAAAAATCATTTTAAAAAATCATTTTTAAAATCCTTTTAAAAATCATTTTAAAAATATTTTTAAAAATTTATTCTAAAAATCCTTTTAAAATTTATTTTTAAAATCCTTTTAAAAATCATTTAAAAAAATTTATTATAATATTTTAAAAATTATTTTAAAATCATTTTTAAAAATTTTAAAAAAAAACTTAGACACATAATTTAAAACTTAAACCTTATTTAACAAATAATTAAATCAATTAAAATTTAATTAACTTAAACTTTAAGCTGTATTAAATAATTAATTAAAATTTAATTGAATTAAAAACTGCTCTTAACTTTACTTTAATTAAAACATTAACTTTACTCTAATTCACTTTAAACTTGGATTTACATTAAAAAGTTAATTAAAACTTAACCTTAATTTAACTTAATGACTTTAATTTCAATCGTTTATCAAAATCTTAACTTTACTTTAATTAAATCATAATTTATTAAAGATTGACTCAAGTTGAGTCTTAACTTTACTTAACTCTATTTAATAACTTTAATAAATTTAACTCAAACTTACAACTTAGTTAAACCTAACTCTACTTTAATCAATAATTTGTTTAAGTTAAACTTAAAATTAAAATTAATACTTTCACTAGTCAACTAACTCAATCAGTTAATATGAAATATAAGTTGTAAATTGTTTTAATCAAATAAGTATTGAATTGAGTCGAGTAAAAGATAATCAATAAAACTATAATAATGATTGATTGTTATTGAATTAGTAACAAATTATTTCATTTAACTTGAAACTTAATACACCTAAGGTTAATTAGTTTTACAATAATTGATTAATGATTAATCAAACATAAGTGAACAATCAATATATTTGATGAACATTAGTGTTAGGAACAGTAAATCCTCTAAACATTTAGGTAGAACTTCTTATAGCTAACAAAAATAATCAAAATGTGTTAATTATTCACTTTGCCACATCTGCCTTAAAATTTAACATACTCAAGCCCTAGTACGATTTAAGAAGGAGTGTTAACTTAAGGGAGAGCGTTAAATTAAGAGGGAGTGTTAACTTAAAGGAGAGGATTTGCTTGGACAACTTAAGAATATTTTTCAATTTTTTTTTTTTAAAAAAAAATACACAACTTTGAAAGTGTTTGAATAATCAGACTTTTTTTTAATAGTTAAAAAATTATTTTGAATCGATACTTTAAAAACAAACTATATATATATATTGAAAATATTTCTTACCTAAAATCCTTTTAAAAATATTTACTAAGCTTTTGTTGGAAAATGTACGTCTAAAAATTATTGTTACTTAAAATTTTTTTCTTTAAATTATTTTGACAATATTTCTTAGAAAAATTATTTTCAAACTTACTTTGAAAATTTTGGAAAAAATTACTTTAAAATTTTTGAACAATCACCTTGAAAAATATTTTGAAAATACATCATCTGAAAAAAAAAAAAGAAGTCTATTTTCAAAACCATATTTCAATTTTTTTATATTTTTTTCCTTAAAAACTTTTTTTGAAAGTTTCTTTGAAAATATTTTGAAAATCTCTTTGAAAAATATTTTTAGAATATTTTGAAAAATTATTTTTTTTTGGGAAATATTTACCTAAAAATTTGTGAAACTATTTTTCTTACTTTGAATTTTTCTTTATATTACATTGAAAATATTTCTTCGATAAATCTTTCTTTAAAAAGTACTTTGAAAGTGTGTCTTAAAAAGTTATTTCGTTAAAAGTACCTTGGAATATTTTCTTAGAAAATTCTTCTTTAAAATTAGTTTGAAATTTTTTTAAAAAAATACTTTGAACATATTTTGTAAAATATATTTTTTTAGAAGTTTTTATGGTTATATATTTTTTTTCCTCCCTCAAGTAATCCTGAAAACTATTTATTGTACAAATTTCCTTTTTTTTTTTTACTTTTCTTAGCACATCTTTTGCTTAAATATCTATTCTTTTTTTTTTTATGAATGTCAAGGGGGGGAGGGAGATTAAGGGGTTAAGTTGATTAAGTTAGCAAACTCTGAAATGAATTAAATCTGAATAACTTAAATCATATTCTTTATCTATTTGTTTTAATATTTTTTACTAACTTAACTCAGGTTGTCATTGCATCAAAAAGAAGGAGATTGTTGGTGCAGTTTTGCACTAATAGTCTAACTCAGGTTTTGATGAATGACAAGTAAGTTAAGCTAGATTTTTTGTGATCTAACCACTTGATTAAGTGTGTAGGAAATCCAACAAGGTCAACGGGCTGACCGGATAGCTGGTATGAAATCCAGGTAGGTCAATGGGCTGACTGGATAGCTAGTATGAGCTAGGTCGATGGACGGACCGGATAGCTGATATAAAATCTAAATAAGTCGACAGGCTGACTGGATATCTGACAAGAAGTCCAACTAGGTCAACGGGATGACCGGATAGCTGGTAAGTCCAGACAGGTTGACAGGCTGACTGGATGTCTAAAAAACTGGTAAGTTAAGGTAAGTCACTGGAGGAGAGTGATTAAGTGAGGACGCATTCCGATTGGTAGGACAGTAGGCGTCGGTCCAGTTTGCATCCATTTGGGATCCCTAAACTGAGACCTTGATTAGTTCCTGGTCCAGGGAGGACAGTGTTAGGACCAAAAGTAGCTAGAGGGGGGGTGAATAGCTCGTCGTGTTCGCTCGTTGCTCGGCATTGCTTGTTTCTTCAAAGATGTGCAGCGGAAATACAAAGAAACAATCACACAACGCTAACACGGTTGGTTTACTTGGTATCCACCTCACAAGAGGTGACTAATCCAAGGATCCACACCAACACACACACCCTCCACTAAATAAAACTCTCCTTTATGGTAACTACCAAGGGCGGAGAAGCCCTACAAGACTCAATACAAGAAGAGAGGGAAAGGATACAAGAAATACAAGTTTACAAGCTTACAATGAGTATAAACCCTAACCCTAGCTTCTCTTCTTGGCTTTGATCCGCCTCTTGACTTGGAGAACTTCCAAGATCCTTCAAGAACTGGCGATCTGAGCTTTGTGAGTGCTGTGGAGGAGCTGGCGAGAGATCTGGAGTGAATTGGAGAAGAGGTGCCGAAGGAATCATGCGCCTGCGGCCTTTATCGACGCCAACGGTCAGATCCCGATCGATTCGAATGTTCCCAATCGATCGGGGAGGCTTTGGATCGATCCACGGATCGATCCAGCGCCTATCGGAACGCTGGATCGATCCATGGATCGATCCGCGCTCTGCTCGCCCCAGAGGCTCTCCGATCGTTGGGACATCTGGATCGATCCACGGATCGATCCATCTCCTGGATCGATCCACCGATCGATCCAATACTTGGTTTTTGCCCAAAACTAAGTCCCAAGCCTCTCAAACCAACATCCGGTCAACCTTGACCTGTTGGTACATCATGCCTAGCATCTGGTCACTCCTTTGACCTGCTAGGACTTCCCACCAAGTGTCTGGTCAATCCCTTTGACCCACTTGGACTTATCTATTCATGCCAAGTATCTGGTCACTCCCTTGACCTACTTGGACTTCCACCAGATGTCGGTCAACCTTCGACCTATCTCTTCGTGCCAAGTATCCAGTCAATCCTTTGACCTACTTGGACTTCCCAACACCAGATGTCCGATCGTCCTTGATCCATCTGGATTTTCCCTTGCCTGGCTTCACTCACCAGGACTTTCACCTAGCTTCACTCACTAGGGTTTTCCATCTGCCTAGCTTCACTCACTAGGGCTTTCACCTGGCTTCACTCACCAGGACTTTCACCTAGTTTCACTTGGACTTCCCATCTGCCTAACATCCCAGTTAGGACTTCCCAGTCAAGTATCCGGTCAACCTTGACCTACTTGACTCTTCTTCAATCAATTTCTTATTGTCAAACATCTAAACTCAAACCAAGACTCAGCTTGGTCAACCAGGTCAACCTTGACCTGAGGGATGTTGCACCAACAGACAGGAACTAATTACTACTCTTTAATTATAATTATGCTAGCACTTGTCTTGCTGATTTATTGGACTAACATTGTTCTGCAAGACAAAAGAGGGAAATTACCTTCAGGTGAACAGTGCTCGAAGGCGTCTTCCATAGCTATAGAAGGCACCTTCACACTGTTCATAGAAGGCGCCTTCCATGGCCATAGAAGGCGCCTTTCACAGGATAAACTTGGATGTCGTCACAGATAAGAGCCGAGCCGTTCAGGATAGAGTTTGACTAGTTGAAGGTGCCTTCCACAGCCTATATAAGGCAAGCTCGACCAAGCAACCAAGAACAACACTTATACGAGCTACTGCGCATCCATTTGAGGCTCCAACTACTCCGGGCTCCTGCTACGACTCTGCTACAAAGTTGCTCCATCCGACGACTGCTCCGAGGACTTTCAATCATGACAAGCAAATCGACTTTGACACGAGCGCTTTCACATCAATTCTTAAAGTGTCAATAACAAGATTTCTAGTTGTAATTAAATTCTACAAATGGAGAGTGTAATCTATTACACTTCTCTGAACTTTCTCTGTATTCGATTCCCTCTTTTGGAGGTACTAGAAGAGGTTTTTAATAAATTACTCATCGATAGGTCTGTGAGACCTGGGTCTTGGAGTAGGAGTCACCGAAGGCTCCGAACCAAGTAAAACCACTCGTATTTTCCTATGTTGTTCGCCCTTTTAATTTCCGCTACGCATACTCGTGATTTCAAAACCAAAAAATACGAGTTTTTGAAAACCACATGATTCACACCCCCTCCCCTCTCACGCGCGATCGATCCAACACAAGGTACGCAATTCGCATCATTTACACCTTACTCTGACGCATATCCACTAATGTTCTTTTTCTTCGTTCACTCGTAGGAAAGTGTACTAACTTGAGCGTTGGAGGACCTTGGCAGGGATCCCTTCTCTGGTCTTTTGTTATTAACGCTTTGTCGGATAATCTGATTGTGTGCAGGATCAGAGGAAGGTTCCACCCTAAGCTAAAAAAGTCTCCTGCCGATCAATAAATCATTCATCAGAATCAACACATCATCTCTCTAACCTTCGGACTGGATCAACAACCTTAAATAATAGATGCATTATTCTAATATTTGACAACGTTATCTTTGATACCAGTAAAGAAATAATCTGTTATCCAGGTATCCAACAAATCACGGAGATACTCCGGTCTTCCTCTTGGTTGCAAGTGTGTGAATCCACCAAATTAAAAGCTTACCGCAGCAACATGATGACCGAAATAAACCTTCTTTTTTTTTTTTTTTGCACTTTTCAAGAAACCTTAATTCACGAATGAATGTTCAATCAGTAATACTATTGTGTAAACTGATCTTAGAATTGACAGATGATGTTCCATTCTGAAGGGAGCACAATTGTGTAATTAAACAGCATCATGGTGCAGCTACCTAGCCCTTTTAATATGCATCCGCCCATGTAACATTATAATCCCCAATCAGGGCTTCGGGGATCGCCAACGCCTTCCAAACCGCCGGCGAAGCAACGATCCTGTTGTTCCGGCACGGCGGATAAAACCCCTGCTCCTCCTCGCACCCGACCACCGAGTCGCACTCGTCCACCACCGTGGCCGCCACCCGCCTGCCGTTCCCGCTGATGGTGATGTTCCTGTTGCATCGCGACCCGCCCTCGAACCACCCCGTCGACAACGATGCCACCGTCTCGTCGTCGCTGTGGTACCTTCCGTCGCAGCTCGCGGCGCCGCCGCCGTCCCCGCCCTGCGCGAAGCTGCCGATGACCATACTCGCTGGCGTCTCGCCGGTGACGGGCGGCGAGCAGAGGTACTGAGGGTACAGCACGCCGGCCGCGCAGCAGTCTTCGGTGTCTCCGCCGGTGCAGTTGGTGGAGTTGCCGAGGAGGTACCCGCTAACGGTGCATGGATCGCCGGTGAGCGGGTACCTGAAGCAGTCGTGGGAAGCACAGACGTGCAAGACCACTGCCAAGGAAGCCGCCAGAGAACTCGCCATGCTTGACAAATGCAAATGATTCGAGTAAAATGAGAGGCCAAATTTAATGGCCGGCCGGCGGTACGTCAAGTAGCCGTGAAGATGCTCAACGCCATTGGCGGACAAAGTCAATGTCATCGTCATTCCTATTTACTAATCACATAACTGTCATACGTGAAATACAAATATCAGTTTACCTTAGGGCGCATGGTTTCGTGATCGAAAGGTTTAAGATTTAATTTTCAGGGTGTCATTTTTTGAGGAAACCGATTCTAGGGGTTGATGTAACAATTCTAATTTTTTTTTTTTTGTGAAATACAAATATCAGGAAAAAAATAAGGAAAACAAATTATTATGAAAATTTTATTAATTTTTTTTAGTTGGCATCATCTATCAACCGCTGACTCATCTTGGAGATGAGATTAATAGACACCTGAAAATTTAAAAAGAGATCCGGCCACTATTATCTCTGTTGTTTCTATGAAAAGTCTCGAACCACTCCAATTACTATAGTATTCGATTTTTTATTGGAATGAAAAAAGTCAAATGTTTGACAAAAGTATGCCACGTTCTCGAAGGACTTGACTTGATAATACATCTGTTTACATATTAATATTATTTATTTTCAAAGCATTCACATCACACGCGGGAGTTCGAGCGGGAATTCGGATCCTTTGTTCCGAATTCTGATGTCCTCTTATCGATCAGATGATTATGATATAACTTAAAATGTGTATAAGATTTTTCATGATGTGCAAAATACTTTTAAGATATAATTTGATCTGTCTAATTAATGAGCGAGATAGAAGGACATGAGAAATTCAGAACAGATGATCCGAACTCGTGGAAAGGAGTCTTGGTCGAATCCGTGTCTCATATTCATGGGCCCATGTTCTTTGACTTTAATCAACCCAATGCGGAAGCGATTTATAATATCGCTCACAAGTGATTCAGATTCTCGCTTCTACAGTAGAAGTAGATAAATTATTAGAGAAATACAGTGATCCTTTTTGCCAAGGAAGTCAAAGCAACTTTATTATTATTTTATTTTTTTAATAATTCCAATATTCAGTTCTGTGAGTCATTAAGTTTAGAATGATCGAACCGATCTATCGAAAATTTTTTATTGATCATTAACATAAATTAAAAAATATTCATAAAAAATTATTCAAATGGTCAATATTCCTAAAATTTTTATCCCATTAAATGAAATCCTTATCCTACATTACAGCTGAAAGTAACTTTATTAGTGAGAACAAAAGGTGATTTAATTTATTTAGTCCAATATCTTCGGCCTATCATAAAATATGGACAGATAATGAAATAATTTTATCCTAACACAGTTCTATTAATGAATACATGCAATCCATCCGTAGAGAGAATTGCCCACGACCTTTGCCATTGATCGACTAGTATTGGAACAAGATATGCTAATTCAAGTTTAGATCCATAATAAGTGTGATGAGTTACATCATTAAGGAAAATATTAAGGAAAATCATTCGCAGGTTGTCCTCTCAGAGCATTTACAACTCCAGTATTAGAGAAAGCCAAGGAAATCGAGGAAGATGTGGAGGCCATGATAATGTCTTAACCTTGAATGCTCTAAGATATTTAAATTAAATTTCATTGGTGTTTTACAAATTCTCCTCATACTCAACTCTATGTTGTTTTTGATTTTGCTTGATTGCTAACATTTCTACTTGATTCAACTTGATTTCAATATTAAAAAGACAATTATGCTTGATGGCTAAGGAGTGATTTTTGTAATCAATATGTCGTATGTTTGAATCTCATCCATAACCTTTTGATTACTTTTATTTTTATATATAGAAAGAGGGACACACCAGAAAACCTTATGAGAAACAAAAAAATAGGCATTTGCTAATAAAAATACAAAAATGGAAAGGACATTTTGAAATGTTCTCTTAATGTATTGCCACAATCAGCTGGTGAAACAATAGTCCAACAAATTTATCAAATCTGTTTATAACCACCTAATATTGTACATGACTATCCATTGAAATCTTTTAAAAACAAACTTAACAATTGTGTTCAAATACATTTATGCATCCAACGGATAGTCTTACCCAAATGCATCAGTTCAGATTCCATCCACAATAATTTCACTACGTCTGACTCTTTCCTTTCTTGGATTTGCTCTTTTTCTCTTGTATCTTCTTTTTTTTAGCTTCAGGAGTGATCCACACATAGTCCAGTGGAATCACAAAAGGATCTTGTATATCTTCCACTCGGCTACTAGGTCCTAAGCTTATGGAGTTACTTTGGTGATAGGGTACCTTTATCCATCGAATCCATGAGCTCGACGTCTGTGTTTCAGGGGACTGACTCCCAGGACTAGAAGGCGGCGTTGAGAACTCTTCCAATGGCTGTAGCTCCTCAAATTTAGTGAAAGTAACCAGGACGCGGATAGTAGGAACAACTGGAATGGCAATCTGCAAATATCTGTTATTATCAGATTAACATAGAGATGTGTTCCAGACAAGACTCTTGCAACCATCATTTAGCTCTCAAACACTGAGTTGGATTCACATGCTGCTGGAACAAATTTGTTCATAGTCAAATAGATTGAATTAAATTTCATCATCATTTTCTTTATAAAGTGCAAATTTGGAGGTAGACCAATACTCGCGAAAAGAGAGCAATTGAGACAAGCAATAAGAAACCAGAAGGTAGGTTAGGAACAATCAGGTGAAGAGAACAGAAAAATGCAGAATATATCACGCAACAAAATGACAATCACCATGTGGCTAAATAATTTGGACACGACCAAGACGCTAACACTTCTAATTTCTACGGTAGTAGATGCTAGATTTGCTCAATGTATTAGTCTAGTTATTTTGCTTATCTCAAGTTTAAAGCTTTAATTAAAAAATAGATACCTATTTTTGGCACAACCTTTAAATCTCTAACTTCAAACGTTAAAATGGAAAAATTCTTTTTAAAATAGAAGCAAACTTGTTCATGTTCATTATTCAAACATAGTATACCTATTACCTGTCCATGCCAAATTCTAAATGACCCAGGTAACTTCATCTAGTATGCATAGCCAAAAGTGAATGAATTAGTTATTACAAAAAAAAAATCACTAACAAAAATCGTTAAATAGAATTCTATAAATGCACCAATTGTTCATCTTTAGGAAGATATTCCATGTTGAACATGCACCTTTAATAAAGATCAACAACAAAAATAATTCTGTCAATATTTAAAATGTTATCTGCATTGCTTTCTTGAAATGGCAAAATATCTATTCTTTTGCACACTCTAATATTTAGACTCTTCATCTAGCCTTCCAGTACCCATGTCAGACACCCAACACTATGAGTCAAGCACAATACATTTTTGTTTACCACATAAAAACATGTAAAACTTTTTTAAAAAATGAGATCTTAAAAATCTAAATCCATACCCATATCATACACATGCACACTGAGTCTATGTAACATAGATGCACCAAAACTTTAGATCGGCATTAGTACCATGGCTTGGATATATGGAATAACTCATTAACCTTTTTGGTTTCAACCACTGGCCCAAAGTGGTTAAACTGCAGTGATGGACTCCACTAAGCTTATAACCTCCTTTATTATCTCATAACTAACATGTGAGGATAAACTAAATTGTCATAAACTCTCCCACTTTAGGTTTGAGTGCCATCAATCCTCAGTTTTAACTCATATATCATAATCCACAAACATCCCTAATATATGAGGCTCATTAATGGATCTGTCATCGTATACGCATTTCTTTGCATACATCTCATCATAAATAGAATTAGGTCCACTCTAGTACAAATCCTCCTAACTTTACATTAGTGAGATAATTGATTCGTTAACTCATAAAGTTTAATGATTGAACCAATTGCTTAAGTTAAGTATATTTAAGAATATAAAGCCCTTCCATTGGCTTACAACTCACCATGTAAGACTAAACTATGGTGTCAAAAGTCTGCTCTACTTAAAACTTGGCGTCTTGTCAAATCTCAAGTGTAATACAGAGTCTAGAATCATCATTGATCACATCATGTACAAGTGATGTCCAATAATGACACCATTATACATAAGCACCTCTTTCCATATGCCACTATGCCTAGCTATAGGTTCAGTTTCAAACAAATTCCAGATCCATGGAGTGAACTACCCCATAAATTTGGTAGGCCCAACCAGTGACGGAGTTAAATATAGCACACATATATTACTTATAAATTGCCAATGCTAGCACACAACTCAACATGTGAACTAAACTAAGGCATGAAAAACCTTCCCAACTTAAGGTCTAACATTCTCGTCAAAACCAAAAGTTCAACTCAGTTAAAAACCAACCCTAATTGATGGTAGTGAGACCCAATAGTGGCTTTGCCATCAGGCAGGCTCAATCCTTTTCAAACATCCCCACCATGTTTATAATTAGTTAGTCTCTAATACCAATTATCACAGTTCATATAGATAAGTGGATTTTTGCATTGATGCTACAATTCACTAAGATATAATTTCCATTTACATGAATTGATCATCATATTTAATATCTCATATGACTTCGCTATGGCAATGAGTTGTTTTTATTTAGTTATGGTATTGGCTTATATTTATTTATTCACTTCATCATCTTATGTGTAGCTTGAGATTTATCTGTGTATTTGATTGTGACTAGTGGTATTGACTCTTTTATTTTTTGCCTCTGGTTTTCAAACATAATTCACAATAGAGAACTAGAAATTGTTTTTGGTAAACATTAAGTGTTCACTCAAGGATGTACTATACAGTCTCTTTATTTGAAAGTGTCATATTTTGAAGTCTTTTGTTGTGCTGCTTTCTGACAAAGGAATCTAGTTGTTGTATGAATTTTCTATTATGTTTTTACCCTTATGCATTTTCTTTCATCCCCCACTATTTGTCATGTGATGTATGTACATCATAATTATCATAAGATTGAAGGAATTTTCTTAGAATTTTTTTTTTTTGGGTGTTTTCAGCTTTAAAAATTTTATCGATGTTTCTTCAAAACAAAGTGACTTAGTAAAAGGACATGAATTATAGGATTAAGGTGTTAGAGCCTAAGACCTAGGTTGCAAAGCAAGATCCACTAGCTTTGGTTAGCAAATGATGATTTTTAATCAGAAGGACATCCACCTTTTGGTTCAATTCACTACCTTTGTAGAATCATATTTATTTTAAATAGCGAGAGTGCTATGGGTTACATTTTAATATTTTGTTTGATATGTAAACTTGGAGATTTATAATATATATTTTTTTAAAACAAATGCCTATTAAGAAGAGTGGATAACATCGACAATTGAGTATGATATGGGATAAAACAACAAAAGGCATTAGAATAATACAAAATATCAGTATTAAAAAATTTAAAAATTAGAAGGGAATAACAGAAAACGAGATTAAAAAAGAGATTGTGGGAGAATGAAAAATGAGTAGGAGAATTAAGAAGTTGAGAAGAGATTGAGAATGTATTTAGATGGGGGATGAGGGTGGAGGTACTTATAAGGAAAATTTGAGAAATTTTTATAATATTTTGAACTTTTAAGGATATTCCGGTAAATTTACAGCCAAAAGACCAATAATACTGCTTTTTGCCATTATAGGGCATTTGAATGGTATTATTATTTTTTTGATAATCCAAATGTCTCGGAGGTAGACGGTCTTCCCTCTTGGTTCACATGGTATTTTATTTTTAGAGGAAGAGGAGGGGGGACTTGGTTAGTCAAGATACATGTCATGCCCAACCTAGCCCATGGTTAAGCAGGTGCCACCTAGCCTATGTTTAGGGCTTGAGCCCTACCTAATTGACACCTCTAGGTAGGTGTAATTAGGGTATAATTTTGTTATAGATTTATTATACAGATCTTGGTGTTAAAGCATGATTAATCTAAGATAAATTAATTAAACCAACAATTTAGTTATGGGGTTTGGATGCATTTTAATTGGTTTACCTAATCAAGTTAGCAAAGGTCTAATAGGATTAGTATTGATTTATTGAGAACTAGAACTAAAAGTGAAGTTATGTCTGTTTAGACTGAACCCAATGCTGAAATTCTAGTTTAATTTACAAACAGAGTTGTGAGTTGTCTGCTAATTATGAGCACCTATAAGCTTGGATAAGTGAGCTATGCTTAACTTGGGCTAAAGTGCAGCTCAACAAAAGCCAATGGATTATGAAAACCTAGGAATTGTGAAATATATGGAAAGGGAAATCCATGTGATAGTCTCATCCCACCTATGAGTGATAATTCCAGGTTGAGTTAGACTTTAATTTTTACAGGGAGTGAAGTGGTGACAAACCTAGTTCAATCTCATACGTTTTAATTGTGGGCTGATGATGGAATTTATAAGCTTAGAAAAGTGACCTAATACTATCTTGGGCTAGCAATTCCTCCTAACAAAGTCAATGGGTTATATCTCTCACCTAGGAGGTAAGATAATTAAACTACAACAACTATAACAAACCTCTCTTTAGAGATGCATACTTGAGACAAATCTATTTTCCCCTTCCGGTAGCCAAATGAATCTGGCTAATAAATGATTAAACTTGACTTACCACTTTGTCCTTGTATAGATTATATAGTATGTAGCCCAGAGATGTTCCGGTGTCTCATTAAATGTCTGAGACTTGAAGAGGCTGACCATTGATAGATATCCTTGCAATGATTTCAAATGTGCATATCCTGATATATGTGATTATTTAATGCAATACACTAGGCTAGCTTCCTGCTTCCCCTTTTACGACTCGGAAAAATTACTCTGTCAAAATTTCACTATTCGTCTACATACTATCTCTCTCTCATAATGTCTTTATATCTAAGGTTCTAAAATTCGCTAGGCGCTATTCGGACGCTAGACCAGTGCCTAGCACCTAGGCGGGGACTAGACACCGCTAGATGGATTCCACAGAATCAACATAAATTACATAATAAATCACCTTCTATAACTCCAACACAATAGCATCAAATTTAAAATGAGTTCAAAATTACAAAACTAATAAAATATCACAAATTTATTCTACTTCTTGTTCTCCATAATTTTCAACAACTTATTTTTCATCGAACACAAACTCAATATCATCATCAGACACAAACTCAAGGTTACATTTCAATTTTTTTTTTAATTAGGCTTTAAATTTAAAAGCCCAAACTAAAACAAATCATGAAAATCCTGCACTATTTTCCTAGCTCGTAGAGGATTCGACCGATTAGTTGGCGCTTAAGGCTGCCTAATCCAAGGCCGCCTAGGGGCAAAGCCGCCTAGGCTGGCTGACTAGCATGTGTTCGGTGCGACTGGCTGACGCTTAGCGCCTAGACGGCTACGTAGGCCGATTTTTAGAACACTGTTCATATCACATCATCTCATATGGATCTTCTTTTGTCACCTCATAGTAAAAGAAACATGGCACATACAATCTTCATTCATCAAAGGATGGACAATTTAGGAAAAATACTAAATATGCCATTCAAAAACTTGATACTCTCTCAGTGATGTTTTCACATTCAACCTATCTTTTCATACTTCAGTTTCTAGTAGATCATTGACAACGAAATACATTCCTTGATATTCTTCTGAAATGTATGTGAAACATTCCAAGGGGCCTTCAAGCATAATACATAAACAAATGTAATGTAACTAGACCACACTTTATGGATTAGAGTGTTGGATATTTTGAAAATGCATACAAATATTAATATAGAAAAAATTAGGATATAGAAATGAATGTGTGAGGTTACTAGGCTAGATTAAAAAAAAAACTATAATGCTTGAGTGTTAGGCATAGTCCTGGTAGATAAAAGAAGAAGAAAATACTAATGCAGTAAAGATGAAAACATTGAGATGGATGCTCAAATTGCTAGGAAAGATACAATTAAATGCTATAATCTATGGCTTGTTAGGTATATTTCTGATAAGCAAATGATAAAATGAGAAAAATATTTACAGTGGAAAGAACATATAGAAATAACAAATAGATTATATAGAACAAGGATAAATAGAAACCAAAGAAACGTAACTATAAAGCATCCAAATAGCCAAGGCATTCGTAGTGATGACTTTGCATAATGCAATGCAGGCTAAGGTAATATACTATATGTAGTCAAACCCAAATAGTTGGATATACAGCAAATATTTTTTCTTCTATACTATATGTAATCAACAGCCTATATCTTTCTTCTACAAAAGCTATTATACAACTGCAAGAATAACCTGAAGATAAGCTCCCTATCACCTTATATACTATCTCTAATGATAACTGATATGGGGTGTTAAATGCAGTCCCCGGGTTGACGTGGAAGATAGAGTCAAGGGGAGGTGGTGGTCCAAGTCAAGGAAAGGTGGCAGTCAAAATCCAGGGGAGGTGGTAGTCAAATGGTTCCCCTTTCAAGGGGATTGACTCCTCGCCCATCGCAGAGATCTCTAAGACAAGGTCGACCGGTCTTTAAGATCAGCCGAGCCTAAGGAGCCTGATGCGTCGTGATGGTAACAAGACACTCCGCATATAGATGGTTGCCCTTGGGACGCCCGAGTTTAGTAAGTCCGTCCGGTAATATATTGGTCTGCCACAAGACCGTCCGAGCATATATTCGTCCAAGTTTCAAAATTCCAACTTTCCACTTAGAATACAACTTAACGCACCTCCAGACAAACAATATATGACAGGACAAGTATATGGGCTTTTACTATTCGTTCTCCCGTCCTCCTACATATGGGCGATCGGGCATAAAATCGACTAAGGTTATGCTCCATATTTTGGCATCCGCAAAGCATGTAGGGCAAATCTCAGAAGATATGTGGTCGGATTTTCGGAGTTCAAGCTATCACCACGGGGATAAGTCCCCAAGTACAAGGATGATCGACTGATAGTTCTGATCGGGCCTTTCAGGGTCAATATCCTGCTCTTCAGGAACGAGTATCTCTACAAATGGTTGGTCGGTTATGGAACCGCTCGGACTTGGGATACTTGGTTCTCCCTTACTATATCATCAGATCTCCAGCATCATACAATATACATATTAGGGCAGTCTCCAAGGCCGTCTAGCCTTACAGAACTCAACTCAGGGTTCCATTTATCACCCTCTGCTAATATATGACCGGTCGAGCTAAATATCCGGTCGAGATATATTACAACATTGTCAGAGAATCACAATAACCGTTTGTCAGAGAATATTCCTTTATAATAACATGAGCATTCAATAAAACCTTCCTCAAAGGTTACTCCACACTTTTCATTATCCAACCCATTATGATAGCATATTCCTTCAACTGTCTCATTAATGACGTCAATTACAAAAAGCGTGCACACGAGTAACGGAAGATTCCTCAAATGATAATTACACGCCTCCCAAGCTATACATATTCCCTTACTTGACAACTTCTAATACCTGATATTCTCTGTCATCTCATGACCGCGGAGGATATAGAGGTAATATATAAAAAGGGGGGGGGGGGGGGTCCTCTTCGATGGCAACGTACACTAAAATACTCCCACCTACCTAGCGCGCCATCTCTAGCTCTCGAATAGGATCAATAACCATTCCAAGGGCGTGCATCATCAACACTGAATTTTCCATCAACAAAGCCAATACACTAAGCATCTCCTTGTAAGTTAAAAGACAAATTTTAAACCAAACTAAGTTAAAACTTCACAGTCAAAGGAAAAAAGCAAAGCATAAAAAGGTAATAGTTTGATAACAGGGCAGCTGCATCATAGAAGCATGAAATTTTGTGAGAGTAGCAGTGTACAAATAGACTAACAAAGAATTAGATAGCAGTCTACATGGTGGATCTTCACTCGATAACCAATTCATATCTAAGAACAGATTTCACGATTTTTAAAGGAACACTTTCTAACACTAAACACAAAAAATAATGGTGGTCAGTCAAGTGCAAGAATGCTATGAACAATCATGGAAAAGCTTGAATGGCACAATTTGGTAAATGCCAAAAGAGGTTAAAAAAATATGTAAATTTACGCTGATTTATTTTTATCTCATACCTTGACTGGGAATGTTCCAGGAGGGAGCTTTGTAGTGAGAAGATCCCTTA
This sequence comes from Zingiber officinale, assembly GCF_018446385.1. NCBI lineage: Eukaryota > Viridiplantae > Streptophyta > Magnoliopsida > Zingiberales > Zingiberaceae > Zingiber > Zingiber officinale. Next base: position 99,402,454 of record NC_055995.1, on the reverse strand, counting down.
GACGACGAATTGCCTTGACTTTGTTTGCCATAATATCAAGCAATGGCAATAGCTCTTCAGTCCGGAGTGGAAAATCAGGAGAGAGCCATAAAACAGGCCTTAGACCTTTCTTATACTCACTCTCTTTGCTACTCTCTTTGCGGCGATATCCATTTTCAGAACTCATTCCTGACTTTTTTGAATCCCTGTCCTTTCCCCTCTTAACATCCTCCCCCTTGTTAATAACCTCTACTGAGTGCTTTCCTGGTCTACTCTGGTAATGAGACGGAGAATCACCAAGGAGATCACTAACTTTCTCCTCCACACAAAGTGAGCTTCTTGGAGGAATATCTTTCTTCTGCCCCTCTTGTTTTTGATTGTTTCCCCTCCTTCCCCAACTACTAAACCAACTTTTCCTATCCTGCCTACTCTCACAAATACTACTACTACTACTACTATCTACATCTTGGATTTCAATCTCCCTGGCCTCATAGCAACTATGACGATGAGCAACATGCCCATCTGATTGGTATTCATCAATTATGTCAGGTGATTCCATTTTGAGAGCATGCTCTAATTGATTCCGCTCCTCTTCTGTCAAAATATCATCAAACTCTTCAATTTCTGTATCATTATCATTACAGGTAGAGAGGAATTCTTCATCACTCATTGCCCCTGGCACCCGGCGGGACTTCACACTCACCATAACATTATGCATGTCATACACCTTAGCCTTCCAAGGTCCAACCATTTCTGACCTCTCCTGCCGCCTCCATGTCAACTGCGGAAGAAGGACTGCCTGGGTGACGTCAAGTCCTGGCCGGAATATGTTTGTCTGAGACATCGCAGTGACTTCTTGCTGGACCTCTGCCTCTGTGGCTGGCGCGCCAGCCCCATCCAAAGCATTCATTACCTCCTTGTCCTTGTGGGAAATCATGCACAAGGACCCAGGCGGAACCTTCCCGTCCTCAGATCCATCGCCGAGGAAAAGAACGCTTTGATCAGATCGTTGAATCCTGAAGCCATCGAATCCGGCGAGAGTCATATCGGCCCGGAGATTGGACCCCCGCTTCCAGATCTTGTAGGTGTCGGAAGGGGCGATTCGAGAGATGAAAGGGATGACAGAGCTCTCGAAGTGGAAGGTGATCTCCATGTAAAAGTCCCGCATCCGATGCATGGTGGCGACAACCCGCGGCAGGCGGCGGCACCACTTGGCCCAGGCGAGAGGCTGGTAGTGGCGGACGATGATGCGGGCGAGGCTCTCCTCCCGAGCGCATATGGCCTCCTGCAGCGCGCTCCAACCCTGCTCGTTCTGGAGGCTCCAGTCAGCGCCGGCGGCCATGAGCATCTCGACCGCAGCGGCGTCGCCGAGGCGGACCGCGAGGTGCAGCGGCGTCTCCCTACCAGGAACATCGCGGCGGTCGATCACGGCGGAGACGGCCTCCGCTTTCTCCTCCTCCGCGAACGACGCCGCCTCGGTGCGTACGGAAGCAGCGTCCGCCACGCGCGGCAGCGCGGAGATCACGCGCTTGAGTCCGGAGTAATCGCGCGCGAGCACGGCCTTGTGCGTTGGGCTGTGCGCGTACTTGATCGGATCCAGGCCGGCCATGCCGACGCCTCGCCTCGCCCTCCCTCCCTCCCTCGAGGGTTTCGTAGCAGCCGTCCGACCTCAAGCAAACAGAAACAAGAGCAACCAAAGTAGCCGTCAGCTAAAACCAGAAACCGCTTTCCGTGTTCAACTCGCGTATTGAGTGCGTATCTATCTATCCAAATGTTGTGTGGAAGGAGAAGGAAAGAGGAACAATTCCAAAGAAAGATGTAAAGAAAAGAAAGTCCAAAGCTGTTCACAAGGAGAGCAGAATTTAATGAAGGCGGATGCTCTAAGCAATGTGCCTGCTGCCTTAGCTCTCGATAGGGAATGAATGAGTTATTTAGATGGTCGATATAAAATTTGTATGACCAAACCTTCTGGATTAGTCGAGCCAAATATTCAGATATCTGATCCAATTAATGAAAATCAGAATGACCATGGCAATTATTTGGGAGGGCAGACCGGACGGCCGGTCCGTAGAGGATAGAACCAAGAAGGCTCAGAAAAAAAAACCCGGCCTGATTAGGTGGTCCAGCCGACGATTAAATGCCTGATTGGTGCGGTAATTATTATTAATCAACAATTTTCGCGATCGGGGAGAATTGGACCTATCACATGCGCCGCACGTGATGAGAGGGCGACGCGACACGGAAAAGCGGTGGAAAAAAATGGGTCGAGATGCGTTAGTTGGGATTGGGTTTAATTGGGCTTCTTCTTATTGGGCCTCAAATCATCTAATACTATTTATTTCAGCTAATTATACTTTAATTTTAATATCCAATTTTCTCCTTAAAAATATAATTTAATAACTCACCATTGTTTGATTATCACGAGAGTTAGGACATGATTTAGTAATACATTAATGAAACTATTTTAAAGGAATATATTCATAAGTAAATAAGAAAAATTCTTTTGTACAGACAAGAAATTCTTTACCTATAATCTATTTTATAGGGCATTCAACAAAGTAGAAGGTAAACGCAAGCTTCAACTAAGCTACCTCGCCTTTACTTAGTTATATAAATAAACCTAAAACAAAATTAAAAATAAAAATGAAAGAAAAATAAAAATAATCTGAACCGTACAAGTGTCTTGATCTCGGTTTGGCCTTGAGCTTCGGTCCATGAAAGCGAAATTTTATCTCTTCTGCTGGCTGAGGCCTCTGCCCCATACGCTCGCGCTCAACGGTGTCCCCTGTTTGTGGTGCATGATTCCCTGTGGCGATGACGATGGGCCTCTGGCCCCACTGCCTGCACAGACATATTTGTACGGGTGCTGCCATAATATTTTTGGATTTGACGGCTTTTAATTTGGATTTCCTTCGCCAATCGACACCGCATTCCTCTGTTTTTTTTATTTTATTTAATAAATTGATTAATTCATTAATACTTAACGAGGTCTAATTAATACTGATTTAGACTCCCACTAACCGGGGTCGCTGTACTTTCCAGCACGTGTTTGCCAGCACTAATCAGGCGCGTCTTGATATCTAAAAATAGTATTAAATTATTAGATTTTGGACCGACAGGATTTACTAACTGTTTCTTTGTCTGGTATACTCTCCGAGTTTGTTGGACCGATTTACGGTTGTTGGATCGTTCAGCCTAGATCATGTTGATTGAGCTCAAATAAATTGATAGATTTGGGTGGGACCAGATGTGTCGTCATGTGAATTGGAGTGGTTGACTCAACTTAACCCGTGAAACATAGCTAGTAGTGGTTGGTAAAGATAAAATTAAAAGTTAACTAGATGCCGCCCGAGTTTATAAATAAGTCAAGACTAGTTAAAAGATATTTTTTAAAAAATATATATTAATTTTTATATCATAAAATTAATTCTTTAAAACATTTAGTTAATCTTATATTTATGAGATTTTAATAAATATATAATTATTTTTCTGAGAACCAATTACTGACACAATTAATACACTGAAATTATATGGTTATATAGATTTATTTAGGAAAATTTGCTAGGAGGCTAAGCAAGGCATATAAAATTATAAATTGTATTAATGAGTTAGGAAGATTATATATATATATATATATATATATATATATATATATATATATATATATATATAGAGAGAGAGAGAGAGAGAGAGAGAGAGAGAGAGAGAGCCCGTGCGCCAACCACCGTGGGGTTTCTCGCATAGAATGCACCTAAATAATTTTGATATCCTGTTCATCTTTTTGCAAGTGGCGGTGGGCCGCATCCAATGTGATCATCTGATACGACTTTGATCGAATTTTTTTAATCTCTCTCAAGTCTCATCTGCATGCAACAAATTTTTTCTCCTTTAATTACATTCAACATGCACAACCACCGCTGTGATGTTGTTCTTTAAAAAACCAGCATCATCTTGGTACTAGTCTTGGTACTAGGTTACCAATAAAGATAGTGTTGATTTATAGAAATCAGTACTAAGGTAGTGTTGATTTCTACAAACCAACACCACTTAACCGTGGTATTACTTTTTACAAACCAACAACACCTTGGTATTGGTTTGTAGAAATTAGCAATAAGGTGGCGGTCTTGATTTCTACAAATCAGTACCAAGACTACAAGCCATCACCACTTAGTCTTGGTGCTAGTTTGTTGAAACCAACACCAAGGCTACAAACCAGCACCACTTAGCCTTAGTGCTAGTTTATAGTGATGTTGATTTCTACAAACTAGCATCAAGGCTAAGTGGTGTTGGTTTGTAGCCTTGGTGCACCACTTAGTGTTATTTTTTACAAATGAATACCACCTTAATTGTGTTGATTTCTACAAATCAGTACCACATTGGTGTTAATTTTTACAAACTAATACCAATTCTGGTTTGTAACCTTGGTGCATCACTTAGTGCTTGTTTCTACAAACCAACATTAAGGTGGTGCTAGTTTGTAGCAATCATCATCACCTTGGTGTTGATTTGTAGAAATTAGCACCATCTTGGTACTGATTTGTAGTCTTAGTCCACCATTTGGTGGTGATTTGTAGAAATTAGCACCAAAGTGGTACTGATTTATAGAAATCAGCACCACCTTGGTGTTAGTTTGTAGCATTGGCGCACCACTTGGTGTTGGTTTGTAGAACTAGCATCAAGGTTGTGTTGGTTTGTAGAAATGTTGGTTTGTATCCTTGGTGTAGCACTTAGTGCTGATTTCTATAAGCTAGCACCACCTTAGTGCAGGTTTGTAGAAATCAGCACCATGTTTGTGTTGATTTATAGTCTTAGTGCACCACTTAGTGTTAGTTTTTACAAACCAACACCAAGGCTATAAACCAACACCATCTTACATGAGAGAGAAGAGAGTTTTATGCATGCAAATAAGAGAGAGATTAAAAAAATTTAGATTTGGCTGTGTTAGATCATCTACGCCACGTATATATATCGGATGTTGCTCACGGTCATTCGTATAAGGTTACTCAGCTAAATCCTAATTTTTTTAATCTCTCTCTCATCTGCATGCAATAATTTTTCTCTCTTTCCTCTAAAATTCTTTCTTCTCTCTCCTTTAATTGCATGTAGCAATCACTATGATATTGATTTTTAAAAACCAACATAAAGGTGATGTAGCTGATACAACCTAGTAGCTACTACAATGTAAAACAATTATTGTGTAGTAGTTGCTACAACGTGTAGTAATTAGTAGCTGCTATAACATAGTAGTTGCTTCAATGTTAATAGTAGCTACAATGTGTAGCAGTTATTGTATAGTAGTTGCTACAATGTAGTAGATGTTATAACTTAATAGCTGCTACAACATGTAGTAGTTACTGTGTAGTAGTTGCTACAATGTAGTAGTTGTTATAATGTGTAGCAGTTACTGTGTAGTAACTACTACAACTATAATTATTTTTCATGTTATGGTAGTTACAATTTTGCAGCTGTTACATAGTTGTAATAGCTATATATATATATAAGAGAGAGATAAACTTAGTTAGCCTCATTGACTATCCCTAAAGGTGACCGACCCAACACTATAGAATTTTTCCACTGGCCATCGGGGGTAAATCGGGAAGCGCGCATGGTGGGCAGCCCAAGAACCTAGCATCCTTTGATTAAGCCCCCCTCCCCCCCAATTTGGAGGAAAAATTTCTACAAATACTCCATAGTTGGGGATCAAACCGCAGGTGCCTAGGTGACAACCTGAATGTCCTACCGTGACACTATAGCCCCGGGGCTAGAGAGAGAGAGAGAAATGATATCCTATCTAACGCCTCATGCGTGACTGTGAGCGACATCCAACGTAGGCGATCTAATACGACTAAAATTTAATTTTTTTTAATCTCTCTCTCATCTGTATGCAATAACTTTTCTCTCTTTAATCTTAAATTAAAATAAAATTCTCTTTTCTCTCTTCTATAATTACATGCAACAATCATTCTAGTACTGATTTTTAAAGGTAGTGTAGCTGATACAATGTCTAGCAGTTAAAATGTAGTAACTACTATAATATTGTAGCAGCTACTACATAATAACTGCTATAACGTTATAGCAATTATTGTGTAGTTATAGCAGATATAACGTTGTAGCAGCTACTGCATTATAATAGTCATTACACAGTAACTGCTACTACATTGCAGCAACTACTACGTTATAACAGCTACTATTTTATAGTAGCTATTGTGTAATTGTAACAACTATTGTATAGTAACTGCTACAATATTGTAGCAGCTACTATAAAGTAGTAGTTGCTACAACGTTGCAGTAGTTACTACACAGTAACTGCTTAATTGCTATAATATTGTAATAGTTACTATATTATAATTGTTACATGTTGTAGCAAACGTGTAGCAATAGCTATACCACCTTTAAAAATCAAGCACTACAACGATTATTACATGCAATTAAAGGCCGAGAGAGAAGAGAAAATTTTATTTTAAATTAATAGTAAAGAGAGAAAATTTATTATCTAGTGGCTAGCGTATAAGGTGCTACTATCATGAGATCTGGGGTTCGAATCTCGGCATAACCGAGGTAAATGCCTCCCTCATACGTCAGTCGCTATTCCAAAGGCTAGTAGTCACCCGTGATTTACCTCTTTCATGTTGGCCTTGGGGCTATTGGTGGGAGAACTGGGGGCGAGTGTAGTCACCTTTTACCACCTTGTATGCAACATCTTGTCCCCTTGGGATAATCTAGTGGCTAGCGCATGAGGTGTTGCCAACTTGAGGTCTGGGGTTCGAATCTTGGTATAGCTGAGGTAAATGTCTCCTTCATACGCTAGTTACTATTCCAAGGCTAGTAGTCACTCGTGATTTACCTCCTTCGTGTTGACCTTGGACGGATTGGCGGGGGTACTAGGGGTGAGTACAATCATCTTTTGCCAGCTTGTATGCAACATCTTTTTTGGTAGCCGGTAGAAAATTTCCATGGGACCGAACAGGTCATCCCAGATTCGATGTTATTTGATTCTACATTTGTATGCAACATCTTTTTACTCTTTTCTTTCCTCTTAAATTAAATTAAACTTTAATAAATAATTCTCTAATTTTTTTATTTTTTATGTTAAAACTTTAATAAATAATTTAAAAATATAAAATAAAAACTAATTTAAAAGTAAAAAAATATTTTTCTATTTTTAAATATCTAATTATAAAATAATAATAAAATAAAATTGATAAGAAAATTGATTTTATTTTTAAAAATGAAATAAAAAAATGCTTTGGTGTTGATTTTTAAAAACCAACACCAAAGCTTAAACACCAATATCCTTATAGTATTCGTTTTTAAAAATTAGCATCACAACTTAAACGCCAGTATCGTTGTGGTGTTAATTTTTTAAAAATAGTAAAGAAGAGTATATTTGGTCTGGAACACTGTAGAAATATACAAGAGTTATAATGAATTAAATCAGAGCTCTCTAGATTTATCAATGAATTTTTGGGTACATCAATAGATTTCGATAAAAAATCCATTGATGAACTTAAAAGAGTTCTCATTAGACTGATTCCAAGTGCTATAGATTTTCGAAGTGTCTTTGAGTCTATATGTGCCAAGATATATTAGCTTGAATTAGTTAACATTGTCCCCAGGGCGTAGCACAGATGGGGAGTACATGGTTCTGTGGCTGAAAGGTCCAGAGGTCGATCCCCGGGGTGTCACTGCCTGGGGTTAACGTCTCCGTCATGCACTTTCCACTTGTTTACCTGCATTTACCTCCCTCCATATCCGTGGGACCGGCTCTAGGGGGGCCGCTGGTGTGGCGGTTCCACATTTTTTTTTTGAATTAGTTAACATTAGATAATTGACACGCACATATAACTTATTACAACAATGCGGTTTTTTTAAAAAAAATTAATACTGCGGTGTTGAAGTTTAAGTTGTGGTGTTGCTTTTTAAAATCAATACCACTATAATACTAGTTTTTAAACACTAGCACCATCGTGATATTGATTTTACAAATAGTACAACAATGATACTAGTGTGTTAAGCTGTGGTGTTGGTTTTTAAAAACCAACACCATAATTGTGTTGGTTATTAAAATCTAGTATCATAATGATACTGATGTTTAAAAATTAATACCATAACGATACTTATATTTAAGCTTTGGTGTTGATTTTTGAAAATCAACACTAAAGTGATTTTTATTTCACTTTTTATTAAAAAAATAATAGTTGCTGTTATTATTATTTTTAATAATTTGATATAAAAAATATTTTTTTTATTAATCTTCTTTTATATTTTTAATTTTTATTAAAGTTTTAACATTAAATAAATTTAGATGATTATTTATTAAAATTTAATTTAAAATGAATGAAAAGAGATGAAAAAAATATCACCCTACTAGCCATAAAAAGAAAGCATATGAAAAATATTATATCCTCAACTTTAATAGATGGGTAAAATGGAAAAGAGAGATAATTTTTTTTCTCAAATTTTTGTGTCCCTTTTATGGTGGCAAAAGACGATTTGTTTGCCCCAATGCCTCCACTAGCTCGAGATAAATCACAGATGATTATTAATCTTGGATAGTTGAATAACGCATGGGAAAGAACAGGCACCCACCTTCTAAATGAGATTTAATCTCATGATAACAACAATACTATATGATAATTGATGTGGTGATGAAAAGGGACCTTATCAGTGGATCAAAGTAGAAGAAAAGTAGCAAACGTTGAGGTCAAAGTCAAAACAGCCAAAGGTCCAGACCCATGAAGCAAACCAATTAAGTCGAGTGACGGCCTCGTCTGTCCGGCCGGACGTGACAACTCGGTTGGTCCCAGTCATGCCCGAATGATCGCTTTGGGAAAGCCTGCGATTAAGGCTAATAGCCAAGCAACAACTCTCCTGGACCGCTATCCCGAGCGGGATGTATGTCCGGTCGGATAAAGGGCAGCCTTCTGACAACAATACAATTGAACAGAAAGTAGGACAATAATTCTATGCATTACGCTCAGATGGGGACTACCAGTTCAAGCAGTGGTCGGTCGCCCATGTGTGGGCCTACTAACTATCTTATTATATTCTTTTGGGAGTTTGTGCTGCTGACAGTAGAGCATGTCCAACAAGTAAATTGTACTTTAGAAACTTCCGAACTGTCACATCAAAAAGTTACATGACTGCTTAAGGAATGGTATAAGGAATACTTTTTGGCTTATCTTTTTCTAGAACACCTAGAAAAACGTGCCTATACTTTGAAATACATACATGAACACTACAGTAACATTATAAAAAGAGGTTCCCATGTACAAGAGGAGGTATGCACTACTTCATTTTCTACACGCCTTGGTTATAGTTCTCTATTTTTTTATATTACCCGAGACTAACTTGAGCGTCGGAGGGCCAACGTTGGAAACTCCTTTCCTGCCCGACATTGACGCTTTTGTGTTGCAGGACTGCGAGGAATTTTATCGCGTCGAACTTCCAACCACATCCCTAATTTACCACCATCTCTATTGTCAGATAGGATCAATAACTAACTATCCGTCCGAGGGAACAATTTTCCTTTTAGGCAAGGCAAGCTCAGGATGTGATTTTGAGATATTATTTAACAACAAGAACTAGTTTTTTTTTTTAAAAAAAAAATGTAATAAAAAGAATATTTTAAAGTCAAATTAATTTTTAAGTGGCATTTAGTTTAAAGGTTTGGAACTAAAGGAATAGATTCATTCCTAAACTTTGTGTTTAGTTGATAGGAATGGAATCAAGATTTTGGAATGAAATATAAAAACTTGGGTATTGATGAAACCTAGGGGTACAAATAAGCTGAGCCGCTCGTGAGCGGCTCGGTCAAAGCCCGACTCGAGCTCGAATTTGACCGAGCTCGAGCCGAGCTCAAGCCGAGCCGAGCCTGCTCGTTTAACATTCGAGCCGAGCTCGAGCTCATTTAACATTGGCTCGAGGGCTTGTCGAACCTTGTCTTTAATATTTTAATAATTAAAATTATTATTACTTTTAAAACAAAGAATAAGTTAAGGAGTTTGTGGCTAGAGCATGTTATTTGATGTATTTGAGGTCTATGATTTGAATCCCTACTTGAATAGGTTTTTAATTTATTTTTCTAAGTCAGGCTTGAGCTTGACTTGAGCTCGACTCGAGCTCAAACTCACAAGCTTGATCAAACTCGAGCTCAAGTCGAGTCTCTGTAGTTTTCTCGAGCTCGAGCTGGCATAAGCTCAAGCTAAACTCGGCTCGATTACATCCCTAATGAACCCACCTCTTCCCTTAGATTTTGGTATGAATGAGAATGAAATTAAATTTTGGACAAAATATCCTTAATATATTTGTTTAATTTTTTTTTTCATTTCACATTTTATTTGTTTTCTTTCATCGTACTTTTTTCTCCTTATTTCTTTCATCATACTTTCTCTCTTCTCATTCTTTCTCATCACACATTCTCTACAATTTTCTTCCTGTATTCTCTCTCATCGTACACTATCTCTCCTTATTTTCTCTCTTTTCATTCTCTTCCATCACACTTTCTCTTTCATTACACTTTCTCTCCTATTACGCACTCTCTCCTCATTTTTTTATCACACTTTCTCTCTCCTCAATCTCTTCTACCATACTTTCTCTCCTCATTTTCTCTCATCATATTTTCCCTCTCTTCATTCTCTTCCATCACACTCTCTCTCCTTATTTTATCTCATCACATTTTCTTTCTCTTTATTTTTCCCATTATACTTTTTCTCTCAATATACTCTCTCTCATCATTCTATCTCTCTCCTTAATCTTTCTTCATTTTCTTTTATTACACTTTCTCTCTCTTTATTTTTCTTAGTACACTTTCTCTCATCACACTTTCTCTCTCATCATACTTTTCTCCTCAATCTCTCCTATCACGCTTTCTCTCCTCATTTTCTCTCATCGCACTTTCTCTCTCTATATTTTTTCCATCGTATTTTCTTTCTCATCATGCTTTCTTATTATATATTTTTCTCATATTCAACTTTCTCTCCAATCTAATTTTTTTCTTTAAGGATAAAAAAAATTTAGATGCATTCTAATTGAAAATATTGAATTAATTAAATATTATTTTTAAAAATAATATCTAAATTTATATCTATTTTATTTTATAATATCATGATATTTATTTTCATTTCCCTGCTGAGGAGTGAACTAAATACCATCTTTTATATTATAGTAATAATTATTTTTGTTCGTGACAGAAATGGCGCGCGAACGCTTCGATCGCCGACTAGCCGCACCATACCACGTGATTCTGCGCCTCATCTCACTCCAATAATTGCCAAAATTGACCGGCTTCCGAGCTGCTTTTCGACTATGCGACAACACAAACGGTTTCGAGTGTTGCGGTCCAGTGCACCGACTCGTTTTGAGCCTAATTCCAATTTCCACACGCGGCGGTCGCACGCAACCGGCCACCGACGGAGGGCGCCATCAGCACCACCGTGAAATCGGCGGAGGAGAAGCTGGGCTCGGCCCATAAATGGCAGGTCTGGGTGATCATTTTAGTCGTGCTCCTTCTACTTTGCGAAGGAGAACTTCCTCCTCCGGCGTGAGTTTCCCTTAAATTCCGCCACAATTTCCTCATCGATTATGTCGATTCTCTGGCTTCTGGTTTTCAGGCGTCAAGATCCGTTTTTTGTTCCGTCTTTCTATAGAGAACAAAAATCATCTTCTTTGCGTGCTCCGGTTCGAAGTTTGTACTCTGATGCATAGAGATGGAATTTTGGGCATTTTGTGATCTTGTTCCGTGTCACATTTCGAAGTGGTTGTTGTTTGAGTGGTGCTGAAGTAATTAGGGTTTCTTTCTTCGTCTAGAGTCTGGAACCATGTCCAAGTTTTGATCTGGTGGATGTGGTGTTGGAATCCCTGAATAAGGTCGGAAACGCTCAGTAGTGGCTGCCGGCGTCATCCATCAGAGGTAGATGGAGAAGGCGAGTGGTAAACCTCTGCAGCCGTGTGTGTGCTTCCTCGCCAGCCTCTGCGTCTTCTTCTGGGCTTTCATCTTCTATTTCCATTTCCAAGTGCTCAGTAGCAGCAGTAGCACCTCCAACCCGGCCCAGCAATCCTTTTCCTTATTCTCAATTTCGATCAATCCCCGACAACGACAAGAAATTGCAACAGACAGCACCCTACCTGGTGAATTACTTGCTCCCCGTTCATCTCAATTGGGGCCTCCGCTGCTGCCCGAACCCAAGCCATCGATCCACCGTCGAGGATGGCCCAAATCGAAGCCATCGGCCAGCCCTTCAGTGCCGCCGAAGCCCTTCTTCCCCTTCACGGACGCTCTGAAGATGCTCGACAACAAGAGCGACCCCTGCGGTGGGCGGTACATCTACGTCCACGACCTCCCTCCGCGGTTCAATGATGACATGATCAGGGACTGTAGAAAACTGAGCCTTTGGACGAACATGTGCAAGTTCACCACCAATGCTGGCCTCGGGCCGCCCCTGGAAAACACCGAGGGGGTCTTCTCCGACACCGGGTGGTATGCAACAAACCAATTCGCCGTCGACGTCGTCTTCAACAACCGGATGAAAAGGTACGAGTGCTTGACCAATGACTCATCAATCGCGGCCGCCATCTTTGTGCCGTTCTATGCTGGCTTCGACATCTCGCGCTACCTTTGGGGCTACAACACCTCGGTGAGAGACGCTGCGTCACTCGATTTGGTCGACTGGCTCATGAAGCGGCCGGAGTGGAGCGTGATGGGTGGGAGAGACCATTTCTTGGTGGCAGGGAGGATTACTTGGGACTTCAGGAGGCTGACGGATTTGGACTCAGATTGGGGAAGCAAGCTCTTGTTCTTGCCGGCCGCCAAGAACATGTCTATGCTGGTGGTGGAGTCGAGTCCATGGAACTCCAATGATTTCGCAATCCCTTATCCCACCTATTTCCACCCTGCAAATGATGCTGATGTCTTTGCCTGGCAGGACCGTATGAGGAAGCTGAAGAGGAAGCATCTATTCTCCTTTGCAGGAGCTCCTCGCCCTGGCAGCTCCAAGTCAATTAGAGGCCAGATCATAGAGCAGTGCAAGAATTCCAAGGTTTGCAAGTTGCTGGAGTGTGACTTGGGAGAGAGCAAGTGCCATTCCCCCGGCACCATAATGCAAATGTTCCAGAGCTCTTTGTTCTGCTTGCAACCGCAGGGTGACTCATATACAAGGAGATCAGCTTTTGATTCGATCTTGGCAGGTTGCATACCAGTGTTCTTTCATCCTGGATCGGCATATGTCCAATACACTTGGCATCTTCCGCGAAACTTCTCCACCTACTCGGTGTTCATTCCTGAGGATGATATCAGAAAGAGAAATGTCAGTATTGAAGAAAGACTGAAGCAAATTCATCCTGATGTTGTTAAGGTGATGAGGGAGCAGGTCATAGGTCTCATACCCAGGGTCATTTATGCAGATCCTCGGTCTAAACTGGAGACGCTGAACGATGCCTTCGATGTGGCAGTGCAAGCAATGATCGACAAAGTTATGAAGTTAAGAAGGGACATAATAGACAAAACCGAAGATAAAGACTTCATCGAGGAAAATAGTTGGAAGTATGCTCTGTTGGAAGGACAGAGGAGAATTCGGGCACACGAATGGGATCCTTTCTTCTCTAAGTCCAAAGATACCAATGCTGTTTCTAATAGTTCGTCTGCTGAAGCTGCTAAGAATTCTTGGAAGATCGAACAAAGGGATCAATCTTGATCTAAATGCAATGTTCAGTTGGATTAAACACTCCAACTTAAAATTAGTGACTTATGCAATGAGATTAGCTGATTCTGAGGCTACTTGGCACCACATCATGTTAATTTTAAGGAGCTTGTAAGTCTTGACTACCCTTTCTTCCACAGATATAGAAGGTAGCAGGAGTTCTATCTTTGTTATGTTAATACTTTTTTGTTTCAATGGTACATTTTCTTTCTTGTTTAGCATGTTTTACAAAGATATAATAGTGATGGTTTTCTTGCTATGATATACACTCTCAGACTTTATCTGAGGGTTTAGCACAAATTGCAATGCCCTTTCGGCTACTTATGTATTTGCAGCTAGGTGTGCTTTATAGGCTAACAAAGTTGAGGTTGACATGGAAATGGTGAACACTTCAGGTGGCTCCAGCACATTCATAAATCTGTCGATCTAGAATCAAGTCATTGTCAATCATTGAGAAAAGAAACTAACAAAGTTGTATGCTTTTTGAATGTTAATATAACATATTATCCATTAAATCTCTGTTCCAGTAATGTTGAATGACTGGATTGTCTGCTTAATGGCATCATGATCGATGATCCAAACGCATACACTAGACTCTGGAAAAGGTGAAAGAATTGGTGAAGTTAATTGGTAGAAGACGAGGAGGATGAAGTTGATTTTGTGTATATTCTGCATGCATAAATGAATCTAGGGTGACCGTCATAGTACAAAATGTTATTATGTAACATGCTGTTGAGTTTTTCTACAGTTGTAGCCTTGTCACTTGATCCTGTCCGAGTGATGAGTAAATGGATGCTGGGAACGTGTCGCTCTCTGCTGTCTACGGCTGATGATGTGGATATCCGTCGCTACCTGCAAAGAAGCCGGGCCGAGAGGAGTTTCCCGACGATGACCCTCCGACGCTCAAGTCAGGCAGTGTGTAGGAAGAAGAAACAAACAGTGGTTTTAGAAAAAGAAGCAGAAGAAGAAAATAGAAGAAGAAAAAATCTCTCCCTGGCATCGAAACCTGGGGTCCTTATATAGGACCCCTGGGTAGGCGTGGGCGCATTTCTCGAGGCGCACACGTGTCTCCCCCCATTCCTCAGAATGGGCCTGTCAGAAAAGCCTGTCTGACACCATACCGCAACAATTCGAGCATGTCTCTGATGGGGCAGTGGACACTTCCACCGTACGATACTCTGTCGGCTTCGGCCGTCGACCATGCTGTCTTTCTCGATCCTTCTTGTCTTCTAACGCTCGTCTGTTCTTGGTATGTGGATCGGCCGAGCGGCCTATCCACTCAGCTCAGAGCTTCTCGGGGGAAGCTCGCTCGTGTGCTCGGATGAGGGTGCCATATCGGCCTATGGCTCGGCCGAGCGGCTTATCCACTCGGCACCTGCGGTCTTTTGAGCATCGGAAACCCGTCCATGGTCGAGTTATCTTCCATCCGACCCGGGAAGCTCCTGGCCGAATGCCCGGGATACTCCGCTCGGCCCTGCATCCTTCCGTTCGGCGCGACCTTAGGGTTGACCTCCACGTGTCTTTGACCCTCCGCCAATGAGGATCTCCCGTCTTTACCACCGGATCACCACTTAAACCGGCGGTCAAAGACAATAACTTTGATCACCAATAATTGACGAGGGTTTATAAAAATATTAATAATTTGATGATGTCCAGAAATGTAGAAATAGATATTTATCAGCCTGTCACATTCTTTTTTATTCATCAACTTTTATATGTTTTGTATGTGTATAGAAAATTAGATTGATAGCTAAATGTTATCCAACCAATTCTTGGATACATACATTTGTGGCGGATAGGCGTGCTTTGATAGAAGTGATTAAAGCCAAATGACCTCAAATGTACTATAATGGTCTTTTATTTTGTTGCATTAGTTCTAGAGGGAATTACAGTAGATTTTTTTTTAGAATTCCAAGAGATTAAAAAGCTATGCACTTAAATAAGAATCTATTTAATGGAGGTAGTGGTTCTTTGATTTATGGTTCAGAGAAACTTTAAGTATGCAGTCAACTAGTTAGAGGATAAAATCATGCTTGAAATGCCAAATGAAGACCATAATTAGATTTCTTGAGATAGTATGTAAGTTAGGAGGGCGGTCCACCTTTCCTAGTGGCCCATGAATGCTATGGGTTGCTTAATCTACATTGCCTTTTCCTCTGATGTGAATAATTAGACGCTGAGCTGTGGATTAATGGATCCTTTGCATTTTAATGACCCTAGAGAACGATAGCACATTTGGCAGTTGGTACTTTACTTGTGTGGTTGTCCGTCCAAACGAACATTAGCTTGATACAATGGCCTGTCTGTCACCTACAGGGTGATGCCTAATGACAACTAAAAAAAACACTAGCTTGATCCAAATTAAACACTGCTCGTTACAACTTTTTTCCAGTTATTTCATTAGTGAGATTACTTTGCAAGCTAAAACCTCCTGCAATTATTTATTTCTTAATCCACATATTTAATTATTAACCAGAGTGATAATTGGTAAAGATGAGCGCAGCTCCTAATCCGGTCGGCCGGAGCGTTTCATGCCGATGAACATCTCCTCTTAATCCTGGCCTTGAATCCATTCTTCATGTGAAGGATTATCGAAAGCTTCGGCTCCACTACGTGCCCTTCCACCGCCTCCACCTGGAAATTGTAGAGCATGGCCGCCGCCGCCACCTTCATCTGAGTGAAGGCCACCTCCTTCCCCAGGCATGTCCGCGGCCCCGAGTTGAAGGACATGAACTTATACGAAGGCTCATGCCGCAGCCTCCCTTTCTCCGAGATCCACCGCTCCGGCCGGAACTCGCAGCAGTCCTTCCCCCACACCCCCTCCATCCGACCGATCGAGAACAGAGACACCAGCACTCTGGTGCCCCGCTCCACTCTCTGCCCGCTCGGGAGCGTTTCAGGTAGCACCGCTGCCTTGTGCTCGAATGGAACCGGCGGGAGCAGCCTCAGCGCCTCGCATAGGGCGGCGTGGAGGTACACCATCTTCCCCAGCCCCTCTGCCTCGAAAAGAACCGTGGCGGAGCTCGATCGATCCTTTTCTGGAGATATGGTCTTTAGTTCCTCCAGTATTTTGGCTTCCGCCGTGGGATTCTTGGACAGCAACCAGAAGAACCATGACAGAGCTGCACCGGTGGTGTCCCTTCCGGCGAGCATAAAGTTCATGGCCGTGTCGCGGAGGAACTTGTGGTGGAATGCTGCTCCTTCTTGGTCGTCGTCGTTCATGTAAGACGAGAGTAGGTCGGTGTTAGTTTTGTCGTGGTAGGAGTTCTTCTTCCTCTTCTCCGCCACGCATTTGGATATGAAACCATCGATTTCCTTCCAAGCCGCCGCCATCCGCCTCTCCGCTGCGCCGACGCGGAACCACCTCATACACTTCCACCACGCCGGCGGCACGGTATGGCGGAGCAGCAACGTCGCCATGGCGTCGTCCATGGCCCGCGCGAAGGGGACAGTAGGGAAGTCGATGGAGAGGCAGCAGAGGTCAACGCCGAAGACCAAGTAGGAGGTCATGTCGAAAGTGAGCCGGAGAAACACGTCCTGCAAGTCCACCGCCTCGTCCCGCCGCGCGAGCTCGTCAAGGAGCGGTAGCAGCCCCTTCTCAACCTTATTGTGGCTGGCGGCGAAGACGAAGGACCGGAAGCTCGGACCCATGAACAAGCCGTGCGCCTTCGCTCGCTGCCGCTTCCACATCTCGCCGTCCGCGTTGAATATTCCGTCGCCGAAGATGTCAAAGATCTCGGCGAACTCGTTGCCCTTGGGGTAATTGGAGAAGTTGGCGTTGAAGACGTGCTGCAGGTTCGCAGGGTCGCAGGTAAGGACGGAGTCCATGCCCATGAACCAGGGCCCCCGGAACGAGAAGGTGCACCCGGTCTCCCGGAGGATCTCGGTGGTCCAATCGTGCAGTCCGTTGAGGTTGGCCAGAAGGCTGGGCAACATCCCGGCGACGGGCCAATTCATCGGCACGGCAGTCGGATTTTTGAAAAAGAGGCGGAGGTAACAATAGAAGAGGGCGAGGCAGAAAAAGGAGACGAGGAACTCAGGCCAAAGTTGCAAGAGAGACATGGAGAAGCAACTAGTGCCATTGGCAGCCACCATTGTTTGGAGGAGGAAACTTGATCTCGATCAGTGGTAGGATATCTCTTTTCTTAAGGAAACGTATTAATCATGCCAATATATTTATATATAAATAATTTTAGAGAGAGATAAAAAAAATATCATGAAACGAAGGTTAAGGTGGCCCCGAGTTGGATCAAAGTTTAGGATATTGACTGACGTGATTGTTAAAGTTAAAGAGGGATCAATTTTTGAAGTCACCATAGTCGATCGTCAAGGGTGAAAGTTCGTCCGATCGAATCATGGGTCGATCGGATATTGATTTCTTCAATATTATTGAATAACTCAAGATGAGTCAATACTCTCTAGAGTCAAGATTTCTTTGCCACTTTAAGATAGTACGATTAACTAGTATAGTTGAGTAGTCTAGCTGATCAGAACTATAGTCCGATCGGATAGAGTGGACACTCGGTTCGATTGAACTCTTTGGCTAGACAAATAGGCCAAGTGAAGGACGAGTTCCTGACAACACTCTATTAGTCCGATCGACTCATCCTTATGAGCAATTGTTGATTGAGTCATAGGAGGAACTCGATCAACTTGGCATGCCACCAATATTGTGGGTTCCTTAATTCAACAACCTTATTGTAAGGTCTCACGAGTGCTATTAAAAAGTTTATTTACGAAAACTTTCAAAGGTCACATGACCTCTAATTAGAGATCAAAAGATAAAATTTTCTACAAATTTTAGGAATTTTTCTAAATTTTAAATGAACTTGTATGACACGTTACAAGGAGGTTAGAGCTATGAAGTTAGATGGAAGCATATTGATCTCGTCAGGAAGCTGCGTCGGACGGAGGCCGGTTGAGCTATACTCGGCGCTGATGAAGAGTCGCTGCGGATGGATCGGTCGCACGGGCGAATGACGAGGGTGACGACTGGGACGATGATGCAAGCGCTCTGCACCCACTCAGACGATCACACGAGGCGTTAGCGACCCAAAACCAGGGAAAAAGTCCCCGGGTCAGGTCTTCCAACGCTCAAGTCAAGTACTTTTTCCCCAGAAGAATAATGACCCGTATGTTCCGCTTGGTATTCTGCTCTATAAGTCCCGACCTGTGCTTCCATAACCGCTTACCTGAGAGTCGAGCCCTGCAAATCCTAACCTCGTATCCGGTATGTCCTGACCTGAATGAATCCTGGGTTGCATTTCCCGGCCTGCATTTTCATAATCACTTACCTGGTAGGCACGAGCGATGTAACCCCTGACCTGTTCGTATTCCATATGTTCTGGCCTGTCTATCTTCAGGGCTGTATTTCTCGACCTGCGTTCTTCAGAACGCGTTCTTCAAAAGTATTTCACCGAGCTATGCCGACCTGCACCTACCTCACCCGATCTGTGGTGCTTTTGACATTCTGGCCTCCATTTCATGACCTGTTCAGATTCGCAAGTATCCTACCGTGTGGTATCCTGTACCTCCTGACCTGATCCTTCCGCTTTCTGCGTCTTGCCTTGTACGACCTGCCCTATTCATCCCGACCCGTAAGACTTTACCTGTACGTCTTATTCTGTGTTTCCTGATTCGACCGCCCTGAACCGTATGCCCCGTTCGGTGCTTCTATAACCACTTACCCGCTAGTCCTGAGCCTTGTAAATGCTGACTTGCGTATCCCGACCGACGTATCCCGACCTGCGTATCCCGACCTGTGTATCCTGACCGATGTATGCTGCATCTGAACGTCTTATGTTTCCCAAACAGTGAATCTTGGCCTGCAGGCATCCGGGTCTGTACGTTCAGACTGGAATTTCCCAAACTGTGAAGCCTGACCTATATGTTGTACCTGTACATCTTACGTTTCCCAACCTGTGAATCTTGGCCCGCAAGCATCCGGGTCTGTATTTCCCGACCTGCATTTCAGCAACCGATTATCCATGAGGCATTAGCCCTGTAAATCCTCACATAGGGGTACTCCCCTCGCGCTCTTTGTAGGCTCCATTTCCCTTGACCTCAGGCTGCCACATCATCCTGCCCTTTGACCGCCACGTCCCCTTGACCGCCACGCCCTCTTGACTTCTGACTGCCACATTCTCTTGACTCCTGACCCGCCCCCTCCTTTTGACTTCTGACCACCACATCCTCTTGACTCCTGACCGCCCCTCCTCTTGACTTCTGACCGCTCTCTCTCTTTCCAGGGCCCCACCATCATGCACTGTATCACAAGCCTCCCCCGCAAGTCTAGTCGAAGGAGGCCCCAAGTCCGACTGACTAGACCTAACCCAAGCTCTTTGTTCTTCCACCTCTCTGTACTAAATGCGGCACATTCCTCTATGCCTCGCCTGTTGGGGGTCCTTACCCACTTAATTGCTCCATTAGCCTAGGGAATTATATCTCCTTAATTATAGTATCATTAATTCCCCCCATCCCACTCCTTTAAAAGACGCCAGATTAGCACTCCTTGGTTATAGCCCCCTTCTGCCAACACTATGAGTTCGTCTTCTTCTAACGAGGCTGATCAGTCACACCTTCACTTTTGGTTAAATCAGCTTACTCAACAACTTGTTCCAAAAGAAGCAGAACTGACTGAGATGATTCAAGACAGGGATCTTCAAATAACGTTTTGTTAGGATATTGAAGCTCTCTTGTTATCAGCCAAATCCCGGGTCAGGGCTGAAGTAGCCCTGAAATGGAAGGCTTACTCAGACCTGGAACGTCAAAAACATTTCCGAATTTATCTTAGAAAATAAGCATGCTGATTTGATATCTCTTCTCCAGGAGGAAATCCATATCTAGGATGACACTATCGCCCAACAACAGAACTTCATTAATCTTCTCAAGGCGGAATTAGAAAAAGTCCGGGCTTCTTCTTGACCCCCCCCCCCCCAATTTGGAAGAAACCCTGAACGGAGGAATGACCCTTCTACCAGCACTGCCTGCCCAACCCTCATAGATATCAAATATTTCCTATGTTGCTTATGAGAGAAATAACATGTATGAAATTTGTGATATATAATTTCTGTTGGTGCAACATCCCTCAGGTCAAGGTTGACCTGGTTGACCAAGCTGAGTCTTGGTTTGAGTTTAGATGTTTGACAATAAGAAATTGATTGAAGAAGAGTCAAGTAGGTCAAGGTTGACCGGATACTTGACTGGGAAGTCCTAACTGGGATGTTAGGTAGAATGGAAGTCCTGGTGAGTGAAGCCAGGCAGAAGAAAAGTCTTGGTGAGTGAAGCCAGGTGAAAGCCCTAGTGAGTGAAGCTAGGCAGATGGAAAACCCTAGTGAGTGAAGCTAGGTGAAAGTCCTGGTGAGTGAAGCCAGGTGAAAGCCCTAGTGAGTGAAGCTAGGCAGATGGAAAACCCTAGTGAGTGAAGCTAGGTGAAAGTCCTGGTGAGTGAAGCCAGGCAAGGGAAAATCCAGATGGATCAAGGATGATCGGACATCTGGTGTTGGGAAGTCCAAGTAGGTCAAATGATTGACTGGATACTTGGCACGAGGAAATACAGATAGGTCAAAGGGATTGACCAGACATCTGATGGAAGTCCAAGTAGGTCAAGGGAGTGACCAGATACTTGGCATGAATAGAAAAGTCCAAGTGGGTCAAAGGGATTGACCAGACACTTGGTGGGAAGTCCTAGCAGGTCAAAGGAGTGACCAGATGCTAGGCATGATGTACCAACGGGTCAAGGTTGACCGGATGTTGGTTTGAGAGGCTTGGGACTTGGTTTTGGGCAAAAACCAAGTGCTGGATCGATCAATGGATCGATCCAGGAGATGGATCGATCAGTGGATCGATCCAGGCCTTTCCTAAGTGAACAGAGAGCCTCTGGATCGATCCAGATGTCCCAATCGATCAGTGGATCGATTGGGACGCAGCTGCTTCGCGCGATAAGCGCTGGATCGATCCATGGATCGATCCAGGCGTTTTTCCCAGAGCACAGAGGCGCTCTGGATCGATCCGTGGATCGATCCAAAGCCTCCCCGATCGATTGGGAACATTTGAATCGATCGGGATCCGACCGTTAGCGTCGATAAAGGCCGCAGGCGCACGATTCCTTCGGTATCTCTTCACCGATTCACTCCAGATCTCTCGCCAGCTCCTCCACAGCACTCACAAAGCTCAGATCGCCAGTTCTTGAAGGATCTTGGAAGTTCTCCAAGTCAAGAGGCGGATCAAAGCCAAGAAGAGAAGCTAGGGTTAGGGTTTACACTCATTGTAAGCTTGTAAGCTTGTATTTCTTGTATCCTTTCCCTCTCTTCTTGTATTGAGTCTTGTAGGGCTTCTCCGCCCTTGGTAGTTACCATAAAGGAGAGTTTTATTAGTGGAGGGTGTGTGCGTTGGTGTGGATCCTTGGATTAGTCACCTCTTGTGAGGTGGATACCAAGTAAACCAACCGTGTTAGCGTTGTGTGATTATTTGTATATTTTTCGCTGCCATATCTTTGAAGAAACAAGCAACGCCGAGCACCGAGCGAACGCGACGAGCTATTCACCCCCCCTCTAGCTACTTTTGGTCCTAACAATTTCAAGAATTGGGTCCTAATGTTATGAATGAATATTCCTAACAGTGTATGAGTCATGAACAAACTTGTTTGAAGATTTGTATTGAAACTAACACCCAAGACCCTGCAGAGGATTACTTGCTTATAAGATGCATAAAAGAAAAGGCTGGGAGAGACTGACCAGTAGGGTGTTGAGGGGCATGAGGGCAGGGCTCACTTATAACTCGCACTAGGGCAAGAGTTTGGAACACCGACCTGGAAGGTCGTTGAGTGTGAGGGCATAGCTTACTTATAACTTGCATTGGGGTGAGAGTCTGGAACACCGACCTGGAAGGTCGTTGAGCGTGAGCGCATAGCTCACTTATAACTTGCACTGGGGCGAGAGTCTGGAACACCGACCGGGAAGGTCGTTGGGCGTGAGGGCATAGCTCACTTATAACTTGCACTGGGGCGAGAGTCTGGAACACTGACCTGGAAGGTCGTTGAGCATGAGGGCATAACTCACTTATAACTCGCACTGGGGCGAGAGTTTGAAACACCGACCGGGAAGGCCGTTGGTGTTAGAGTGTATACTAAAAGCCTAGTTTTTTGTAAACATTTATTTGTTGAAATAAAAGAATCACATTGGTCAATATCTGTATTTATTTGTTAAATGTAATTGTTCAATTAATTTATATAGTAGACAACATGGAGTGTGGAGTCACACTCAGAAGATCATGTTGTCGGTTCTCTATAAATTATAAACAAGTTGCTCACGACTAAAATGGAAAGGAACAAACCATCAGAATAGTCGTAGTGTAATTAAGTATTAGTTTATCTTGACTAATAAATTACACTGATACACTTTAAATGTGTTTCAAGAAAAAAATCTAAGGGTGAAGACTTAGAAAAAATATTTCTAAAAAATTACTTTAAGCTGAGATTTCTAGTTTCAGGAAAAAGTGTTAACTTAGGAAAGAGTTTTAACTTAGGAAAAAATGATTTTTGAAAATTTTTTCTAAGTTAAAAAAAATTATTTTTGAGAAAAAAAAGTTTAGGTCTTTGCAAAAAAATTATTTTAAAAAAAATCCTAACATAAGGTTTTATGAGTAAGAATTTTAGGTAAAAGTATTTTTCTAAGCATAAAAATATTTTGAAAAAAAATGTTTGAAAAACTTTGAAAGCATTAAGTAATTCTAATTTTAATACTTTGATAGAAAGTTAATTAAACATTTATTTCAATATTTTGGCTTCCAGGTCGTGGCGAGGCACTAGACCTTCTTGGTTATTGGAGCAACAACCACTTCCTCAGACAAAGCCTCATAGAAAAATTCATTGTTTAATTTTCTCACTGAAAAGCGCTAATTTTAATTTTAAAGCTTAGACTAAGCAAGATTTAGGAA
Organism: Zingiber officinale; assembly: GCF_018446385.1. NCBI lineage: Eukaryota > Viridiplantae > Streptophyta > Magnoliopsida > Zingiberales > Zingiberaceae > Zingiber > Zingiber officinale. Next base: position 99,378,842 of record NC_055995.1, on the reverse strand, counting down.
CCCAATAAAGGTTCCAGCCTACTGGATTGATTAAAAATTTCTTAGGGACATATTTTCTAGAGATATTCTTAATTTATCCCGGGTGATATCTGTTAGGATCTCTTCGTACGGCTAGAGAGGGGGTGTGAATAGCCGACCCCAATCTTTCGCGTTTCTTCCTACGATTAGGTTAGTTGCAGCGGAAATACAAGGAAGAAACTAAGAAGAAGAAAGCAAACCTCAAACGCAAGGATGTAACGAGGTTCGGAGATGAACTCCTACTCCTCGGCGTGTCCGTGAGGTGGACGAGCCCTATCAATCCGTCGGTGGATGAGCCCCCGGAAAACCGGCTAATACAATATACTCCTTGTGGGTGGAGAAACCTCGCCACAAACGTTTGCAACAGCAGACTAGAATACAAGGAATACAAGTAGAAAGACAAGAACAATGTATAAACACTAACTCGCCTTCTCGTCGACTGCCTGTGAAGCAACAACTTCTCGGACAACAGCAGCAGCTGACCGTCGACTGGAAGCTCACACGAAGCTTACTGGGGAGAGCTCAACAAAGCTCAGATCGCAAGCAGCAGCAAGCTAGAAGCAGGAAGAAGTAGAAGAAGTTGTCGCGCAGCAGCAGCCCTCGACCCCTTTATACCTGCGAAGAAGACAGCGAAGAAACTAGCCGTTGCGTCGCAACGGCTAGAACCCTGATCGGTCTGCAGACCGATCAGCCTTGGCGCATGAAGCTTCTGTTTGTCACCTGATCGGTCCCCAGACCGATCAGGTGTCGCGATCGAAGCCCTGATCGGTCTGTGGACCGATCAGGCAACATCCTGATCGGTCTGCAGACCAATCAGGGAAGAAGCCTATGCTTCTGTTCCGTCCCTGATCGGTCCATGGACCGATCAGGAAACCTCCTGATCGGTCCACAGACCGATCAGGGAACCTCCTGATCGGTCTACGGACCGATCAGGCTTCTTTCTCCGCTGCCACTGATCTCCTTCTGATCGGTCTCCAGACCGATCAGATAACCATCAGTAGCATACTGATCGGTCACTGATCGGTCACCAGACCGATCAGATGAGCCATGTATCATTGGATCGGTCTGCAGCCCGATCCAAACTTTTCAGCCCTAAACCTAAGGCTCCCACACCAACATCCGGTCAACCTTGACCTGTTGGTACATCATGCCTAGCATCCGGTCACTCCCTTGACCTGCTAGCACTCCCCGCTAAGTGTCCGGTCAATCCCTTTGACCCACTTAGACTTTTCAACACCAGAAGTCCGATCATCCCTGATCTATCTGGATTTTCCCTTGCCTGGTTTCACTCACCAGGACTTTCCTGTTGGGATCCTTCGTACTCGGCTAGAGAGGGGGGTGTGAATAGCCGCCCCAAATTTTTCTCGTTTCTTCCTACGATTAGGTTAGCGCAGCGGAAATACAAAGTAGAAAGAAAACAGGAGAAGAAAAACAAACCGATGTAACGAGGTTCGGAGATGAACTCCTACTCCTCGGCGTGTCCGTAAGGTGGACGAAGCCTACCAATCCGTCGGTGGATGAGTCCCCGGAGAACCGGCTAAATATGAGCTCCTTATGGGTGGAGAAACCTCGCCACAACTACTTCTTGCAACAGCAAGATAAGGAGTACAAATACAAGAGAAACAAGAAGTAAATACACAGCAAATGTAAACAACCCTTGCCTTCTTGTCGACTGTTGAAGAAGCAACAGCTTCTCAGACGCCAACCACAGCAGCAGATCAGCCGAAGGAAGAAGCTCACGCGAAGCTTTCGAAGAAGAGCTCAACAAAGCTCAAGCACCAGAACAGCAGCTCTGTAGCAGAAGAGAAGTGGAAGAAGCGAGCCCTGATCGGTCTTTGGACCGATCAGGCCATAGGTGGATCGGTCAGTGGACCGATCCCTCCTATGCCTTCGCCATTCTGTTTGTCACTGATCGGTCCCGGACCGATCAGGTGTCCCACGGTGAGATCGGTGATCACCAATCGGTGAAGAAGCCTATGCTTAGTCGATCGGTCCACGGACCGATCGAGAACCTCTGATCGGTCTACGGACCGATCAGCTTCTTCTCCGCCGCCATCGTCTCCTTCGATCGGTCTCGGACCGATCGAGATAACCATCGATAGCATCTTGATCGGTCACCGATCGGTCACCGACCGTCGGATGAGCCATATCATTGGATCGATGCGGCCGATCCAAACTTTTCACCCTAAACCTAAGGCTCCCACACCAACATCCGGTCAACCTTGACTGTTGGTACATCATGCCTAGCATCCGGTCACTCCCTTGACTGCTAGCACTCCCGCTAAGTGTCAGGTCAATCCCTTTGACCCACTTAGACTTTTCAACACCGTAGTCCGATCATCCCCGATCCATCGGATTTTCCCTTGCCTGGTTTCACTCACCGGGACTTTCCAACCGCCTAACATCCGGTTAGGACTTTCCCACCCTAACATCCCGATTAGGACTTCCTAGTTTCACTCACCGGGACTTTCCACACCGCCTAACATCCAGTTAGGACTTTCTCACCGCCTGCTTCACTCACGGGACTTTCCCTTGCTCGGCTTCACTCACGGGACTTTCCGCCTAACATCCCGATTAGGACTTTCCACCGGCTTCACTTACGGGACTTTCCAACTGCCTAACATCCAGTTAGGACTTTCCCGATGCCAAGTCTCCATACTTGGACTTTTCGGCCAAGTCTTCATACTTGGACTTTTCGCGTGCCAAGCTCCTGCTTGGACTTTTCGTGCCAAGTCTCCATACTTGGACTTTTCCAGTGCCAAGCTCCCTGCTTGGACTTTTCCGTGCCAAGTCTCCATACTTGGACTTTTCCAGTGCCAAGCTCCCTGCTTGGACTTTTCCGTGCCAAGTCTCCATACTTGGACTTTTCCCGAATCAGGTCAACCAGGTCAACCTTGACCTACGGTTGCACCAATAATCTCCCAAACATCTATTCTTGTCCCACATCAAGAATAGAACTCTCTCACGAGTGTCAAACATCAACATGCAACACAACTAGGTCAACCTTGACCTAAGGTTGCACCGACAATCTTCCCAGGTCAAACATCAAAATACAACTCGAGTCACGTCAACTTGAGTCGGGTCAACCAGGTCAACCTTGACCTAAGGTTGCACCAACATTTCCAACTGCCTAACATCCCAGTTAGGACTTTCCCACTGCCTAACATCCCAGTTAGGACTTTCCCACTGCCTGGTTTCACTCACCAGGACTTTCCACACTGCCTAACATCCCAGTTAGGACTTTCTCACTACCTGGCTTCACTCACCAGGACTTTCCAACTGCCTAACATCCCAGTTAGGACTTTCCCTCGTGCCAAGCTCCCTGCTTGGACTTTTCCAGTACCAAGTCTCCATACTTGGACTTTTCGCGTGCCAAGCTCCCTGCTTGGACTTTTCCAGTGCCAAGTCTCCATACTTGGACTTTTCTAGTGCCAAGCTCCCTGCTTGGACTTTTCCGTTGCCAAGTCTCCATACTTGGACTTTTTCCCGAATCAGGTCAACCAGGTCAACCTTGACCTACGGTTGCACCAATAATCTCCCAAACATCTATTCTTGTCCCATATCAAGAATACAACTTCTCTTCTCGTCAAACATCGTCAAACATAACTCGTCAAACATCAAAACATAACTCGAGTCAAGTCAACTCGAGTCTGGTCAACCAGGTCAACCTTGACCTAAGATTGCACCAACAATCTCCCCCTTTTTGATGTTTGACAAAATCCAAAATCAAGTTAAGTTAACCCGATAACCTAACTTAGGTTTTCCAACCATCTTCCAATGTCTAATGTTCTTTTCTTGAACATTCTCTGGACATTCTCCCCTTAGGTTAACCTGATAACCTAACTTGGGTTCTCCAATAATTCTCCCCCTTTTTGACACACATCAAAAAGAATTCCAACGTTCTTCCTCGAACATTCCTTGACATTCTTCCCCTAGCTTAGGTTAACCCGATAACCTAACTTGGGTTCTCCAATAATTCTCCAATGAACACTCTCCCCTTTTTGACACACATCAAAAAGAAAAAGGAGAGTATCAAGATCAAGAGTTTCTTCCTAATGAAAGTCTCATACCTTTCATTGAAACTCTTAATTTCCCCCTTGATACTAAACTCAACAATCAACTTAGTGATAATCCCATATCACTCAAGTCTTTAAGAGTAAAAACTCCCCCTAAAAGTCAACTCCCCCTTGACAATTAGATAAAACTCCCCTAAAGGTCAACTCCCCTTGACCATTGCACCAACAATGTCTTGGAGAGTTTCAAACCTTTAAAAACCACAAACCCAATCCCAAAAACTGAAATTTCAGACACCTACTGAAAATCCGGTCACCTGACCGATCAGGATCCCATTGGATCGGTCCCCAGATCGATCCACATTCACTGGGATCGGACTGCCTCACTGCCTCTTACTGGATCGGTCTCCGGACCGATCCACACCTCCCTGGATCGGTCCAGTGACCGATCCACTCCTTTCTGGATCGGTCCAGTGACCGATCTAAGCTCCCTTATCAGAATTCCTGAATTTCCTTTACCCGAAATTCAGAAACCCATAAACAATTCCAAAAAAATTTTAAAAATTATGAAACTTTGAGGATACACTCCTCATAACATATACAATCATGGAAAAATAGTTTTCTATGAAAATAACTTCCATTTTTCAATCTTGATACAAAGTTCAAAAACTTTGAAATAGTTCAAGTTTTAACTCAACTTTGTATCACAATGTTCAATGATGAATGCTATCACTAGGAAAGCTTCATCAAGGTTTTTCAAAACAATTTTGAAATGATTTCAAACCCTTTAATTTGGGACCACAATCTTAGGGCTATATGTACATGACTTGTACACAAGCTTTCCCTATGATCCCCCATTTCTTGAGTTAGGCTCATCTAGGTACAAGAACTATGCACCTTGATCCTAATTCATGATCCTAATATCTCACACACATCTAAGGTGTACCAAACACATCCATGACAATTTTGATGTGAGATATGGGTTTAGGTATCTTAGACTAAGGTCTCATGCATTTTCTAAACACAAATTTGATCTCAATATCAAAATGTGTTTTTCATCCTTAAATCAATTCAATTGATTATTAATGCAAGAGATGATGACATGGCATAAAATGGTATCATAAATGAAAACATGTGCCAATGTCATGATGTCATGGCATAAAGTTTGAAACTTAAATAAACATGACATAAAAACTAGCCTAAGCATTATCATGACATTTCAAATGATAATGAAACTAAACATGATGTCATGACATGTGAGGGCAAACAATCATGGCAAGATTTAGCATAAATAAATATACCTAGATTACCTATCTAAGTATCCTTAACCACTTGGCTAACTTCAAATTTAATCCTAGATTGCCCCAAAATGCCAAAATCCTAATTTTGACACTTCTTGAACTCTAGATTAATTCATACCACTTAAAGATCAAATTTTTCCTCAAAACTTAGCATGTTTCATTTTTCCTCGAGAGTTCTCTAGATTTTCCCAAATTGTGCCAATTGAGATTAAAAATAAAATTTCCAATCTTTAGGCACATTTAACTCTTCAAAGGAGTAAATGATAATTCCATTTCATTTTCAAAAGTTCTCAAAACCTTGAAAATGCTCCTTGAGTGTCAATTTCCTCAAAGTTGGGTTAACTACCCTTCTAATCGGAGTTGACACTCTCTAACCCATCTATGGGGTAGAGAAGATGCTCCTAGGAACCCAATACCTATTAGAGCTCATTGGGTTCACTAAATATTCACTAGGGATAACTTCCCTAGCAACCCTCCTAATGACCCTCTTAGGCTTTAAAGCCTTGGTCATTTGGGTCTCATCAAGGTCAACTATAGGGGTGACTCCCCTTGTGACCTTGGTAATGGTCTTCCTAGCCCTAGGTTTTGTTCCATAATCGAATGAAACATTATGATAAGTGGGCTTGACCAATTGGGACTTAGGTTTGTGACCCAAACCTTTCTTGTCCTTGGACTTGGGTTTTTGACCCCTAGACCCTAGAGTCAAATCCTTAAGAGCCTTTTCTAGAGAGTCAAGTCTTGACCTCAAGACTTGATTTTCTTTCTCTAATACCTCAAGTTTTGATTTATCATTTTTCTTTGAGGTATTCCTAGGCATGTGTCTAGATGATTTGGGATTTCTATCTAGATTTTCCTTAGCCTTAGATGAGTTAATTCTAGGGTTAGCATTTCTAGAATTGTTCTTATTTAGGCTAACATGCTTGGCTCCTAAGCACATGTATCGATTTCTAGTGTTAACATGCTTATCATTATTGACAATGGCAATAAGACTACTAGCATGCATCCTACTAGAATTGCAAGAATGAGCTTTAAATGTTACCTTAGGGTTTGCCTTAGCTCCCCCTTTACATGTGTTTGGCCTCTTGTCCTTGTGAGGTTGCCTCCCCCTTGGACATTGACTCCTATAGTGTCCCCGTTGCTTGCATTGGAAGCACACCACGTGCTTCTTGCTCTTGCATGTCGGGACTCCGGCTTCCTTGACCTTTGGTGCCGGTGGAGTCTTTCTAACCCTCTTTGGACACTTACTCTTGTAGTGCCCAAACTTCCTACACTCAAAACACATTATGTGTAGTTTGCTTGAAATCACAGTGTTTGAGTTACCTAGGGTTGTGGATGTAGATGAGCTTTCTTCTTCATCCCTTCCGGAGGTAGATGCCTCTTCTTGCTCCGATCTTGAACAAGAGCTCTCCTCCTCTTCTTCCTTGGATGTTGAGTAGCCCTCAACTCCCAATTCGCTTCCTCCATGATGTGAGCTACTTGGCTCACTAGGCTCCTCTTCATGGAATTTTGCCAAATTGTTCCACAATTCCTTGGCGTTGTTGTACCTATCTATCTTGCACAAAACATTATTAGGTAAAGAAAATTCAATAATTTTTGTTACCTCGTCATTGATTTCGGATTGTCGGATTTGCTCTTTCGTCCACTCCTTCTTCTTGATAGGTTTTCCTTCCTCATCCATCGGAGGGGAAAACCCTTCTTGTACACAAAACCAATTTAACATATTAGTCCTAAGAAAATACATCATCCTTACCTTCCAATATGTGAAGTTGTCGTGAGACTCGTAGAAGGGTTGAATCGTGACATCTTCTCCATAGAGATCCATCTCTAGCCCGTGCTCCCCCGGGTGTTGATCCGTCGAAGAGCGGCCTCGCTCTGATACCACTTGTTAGGATCTCTTCGTACGGCTAGAGAGGGGGTGTGAATAGCCGACCCCAATCTTTCGCGTTTCTTCCTACGATTAGGTTAGTTGCAGCAGAAATACAAGGAAGAAACTAAGAAGAAGAAAGCAAACCTCAAACGCAAGGATGTAACGAGGTTCGGAGATGAACTCCTACTCCTCGGCGTGTCCGTGAGGTGGACGAGCCCTATCAATCCGTCGGTGGATGAGCCCCCGGAAAACCGGCTAATACAATATACTCCTTGTGGGTGGAGAGACCTCGCCACAAACGTTTGCAACAGCAGACTAGAATACAAGGAATACAAGTAGAAAGACAAGAACAATGTATAAACACTAACTCGCCTTCTCGGACAACAGCAGCAGCTGACCGTCGACTGGAAGCTCACACGAAGCTTACTGGGGAGAGCTCAACAAAGCTCAGATCGCAAGCAGCAGCAAGCTAGAAGCAGGAAGAAGTAGAAGAAGTTGTCGCGCAGCAGCAGCCCTCGACCCCTTTATACCTGCGAAGAAGACAGCGAAGAAACTAGCCGTTGCGTCGCAACGGCTAGAACCCTGATCGGTCTGTGGACCGATCAGGCCCTGTGCTGATCGGTCCCCAGACCGATCAGTCAGTGCACAGAAACATTCTGTGCGTACTCTGATCGGTCTGTGGACCGATCAGGACAATACAAAGTTTGGTCTTTCGAGACTCAATCGGGCTTAATTCTACCGACACAACCTACGGTCTACTAGTTTGCATATATAAAACAAGTAGATTTTAGAATGATGATCTAAGTTTAAAATGTTTGATGGGATGCATTCGGATGAGCTATGTATCATTAATTCATAGGAATCATAGTTTGATGAATCATGGGAAAAGTTTATGTACCAGTTATGTGTTAGTATCAGTCCTAAGAGCCAATTATGAGATGATTGATAAGTGTCATATTGTATCATATTTTATTAGTAAAACATAATGTTCATCGTTATTATATTTCCCTTCACTCTGTTTCACTTGACTAAGTCTAATAACATCCAGATAGGACTTTCCCACCGCCTAACATCCCAGTTAGGACTTTCTACCTGGTTTCACTCACCAGACTTTCCACACCGCCTAACATCCCAGTTAGGACTTTCTCCTCGCTTCACTCACCAGGACTTTCCAACTGCCTAACATCCCAGTTAGGACTTTCCCTCGTGCCAAGCTCCCTGCTTGGACTTTTCCAGTACCAAGTCTCCATACTTGGACTTTTCGCGTGCCAAGCTCCCTGCTTGGACTTTTCCAGTGCCAAGTCTCCATACTTGGACTTTTCTAGTGCCAAGCTCCCTGCTTGGACTTTTCCGTTGCCAAGTCTCCATACTTGGACTTTTTCCCGAATCAGGTCAACCAGGTCAACCTTGACCTACGGTTGCACCAATAATCTCCCAAACATCTATTCTTGTCCCATATCAAGAATACAACTTCTCTTCTCGTCAAACATCGTCAAACATAACTCGTCAAACATCAAAACACAACTCGAGTCAAGTCAACTCGAGTCTGGTCAACCAGGTCAACCTTGACCTAAGATTGCACCAACAATATCTATAATACCAATTTAAATTTTTAAAATTTCTAGAATTAGATGAGCATGCATAGTTTTTCAAATTATCTACTTGAATTTTCAGATCTTTATTTTCTGATTTCAATTTCTTATTTTCTAATTTTGATTTATCTAATTCTTCTAACGGGCAGGATCTAGCTAAAATTATTTTTAAATTTTTTATTTCTTTTTCTAATTTACAGCAGTCTTTAGTTAATAACTTAACAAACTTAAAAAGTTTGTCGGGAGGAAGAGAACGTACCTGACTTACCTTGTCGAGTTTGTTGTCCGTGTCTCCCCCTGAACTACTGCTTTCTTATGACGAAGCTCCCCCTTCATCAATGTTCATCTTGGAAGAGCTTGAATCGCAGTCGTCGTCTTGATGACTCGCCATCAGTGCGAGTCCGGAGAATGCCTCGACTTCCGATTCGGACGATGTATCGTCCCACGTCGCCTTTAGGGTCTTTCGCTTTTGGATAGACTTCTTACCCTTCTGCTTGTCCTTGTTCTTCAGCTTGGGGCAATTGTCCTTGACGTGCCCTTCTTCGTCGCAGTGGTAGCAGCGGATTGTCCTTTTCTTCTTCCCCTGCGGATGGTTAGTAGATCTGGATTTACAAAGTTTCTTAAATCTTCTTACCATCATAACCATTTCCTCGTCGTCGAGAGAAGATTCCGACTCAGGTTCATCTCTCGAGGCTTTGAGGGCGACATTGTTCTTGGGCTCCTTCGTACCTGCACATCTTGATTCGTGCACTTCAAAAGTCGAGAAAAATTCTTCTAATGAAATTTTTTCTAAATCTTTTGAAATGTAAAAGGCATCTACTAGTGATGCTCATTTCGAATTTCTTGGAAACGAATTTAACGCGTACCTGAGCGAATCTCGATTACTTACCTTTTCTCTGAGATTCGTGAGTCCGGTGATTATTTCTTTTATTCTGGAGTGCAGATGTGCAACTATCTCGTCTTCCCCAAGTCGCAGGCTGGTGAGCTGATTGCGAAGCAGATCTCATCTAGCGAGCTTGGCTTCGGACATACCTTCGTGCAACTCAAGGAACTTCTCCCAAAGTTCCTTTGCCGAGTCGTAGCGCCCGATCCTATTGACTTCTTGAGGTGAAAGAACGCTTAGCAGATGGTATTCTGCTTTGTCGTTCGCCACGAATTCAGGCTGCTCCTTTTTTGTCCATTGACATTTTTCCTTACCTTATGGAGTTATATAGCCAGATTCCATTGTTAAGGTTAATTCAAAGTCTGTAGTAAAAAATACTTGCATCAGATTCTTCCAGGAGGTGAAATCCCCTTCGTATTTCGGCGGGTGGATGCTTGGTCCGACCATCTCGTTGCTTCGTTCGGCGGTTAGTCCTCCTGAAGCGCCTCGACTCTGATACCACTTATAGGACCGTTGCGGCCGGCTAGAAAGGGGGGGGTTGGATAGCCTAAAAAAAAACAAAGACCCTTCCCGACTTTTCAAACTAACACTTGTAAAATAATTAAATTAGTAGTAAATAAAAAGCAGAAAGAAGAGGCTCACAACTTGACTTGGTTACAACCAAGGAGGTTGTTAATATAAGGAATGAACGTGCACTAAAATATCTCCTTCAGGCGGAGAAGCCTCTTACAGCAGTGAAAGCACAAAAGACAGAAGCTAAACTAGAACAGAAGCGCACAAGTGTTTGGAAAGTAAATTTCTGAGTTGATTCAAAGCTTCTGGACCAAGGCTATATTTATAGCCTTGGTCGGGGCGCCTGGAAGGGTTCCGGGCACCCTGGGGGGATAAATTTTATCCCCCAACGTTCAGATCGAGTTAAAGCTCGATCTGGTCAAAAACTGACTCCCGGGCGCCCGGAAGGGTTCCGGGCGCCCCGGGCTTGTCCGGGCGCCCCGGACAGTTCTGGGCACCCCGGATGCTGTGTCAACTCTGGTTGACTTTTGTCCGGGTCCTCTGCTCCGGATCCGCTTGATTGAGTGATCTCTGCTATCCGGAATAGGGCTCACCCGAATCCAAGTTCCGATCTTCTCGAGCGGGCTTCCCTCCGGCTTCTCGTCCATCGGAATCGCTGCGTGTTTCCTTCTCGTCCGCCGGCGTACTCATCCGCAGTCTTCGTCCCTCGGACGCACCGCGTGTCGTCCTTCTCGCTAGCTGCGTCTCTTGCTCCCCGAGCAATCTTCCGCTCCGGCTTTCGTCCCTCGAAACCACCGCACGCTTCCTACTCGTCCGCCGGTGTACTCTACCACAGCACCTCATCCCTCGGACTGCCGTCCTTCACGCTAGCTGCATCTTCCACTCGACTACCTGTGCTCCTAAGCTCCTGCACACTTAGACACAAGGTTAGAAACACACAGGACCTAACTTAACTTGTTGATCACACCAAAACAACCTTGGGGTTCCAACACTTTCTCATCCAGATCTTCTGGGAACACTTCCGGTATGATGAGAGTCTTCCTTTTCCTCGAGTCTCTGGGTAGGGAACTCTCCGCCATAGAGACTTGAGGCGGTTCTTTCTTAAGGTTGGGGCCAAGGGGCCCTGGCTGATAATACCCCAGGTCAGGCTCGCGATAAGGAACCTAGGGAAACCCCTCAGACAGTTTTCTCTTAGAGGCTCGATCTGAAATAGGGATGGGTTCCTTGGAGGCTTCAGGAGCTTGGCACGGTCGCGAGACGGTTGCTTGTTTCTCTGAGGCCGCCCACCTCTTGGCCTCCTTGAAGAGTTCATATTCTCCTGCAGTCATGGTGACGTTGATGCGACCAGACTCCTCCATCTTCACGTTCCGAAACAGATTGTTGTGTTCCCACAGACGGCGCCAAATTTGATCCCGTTCGGAAGCTGAGTCGGATGAAGGCTGGCCTCGATGTACTGAGGGTTGATGGAAAGTCGCTACAGAGTTTGGTCTATCTGGCGCTCTCCGGAAGGGTTCACACGGGCGGATGACGAAGGAGGATGATCAGGATGATGACGCGAGGGCTCTGCGCACACTCAGACGAGCCCACGAGTCGTTAGAGACCAGAAACCAAGGAAAAAGTTCTTGGGTCAGGCCCTCCGACGCTTAAGTCAGGTACTTTTTCCCCAGAAGCGCAGAGAAAGGATGAAAAGTAAAGACGAGTAAGAAATGACGAGTGAGCGTACCTGTATAAGGGACAAAACATCCTTTTTATACTGCAACAGATGTTTTGGGGTCTGGCGGGTGTCAGGGAATGTCGGCTGTCAGGCTTTGTATGACGGTGAATGACACACGACACCTTCTCATAGGCCGACGGCAGAACTAAAGGGGTAATGAGCCCCGACTGTTAGCATATTCCCTGATACCCTGATTATTCTCTGACAGGCAGTTACGATTCCCTTGCTTGCTTGTCCTGTAGTGCTTGGCATCCTCCGCTCATGATTGCTACGCTGGGTCTTTACCCTTGCTAACCCCGTTCTGATATCTTGCTAACCCCGATCTGATATCGCCTCCAGACCTGTGCTTCTAACCTTGTCCTATGCATCTCATATTACAGACCCCGACCGGTCTTGCCTCTTATTGGCATTACGTGTTGCGCCCTGTATACCTTAGTTCGGTTCTATTTATCCCGACTCCTAAGCTGTACGTTTGACTTCATCTAACCCGACCTGTATGCCTGCCTCCAACTTTGCTTATCTTGGACCATGAGAATAAAAATCCTGACCTGTATCCTTGGCTAACACATCCCGACTTGTACGTTTTATCGATCCAAGTATCCTGAGTTATAAGGCTATAAATCCTGACCTGTGTGCATCGGTCTGCTTCTGCTAATCTTGAGTTTCGACCTGTACTCTTTGATCCCTTTATCCCATGCTGTGAGGATGTAAGTCCCGACCTGTAAGCCAGGTCTGTAAACCGACCTGCTTTTGTCCTCCATAATTCATGGTTTGTACATCCCGACCTGTATGCCAAGTCAATATACCGACCTGCTTCTATCCTCTGTTATCCATGGTTTGTACTTCCCAACTTGTACGTCAGGTCTATAAACCAACCCGCTTCTATCCTCCGTACTCCATGGCTTGTACGTTCCGACCTGTACGCCAGGTCTGTATTCTGACCTGCTTCTGTCTGCTGTTATCCATGGCTTGTACGCTCCGACCTGCTTCTGCCTGCTGTTATCCATGGCTTGTACGTCCTGACCTGTACGTCAGGTCTGTATTTCGACATGCTTCTGTCTTCTGTTATCCATGGCTTGTACGTTTCGACCTGTATGCTAGATCTGTATTCCGACCTGCTTCTATCCTCTGTTATCCATGGTTTGTACTTCCCAACCTGTACGTCAGGTCTGTATTGCGCCGGAGGCCCTTCCTTCCGCGTCTTTGCCTGACCTGTGGGCCCATCCTTAGCTGTACCTGGCCTGTGGGCCTTGCCCTTGACTGCTATCGAGGCTGGATCTTGTCCAACTTGCAATCCTATGCTTTGACTGTCTCATCAGCTAAGACTCTGACCATGACCACGCAAGCTTAACTTCTGACCATGGCCATGCAAGCGTGACTTTTGACCTCCATAGGGGCCAGACTTTTGACCATTCCATGGGCTTGACTTTTGGCCACGTCATCCGCCTGTCCTCCTTCTCATGCACCGTATCATTAATGTTGATTATTATAAAACATCACCACCTATATGAATTTTTGAAAATAGACTGTGCACAATCAAGAAAGCCTTGAATATGAAATTTTATAATATGATGAGATTGAGGAGCACTATAGAAACTTACAAGACTTGAATTGGGTCCCATTAGAGCTGTTTGAGGTCATCGATGAGTTTTACTTGAAAATTGATGGACCTAAATATTTTGAAAATTTGAAATTTAGACATGGAGTGAAAGAGGAGAGGGTAAAGAACATAGATATGGTGTGCAAACCTAACCTCCTAACGAAGAATTTTTGAAAATATATTTTGCACGGCTAAGAAGACCTTGAATTTCTTTAGAGCACTGTAGAAATCTACAACACTTGGATTTGATCCCATTAGAGCTGATTAAGATTATTAATGGATTTTATCTGAAACTTGTTTATGGACATAAAAAATTTGAAATGCTGAAACTTGATATAGAGTGGAACAGGAGAGGGCATGCAGAGAATGTAAATATGCTGTACAATTCTGATTCTAAGCCTTCTTTATACATGAAATTATGGGTCCACATGTTAACTGCAGTACGCTGGTTGAATTTTTTAAAATAGACGATGCACACCAATGAATGTCTTGAATATGAGACTTAGCGCATAGTGAGGAGAAGCATGGAAGAAGTCTACAAAACTTGGATGATCATCAGAAATTTATTGATGAATTTAAAGGATTTAAAATTTTAAAATTTAGATATGGAATGGAAGAGGGGAATATAGATAAGGTATAGACGATGTGTCATCCTAATTTTAACTCTCTTACATGAGATTATGGGTGATGATTTTCTAGAAGATCTGGGATCATCTAAAGAGTCATATATGATCATACATGATTTGTCAAGTTAAATTAGAGATGGGTGCTGATTTTCTAGAAGATCTGGGATCATCTAAAGAGTCATACATGATTTGTCAAGTTAAGTTAGGGACGTAATGTAGATCGTAGTGTTATAGTGATAGTAAAAGATGACTATATTTGTCCTAGTGCGCCCACTAATTTATCTTAGGATCAATAAATTACATATGATTATTAATCTTTGCAATACTAACTAACACATGAAAAAAGAATATTTATTCAAATTCTAGATCTTTTAGTGATCAGCACCTTATGCACGTTACACTGAACTGTCTTTAGAAAAACAAAACGACTTAAAGTGCTACAGTGGATACGAGTCAGGAGGGAGGCTTTCCTGTCCTGATGACCCGCAGACATACGAGTCAGGAGGGCGGCTTTCCTTTCCTGATGACCATGTTATGTTATGGGCTTAATTTGCATGCCTTGTCCTGTCATGTCAATAATCAGACGCTGAGCTGTGGATGAATCATAAATGGATCCTTTGCATTTTCATGACCATCGAGAACGATAGCACATTTGGCAGTTAGTTACTTCATACATGTGTGGTTCTCATTAGTCCATGTCCATCACAACAAATATATATTGGCCTGATCCAAACACTGCTTGTTACAACTTTTTACCAATTATTTCATAAGTGATTACACTGCAATTATTTATTTCTTAATCATATATTTAATTATTAACCAGAGTGATAATTAATGAAGATGCCAGCAGCTCCTAATCCGGTCGCGGCCGGAGCGTTTCATGGCGATGCACATCTCCTCTTAATCCTGACCTGGAATCCATTCTTCATGTGAAGGATTATCGAAAGCTTCGGCTCCACTACGTGCCCTTCCACCGCCTCCACCTGGAAATTGTAGAGCATGGCCGCCGCCGCCACCTTCATCTGAGTGAAGGCCACCTCCTTCCCCAGGCATGCCCGCGGCCCCGAGTTGAAGGACATGAACTTGTACGAAGGCTCATGCCGCAGCCTCCCTTTCTCCGAGATCCACCGCTCCGGCCGGAACTCGCAGCAGTCCTTCCCCCACACCCCCTCCATCCGCCCGATCGAGAACAGAGACACCAGCACTCTGGTGCCTCGCTCCACTCTCTGCCCGCTCGGGAGAGTTTCAGGTAGCACCGGTGCCTTGTGCTCGAATGGAACCGGCGGGAACAGCCTCAGCGCCTCGCATAGGGCGGCGTGGAGGTACACCATCTTCCCCAGCCCCTCTGCCTCGAAAAGAACCGTGGCGGAGGTCGATCGATCGTTTTCTGGAGATATGGTCTTTAGTTCCTCCAGTATTTTGGCTTCCGCCGTGGGATTCTTTGACAGCAACCAGAAGAACCATGACAGAGCTGCACCGGTGGTGTCCCTTCCGGCGAGCATAAAGTTCATGGCCGTGTCGCGGAGGAACTTGTGGTGGAGTGCTGCTCCTTCTTGGTCGTCGTCGTTCATGTAAGACGAGAGTAGGTCGGTGTTAGTTTGGTCGTTGTTGGAGTTCTTCTTCTTCTCCGCCACGCATTCGGATATGAAACCATCGATTTCCTTCCAGGCCGCCGCCATCCGCCTCTCCACCGCGCCGACGCGGAACCGCCTCATCCACTTCCACCACGCCGGCGGCACGGCATGGCGGAGCAGCAACGTCTCCATGGCGTCGTCCATGGCCCGCGCGAAGGGGACGGTAGGGAAGTCGATGGCGAGGCAGCAGAGGTCAACGCCGAAGACCAAGTAGGTGGTCATGTCGAAGGTGAGCCGGAGAAACACGTCCTGCAAGTCCACCTCCTCGTCCCGCCGCGCGAGCTCATCGAGGAGCGGTAGCAGCCCCTTCTCGACCTTATCGCAGCTGGCGGCGAAGACGAAGGACCGGAAGCTCCAGCCACTGAAGAGGCCGTGCGCCTTCGCGCGCTGCCGCTTCCACTGTTCGCCGTCCGCGTTGAATATTCCGTCGCCGAGGATGTCAAAGATCTCGGCGAACTCGTCGCCCTTGGGGTAGTTGGAGAAGTTGGCGTTGAAGACGTGCTGCAGGTTCGCAGGGTCGCAGGTGATGACGTAGTCCATGCCCATGAACCAGGGCCCTCGGAACGAGAAAGTACATCCGGTCTCCCGGAGGATATCGGTGGCCCAATCGTGCAGTCGGTGGAGGTTGGCCAGAAGGCCGGGCAGCATCCCGGCGACAGGCCAATTCACCGGCATGGAGGTCGGATTTTTAAAAAAGATGCGGTAGTAACAGTAGAAGAGGGCGAGGCAGAGCAAGGAGACTACAAACTCAGACCAGAGTTGCAGGAGAGCCATGGAGAAGCAATTAGTGCCATTAGCAGCCACCATCAAGCCATGTATTTATAAATAAATTATTCTATAGAGAGAGAGACGAAGTTAAAAGGTAAATTTTACGACAGGTAAGCGTCCCCGTCAGTCAGTTTACAGGGAGTCTAGGGATTTACGTCACTTTTTATCGCCTCAATTAAGTCGTGGGGCCACTTCAAATGCTCTACTAAATTTCAAAATGACGTTTTGAATTTACTGATTAATAATATGATTTTTTTTCGGTAGCCATAATTTTTTTTAAAGAGATTTATATTTTACCATAACATTATCATATCAAAAATTAAAAATTTTATATTTTTTTTAAAACCATTCTTTATTATCATAAAATCTCTCTATTTTAAAAACTCTATTTCTTTTAAAATTCTCTCTCTATCCTCTTTCCATTATTTTTTTAAACCCGATCCCAAAATTTTGATATAAGTTTATAAAAAAAATTATAAATCCCACCTATGTAGTGGAGGGATTTATATTGAGAGATTTATAGCATAAATTGCATGCTATAAATCTCCCACTGCATATGCCCAAATAAAGCCATTCAAATGATTAATCATCTAGAAGAAAAATTTCTTTGTCAGAATTAAGAATTGAACCTACTTACCGCTCCATCATACAGCAAAGTCATTCAAATATTACAATTAGGGTTAAAGTCTCATATTAGAAAAATTTAATAAAGATCATACGATTACAAGAATGTATGATATTTTTATTAGCATGAAGTTTTTTAAGTAGAACTCAAGAGTAAAGGCATGAAGGCTTAGGTTTAAAGTGGATAATATCATGTCATTATAGAGATATGTGAACATCCTTTTGCACAACAAATGATATCAGAGTCATGGTCTAGATTAGATGTCATGTGAGACGACCTTGAACGAAGTTGAGGGTGGGCTCGGAGTATGCCAGGGTGATCGGATGCTTGCGAGGAGACCCGGAGCAGGTCAGGGTGACTAAATGCTCGCGAGGAGGCTCAAAGTAAGTCAGGGTGACCGGATATTCGTGGGGACCCCGGAGTAGGTCAAGGTAACTAGATGCTTGTGGGGAGACCTGGAGCAGGTCAAGGTGATCAGATACTTGATCCTGTCCGAAATTTAAGACAATTAATCCTCATTACATACTTGATCATGTCCGAAATTTGAGTCAGACGAAGGCCGGATGAGTTGTTACTGGTGTTGACAGAGAGACGATTAGGACACCTTAATCATGTGCGTCCAAGAGAATGGACCCTCACATAGCACTGACGAACGACGATCACTGAGCCGACGGTACTTCAGTACTTGAAGCTCTGCGCACACCTTGACAAGTACACAGAACGTTAGAGACCAGATACTGGAGAAAAAGTCCCAGCGTAGGCCCTCCGATGCTCAAATCAGGTACTTTTTTCCCCGGAAGAACAGTGTACGAAGGAAAAAGAACTGTAGAAGACAAGTGCGAATATGCGAGAGAGCGTGTCTGCTCAAGGGAGAGGACCTCCCTTTTTATATAACCATATGTACCTCTGGAGTCTGACAGATGTCAGGGAATGTCGAGTGTCAGGACTTGTCTAGTGATGGAGAATGCATGACATTCTCCCATGGGTTGGAAGAAGGTTCCATTCGCAGATAACCACATACCATTGAAATATTTCCTAACATACAGTAGTTATTCTCTGACAGGTGATTACGATTCCTTGACATTGTTGTCGCATAGCGCATTTTGTCTCGCCCGAGTATGACTAGGGGTAGCTCGGGATGATCTGTCAGATATAACACCTGGCTCGAGTCTTGATGAGAAGGATGAGCTGTAATGAGAGTCTCATCTTCTCTTTTGGATTGCTCAAGAGCTGACCTGGAGTTGGCCTACTAAGAGCACCAGGCTCAGATATATAGGTCGAGCTAAGAAAAACCTGACCAGTCGGAGCAGGTCAGATATTACCTAAGTTGCACATCATGTCTCATATCTGGGATCCTGGTCTGTGAGTACCCAACCGAAAATCATGCAGTTGATGTTATCAGGCGGTCTCACTTTTCCTTTCTCTAGCTGCTAACTGCCACACCCTCCTAATTGCTGACTTCCACGTCCCCTTGACTTCTGAATGACACACCCCCTTGACTTTTGGTTGTCATGTCCCCTTGACTTCTGACTGTCTGACCTTATCGAACCCTACCATTATGCACCGTATCACAAGCCTCTCCTCCAAATCTAGTCGAAGGAGGCTTAGATCCACTGACTAGACCCAACCCCTAGTTTCATTTATTTCACCATTATGACTCTAAATGCTGCTCCTTTTCCCAGATCCTCGGTTATGTAATCTATTTAATTACTCAATCAACCTAGGAGGAAGGGTCACTTTAACTTCTGCATAAGTTGCTTTCTTTTTCCCCTCTTCTTTAAAAGGAGGCTGATCACCATCCCTAGAGTCATACTTTCTTTCTACTGGCGTCCCTTAATCATGGATTTGAGTTCCGAGTCGAATGAACTGCAGTGTCTCTGTCAACAATTGGATCATATGACTCAACTGTTTACCCAAAGGGGTACGGTCTTAGCCGAGGTGATGCAGGATAGAGATCTTCAATCTTCTCTTAGCCGAGAAATAGAGGAACTTTGATTAGCCGCTAAATCTCGGGCCCGGGCTGAGGCGACGTTGAAACAGAAAGCATATTCAGACTTGGAAAGCCAAGCCCAATTCCTGATCTATTTGAAAGAGAAACACATCTCTTCCATATCCCTTCTTCAAGAAGAGAATCGGATCAAAGATGAAACCATTACTTAGCAACGTCACATTATTCAGTCGATTAAGGCTTGTTAGGATCTTCGGATAGCGGCTAGAGAGGGGGGGTGTGAATAGCCGACCCCAAATTCTCGTTTCTTCCTACAATTTGAGTTAGCGCAGCGGAAATAAAAGATAGAAACGAAACAGGAGAGTATCAAACCTCAAACGCGACGATATAACGAGGTTCGGAGATGATACTCCTACTCCTCGGCGTGTCCGTAAGGTGGACGAATCCTATCAATCCGTCAGTGGATGAGACCCCGGAAAACCGGCTAATAAAAACTCCTTCTGGGTGGAGAAACCTCGCCACAATCTCTCTTACAACAGCAAGATCGGAGTACAAAGATAAAGCAAGAAGCCAAGAACAATATGAATGTAAAAACACTAGTTTGCTTGCCTTCTCGTCGACTGTTGATGAAGCAGCAACTTCACGGATGCCAACCACAGCAGCAACTGATCAGTTGGATACCCAGCCGAGGGAAGCTCACACGAAGCTTGAGAGCTTAGCAAAGCTCAGATCGCAAGGAGGAAGAAGAAGACCGCTTCCCTGTAGTGGCCCTCTTATATGAACCTACGAAGAAGAAGACAGACAGAAATCTAGCTGTTGTGACTCAACGGCTAGACCTGGACCGATCAGGCTCCACCCTGATCGATCCAGGACGGATCTAATCGGTCAGGGGACCGATCAGGCCCTATGCTGATCTGTCCCCAGACCGATCCCAACTCTCACAGAGAGTTGGTTGCCGAGCCCTGATCGGTCTGTGGACCGATCAGGCCCTAGGCTGATCGGTCCCCAGACTGATCCCAACTCTCACAGAGAGTTGGTTGCCGAGCCCTGATCGGTCTGTGGACCGATCAGGCCATAGGTGGGACCGATCCCTCCTATTCCTTCTCCAATCTGTTTGGTTACTGATAGGTCACCAGACCGATCAGATGACCCACAGTGAGAATCAGTGTATCACTGGATCGGTCAGCAGACCGATCCAGATACCCATAGTATCACTGGATCGGTCAGCAGACCGATCCAATTTCCCAACCTTAAACCTTAAAGCCTTCCTGATCTAGAGAACGAGCTACCGAGCTCTCTTTGATTTAGTCCGGAGAATGAGCTACCAAGCCCTCTCTGACTTCCACGTCCGGTCCAGAGAACGAGCTACCGAGCCCTCTCTGACCTAGTCCAGAGAACGAGCTACCGAGCCCTCTCCGACTTCCACGTCCGGTCCAGAGAATGAGCTACCGAGCCCTCTCGGACCTAGTCCGGAGAACGAGCTGTTGGAGCAATCCCAATGGTCCGCGGGACCATGTGTTTTGGTGTTTGGGCAAAGGGTTTAAGTTAGGTTCACCCTTGTATTTGATATGTGTATTTGAGTTGTGCAGGTTTGCAGGATACACATATGACTCAGGTTGATGGCTTCGGGTCCGGTGAAGGATGGAGCATCCGAGGGACCGTGGACAAGGCAGCGAGGACAAGGGCCGAGGGAAGCGACTTCGAGGCATACGCGAAGGATGGCATTGGGTACGAGCCGCGGGCTTGAATGCATCCGAGGGACGAGAGCCAAAGGAAGTAGGCTTGAAGGCAAAAGGTCAAAGCTGCAAAGGAAGAATCAAGTGAGTCATAAGGGTGAGGGTACGAGTGCACGAGAGATTGTACTCGGAGTAAAATCCTAGTTTTAGGGTTTCTTGTGGCGATCTTGCCATCTTGTAGTAATCTTGTAGCACTCTTGTGCGATCTTGTGATCATTGCATGTTTTAGCGGATCGTGGTGCGATCGCGCCGATCATTGGCGTGACAGAATGTGTGGAATCGAGCCGTTGGGATGTAGCGGTCGAATTTCCAGACGGTCGATTTCATAGAGGCAGTCGATGGTAGGCGGGTTTTCTAACCGTGGCCTATAAAACCAAAGCTTGGGAGCTTGGTTTGAGTTGACGAAATAAAGGTGGTTAATCTCTATTAGTATTCTACTTTTGCCCTAGCGTCAAAAGAGTTCTTGTGAGGGTTGTGGTGAGGTTTCTCCACCCACAAGGAGCTACGTGAGCTAGCCGGAGTTTGCCGGGGAGTAATCCACCGAAGGATCGGGATCGTCCACCTTACGGACAGCCGTGGAGTAGGAGCCCTAATCTCCGAACCACGTTAAATGATCGTGTCAATTGGTTTGCTTGTCTTTCTCATTCTTAGTCTTTAGCTTTCGTATTTGTATTTGTATTGTTTGTATTCCGCTGTGCTAACAAATACGTAGGAAGCGCTTATTTGGGGGTGCCGTCTATCCAACCCCCCTTCAAGCCGGCCGACCGATCCCCAACACGAGCTACCGAGCCCTCTCCGACTTCGTCCGGTCTAGAGAACGATCTACCGAGCCCTCTCTGACCTAGTCCGGAGAACGAGCTACCGAGCCCTCTCTGACCTAGTCCGGAGAACGAGCTACCAAGCCGTCTTCGACCTCCCATGCCAAGCTTCCATACTTGGACTTTTCCCCGTGCCAAGCTCCCTGCTTGGACTTTTCCCGTGCCAAGCTCCCTGCTTGGACTTTTCCCGTGACAAGCTCCCTGTTTGGACTTTTCCGTGCCAAGTCTCCATACTTGGACTTTTCCCGAATCAGGTCAACTCAAGTCGGGTCAACCAGGTCAACCTTGACCAAAGGTTGCACCCACAATCCCCCAAGTTCCTATTCTTGTCAAACATCAAAATACAACTTCTCTATTTTTGTCAAACATCAAAATATTCCTCGAGTCAGGTCAACTCGAGTCGGGTCACCCAGGTCAACCTTGACCTAAGGTTGCACCAACAATCTCCCCCTTTTTGATGTTTGACAAAAATCATAATCAAGTTAGGTTAACCCGATAACCTAACTTAGGTTTTCCAATAGTTCTCCAATGTTCTTCCTTGAACATTCTCTGAACATTCTCCCCAAACTCCAATGTTCTTCCTTGAACATTCTCTGGACATTCTCCCCCTTTTTTACACACATCAAAAAGAGTGAATCAAGGTCAAGAGTTTCTTCCTAATGAAAGTCCCATACCTTTCATTAAAACTCTTAATTTCCCCCTTGATACTAAAGTCGACAATTAACTTAGTGATAATCCCATATCACTCATCCTTAGAAATCTTGACGAGTAAAAACTCCCCCTAAAAGTCAACTCCCTTGACCTATAGGTAGAACTCCCCCTAAAGGTCAACTCCTCCTTGACCATTGCACTAACAATGTCTTGGAGAGTTTCAACCTTTTAGAAATCTAAAACACCAACTTCCACAGTTGAAATTTCAGACAACAGTCAAAAATCAGTATTTTGGCACGCTCTGATCGGTCACCAGACCGATCAGGCCTCCACTGAATCGGTCACCAGACCGATCCACACTGACCTGGATCGGTCCAGTGACCGATCCAGACTTCCCTGGACCGATCAGGATCTCCTCTGATCGGTCCACGACTCTCTGATAAGGATTTCTGATTTTTCTCCCGAAATTCAGAAACCCCTAAAAAACCACAGAAAATTCTAAAAATTATAAAATTTTGAGGATACATTCCTCATAACATATATTATCATGGAAAAATAGTTTTCTATGAAAATAACTCCCATTTTTTAATCTTGATACAAAGTTCGAAAGATTTTGAAATAGCTCAAGGTTAATCCATCTTTGTATCAACTTGCTCAATGATGAATGCTATCACTAGAAAAGCTTCATCAAGGTTTTTCAAATCAATTTTGAAATGATCTTAAACCATTCAATTTAGGACCACAATCTTAGGGCTAAATGTACATGACTTGTACACAAGTTTTCCCTATGATCCTTAAATTCGAATTAGACTCATCTAGATACAAGAACTATGCACCTTGATCCTAACTCATAATCCTAATATCTCACACACATCTAAGGTGTATCAAACACATCCAAGTCAATTTTGATGTGAGATATGGGTTTAGGTCATCTTAAGCTAAGTTCTCATGCATTTTCTAAACAACAATTTGATCTCCATATCAAATTGTGTTTCTATCCTTAAATCAAATTAATTGATCATAAATGCAAGAGATGATGACATGGCATAAAATAATATCATAAGTGGAAACATGTGCCAATGTCATGATGTCATGTCATCAAGTATGAAACTTAAATAAGGCATGACATATAACTAACCTAAGCATTATCATGACATTTCAAATGTTAATAAAATAAATATGATGTCATGACATGGCATATGACAAACAATGTATGACAAATAACATATAAAGGTATAGAAAATACCTAATTCTAGCCTTAGTTGCCATTTTTGATAATTTTGATCATTTTACCATAAATTCTATATTCCTAAGTGTAATAGACCTAAACTCATATACTAAAGATTTTTAGATCACTATGTGCCAATTAGATTGACCCTAGAAAACTCCTCAAATGTGGTTGACACATCCTAATCACCTTAGGAATAATTTTTAATTTCATTTTCAAGGCTTGATTACACCTTGAAAATTCCTAAAATGCCACCTTTTGCCATGAGTAGGTTAACTACCTATCCAATTAAGGTTGGCACACCCTAAACCATCTAGCGTGAAGGAATCACGCTCCTAGGAACCCAATACCTATTTGATCTCATTGGGTTCACTAAATATTCACTAGGGATGACTTCCCTAGCAACCCTCCTAATGACCCTCCTAGGCTTTAAAGCCTTGGTCATTTGGGACTCATCAAGATCAACTCTAGGGGTGACTCCCCTTGTGACCTTGGTGATGGTCTTCTTATCCCTAGGTCTTGTTCCATAATCGAATGGAACATTATGATAAGCGGGCTTGACCACTTGAGACTTAGGTTTGTGACCCAAACCTCTCATGTCCTTGGGCTTTGATTTTTGACCCTTAGACCCTAGAGTTGACTTCTCCAAATTCTTAAGAGCTTTTTCTAAAGTGTCAAAGTCTTGACCTCAAGACTTGATTTTCCTTCTTTAATACCTCAAGCTTTAATTTTCCATTTTTCTTTGAGGTATTCCTATGCATATGTCTAGTTGTTTTGGGATTCCTATCTAGGTTTTCCTTAACCTTAGATGAGTTAACTCTAGGGTTGGCATTTCTAGCAATGTCCTTATCTAGGCTAACATGTTTGGCACCTAAGCACATGTATCGGTTTCTATGGTTATCATGCTTATCATTATTGACAATTGCAATAAAACTACTAGTATGTGTCTTATTATAATTGCAAGAATGTGCCTTAAAGGATACCTTAGGGTTTGCCTTAGCTCCCCCCATAGATGTGCTTGGTCTCTTGTCCTTGTGAGGTTGCCTCCCCCTTGGACATTGACTCCTATAATGTCCCCTTTGCTTGCATTGGAAGCACATCACGTGCTCCTTGCCCTTGCGTATCGGGGCTTCGGCTTCCTTGACTTTTGGTGCCGGTGGAGTCTTCCTAATCCTCTTCGGACATTTACTTTTGTAATGCCCATATTCCCTACACTTAAAACACATTATATGTAATTTACTTGAAATTAAGTTGCTTGAGTTACCTAGGGTTGAGGATGGATATAAGCTCTCTCCTTCATCCCTTCCGGAGGTAGAGGCTTCTTCTTCTTGCTCCAGTCTTGAAGAAGAACTCTCCTCCTCTTCTTCCTTAGATGTTGAGTAGCCCTCAACTTCTAATTCCATACCTCCATGATGTGAGCTACTTGGCTCACTTGACTCCTCTTCATGACTTGAATTGGAGCTCTCCTCATGGAACTTAGCCAAGTTGTTCCACAACTCCTTGGCATTGTTGTATCCACCTATCTTACACAAGATATCATTAGGTAATGAAAATTCAAAGATTTTCGTTACCTCGTCGTTGATTATGGATTGGTGGATTTGTTCCTTCGTCCACTTCTTCTTCTCGAGAGGTTCTCCTTCTTTATCCACCGGAGGAATAAAACCTACTTGTACACAATTCCAATTTACTAGGTTAGTCATAAGAAAATACTTCATTCTTACCTTCCAATAAGCGAATTCGTCGTGATCGTAGAAGGGTGGAATCGTGACGTCTTCTCCAAGTTGATCCATTCTCTAGCACGTGCTCCCCCGGGGGTTAATCCGACGAAGAGCGACATCGCTCTGATACCACTTGTTAGGATCTTCGGATAGTGGCTAGAGAGGGGGGGTGTGAATAGCCGACCCCAAATTCTCGTTTCTTCCTACAATTTGAGTTAGCGCAGCGGAAATAAAAGATAGAAACGAAACAGGAGAGTATCAAACCTCAAACGCGACGATATAATGAGGTTTGGAGATGATACTCCTACTCCTCGGCGTGTCCGTAAGGTGGACGAATCCTATCAATCCGTCGGTGGATGAGACCCCGGAAAATCGGCTAATAAAAACTCCTTCTGGGTGGAGAAATCTCACCACAATCTCTCTTGCAACAGCAAGATCGGAGTACAAAGATAAAGCAAGAAGCCAAGAACAATATGAATGTAAAAACACTAGTTTGCTTGCCTTCTCGTCGACTGTTGATGAAGCAGCAACTTCACGGATGCCAACCACAGCAGCAACTGATCAGTTGGATACCCAGCCGAGGGAAGCTCACACGAAGCTTGAGAGCTCAGCAAAGCTCAGATCGCAAGGAGGAAGAAGAAGACCGCTTCCTTGTAGTGACCCTCTTATATGAACCTGCGAAGAAGAAGACACAGACAGAAATCTAGCCGTTGTGACTCAACGGCTAGACCTGGACCGATCAGGCTCCACCCTGATCGATCCAGGACGGATCTGATAGGTCAGGGGACCGATCAACCTGATCGGTCTGTGGACCGATCAGGCCCTAGGCTGATCGGTCCCCAGACCGATCCCAACTCTCACAGAGAGTTGGTTGTCGAGCCCTGATCGGTCTGTGGACCGATCAGGCCATAGGTGGATCGGTCCACAGACCGATCCCTCCTATTCCTTCTCCAATCTGTTTGGTTACTGATAGGTCACCAGACCGATCAGATGACCCAGTGTATCACTGGATCGGTCAGCAGACCGATCCAGATACCCATAGTATCACTGGATCGGTCAGCAGACCGATCCAATTTCCCAACCTTAAACCTTAAAGCCTTCCTGATCTAGAGAACGAGCTACCGAGCTCTCTTTGATTTAGTCCGGAGAATGAGCTACCAAGCCCTCTCTGACTTCCACGTCCGGTCCAGAGAACGAGCTACCGAGCCCTCTCTGACCTAGTCCAGAGAACGAGCTACCGAGCCCTCTCCGACTTCCACGTCCGGTCCAGAGAACGAGCTACCGAGCCCTCTCAGACCTAGTCCGGAGAATGAGCTACCGAGCCCTCTCCGACTTCGTCCGGTCCAGAGAACGAGCTACCGAGCCCTCTCCGACTCCATCCAGTCCAGAGAACGAGCTACCGAGCCCTCTCTGACCTAGTCCGGAGAACGAGCTACCGAGCCCTCTCCGACCTCCCATGCCAAGCTTCCATACTTGGACTTTTCCCCGTGCCAAGCTCCCTGCTTGGACTTTTCCCGTGCCAAGCTCCCTGCTTGGACTTTTACCGTGCCAAGCTCCCTGCTTGGACTTTTCCGTGCCAAGTCTCCATACTTGGACTTTTCCCGAATCAGGTCAACTCAAGTTGGGTCAACCAGGTCAACCTTGACCAAAGGTTGCACCCACAATCTCCCAAGTTCCTATTCTTGTCAAACATCAAAATACAACTTCTCTATTCTTGTCAAACATCAAAATATTCCTCGAGTCAGGTCAACTCGAGTCGGGTCACCCAGGTCAACCTTGACCTAAGGTTGCACCAACAAGGCTGAGCTGACACAGGGTCGAATCCATCTGGAGCAGGCAGGTCAAGCGGAACACTTTTGCTAAGTGTCGACCGACTACTGATACTGGAAGAGAACTTTGATCGCTTAGATGTCTTAAATGCAAAAATGAGCTTTTGAGGAGTGTCTCCTGTATTTTATCAAATAAATGCAAATCTGGTTAGGTTTCGGTCGTTATTCATATTTCTTGTTTTCCTCTCATCCCTGGCACTTTCTTACTTTATGCAGACCTTTGGGGGTTAGTGAAAGCTCTGCTTGCTGATAACCCGCCCGGGAGCAAGAGTGTAGAAATTTGACCCATGAGTTGTTCAAGTGCGAGAGTATGCTTGCTTATAACTGTTGGACCTCGTGGTTATTTTGGTATGATCAACCAAGTTAAGTTAGGTCCTGTATTATTTTGATCCCTGTGTTTAAGTGTGTAGGAGCACAGGAAGTCAAGCAGAAGATGCAGCTAACGAGAAGGATGACACGGGAAGGGAGTCGACGGGCTCGGTGCATCCAAGGGATGAGGTGCTGTGGAAGAGTATACCGGTGGATGAGAAGAATGTACGCGATGTTTGAGGGATGAGAAGCCGGAGTAAAAGCCTGCTCGAGGAGAAGGTAGGAAATTGGGTTCGGGTAAGTCCTATTTTGGTTGGCCACAATTACCTAGACGATCGGAGCAGTAAAAGAGTATATGGAGATTATACTTGCTGCTAGAGGCACCTTCAAAAGACATTAAAGGCACCTCCGAAGCGCTCCCACGCCTCTGCAACCTTCATGCGGGAGGCGCCTTCCATGGGCATGGAAGGCGCCCTCCATGGGTATGGAAGGCGCCCTCCATGAGTATGGAAGGCGCCCTCCATAAGCATGGAAGGCGCTTTCGACCAGAAAGTTAGTCGTTGGCAGTGGATAAATCTTTATCCACTGGGCCTCACTGCAGGCACCTTCCAACCCCTTTGGAGGCGCCTTCAAGTCACGGATAAGATTTTCCAAGGGCTATAAAAAGATCCCTGGACCTAAGAAATTAACAACAATTGTTGTAATCACTTTCATAGTCTTTTCTGAGTTTTCATTGTGTGTAAAAAGGCTTCCCCACCTTTAGACAAGGAGATTCTTAGTGAGTGATCCGGTGATAAGGTGGAGCCCCCACCCCGTTTTTTTTTTTCGTAGAGAAGTCAACACCATGTGAAGACCCAGGCCAGAGGCCGATTGGGGAAGGGCGACCGACCGGGTAGTAGGGGCCGAACGACCCAAGGGCATAAGCAGAACCATAGACCCGACGAGGGGTCAGGTTTCCGACGCTCATGATAAACAAGGACGCCGAGCCGACATGGAGGTCCGCTCGGCCAATGCATAAATCAATCAGACTGAATAGGCGTAGCCGAGTGCACGACCAAGATTCTCCCGAGCAGACTAGCATTTAAGTCTGGCTGGGCAGAATGGGATTGCCGATCGGCAGGATGTTCACCATAAACGTGAAGCAAGGGAACATCCTCTGACAGGAAGTATGGTCGAAGGACATGTTATGTACGAAGGCCTAGGACAGAATGTCTTCATGTCCCATCAGAAAGGTGGTCGAACTGTAGCAGTATGGCGTCAAGCAAGGTCACCTGACAAGCCATACCCGGGTATGGCCACAGTACATGTGTACACCTCGATTGATGTGCATGAGCTTCCTCCAGCTCTATATAAGAGCTCACAGACTTTGCCGGAGGTAGAGTGACTCTCATATTCGAAACCACTTTTTTGCTGCTTGCTTGCCTGACTTGAGCGTCGGAGGGTCGTCGCCGGGAACCCCTTCCCGGCCCGACTTCTTTGCAGGTTCGCCGGAGCTCCACACGGTCAGCGGGGGAGCCACGTCATCAACTAGGACAGCATCACGTGCCCAGCGTCCGCTGATTCAGCGATTCGGACAGGATCAAATTGGCGCCGTCTGTGGGAACGCTCCTGCATCCGATCGGAATCAATGGACGAAGCTGGACGACCGCACTCGGTGATGCTTTCCACAGAGGAGCTCGACGCGCTAATTGAGACAAGAGTAGCTAAGTTGGTGGAGCAAAGGTAGAAGCCGCAAGCCGAGCGGATTGAGCAGCAAGCGACCTCAGTTTCAGGCGGCCGAGCGGAAGCACCTCAGGCCACGGTTCCATTTCACCGGGCCCTATTCCGCACGCCTCCGGAAGCCGCAACAGTTAACCACGAGCGAGGATCTTCATCGGACGAAGTGCCAATACGAGATAGCAAAAAAGGAAAGACTTCCCGATCGGACGCTTCTCCCGAGCGGACCAATCGGCAATTCTCAAAGGATATCTTGCACGACCCTCTACCAAAGCACTATGTGCCCCCGGTAATCGGTGAATACGATGGAACCACCGACCCGGACGATCATTTGGGAAAGTTTGACAACACAGCTACCCTTCATCAATATACAGATGGAGTGAAGTGTCGGGTTTTCCTTACCACCCTCTCGGGATCTGCTCAACGGTGGTTTCGGAGGCTGCCGGACGGATCGATTACCAGCTTCAAGGAGTTCCGCACGGCGTTCCTCCATCATTTTGCAAGCAGTCGGCGTTACCAAAAGACTAGCGTCAGCCTGTTTGCTATCAAACAAGAGGCCCGAGAGTCGCTCCATGCTTATATCCAGAGGTTTAATCGAGTGGCTATGGATATTCCAACGGCCACCTCGGAAACCATGATGAATGCCTTCACACAAGGCCTGATGGATGGCGACTTCTTCCGCTCGCTGATCCGGAAGCCGCCTCGGGATTATGATCACATGTTGCACCGAGCCAATGAATATATCAATGTGGAAGAAGCCCAAGATGCAAGGAGAAAAGAAATTCCGGCCAAGCGACAAGCACCCTCCGAGCGGAAGCAATCAACTGGCAATCAGCCGCCAAGGGGACCACGAGTTGAAGCCGCCCGCCCTCACTCGCATGTGAGAAATCAAGCTGTTCAAGAGGTAGCTGCCGAGCGGCCCAAGCCGAAGAAGAAATGGACGCCCATGTTCTGTTCGTTCCATCGAACAGACACCCACAACACTCGGGATTGCAAAAGTCTTCCCTTCATTACGCATCCCGTTCCTCGGAATAACCGTCGTCGGTCCCCATCTTCCGACTGGCACCAAAGGCATCAAGTAGCCGGTCGTCAAACACCCAGGAGATCGCCAGATCGACATCAACCCCAGAGGCGTGGGGATAATACCCGGAGGTCCGAACAGCCAAGACCATCCGCCCGGGAGGAAGAAAATAGAAACAACGCGTCCCGAGGAGAAATCAACATCATAGCTGGTGGGCCGACCGGCGGTGACTCCAATCGGGCACGGAAGGCAAGCGTCAGACAGCTCGAGATACACTCTGTCGGTTGTAGCCAGGAGCGGGCGAGTGGACCCGAAATCAGCTTCGGACCCAGGGACCTCGAGGGAGTTGAAGTCCCTCATGATGATGCCCTCATCATCAAAGCGGTAATAGCTAATTACACTATTCACCGTATTTTTATTGATACAGGCAGTTCGGTCAATATCATTTTCAAGAAGGCCTTCGACCAACTACAAATTGACCGAGCCGAGCTGCTGCCTATGACGACCCCACTCTATGGGTTCACGGGCAACGAGGTTCTTCCGGTCGGACAAATCCGGCTCGCTATTTCATTAGGGGAAGAGCCGCTCAGAAGGACCAGAACTGCCAATTTCGTAGTGGTTGATTCCCCCTCAACTTATAATATTATATTGGGCCGACCAGCGCTCAGTGAATTCCGAGCGGCCGTCTCCACCTTTTATCAGAAAATCAAGTTTCCCGTCGAAGACAGAGTTGGAGAAGTACGAGGAGACCAGTTAGCGGCTCGGAAGTGCTACGTTGAGATGGTCCGAGTGGAATCTAGCTTCGCAAGGAAGACGCCACGCCTTGAGGTGAATGCCATAACCGAAAGGCCTCCCTCCTTGGTTTATGAAGAAAAGGAGGAGGTGCAGATTCATCCCTCCCGACCGGAAGTCACTACATTCATAGCATCTGATCTGGGAGCAAGCCAAAAAGAAGATGTGATCAAATGCCTCCAGGAAAATCGCGACGTCTTCGCTTGGTCAACACATGAGCTGCCTGGAGTATCTCCAAACATCGCCCAACATGAGCTCCACGTCCGACCGGACGCTCGGCCAGTAAAGCAAAGAAAGAGAGATTTCAGTGCTGAGCAGAATGCTATAATTCGAGGGGAGGTGGAAAGACTCCTGGAGGCCGGCCATATACGAGAAATACAGTTCCCAAGTTGGCTCGCCAATGTTGTCCTGGTCTCCAAGCCGGGCGGCAAGTGGAGAGTTTGCATCGACTTCCGGGATCTGAACAAAGCGTGTCCGAAGGATTTCTACCCACTGCCCCGGATTGATCAACTAGTGGATTCCACGGCCGGATGCGAGTTCATCTGCATGTTGGACGCATATCAGGGTTAT
The DNA here is from genome assembly GCF_018446385.1 of Zingiber officinale. NCBI lineage: Eukaryota > Viridiplantae > Streptophyta > Magnoliopsida > Zingiberales > Zingiberaceae > Zingiber > Zingiber officinale. The sequence goes on along the minus strand of NC_055995.1, from coordinate 99,347,352 downwards.
CATCAGGTGTTGCTCACCCGAGATGATCAAGAAAAGGTCAGCTTCATCACCGCCGATGGCACTTACTGTTACAATGTAATGCCGTTCAAATTAAAAAACGCAGGAGCAACTTACCAGCGCATGATGAATAAAGTATTCAAAGAGCAGATCAGATGCAATCTAGAAGTATATGTGGACGACATTCTCATCAAATCCGTCCGAGCGGCCGATCTTTATACGGACATGGAAGAGACATTCCAGACGCTGAGGAAATATGGAGTGAAGTTGAACCCGCAAAAATGTTTATTTGGAGCCAAAGGTGGACGCTTCCTGGGCTATATTATAACCGAGCGGGGAATCGAAGCAAATCCAAGTAAAGTGAAAGCGTTGCAAGACATGCTGCCTCCGAGAAACTTAAGAGAAGTACAGCGCTTGACCGGTCAGATAACTGCCTTATCAAGATTCATATCCAAGACTGCTGACCGGAGCTTCCCATTCTTCAAAATCCTGCGAAAGGCCACTAAATTCCAGTGGGATGAAGAATGCGACCGGACATTCGAGGAGTTAAAGGCATATCTCAATTCTCTGTCTATACTTGCCAAGCCGACCGGGGGTGAGCCGCTTTATATTTATTTGTCTTCTACCGAGCACGCTGTGGGCTTGGTGCTTGTGAGTTCGAGCAGCGAAGAACGACCGGTGTATTTTTTAAATCACATTTTAAAGGATGCTGAATCTCGATACACCGGACTCGAGAAATTGGCTTTCGCCTTGGTCCTTGCCGCTCGGAGGCTTCGCCCATACTTCCTGGCGCATACTATCATTGTGAAGACTAATAGCCCGCTCGGAAGAATACTCCTCAATCCAGAAGCGTCCGGACGGCTCATCAAATGGACGACGGAGCTCAGCGAGTTTGATATATAATATCAACCCCGCTCGGCAATCAAGGCACAGTCCTTGGCAGATTTTGTGACGGTGGTGCAGAAGCCGGAGCCCGAAGCTATCTGGAAAATATTTGTGGATGGATCTTCCACTCGGCTAGGGAGCGGCATTGGCATCCTACTGCTCTCTCCTCAAGGCGAGCGAATGCACCTGTCCGTCCGGCTGGACTACAGAGCCACCAACAACGAAGCGGAGTACGAGGCCCTCATAGCTGGCTTGCAGGCGACTCAGCATGTAGGAGCTGGTCGGGTGACACTCTACTCGGATTCTCAGCTGGCCGCCCAACAACTCTCAGGTACCTTTGAAATCAATAACGCCCGGCTCAAGCTTTATGCAGAGGCCTTCGAAAAGCTCAAGACCAATTTCAGAGAGGTCATTATCCAGAAGATACCCCGAGCAGAAAACCATGTGGCAGATGAGTTAGCCAAGCTCGCAAGTGCACTAACACCAGTCATCCTTCCGCGGCCAGTTGAGCAAGTGTCCTTGGTCGCACATATCGATCGGATGGAGGGCCTCACGTTTCCGAGCGACTGGAGGACACCCATCATAGAGTTTTTGCGCTCGGGCGCCACACCGTCCGATCGGAATGAAGCCCAGCTGTTAAGGAGGAGAGCCGGCCGGTTCACACTCATCGGCGATCAACTCTACAAGAAGGCTTTCTCTCGCCCGCTGTTGAAATGCGTGAGCTCGGAAGACTCTGCGTACATCCTCCAAGAAGTACATCAAGGATCATGTGGAGGGCATCCGGGCGGAAGATCGCTGGCTAAGAAGATCCTACTGGCCGGATACTTCTGGCCAACCTTACAGGCAGATGCCGCTCGGACCGTGTCGACGTGCCTATCTTGCCAAAAGTATCATAACTTCTCCCACCGACCGGCAGAGGAGATGAAGGCATCTACGGTCGCATGCCCGTTCGATCAGTGGGGAATGGATATTGTTGGTCCATTTCCTATGGCGACTGGGCAGCGGAAATTTTTACTGGTGGCAGTCGATTATTTTTCCAAGTGGGTGGAGGCCGAGCCGCTAGCCAAGATCACTGAGCAGATGGTCAAAAAGTTCATCTGGCAACACATCATCTGTCGGTTCGGCATCCCTCGCCGACTTGTTTCCGACAACGGGCGGCAATTCACTGGAAAGTTGCTCGAAGATTGGTGCAAAAGTTATGGCATTGAGCAACACTTCACATCCGTGGCGTATCCCCAAAGCAATGGTCAAGCCGAAGTATCCAACCGGGAAATTCTTCGCATTTTGCACGCTCGGCTCGACCATTTGGGAGGAAGCTGGGTGGATGAAGTGTCGGGCGTCTTATGGGCTATCCGCACGGCCCCAAAGGAAGGAACGGGCGTCACGCCATTCCATTTGGTGTACGGTGGTGAGACAGTCATCCCAGTTGAAGTCGGCGTTGAGTCCGTCCGGATCCAGAATTATGATTCTGATAACGCCGAGCAGAGGAACATGGAGCTGGATTTGGTCGACGAAGAGTGAGCCAAGGCGTCCGTCCGGCTGATGGCGTACCGGCAAAGAATGAAGTAGAACTACAACCGTCGCGTGATCCCTAGAGCCTTCCAGGTTGGCGACCTTGTCTGGAAGAAAGTAAAGCCGGTCGGCAACGTGGGCAAATTGGAGGCTCCATGGGCGGGCCCCTTCAAGGTCATCGAAAAGCTCCGCTCGGGTGCCTACTATCTGGAAGACGAAGACGGGCGGCAACTAGAGAGGCCGTGGAGTGCGAACCACCTCCAGCCTTACCGGGCGGGGTGAAAGGTGCGCCAATGTAAATCATCCTGTATACTTTTTTCAGCTGTATACTTGAAATGCAGAAATGAAAAATCGGAAGACTAAAGCAAGTACAAGGCATTGTCAGCAAAAACGAAGGCCCCGTGCCGTTCGGGCGGAGGTAAATTATCCAAGCCAAGCGCTCGAAAACGAAGGCCCCGTGCTGTTCAGCCGGAGGTAAATTATTCGAGCCAAGCGCTCGAAAACGAAGGCCCCGTGCCGTTCGGCCGGAGGTAAATTATCCGAGCCAAGCGCTCGAAAATGAAGGCCCCGTGCCGTTCGGGCGGAGGTAAATTATTCGAGCCAAGCGCTTAAAAACGAAGCCCCCGTGCCGTTCGGCCGGAGGTAAATTATCCGAGCCAAGCGCTCGAAAACGAAGGTCCCTGACCGCTCGGACCGGAGGTATATTATACAAGCCAAAGGCTCGATGCCGAAACCCCTGTGCCGTTCAGCCATGTAGACATCGTCCAAATTAGGTTTAAAAGTCCGTCGAGAGCCGACGTTAAATATCGAGAGACGAGCCGATGTCTATAAACCCTCCGAGCGGAAGTCCGTCGAGCTCCGACGTTAAATATCGAGATACGAGCCGGCATCTATAAACCCTCCGGGCAAAAGTCCGTCGAGCTCCGACGTTAAATATCGAGAGACGAGCCGGCGTCTATAAACCCTCCGAGCGGAAGTCCGTCGAGCTCCGACGTTAAATATCGAGAGACGAGCCGGCGTCTATAAACCCTCCGAGTAGAAGTCCGTCGAGCGCCGACGTTAAATATCGAGAGACGAGCCGGCGTCTATAAACCCTCCGAGCGGAAGTCCGTCGAGCTCCGACGTTAAATATCGAGAGACGAGCCGGCGTCTATAAACCCTCCGGCGGAAGTCCGTCGACGGCGTTAAATATCGAGAGACAAGGCGGTGTCTATAAACCCTCCGGCGGAAGTCCGTCGAGCTCAGGCGTTAAATATCGAGAGACGAGCTCTATAAACCCTCCGAGCGGAAGTCCGTCGAGCTCCGGCGTTAAAATATCGAGGCCAGCCGGCGTCTATAAACCCTCCGGCGGAAGTCCGTCGAGCGCCAGCGTTAGACGAGCCGGCGTTTATAAACCCTCCGGCGGAAGTCCGTCGAGCTCCGGCGTTAAATATCGAGAGGCGGCGTCTATAAACCCTCCGGCGGAAGTCCGTCGAGCTCCGGCGTTAAAATATCGAGACGAGCCGACGTCTATAAACCCTCCGGCGGAAGTCCGCCGAGCTCCAAGAGAGGAGCCGGCGTTTATAAACCCTCCGAGCGGAAGTCCGTCGAGCTCCGACGTTAAATATCGAGAGACGAGCCGGCGTCTATAAACCCTCCGAGCGGAAGTCCGTCGAGCGCCGACGTTAAATATCGAGAGACAAGCCGACGTCTATAAACCCTCCGAGCGGAAGTCCGTCGAGCTCCGACGTTAAATATCGAGAGACGAGCCGGCGTCTATAAACCCTCCGAGCGGAAGTCCGTCGAGCTCCGACGTTAAAATATCGAGAGACGAGCCGACGTCTATAAACCCTCCGAGCAGAAGTCCGTCGAGCGCCGACGTTAAATATCGAGAGACGAGCCGGCGTCTATAAACCCTCCGAGTGGAAGTCCGTCGAGCTCCGACGTTAAATATTGAGAGACGAGCCGGCGTCTATAAACCCTCCGAGCGGAAGTCCGTCGAGCTCCGACGTTAAAATATCGAGAGAAGAGCCGGCGTCTATAAACCCTCCGAGCAGAAGTCCGTTAAGCTCCGACGTTAAATATCGAGAGACGAGCCGGCGTCTATAAACCCCCCGGTCGGAATACCGACGAGCCCCGTCGTTAAATATCTAGAGACGAGCAGGCGTCTATAAACCCCCCGGTCGGAATACCGACGAGCCCCGTCATTAAATATCAAGAGACGAACCGGCGCCTATAAACCCCCCGGTCGGATAGAAGGCAGCGTGGCACTGGCCCATGGTAAGAGCAGATCGACAACAGCTTGCTCTGTGATGTCAATATACGGCTGAGCGGCACGCTCGTCAGCAAGGCCTTCCAATTAAGGAGGTAAAGTAAAATATGATTAATGAATAGAGAGCGAGGGAATGAATGAGGTTCGCACGCCGAACGGTAATCGCACAGGCTCTTGGCGAAAAATACTTGCAAATAATCGGCTCTAATCCGAGTTAGCATATCGAACCGAACGGATAACTCGCAGGGAATACTTGACAAAAACAAATTTCATTTATACCCAGCGACGAACAGACAAAAGTTGATGACAAAAAATATTTTTTCCGAACGGCGAGGATACGAAAAAGTTGATAAAAAACACTCCTCACGCGTCAAAATCAAAAAGAGCATCAGGAATGGTGCCCATCACAGTAGCCTGATCCTCTGGGGGGATGGTCAGCTCGGCGGGAAGGTGGCCTTTAGTCTTCAAGTAATCCACCGCCGCCTTGATCGCCTCTTCGAAAGTGAGGGAAATCTTGTGGGTGAATTTCTCTCCGAAGTCGTCCGAGCGGACAAATGCCTTCCTCACTTCATCAGAGCGGGTCGACTCCCCATCCTGATACCCTTTGAGCGCGGCTCGGGAAGCATCGTTCGCGGAATGGAGATCCTTCAAGTCTCCTTCAAATTTGAGCAGATCGGCCGAGCGACTCTCCTTCTCGGTGGCCAGAAGGGCATCCAGATCCTTGACGCGTTGCTCTAGCCCTCTGATCTCCACCTTCATTAGGTCCATGTCGTCGATGACCTTGCGCTTCCGAGAGGTCGTTGTCTTGATCTCTTTATCCCGTTGTTTAACCACAGCTTCAAGCCGAGCGACCTCGCTCGCCAGATCGGAAGCTCGTTTCCGTTCGGCTTCCAAAAGCTTTTTGCTTTTCTCCAGAGCAGCCGTGGATTGCCCTTGGTTTGCCTCCGAAAGTTTGAGTTTTTTCATTTCGTCCTCCAGCTCAGCCAGTTGATTGCTGACTGCGATCTTCTCTACCCAACTCTGCGAACAAAGGCAGTTAAGTTAAAAGCTAAAATAAAAAGTATCAGTAAAGCAAAAAGGCATACCCCGGTCGCCTGCTGCAGGTTACTGTCCCCTAGCTGACTGGGGGACATGAGCGCGACGCGTATGCGCGCGTCCTCCAAAACTTTGGCGAGCGGGCCGGTGAGGGTTATTTGTTGTTCAGGGACTGCGGGCCGATCAGCGGCCGATAGATACTCCTCCGAAGGAAATCGGAGAACTGTTTTGATCACCCTCGGGCCGCTCGGATCCTCCTGAGACGCGGCGGCCTGGCCAGAAGGCTCGCCGGTCAGGGCAGGACGCTCGCCTAGTCGCTTGAGGCGACGCAGAGGCCGGGAGGTGAAAGGCTGCATCTCGAAAACGGTCGAGGGTAATCCGACCTGCGTCGGAGTGTGCTCTGAAGAGACTGCCTCAGAGACCGCGTGAGCTGCATCACTCCGCTCGGAAGGCTGGCCATCTGATGAGATCGATTGAGGAGCTTGCTCCAGACGCCGGCGCTTTCGAGTTGCCAAAGGTGCCTCGTCAGCCGATCGACCTTCCTCCTCGGCCTGGGCAGATGTTGTGATATTGGCCGTGGCCTCGTCAGGGGAGACGCGGGCGGCCGAAGCCTCGGGAGCAACTTGAGTTCCCTCGCTCCCTTCAGTTGTAGGGCCGGTCAGGACCAGCCCTCGTTCGACTACTTCCTTGTCCTTCACCGCCTCAATATTGGCGGCTTTCAGCTTGAGCTTTTCGGTTGCCTTAGCACGCCACATAACTTCAGCTGCAGAAACAAAGAATAAATCAGTTAGAACAAAAGAAAAAGGGGGGATAAGAATCGCTTACTCATGCTACAAGGCAGATCGGCTTGGATGGGAGACAAGTCGAATATATACATTACTCCAGGGAGGAGCAACTTGTCGATATCATAACGTTGGCCGACCAGCTGGTTGGCCGCATGAAGATACGCCGGATGGCTCTTGAATTTGTCAAGACCCGGTTGATTCGGCACCGCCGTCTGCCACTTCGTTCGGAAGGCCAGCCGCTCGAGGAGACGCATAAAAAAGAAATGCTCCTTCTAATGCTTATTGGAGCTCGGCATATTGGTAAATAGAACGAAACCCGACCTAGATTGAAATATGAAGGTCCCCCACTCGGATTGTTTTGGGTAGAAGAAATAGTGGAAGATTTGGGGGTCCAAGGGGATATCGTTCAATTTGAAAAGGATTATCACCCCGCTCAGCAACCTAATTGAGTTCGGGACTAATTGGCCGAGCGGGAGGCGAAAGTGGTTGCATATTTTGAGGATGAACGAATGGGGAGGAAAGCGTAGCCCGGCAAAAAATTGATCACGAAAAAAGCAAATGGTGCCGGGCGGCGGATCATTAGGCCGATCGGAAGGAGTGGCTACAACTATCTCATGGTCGGCCGGAATTTTATACGCCCGAATGAGACGCAGTGCGTCTTCTTCATCGAATCGGCTCTCCATAGTCGTATACCAGAGACTAGGAGCGCCGACTGTAGGCGTAGAAGTACTCGCCATGGTCGAAACAGAAGAGATATTGACAGAAAAACTAAAAGAAAATGCCGACAGAATGAAAAAGAAAGCAATACAGGACGCGGGGAGCTGAAAAGGAAGGCTTACGGGTACGAGAAAGATCGAGGAAAGGAAGAAGATGGCGAGCGCACCAAACAGGTGGAGAATAAGGATCGCCGGAGCAAAGAGAACAGTGGAAAGCCGGAGAACGAAGGAAGAAGAATGCGGCAAAGAGGAGAAGGTCCGGCTTTATAGGGTTGTGGCCGAACGGCCTCCACCGTTGGATCTAGGTCGCAAAGAACAAGGTGGCCATCGGGCCGTCCATTTCAAGCGGCGGCTGTCCCATCGACGGTAACGCCACCACCGTATGCTGACGACTGCTAATCCGCCACGTGTCAGGCGGACACAGGGCGCATTTAAGGAAAGCGTGCTCAGCTTAAAAAAAAAAAAATTTTTTTTTTTTTTGCAGGATATCGAAAGAGGCAGCATTAACCTCCTGCCCATAGGGTATTGTCGAACGGGCGACACAAAAAGGAATGGCCGAGCAGAAGAGCATTCCACGGGCCGGCTCAGCGATCATTATTCGGTTAGACCGGCAGTCCAGTCAGTCGGACTTAAGCGCCTCCTTCGACTAGACTTGACGGGGAGGCAAGTGATCCGGTGATAAGGTGGAGGCCCCCCCCCTTTTTTTTCATAGAGAAGTCAACATCATGTGAAGACCCAGGCCAGAGGCCGATTGGGGAAGGGCGACCGATCGGGTAGTAGGGGCCGAACGGCCCAAGGGCATAAGCAGAACCATAGACCCGACGAGGGGTCAGGTTTCCGACGCTCATGATAAACAAGGACGCCGAGCCGACATGGAGGTCCGCTCGGCCAATGCATAAATCAATCAGACTGAATAGGTGTAGCCGAGTGCACGACCAAGATTCTCCCGAGCAGACTAGCATTTAAGTCTGGCTGGGCAGAATGGGATTGCCGATCGGCAGGACGTTCACCATAAACGTGAAGCAAGGGAACATCCTCTGACAGGAAGTATGGTCGAAGGACATGTTATGGACGAAGGCCTAGGACAGAATGCCCTCATGTCCCATCAGAAAGGTGGTCGAACTGTAGCAGTATGACGTCAAGCAAGGTCACCTGACAAGCCATACCCGGGTATGGCCACAGTACACGTGTACACCTCGATTGATGTGCATGAGCTTCCTCCAGCTCTATATAAGAGCTCACAGACTTCGCCGGAGGTAGAGTGACTCTCATATTCGAAACCACTTTTTTGCTGCTTGCTTGCCTGACTTGAGCGTCGGAGGGTCGTCGCCGGGAACCCCTTCCCGGCCCGACTTCTTTGCAGGTTCACCGGAGCTCCACACGGTCAGCGGGGGAGCCACGTCATCAACTAGGAGAGCATCACGTGCCCAGCGTCCGCTGATTCAGCGATTCGGATAGGATCAGTGAGCTTGGTAACTGCCTTATATTAATAACCACTTAGGTTGCAACCAAGTAAATAGTGACCTTTTACTTATTTTTTATGTTGTTATTTCTGTTTATAATTGCCTAACTAATCTTAGTCCAAGGATAGAGGAAGAGTGTATTTTTCTGTTTCAGGCAATTCAACCCTATCTTGCCGGCCCCACTGCACTAACAAGTGGTATCAGAGCCCAACCGCCTTATAAGGACTAACCGCTGACTGAAACATTAAGATCAAGATGATGGCCGGACCAATGATCAATCCACTAAAATTTGGAGAATTTGCATCATGGAAGAAACGCATGGAGGTATTCTTCAAAACTAACTTCAAAATTCTACTAATAATTAAATATGATTTTGTAGCTCCAAAACCCCCTAAGGAGAAGAAAAAGAAGAATATTAGTGGATCAAGAAGGAGCAAGCAGACTTCGTAGCAAACGGACGAGTCAATTTCCACCTACTCAGCGTACTTCCACCCCAAGAAGTAAATCGAATCGGAGATTATGACTCAGCAAAGGAACTTTGGGAGAAGTTCCTGAAACTACACAAAGGAACATCCAAAACAAAACTTGCGAGACGGGATGTGCTCCAGAGTCAATTGACGAACCTCCAAATGGAAGAAGGAGAGTCAGTAGCACAACTACACAGAAGAGTCTAGGAGCTAATCACCAGATTATCAAACCTTGAAGAAACAGTAACGAATCGGGATGCACAAAGGTATGCATTAAATGTGTTACCAAGAACACCGGAATGGATATCTATAGTAGACTCCTACTATATCTCAAAGGATCTAGAGGTAAGTACACTAGATAATCACTTTTTCATTTTTGAATTACACAAATTTCGGTGTGTAAGACAAAAGAGACTGAGCCATAACATTGCCCTAAAGGCAAGAACGAACGATTCTGACTCCGAAAAATCAATTGATGAAGACGAAGCTGCCCTAATGGTAAGAAAGTTCAATAAGTTTATTCAATCTAATAAATTTAAATCGCAGACGAATAAGGATTATCGAAGCAAAAGAAAGGTCTGCTGTTACAACTACAACGAAGAAGGGCACATCAAGGATGAATGCCCTAAACTAAAGAAGAAGGAAAAGGAAAAGTACAAAAACCAACATCTGTCGAACATAAGAACCTGAAGGTCACATGGGATGAATCATCATCCTCTAATTCCGAGGTTAAGGCCTTCTTAGGACTAGCCCTAATGGCCAACCATCAAGTAGAAGATGAAACCAGCTCAGAGATAAGCATTGATGAAGGCGTAGGGTCATCAGAAGAAAGCAGTGATGAAGGGGAAACATCAGAAATTGAGGTAAGTAAGGTATGCGCTCTATCTCCTAAGTAGTCCTTTAATTTTATTAAAATTATTTCTAAAGATTTAGTAAATTTAGAAAATGAAAATGCTGAGTTAAAATTGAACTTAACAAAAACATGTCCCTTAGAATTATTTAACAATTTAAAGTTAGAAAATGATAAATTAAAAATGCAAAACGAAAATTTGAAAAAAAAATGCATGCTGGAAACCAAATAACTTTCAAAAGTCAAAACTGAGAATTTATATAAAGTTAAACCGGTACATTAGAAAACATCAGGGACAACTTAGAAGAATTTTCAGAAAATATGTACCTCCCAGATTCTTAGCTAACCCAGTAGGAAGGAACCTATATTGGGTTCAAAAATCATACTTAGATTATTTTTTTTTATCTAAGACTTTTAGAAAAGTTAAATGTTTAAATTTTTTAAGAGGTTTTGTTTAGAAGTGGTTGTTGATCCAATAACCAAGAAAGTCTAGTGCATCGCCATAGTTTGGAACCCAATTATTGAATTAAATATTTAATTGACAAACTAATAAGCTTGTAAAATTAATGAAATGTTTTCAATCTTTGTCAATTATTTAAAAAATTCATAACTTGGAAATTATTTTAAATTCAAATTATTTTCTTATTGTACCCTATTTGTTGATGTGAGCAAAGGGGGAGGAATGTGTATAGTTTAGGGGGAGTTAGGATTTTTTTTTAACTTTTATAATTTTGCTAACTCTATTTTATCAGCCTGAATTTTGATAAATCAATTTGAATTATACTTGATGTTGCAATTTCTTTTATTGTAACTTTATGCTTAAAATGTTTGTTTTGTAATTTCTTTTATTACAACTTGCTCATTATTACCTTAACTTGAACTTGGGTTGATGCATATCAAAAAGGGGGAGATTGTTGGACCCCATGGTTGTTTTTGTGTAATCAACCAACTTAAGTTAGACCCTGTATTGTTTTTATCCTTGTGTCTAAGTATGCAAGAGCTTAGAAGCACAGGAAGTCGAGTATAAGACGCAACTAGCGAGAAGGATAGCATGGGAAGGGAGCTGACGGGTTCGGTGTATCCGAGGGATGAGGTGCTGCGGAAGAGTACATCGGTGGATGAGAAGAACGTATACGATGTTCGAGGGATGAGAAGCCGGAGCATAAGTTTGCTCGAGAAGAAGGCCGGAAATTAGGTTCGGGTGAGTCCTATTTTGATTGGCCACAATCACCCAGGAGATCAGAATAATAGAAGAGCGTATGGAGACTATACATGCTGCTAGAGGTACCTTCAAAAGACATTAAAGGAGCCTCTGAGGCACTCTCGTGCCTCTGCAACCTTCAGGCGAGAGACGCCTTCCATGGCTATGGAAGGCGCCCTCCATGAGTATGGAAGGCGCCCTCCATGAGCATGGAAGGCGCCTTCAACTAGAAAGTTGGCAGTGGATAAATCTTTATCCACTGCGCCTCACTAGAGGCGCCCTCCAACCCCTTTGGAAGCACCTTCAAGCCACGGATAAGATTTTTCGGGGGCTATAAAAAGACCCCTGGACCTAGAAAATTAACAACAACTGTTGTAATCACTTTCCTAGTCTTTTCCGAGCTTTCATTGTGTGTAAAAGACTTCCCCGCCTTCAGAGAAAGAGATTCTTAGTGAGCTTTGCAATCGCCTTAGATTAACAACCATCTAGATTGTAACCAAGTAAATAGTAACCTTTTACTTACTTTTTAAGTTGTTATTTCTGTTTATAATTGCCTTACTAATCTGAGTCCAAGGATAGAGGAAGAGTGTATTTTTCTATTTCAGGCAATTCAACCCTCTCTTGCCGGCCCCGCTGCACCAACAATAACTCGCACTGGGGCGAGAGTCTGGAAGCGTGAGAGCATGCTCACTTATAATTCGCACTATGGCGAGAGTCTAAAATCCCAACCGGGAGGTCATTGGTTGTGAGAGCATGCTCACTTATAACTCGCGCTAGGGCGAGAGTCTGGAGGCGTGAGAGCATGTTCACTTATAACTCGCGCTGGGGCGAGAGTCTGGAGGCGTGAGAGCATGTTCACTTATAACTCGCGCTGGGGCGAGAGTCTGGAGGTGTGAGAGCATGCTCACTTATAACTCACGCTGGGGCAAGAGTTTGGAATCTTGACCAGGAGGTCGTTGGCCGTGAGAGCATGCTCACTTATAACTCACGCTGGGGCGAGAGTTTGGAATCCCGACCGGGAGGTCGTTGGTCGTGAGAACATGCTCACTTATAACTCGCGCTGAGGCGAGAGTCTGGAGGCATGAGAGCATGCTTACTTATAACTTGCGCTGGGGCGAGAGTCTGGAAGCATGAGAGCATGCTCACTTATAGCTCACACTAGGGCGAGAGTCTGGAAGCATGAGTGCATGCTCACTTATAACTCGCGCTGAGGCGAGAGTCTGGAATCCTGACCGGGAATCGTTGGTCGTGAGAGCATGCTCACTTATAACTCGCACTGGGGCGAGAGTCTGGAATCCCGACCGGGAGGTCGCTGGTTGTGAGAGCATGATCATTTATAACTCACACTGACTTGAGAGTCTAGAGGCGTGAGAGCATGCTCACTTATAACTCACGTTGGGGCGAGAGTCTAGAATCTCAACCGAGAGGTCGTTGGTCGTGAGAGCATGCTCAATTATAACTCGCACTGGGGTGAGGGTCTGGAATCCCGAACGGGAGGTCGTTGGTCGTGAGAGTATACTCACTTATAACTCGCGCTGGGGCGAGAGTCAGGAATCCCGACCGAGAGATTGTTTAGTAGTCCTACTGTGAATAAATCTAGCAGACCGATTGGGAATTGGTTTGGAAGGGTAGCATTTGTGGCTTAAAGGAGTTATGCTCGTAGACTTAGCTTAATGCTCCTACGATCACAGAGTGCATTACATAAGGCTTTAGTCAAATTTGAATCTTACTCTGATTCCGAGGATGGGTGGAGGCGCCAAATTTTGATCAACGCTTCTCACCGCCTCTTGCTTCATTTACCGAGACCACCGCCTAGAATTTTCAGTTCTCGAGGCATGGTCTTCATGAGGTAGGGTGCTCCTGTTTGCATATCATCTCCATGATTTCCCAATAACTTCCATCATAAATGTCACTTCATAGGGAGCGGGCACGTGCCCCACGAACTTTCTTATGATGTCTGACACACGCTTTTTGCACATGACCCTAGGGTGCTTCTCCTCTAGATCTGACGGCTGATGTGTGCTTTGTCATTTTGATTGTCCAGCTTTCATCCCAATGTTCCCTAAGGGTTTTGATTTAAAAACCCTAAAGGTCATCCGCCGTTGCTCATTAGTGCTTCGCCTTCCTTCGACCCTTCCTTCTCTACTTGCTTTTGCTTGCTCGCCTTCTTCTTCATGTATCTCTTCTGTAAGTACTTCTTCTCCTTCATCTTCTGCTCCCTCCTTTTTTGACCTTACAATGGCCGGTGAGATGGTAGTACCCTGGTACGTGTATTTTCATTGTGATTTGGATAGGACTGACCTTAGGTCTATTCAGTCTAGCTTGCAACTTTCAGAGGCATATAAGCTCCGCCCCTGGGGCCTGATGACCATCCTTATCCTCCTCCCACCGACTTCATGACTTTATTCAAAGATTAGCTTCTCAGCGGTCTTTGCTTTCCTATCCCTACCTTTTTTTATTCTTTGAGCTAGTATTTTAGTATTCTCCTATCTCAATTCGCCCCCAATGCCTTCCGTGCTATGTGTGGAATGATGATTCTTTATCGTTTGTATCAAATCCCTTTGACGCCACAACTTTTCCACCATTTCTATTCCCTCAAATGCTCAGAACCGGATGCATTCATGGTGCAATCCCAGTCTGGGTACAAGTTCTTCAAGGGAATGACTTCTTCCAATAAGGGTTGGAAGTCTCGATTCTTATATGTTCAGTCGTCTAAGTCTATATCTTGGCCTGTTGAATTGCATCACAATCTTCCAACTCCCTTCAAGTTGAGGGACCATCAACATTGACCAGACTACCTCACGACTTCTGAGAAACTGGAGGGAATGCAATTTCGGCTTTCCTATCTACTGCCAGAGAGTCTGTTGCACACTTTCGGGCACAACCCCATCCCAACGCCTTTGAGTGCTCCTTTTGGTAAGATCCAATGTCTCCCATTTCAGGTCATCGCTAACTAAGGTATCTTCTCTTTACTTGCAGAAGTCACCATATTTTGCGCTTTCGCCCTCGACTCCTCTACGATGCCCAGTGATATTTTGCGAAAGCGGGGTCAAGAGATCATGGCAGGCCAAGAAGTTCCTCAGGCCAGCGCCTCAGAAGAGAGTTCTTCTCAACAGTCTGGGGATCCTGAGGCCCCTGGAACTAAATCCATCCCCACCGAGGCAACTGCTGGCAAGAGGGCTCCTTCTCCAACTCCCGATCGAGCAGAGTTTACACCTTCAGTGCAAAAGGCGACGCGTTACCCCATCATGTAGGATCAAAAGCGCTAGAGGGGGGGGTGAATAGCGCTCGTGGCTATTTCATTCGTTTAAAGCAATCAAGTAATACATAGCGGAATAAAAGTAATAAAAGAAACAACATGTTAGTTTTACTTGGTTCGGAGCCTGTGGCGACTCCTACTCCAAGGTCCACGATCGTTGATCACTTTCGGTGGGCAATCTCTATAAGCTCGAAAATTATTTACACTTTCAAGTACAATATTAAAGCAGTAATAAAAATTATACCGACTACTAAGAACAGTAAACTTGAAGCTTCTGGTTGTCAGAGTCGTGTTACAGTTTTGTCGGATAATCCTTTTAGTAACACATGGAGAAAAGATCATGAATTTGTGTTATCCCTTGATGCTGCTCGAATTGGGCTTAAGTAGCCCGTGGAGGGTGTTGGTGCAATATCCCTTAGGTTAAGGTTGATCTGGTTGACCAAACTTGAGTCTTGGTTTGAGTTTCGATGTTTGATAATATATTGGGTTTAGATGATATGGATGATGCAGGTGCAGTTGTTCATTTGGGGAGATTGTTGATACAATTCTCGTTTGGTCAAGGTTGACCAGTTGAGATGTGAAGGAAAGTCAAGTAGGTCAAGATTGACCGGATACTTGACTGGAAAGTCCTGGTGAGTGAAGCCAGGCAGAAGAAAGTCCTGGTGAGTGAAGCCAGGCAGAAGAAAGTCCTAGTGAGTGAAGCTAGGCAGAAGGAAAGTCCTGGTGAGTGAAGCCAGGCAGAAGAAAATCCTGGTGAGTGAAGCCAGGTGAAAGTCCTAGTGAGTGAAGCTAGGCAGATGGAAAATCCTGGTGAGTGAAGCCAGGTGAAAGACCTAGTGAGTGAAACTAGGCAGATGGAAAATCCTGGTGAGTGAAGTCAGGTGAAAGACCTAGTGAGTGAAGCTAGGCAATTGGGAAAGTCCTGGTGAGTGAAGCTAGGCAAGGGAAATTCAGATGGGTCAAGGTTGACCAGACATCTGATGGAAGTCCAAGTAGGTCTAAGGGATGGACCAGATACTTGGCATGAGGAGAAAAGTCCAAGTGGGTCAAAGAAATTGACCGGACACTTGGTGAGGGAGTCCTAGCAGGTCAAGGGAGACCAGATGCTAGGCATGATGTACCAACAGGCCAAGGTTGACCGGATGTTGGTTTGGGGGGCTTGGGACTTGGTTTTGGGCAAAAACTAGCATCTGGATCGATCAGCCGATCGATTGGCTGGAGCCCAATCGATCGGCCGATCGATTGGGGAGTCCCCGTGAGAAGCCTTCGTCCCAATCGATCAGTGGATCGATTGGGAGGCAGTCGCGAGCGCACAGAGCCTGCTGGATCGATCGGTTGATCGATCCAGAGGTCCCAATCGATCAGTGGATCGATTGGGAAGCTGTGATTTGTCGCGATAAGCCCTGGATCGATCAGCCGATCGATCCAGGCAAATTCCCAGAACACAGAGGCGCTCTGGATCGATCGGTTGATCGATCCAAAGCCTCCCCGATCGATTGGGAGCAATCCAATCGATCGGGATCCGACCGTTGGCGCAGATAAAAACCGTTGGTGTGCGTCTTCTTCGGTAGAGCTCACACTGTTCATCTAAGATCTTCATCAGCGACTCCACAGCATCTCTTGAGGTTCAGATCGCCAGTTCTTGAAGGATCTTGGAGAGACATCCAAGTCAAGAGGCGAGAACACAACAAGAAGGAAAAGCTAGGGTTAGGGTTTTCAGTTGTAAAACCTGTAAGATTTCTTGTATTTGTTTCTCCCTTTGCCTTCTTCTTGTATTGAGAGATTGTAGGGCTTCTCCGCCTTTGGTAGTTACAATAAAGGAGTGTTATTCATAGTGGAGGGTGCATGAGTGTGTGGATCCTTGGATTAGTCACCTCTTGTGAGGTGGATACCAAGTAAATCTACTTGTTAGCGTTGTGTGTGTTGTTTCTTGTATATTTCCGCTGCACATCTTTGAAGAAACAAGCAACGTCGACCACGAGATCGCACCGAGCTATTCACACCCCCCTCTAGCTCCATATTTGGTCCTAACAAATGGTATCAGAGCGAGGCCGCTCTTCACCAGAATCATCGCCGAAAGGGGCAAACATAACAAGAAGAGCTAGAGGGTGAAGAAGTTGGAGCAAAATTATCAAAGTCAAAGAATTCAAGAAGCTCAACTTCAAGATGCAATTCCAAGATGGACTTGGATTTGACACAAGGGTGGCTCCACCGTACACATCTACAAGCTTCGATCTTTGGAAATCAAGGATCGAAAACTTTTTAATGGTGGAGATAGAGCAATGGTTTGCTCTTATGGAAGGCTTTGAAGCTCCAACGAATTCAAAGGGCAAAGTTCTCAAGAGGAGCAAATGGAGCTCGGAGCAAGTCCAAAGATGTGAGGCCAATGATAAAGTGACCAAGCTTTTGGTCAATCTATTGCCTAGCCACATTCTTGGAAAAATTGGAGAGTTCAAGGATGCCAAGGAACTTTGGAGCAAATTGGCATCAATCCATGAGATCCCCTCCACTGTACCAATCCAAGAAAAATCCAAAGAGGGCGACTCATTGGAGCAAGACCAAGAGGAGGACTCTGAAGTTGAGAGATGCTCAACTTCCGAAGAAGAAGTCCAAGAAGAAGCTTTATCTTCGAGGGAATGCAATGAAGGGAACAAGGAGGGAGCATACTCCTTGTTCTATGTCCAAGATGAAGATGAAGAAGTCTCCACCTCTAGGATTGAGGGGGAGCAATTTTCATTGACACCGGATCAAGAGCAAGAAGAAGCCTCCACATCCGGGTCAAAAGAAGAAGAGGATGAAGAAGTTTCCACCTCTACAAGTCAAGACAAATCTATTGGAGGAGAATCATCATCGGATCAAGAGGAAGCCTCCACAACCGGATCCAAAGGAGAAGAAGCCACCCCTACATCTAAAGGTATAATTATGTCAATTATTAATAAAAATCATATCATATGTTTTGAATATAGGGGAAAAGGGCACTACAAGAGCAAGTGCCACAAATTGGCCAAGAAGAAGGGCCAAGTGGCAACAAAGGGCAAAGAGAAGCCCAAGGAGACCGCTCCCGGAACAAAGAAGAGCAAAGAGCACATTGTGTGCTTCTCTTACAATCAAAAGGGACATTATCGGAGTCAATGTCCCAAGGGGAAGAAAGCGGTCAAGGCTCAAGGAGGAAGCTCAACTCAAGGGGGAGCCTCCAAGGTAAAAAGGAAGGTAACATTTATTGAGTCTACTCCTTTAAATCATGGTAAAAAGCATGCTAGTGCTAATTTGTATCATTTTAATGCTATTTACCATAAGAATAGAAAGCATGATGTTATTAAAGAAAATCATGTGCCTCTCCATGCTAAGACTACCAAACCTAGGACTAGGAAGGTAGGTAAAAGTCTAGGGAATAACACTAAGGATTTTAGCTACAAGCCTAGAAACAAAAATGCTCATGGACTTAATGGAAAACCAAAAACTAAGGACTTAGTGATGGAAAATCAAGTCTTGAGGTCAAGACTTGACAAGCTAGAAAAGACCTTAAAAAGGATGGAAAATATCCTTAAAGGGCAAAATGAGCAAAATCTAGGTTTAGGACAACAAGGGTCATCCAAGGGCCATAGAGGTTTGGGATACAAACCTAAAACTAAAAAGGATGTACCTACTTATCATAGAGTTCCATATAGTTATGGAACAAACCCTAGGTCTAGTGGTCAAGTCAAGAATACTAGGGAGGTCATCCCTAAGAGTATTTTTGCAACAAATGTGACTAAGACTTCTAAGAAATCCAAGAAAGTCACAAGAAGGTCACAAGGGAAGCAATCCCTAAGGTTGACCTAGAAAATGTGACCAAGGCTTCTAAGAAGCCAAACAAGGTCACTAGGAAGGTATCTAGGGAAGTTATCCCTAGTGAGTACCTAGAGTATCCAAGGAGCACCAATAGGTTTTGGGTTCCTAGGAGCATCTTCTCTACCCCATAGATGGGTTAGAGAGTGTCAACTCTAAGTGGAAGGGTAGTTAACCCAATCATGATGAAGTTGACACTCAAGGAGCATTTTCGAGGTTATTATTAACCTTCGAAAATGAAAAGGATAAAGGGTTTACTCTTGGAAAGAGTAAAATGTGTCATATTTTGAGAAATTGAATGAAAGTTTAAATGACACAATTTGAGAAAATCATAAGAACTACCAAGTTGAGATTTTGGTATGTTCTTAAAAAGTTAAAGGAAAATTTAAGCCTTAACTCAATTGATTACTCTTTAAAAGAGTAAACTGTGCCAAAATTTGAGGAATATGCTTAATCTAAATTGGCACAAATTAGGAAAAGCAAAAGAAATGTCAAATTTGGTTTTTGACATTTTCTTGGGAAATTGGGCAATCTAGGGTTTAAGTTTTAGGATTAGCTATGTGCTTAAGGATATTTAGATAGATAATTTAGGTATATTTTACTTATGCTAAACCTTGCCATGATTGTTTTCCCATCATATGTCATGACATCATATTTATTTTTGCATTCATGCCTTACTATGAAAAATATAAAAATACCATGTCATGTCATACATACATCATATAGTTATAGGAAATTTTCTTTTGAAAATTATCTCTTTTTTATGTATGCCATAACATCATCATGCATCATTTTAATTCCTTATTTATTAAGGACTAATGGCATTAATTAACAAGTAATATCCTTGGTGGATGTCTATTATTCAAAAATGCCTAGATAGATATGCATGATCCCTAGATTAGGGCAAAACCAAACTTTACATCTCACAAAGACCCATAAGGTGACTTGTATGTGTTTTAGTGCACATTAGATACAAGTGAGATGTTAGGATGATGAACAAAACTCAAGATGTTGATTTAGTGCATTCTTTTGAGTTTTAAGTTCATCAAAACACATGGTTATGTGTTTTCCCATCATTGGGAAAGCTAATGTACAAGTCATGTGCATTAAGCCCAAGGAACATGGTGGGATATTGGTTTTGAAAATCATTTTAAAATAATTTTGGAAAACCTTGATGAAGACTATCTTTTGATAGTGATCATCATTGAATAGTTGAGCACAAACTAGAAGAAAACACTAAAGTTTTTGCAAGTTCTCTAGTTTGTGTCAATCTTTGAAAATATGAAGTATTTTCTTAGAAAACTATTTTTCCATGATAATATATGGCCTAAATAATGTCTACAATGATTTTTATGATTTTTGAAATTTTGTATAATTTTCTAGGGGTTTCTGAAGTTGACTGAAATGGAATTTCAGCAACTATCAGAACTCCAATCGATCACCCGATCGATTGGAGTGCCTCAATTGATCAGCCGATCGATTAGAAGACCATTCTCGCGAGCAGAAGCTTGCTGGATCGATCAGTCGATTGATCCAGACTGGCTGAATCGATCAGTGGATCGATTCAAGGCAGTGTAATCGATTGAGACCCAACTCCAATCGATTGGGGACCTGATTTCAGTTGGGAAAGCTGATTTTCAGTGGTTTAACCCTTGTTTAGTCTAGGAAACCATTCCTAACCCCTCAAGACATGTTTGTACACATTTAGAGGGTGTTTTCATGATAAAAACAAGGATAGATTGGTTAAGGTAGACTAGGTAGAAGTTTAAGTGAGGTTTGCTTCAAATTTTGAACATTTGAACCTCTAAACTTCTAAATTTGGGGTTCCTAAAGATTTAGGGATTCCAAGTCATTGTTGGTGTAATGAAAGAAGGTACGACCATGTCTTTAGGGGGAGGTACTCTTTAAGGACATGAAAATTTTTTTTTTCATACACCTTGGAAGGTGGTTAACCTTCTTGCGTGAAAATGCTCAAGGTTGAGCATTTGAAATTAATGGGGAGTGGATATCCTCATTGGTTAAGTGGTGTTTGCTCAAGGATGAGCATTCGATACAAATGAAGGGTATGTGACCTTCATTTGGGTTATTCAAGTGGTTAATGCTCAAGGGTGAGCATTGGGGATAACGAAGGGTATGAGATCTTCATTATCGTGTTGATCACAATGAGTGAAGTTGTGAACAACGATAAGCAACTCTTCAGGGGGAGAGGTTGTGTTTGATGTGTGCCAATAGGGGGAGAATGAAAGAGTTTAAGTTAGGCCTTCATTATCCAAGAGGGAGTTTGCCCTCTTAGGGGGAGAATGTAGGGTTTAACTTACGTCTTCATTACCTAGTGGCATGAAGGGAGTTGAGGCTATGAGATTAGCCTAACTTAAATGTGGTATTGTCAAACATCAAAAAGGGGGTGATTGTTGGTGCAATATCCCTTAGGTCAAGGTTGATCTGGTTGACCAAGCTTGAGTCTTGGTTTGAGTTTCGATGTTTGATAATATATTGGGTTTAGATGATATGGACGATGCAGGTGCAATTGTTCATTTGGGGAGATTATTGATACAATTCTCGTTTGGTCAAGGTTGACCAGTTGAGATGTGAAGGAAAGTCAAGTAGGTCAAGGTTGACCGGATACTTGACTAGAAAGTCCTGGTGAGTGAAACCAGGTAGAAGAAGTCCTGGTGAGTGAAGCCAGGCAGAAGAAAGTCCTAGTGAGTGAAGCTAGGCAGAAGGAAAGTCCTGGTGAGTGAAGCCAGGCAGAAGAAAGTCCTGGTGAGTGAAGTCAGGCAGAAGGAAATCCTGGTGAGTGAAGCCAGGTGAAAGTCCTAGTGAGTGAAGCTAGGCAGAGGGAAAATTTTGGTGAGTGAAGCCAGGTGAAAGACCTAGTGAGTGAAGCTAGGCAGATGAAAAATCCTGGTGAGTGAAGCCAGGTGAAAGTCCTAGTGAGTGAAGCTAGGCAGATGAAAAATCCTGGTGAGTGAAGCTAGGTGAAAGACCTAGTGAGTGAAGCTAGGCAGATGAAAAATCCTGGTGAGTGAAGCAGGTGAAAGACCTAGTGAGTGAAGCTAGGAAGAAGGAAATCCTGGTGAGTGAAGCCAGGTGAAAGGCCTAGTGAGTAAAGCTAGGCAATTGGGAAAGTCCTGGTGAGTGAAGCCAGGCAAGGGAAATCCAGATGGGTCAAGGTTGACCAGACATCTGGTGGAAGTCCAAGTAGGTCTAAGGGATGAACCAGATACTTGGCATGAGGAGAAAAGTCCAAGTGGGTCAAAGAAATTGACCGGACACTTGATGAGGGAGTCCTAGCAGGTCAAGGGAGACCAGATGCTAGACATGATGTACCAATAGGTCAAGGTTGACCGGATGTTGGTTTGGGGGGGCTTGGGACTTGTTTTTGGGCAAAAACCAGCATCTGGATCGATCAGCCGATCGATTGGCTGGAGCCCAATCGATCGGCCGATCGATTGGGGAGTCCCCGCGAGAAGCCTTCATCCCAATAGATCGGTGGATCGATTAGGAGGCAGTCGCGAGCGCACAGAAGCCTACTGGATCGATCGGTTGATCGATCCAGAGGTCCCAATCGATCAGTGGATCGATTGGGAAGCTGTGATTTATCGCGATAAGCCCTGGATCGATCAACCGATCGATCCAGGCAAATTCCCAGAACACAGAGGCGCTCTGGATCGATCGGTTGATCGATCCAAAGCCTCCTCGATCGATTGGGAGCAATCCAATCGATCGAGATCCGACCGTTGGCGCAGATAAAGACCGTTGGCGTGCGTCTGCTTCGGTAGAGCTCACACTGTTCATCTCAGATCTTCATCAGCGACTCCACAGCATCTCTTGAGGTTCAGATCACCAGTTCTTGAAGGATCTTGGAGAGACATCCAAGTCAAGAGGCGAGAACACAACAAGAAGGAAAAGCCAGGGTTAGGGTTTTCAGTTGTAAAACCTGTAAGATTTCTTGTATTTGTTTCTCCCTTTGCCTTCTTCTTGTATTGAGAGATTGTAGGACTTCTCCGCCTTTGGTAGTTACCATAAAGAAGTGTTATTCATAGTGGAGGGTGCGTGAATGTGTGGATCCTTGGATTAGTCACCTCTTGTGAGGTGGATACCAAGTAAATCTACTTGTTAGCGTTGTGTGTGTTGTTTCTTGTATATTTCCGCTGCACATCTTTGAAGAAACAAGCAACGTCGACCACGAGATCGCACCGAGCTATTCACCCCCCTCTAACTCCATATTTGGTCCTAACAGAGGGTGCTTCCAATTGTTGGTGCAATCGACCTAGGTTTTGATGTGTGTGTCAAAGAGTTTAAGTTAGACTTTCATATGTATTTGATATGTGTTTGAGTCTTGCAGGACTTGGTGAAACACATGAGGGACTTGGTGCGGCCAGGTGTGGGAAGCTCATCCAAGGGCTCGGATCGTTGAGTCGGTGAAGGATGGTGTGGAAGACATCCGAGGGACCGCTGGACGAGGAGCAATGGAGTGGAGCAGAGGGAAGTGGACTTCAAGGCAGTGTGAAGGATGTCACGGAGAGGAGCCGCGAGCTCGGGTGTATCTGAGGGACAAAGGCCGAGGAAGAGGACTTCAAAGACGACTCCGGAAAGGATGAGAGGAGTGAATGTACTGGGACCAGTCGACTGATCCATCTTCACATAATGCACAGAAGCATTCTGTGCTTGTCGGCTACGGGGATTAGTCGACTGGTCCTGAGACCGGTCTACTGGTACATAGCCGTTGGCAGAATTTGGCTTTCTGCAGAGAGCCGTTGGCTGGGCCTAACGGCACACCGGTCGACTGGTGCTTGGACCAGTCGACTGGTGTCGGGGTTTGAGTTGATTTGTGATCAACTCTCTCCTCTTATTTAAGGGGAGCTTTGGGGCATTAAGGAGGTTACTGATGCATATAGATTAACTCCTATTCTATGCCTAAAGCTCCCAAGTCAATTCTCTTCCTCCCAATCTAAACTCCATCTTGTAAAGAGGAAGAGAACCTTTGTGAGAGGTTTGCTCCACCTAAAAGGAGAAGCTCTAGTCTGAGATTGTCGGGGACTGATCCACTGAAGGATCAAGGGCTTGTCCACCTCAAGGACACGTCGTGGAGTAGGAACATCATCTCCGAACCATGTTACATCGAGCGTGTTAGCGTTTGTATTCTTATTTTCTTCTAATTGCTTTAGTTTTTGTATTTCCGCTACGCACTAACCTTTTGTAGAGAAGAAATCGATTTGGGGGTGGCCTAGCTATCCAAACCCCTTCAAGCCAGTCACCGATCCTCCAACAAGTGGAATCAGAGCAAGGACGCTCTTCAACGGACTAATCGCCAAGAAGAACGACATCATCAAATGGCCGACTCAAACATTCATCCATCTAAATTCGAAGGGGACTTCTCTTGGTGGAAGAAGAGAATGGAGGTATTCTTCGAAATCGATTTTGATATTATGCTAATCATGGAAAATGGTTTCGAAGTTCCTAGGGATCAAGACAATAAGATACTTGAGAAAACAAGGTGGAGCAAGAAGCAAAGGGAAGAACATTTAGCGAATTCGAAAGTCATCCATCATCTACTAAATGTTCTTCCCCAACAAGAAGTAACACGGGTGGGAACCTACTCAAGCGCCAAGGAGTTATGGGAAAAGCTAGTGGAGCTTCATGAAGGCACATCGGAGGCTAAATTGGCAAGAAGAGATCTTCTCCGAACTCAACTCAACAATGTAAAGCTTGAGAAGGGAGATAAGGTATCTACACTTCATGCTAAAATTAAAGAAATTTTAAGTGGACTAACAAGTGTAGGTGAGAAACTCTCCAACCGAGACATCATATTGAAAGCCATCAATGCTTTCCCAAGAACCTCAACTTGGAGCTCCATTGTTGATTCATTCTACATTTCAAAGGATCTAGAGAAGAGCTCTCTAGATGAATTCTTCTCAACAATGGAGCTTCACGAAACAAGGGTTGAAGGATTAGAAGGAGAAGCAAATAGATCAAGAGGAGTAGCTCTTGTGGCAAACAAGGGAAAGGGTAAGAAGAAGAAGTCTTCATCCCCACCATCATCCGACTCCGAATAATCAAGCGCCTCAATGGATAGCGACCAAGAGGCGTATATGGTAAGAAAAATGAGAAGAGCTTTTAAAAAATTTTCATCTAACAAATCCCATGCTAGGAAAAGCTCAAGAAGCAAAAGTAGGACAAGGAAGATCATTTGCTACAATTGCCAAGGAGAGGGACACATAAGAGATGAATGCCCCCTATTGAAGAAGAAGGAAGAAAAGAAAAAGACAAAAGAAAAGGGGAAGAAAGTCAAAAATCTAAAGGTGACATGGGATGATCCATCATCATCATCGGAGGAAGAAGAGCACCATATAGTAAATTTTGCTCTAATGGGAATTTATGATATAACTTCCACCTCATCCGAACAAGAAGAAGGAAGGAGCTCAAGTGAAGACGAAGAAGGGAGCTCAAGTGAAGGGGGAGGTCAAACTTCGGATTCAGACTTCTCGGTAAGTGAGGTACATAATCTTCCTCCTTATATTTTAATTAAAATTATTTCAAGCACAAATGATGACTTGTTCAAGGCAAAAAGGAAAAACAAGTCTTTGAAACATGATATTAGCATGCTTGAAGAAAAATTAGAATCTATGCGCTCTAAGGGCAACAATATGCATGCTTCTTCTAATTCTTCAAATGATTCATGTTTAGAAGAAGAAAATAGGGAATTAAGGGAAAAGGTAAAATACCTTACCAATACCCTTAGGAAATTTGAAATTGGCTCTAAAATCCTAAACATGATCATTGGGAGCCAAAGGGCAAGTTTTAAGAAAAATGGGATAGAATACAATGAACTAAATAATGAAAAGACCTATCATTGTTTACTTGCTAGGGGGCAATCAAAAACCAAGACCATAGATAGAAAATGGATCCCCAAGGAATATTTGGTTAACCCAATTAGAAAGAATTTCTATTGGGTGCCAAAATCAATCCTCAAAGGTTATAGGATTTTGAGTTTAGTCAACCAATGAAATCATAACTCAAATTTTTGAAAAATGGTTGACTTGGAACCTTAAGGGGGAGGACTTAGCCTTGATAGAGATTCATGATCAAGAGGGCTAAGTAGAGGTTACCTTTATCTCACAATGATTTGCATTATTTTCTAACCATGAATGTGAGATATTAGGATGATACAAATAATTCACTTATGCTTATGGCATTTTGATGAGTTATGAATTGTATCATATGGTTAGTAATCTAGACCAACTATGGGGAAAGCAAATGATTAATTAATGGACATCTTGCCCAAAGATCATAGTTGGATATTTTAAATGTTTTGAAAATAATTACATGTTTTATTTACTATGGAATAGCTATGTTGAAACATATGATTGCAAAACTAAGGTTTAACTTGATACAAACTTGTATGATTTTGAGATTTTTGAGATTTGGTCAACATTTCAAACAATACTTTGACTTTTCATGAAAATATATTTTTCCTTGTTAAATAACATGTTAAGGAATATGTGCTCAAAATTTCATGATTTTTCGAATTTTTTGGAATTTTTTATGCATTTCTGAAGTTGGCCTCAGAAGGCTGAAATTTGGGTTCAGCATGTACCAGTCGACTGTGACAGGTACCAGTCGATTGGTACCAGCCTTTTAGCACTCTGAGGGTTTCTGAAATCAAGTTTTTAGTCCAAAATTGGTTGGAATTAATATCATAGTATGTGCACGTGTCTGGTACAATATTTTTGATGGTGTCAAAGGGGGAGAAAAAGGGAAGGTTAAGTTAGTAACCTACTTGGTTTACTTGTGTGCAAATCTTTGAAAATTAAGGTTAAGAGTATGTGTTAAGGGGGAGCTTGGGTTTTATGCTTCATGTTTACATATTGCTTCAAATTTTCAAAGTTGTTATTTATGTCTAACTTAAACATATTGCCACACATCAAAAAGGGAGAGATTGTTGGTGCAATCGATTTAGGTTCTGATGTGTGTGTCAAAGAGTTTAAGTTAGACTTTCATATGTATTTGATATGTGTTTGAGTCTTGCAGGACTTGGTGAAACACGTGAGGGACTTGGTGCGACCAGATGTGGGAAGCTCATCCAAGGGATCGGATCGTTGAGTCGGTGAAGGATGGTGTGGAAGATATCCGAGGGACCGCTGGACGAGGAGCAATGGAGTGGAGCCGAGGGAAGTGGACTTCAAGGTAGCATGAAGGATGGCACGGAGAGGAGCCGCGGGCTCGGGTGTATCTGAGGGACGAAGGCCGAGGAAGAGGACTTCAAAGGCGACTTCGGAAAGGATGAGAGGAGTGAATGTATTGGGACCAGTCGACTGGTAATGGGACCAGTCGACTGATCCAGCTTCACAGAATGCACAGAAGCATTCTGTGCTTGTCGGCTACGGGGACCAGTCAACTGGTCCTGAGACCAGTCGACTGGTACATAGCCGATGACAGAATTTGGCTTTCTGCAGAGAGCCGTTGGCTGGGTCCAACGGCACACCAGTCGACTGGTGCTTGGACCAGTCGACTGGTGTTGGGGTTTGAGTTGATTTGTGATCAACTCTCTCCTCTTATTTAAGGGGAGTTTTGGGGTATTAAGGAGGTTACTGATGCATATAGATTAACTCCTATTCTGTGCCCAAAGCTCCCAAGTCAATTATCTTCATCCCAATCTAAACTCCATCTTGTAAAGAGGAAGAGAACCTTTGTGAGAGGTTTGCTCCACCGAAAAGGAGAAGCTCTAACCGGAGATTGCCAGGGACTGATCCACCGAAGGATCAAGGGCTCATCCACCTCAAGGACACGTCGTGGAGTAGGAGCATCATCTCCGAACCACGTTACATCGAGCGTGTTAGCATTTGTATTCTTATTTGCTTCTAATTGCTTTAGTTTTTGTATTTCCGCTACGCACTAACCTTTTGTAGAGAAGAAATCGATTTGGAGGTGGCCTAGCTATCCAACCCCCCTTCAAGCCGGCCACCAATCCTCCAACACCAATACCATGGAGGGCGCCTCCAACACCATGGAGGGCACCCTCAATCCCATTGAAACTGTAGCATGGATGAGCTCCGAACTGGTCTCCGCTTATTCGCCTGAGGGTGCCTTTAACTCCATGGAGGGCGCCCTCAACCAGCGTCCAGGGCACCCTCAGCTCCATGGAGGGCGCCTTCTGCCCAGCGTCTAGGGCACCTCCAACTCCATGGAGGGTGCCCTCTGCCCTGCTGCACGGAGGTGTTCGGCTAGTGCACCCGAGGTGCCTCCAAGCTCCATGGAGGGTACCTCAAGTACTATTCATCCGAGGCTTTACATCTTTTTTGCTCCCTGCAAAATGTGTTAGTCCAAAATATAAAATATATCTTACAAAACAGAGTTAGGCATAATAAAATAAGATTAAGATAAATATTTGACAATCATCGGACTGCCCGGTTCTGACTTTGAATTTCCAATCGGAAACTTTAAGTCAAACCGACATCTATTATTCCCTCACCGGGGAATACGTCCTCACCTACTCCACTCAGGAGAATATACCTATTACCAGACCAGTCCTCCAGACCGATTGGAATTTGGCTCAGCGCTTGAGATTCCAAGACTTTCTACTGGACGTCCGCTCCACGACTTGTCCAGTCTTCCACTTGGTTCGTGACACTAGGACTTTCCACCTAGAGCCCCCGACTCTAGGACTTTTTCTAGAAGCCCTCGACCCACCAAGACTTCCCGCCTAGGGTTACCATCCCCTAGGGCCTAGGGTTACCACCCCCTAGGATTTTTCCTTTGCCTAACTGTAGCTAGGACTTTTCGTCACCTAGGGTTACCACCCCCTAGGACCTAGGGTTACCATCTCCTAAGGTTTTCTACCTACCTAATTGCAGCTAGGACTTTTGCCTAAGTACACTTAGGACTTTCCTGCAATCTTATTCAAACTCGTTAGATAACGAAACAACTTAACTTTGGACCTTTTGATATAATCATAACACAGATTTGAGTGTCGGATGCTTCTCGCACCAGCAATCTCCCCCTTTTTGATTATGGCAACACAATTCAAAATTAAGTAAAACATAACAATAAAATGAAGGAATTAAGCATAAGTATCATGAGCATAAAAAATAAAAAAGCTTTATGCCCCCCTTACTTATGCTCCCCTTTTATAAAAATTATGTTTAAATTCTTAACTTTCTTAACTTTGACTTCTCTCTCCCCTTTTGACATAAATCAAAAAAGCATATTAAGTAGAGAGAGGATTGTAAAAAAAAATTATTCTTTTTAACTTTAAGCTCCCCCTGAAGGGTAGCACTCAGCGAAATTTAGCTTTAAAAATAATTTCTTTTAAAATAAAATACTTAGCTACTTCAAAAAAAACTTAGATAAACGTAAGTTTTGAAACTGTCATAGCTTTTCCAAAGAACACTTAGATAAATTTCTTGTTTTGAAAATACTTAGATTAAAAAAATACTTTGATAAATTTAGTACTTAGCTTTTTTTTTTTTAAAAAAAAACTTGATAAATTTAGTACTTAGCTTTCAAAACTTAGCTTTTAAAAAGAAAGGTTTTAAAACAAATATAGTTGGAAGTACTCAACTTTAAAAAAGATTTTGATAAAAACTTAGTTTTTTAAAATTTTGATAAAACCTTAACTTTAAAATTATTTTCTTATAAAAATACTTGAAAATATTTTAGCAAATTTTAATTTTTGTCAAAGATAATACATTTTTACAAAAAATTGAACTTCCTTTTTAGAAATGTTTTTATTTTTTTTTTTGAAAAGTTTAACTTTGAAAAAAATAATGTTTTAAGAAAATAATAATAAAAATTAATGTCTTAAATTTCTTTGCACTCCCCATTAATTAATGGCAAAATAAATTGTTAGGGTCCTAGAGTCAAAGCATGTAAATAAAAAAAATATATTTATTTTCCTAATTTTCCATCTCACTCATTCTAGATTATCAAGTATATTTAGCTTATGAGTGTGTGTGAGACGGAGTTAACTTTTGAAAAATATTGAAATTTAGATTTAAAATATAAGTTTGAATTTTCAATGAATTTGAATTTCAAATTTTAAAATATAATAAATATTTAAAATTTTGAAGATTTTGAAAATATATTAAAAATTAATTAAGTTTAAAATTATAATCTTACATATTAAATATGATTTGAAAATTAATTATTATTTAGAAATAATTAAGATTTTGAAAATCTAAGAATTAATAATTTGGAATTTAATTATGATTTAAAGATTAATAATCAAATAATTTTATTAAAATTAATTATGATTTTGAAATAATAATTTTGAAATTAATCATAATTTAAAAATAATTATAGTTTAATTATGATGTGAAAATAATTAACATTTTGAAATTAATTAGATTTGAGATTAAAATTAGATTTTGAAATTAATCATGATTTTATAATTAATTATGAATTTTAATTGAGTTAGCTTTAATTTAATTAATTCATGTTTGGTTAACTACTTTAAACCTAGGTCCATCTTACCCTTTTCTAGATTTTCAATCAAGGAACCTTACTAGTTTTGTGAGATAGATAATTTAATCTTTAATTTAAATTCCAATCTAAGGATTGATTTACAATTGAGTTAGACTCAGGTTTTTCAATTAGTCAATTAAATATTCATTTCAATGATTGACTTCCAGGCTGTGGCGAGGCACTAGGCCTTCTTGGGTATGAGATCATCCACCACTTCTAGACAAAGCCTTTCAAAGAAATTAGATATTTAATTTTTCTTTTTGAACCCCCTAGGTTTAACTAGTAAGTGTAAATCACGCCTAGGTCCTTATCTAGCCTAATATAAGCATGTATAATAAAAGAAGTAAAAGCAATCATTAGACAAATCTATTTATTAATAAAAATAGTCTTATTGGCTCCCCTTGGATCATAGCCTCGATAGGGTCTATCAAGGTAATGAATTTGATCCTTGAGAACCCAATAATGTCTAAGTCCAACTTGATTAACCAAGTCTGACTTAGGGACCCATGCTTGGACTAATTTTCTATTATTTCTATTAACAAGGGATAAATAAGATTTGTATTTTCGTTTAACCTTAAATCCAAGTCTGGACCGGTTGTAAACGACTCGCTGTTTTCCAAGAATCAGATCAAGATTCTTAGAACCCAAGATAAACCGTTCCATTGTATCCTTTAGTTCCTTGACTTGATTTTTCAAACTAGAATTCTCTTCCTCAAGATTTTGGACTTGAGTTGAGATTCCAGTCTGAATGAGGTCGGTCAAGGAGCTAGGGTTAGTCACTTCTTTAAGGGTTGTTACCTCCTTTTGAAGTGATTTGACCCAGACATTGGATTTAGCTAATTTGCGCATAAGGTAATTGACTAAATTATAAAGTTTATTTACTTGAGAAATACTTAAAGTGGCTTTAGGCCCTTCAGAAATGGATACAGATCCATGGCTTCTCTCGGACTCTGTTTCCGATTTGCTCTTGGTCTCCGATTCGTCGATTTGTTCTCGGGTTGTCAGCACAAGGAAGCTCGTCTGCCTGAGCTCTTCATTGAAATCTTCTGACAAGGACTCATCCCAAGTTGCTTGTAGTGATTTCTTCTTCCTCTGTTTCTTTGCTTTCTTTTGATTGCAATCATAGCAGGTTACTTCGAACTTCACCTTTGGACTTGTTTGTACTTTCTTGGAGTGAATCACCTTTTTGATGTCCTTCTTTGTGAATCCCTTCTTGTTTTTATAGAGCATGCGCACTAGGTTGACGAGTTCGGCTGCTATTTCATCATCATCGTCGTCTGAGTTCGGTTCTTCTTCGGACTCAAGTTCAATCTGATGCTTCTTTCTAGCCTCCTTTGCCTTGCTTGTACCTGCAATCAACGCAATACCTTTCTCAGTCAGACGTGCATTAGTCTGTTCATGCAATTCAAATTCAGAAAACAACTCATCTAGTTTAATTAAAGAAAAATCCTTAGATACCTTGTAGGTGTCTACCATTTATGCCCACAACATATTCCTCAAAAAAGCATTGAGTGCATACCTTATTACATCCCGATTCTCCACTTTCTGTCCGATTGTGTGGAGGTCATTGAGAAGATCTTGAATGCAGGCGTGAAGTTGGCTAGCCGTCTCACCTTCTTGCATTTTGATGTTATACAACTTATTAAAAGGTAAATCATGCTTGCTTACCTTCGTGTCAGAAGTGCCCTCGTGTAGTTCAATCAATTTTTCCCACAACTCTTTCGTGCTTGAGAACGGGTTGACTCGGTTTAGCTCCTCCTTTGTCAGTCCACATTGAAGAGTGCACGTTGCTTTGGCGTTGGCTTCTACCTTCTTTATTATACTTGCGTCCCAGTTCTCGCATGAAACTGGTTTTCCCGTGCTGTCGAGTGGGAGTGTGATGCTGGTTTTGATGATCATCCACGTCTTGAACTAAGTTTGAAGGTAAGACTCCATTTGGCCCTTCTAGTAGACGAAATATTCGTCGGAGAAGAGCGGTGGTCGGGCTATGCTATAGCCTTCTTGATGTGCCATTTTAGAAAAAACCTCGCACACAAAAAGACAAGAAATTTTGTTCCAAGACTTGGTCTTGGATTTAGTAGTGTGGGATTTAAGAAATTAAAATGCAAACTCGAGTGGTGTTGCACCAACTTCGAGAAAAAAATTGATTGTGATAAAACATATCGGAAGGCGGCAATTTTACCGATTCCGGTCGACTCCGAAAAAACTAAAAATTACCACAAATTTTTTTTTGCTTGAATGATATTTTCCCCAATTCAAAGCAACCCCACTATGATACCAATTGTAGGATCAAAAGGTCTAAAGGAGGGAGGGAGGTGAATAGCACTCATGACTATTTCGTTCATTTAAAGCAATCGAGTAATACGCAGTGGAATAAAAGCAATAAAAGAAATGGCACGTTGGTTTTACTAGGTTCGGAGCTTGTGGTGACTCCTACTCCAAGGCCCGCAATCGTTGATCGCTTTCGGTGGGTAATCACTATAAGTTTGGAAACTCTTTACACTTTCAAGTACAATATTAAAGCAGTAATAAAAATTATACCGACTACTAAGAACAGTAAAGTTGAAGCTTCTGGTCGTCGAAGTCTTGTTACAGTTTTGTCGGATCGTCCTTTGAGTAGCACACAGAGAAAAGATCGCGAGTTTGTGTTGTTCCTGTTGGAGCAATCCCAATGGTTCGTGGGACCATGTGTTTGGGTGTTTGGGCAAAGAATTTAAGTTAGGTTTACCCTTGTTATTTGATATGTGTACTTGAGTTGTGCAGGACTGCAGGTGACACATGTGACTCAGGTTGACGGCTTCGGGTCCGATGAAGGATGGCATTGAGGACAAGCCGCGGGCTTGAATGCATCTGAGGGATCGTGGACAAGGCAGCAAGGACAAGGGCCGAGGGAAGCGACTTCGAGGCATACGCGAAGGATGACATTGGAGACAAGCCGCGGGCTTGGATGCATCCGAGGGACGAGAGCCAAAGGAAGTAACCTTGAAGGCAAGAGGTCAAGGCTGCAAAGAAGAGTCAAGTGAGTTGTGAGGGTCCGAGTGCGAGTGAAATGTACTCGGGATGGGAAACCCTAAGTTTAGGGTTGTACCAGTCGACTGGTATTGGGACCAGTCGACTGGTGGTGAGCACAGAAGCATTCTGTGCCCGAAATGGCTGGGATCAGTCGACTGGTCATGGGACCAGTCGACTGATAGATAGCCGTTGGAGTGCCGTTGGGCTGGCACCAGAACGGGCAAATCAGCAAGGCTGATTTCCCAAGCTCTATAAGAAGGAGCTTGGTATGGCCGGCCAAGGCGACGAAATTAGACTTGGTTAAGGTCTAATTAGTAGTCTACAAGTGCTCAAGTGTTTTTGGAATCCAAGAGGTCTTGGTGTGTTGTGGTGAGGTTTCTCCACCCACAAGGAGCGACTTGAGATAGCCGGAGTTTCCGGGGGCTAATCCACCGAAGGATCGGGATCGTCCACCTTACGGACAGCCGTGGAGTAGGAGCATCATCTCCGAACCACGTTAAATCGACGTGTATTGGTTTGCTAGTTCTTTTCCTTCTTTAGCTTTCGTATTCATTGCTTTAGTATTTGTATTTCCGCTTGCGCACTAACGAATACGTAGGAAGCTAACGATTTGGGGGCGCCGTTTATCCAACCCCCCTTTAAGCCGGCCACCGATCCTCCAACAAGTGGTATCAGAGCGAGGACGCTCTCTATTGGACTAACCGCCAAGGAAGCACAAGATGGCCGGGTTTATTGTCCCTCCAAAATTTGAAGGAGGAAGCCTTGGGGACATCACGTATTGGATGATGAGAATGGAGGTTTTCTTCAACATGGATTGGGACACCATGATGGTGGTAAATGAACCATTCGAAGTCCCTAAAGACAAGAAAGGGAAGAAGCTCCGACCACGACTTTGGACGGAGGAGCAAACCACACGATCGGAGGCAAATTCAAAGGTAATATCAACTTTAATTGATTTATTGCCTCCTAATGTAATAAGTGGTGTAGGTAAATATGAGAACGCCCATGAATTATGGAGCAAAGTGAAGAAATTTCCATGGGAGGAATTTTTGCCTACACAAGAAGAAGAAGAAAAATCCGAAGAAAGTGATGGAGTGGTCCAAGAGGAGAAGAAGGACCAATCGGATGTGGAGCCCAAGGAGATGGTTTTAGTAGCTCAAGAAGAGGAGGTGGAGCAAACGGAAGTTGAGTCACGCTCAACATCCAAGGAGGAGAAGGAAGATGAAGCATCATCAACATCCTCAAGGGTTGAAGAAGAATCCAAGACGGATGAAGAAGAGGTCTTGGAGGTCAACCTAGTGAGCACCTCCACCGAAGCTAAGTCAAAGGACCACATTGTATGCTTCGGGTGCAATGAGAAGGGACACTACAAGAGTAGGTGTCCTATGGGTAAGAAAGAGGTATCTCCTAAACCCATTCAAATTAATTTAAACACTAACAAGGGTTGTAGGAGTGAAGAAGCCCAAAGGAGGAGATTGCGCATCATATGCTTCACGTGTGGAGAGAAGGGCCACTACCACACCAAATGCCCCAAGAAGGGAGAAATTAAGAAGCTAGCGCATCTAAAGAAATGGGAGAAGAAGGAGAGAAGCAAGTGTCAAGGGGGAGCTTCAAGGGTAAGGGAGGTATATCCTAACTTGAAGTTTAATTCAAATTTAAACTCCTCCATGCATGTTAGAAATAATTCTTATTATTTACCCATGCAAAATTTTGGTTTTAGATATCATGATAGACCTAGGAAAGTTAAATTCTCATTACCTAAGGAGAAGAAGGTAATAGAGAACTAAGGCATTAATCCCAAGAAGGAGAGACATATGCCTAGAAAGGGTAGGTCTAGGAATGTCCAAGGTGGACATGTTGACTCTAGGTTTAGGAACCTAGAAAGGGAGAATCAAGCTTTGAAGGCAAAGCTTGATGGTTTAGAGAAATTCATTAAGAGATTCACTATTGGATCTAAGGGATTAAGTATGATGTCGGGGAGTCAAAAACCCAACAATGATAGATCGGGTTTGGGATACCGATCTAGTGTCTCCAAGGTTAAAAGGAGACCATGTGCTAGGGTGGCACATGATAAGGGCAAGGGAGAGTCATCCAAGGCCAATGAAAAGAAATATGCTAGGGTTGCATATGATTATGGCAAGGATGATGTGTCCAAGGTCAAGAAGATAAGGAGATCTTCTAAGGGACATCATTGTGGTTTGGTCACAATAGATGAGTCACCTAGGGAGGTGACTAAGGTAAAGAGCTCTAGGGGGAGCTCCAAGAGTCAATT
This sequence comes from Zingiber officinale, assembly GCF_018446385.1. Taxonomy (NCBI): domain Eukaryota; kingdom Viridiplantae; phylum Streptophyta; class Magnoliopsida; order Zingiberales; family Zingiberaceae; genus Zingiber; species Zingiber officinale. The sequence goes on along the minus strand of NC_055995.1, from coordinate 99,312,353 downwards.
TGGGACCCATGGTCAATGGATCTCAGGTGGGTTCTACTTGGGGGTCTAGAGGAGCCATGGAGTGTGCCAAATGGTTTAGAGACGGATTTGAGTCTCAAACCTAGGGATTTGGCACTCATGGATTGTGTTTCATGCAAGAAATATGACATTAAGGGTCATATTGCATGATAATTGGTTTTGGATGTATAGATGCCATACAAACCAATGCTAGGGATGCATTGTGGGTTGGTATGGGCAAATACATCAAAAGGAAGCCAAAACTAGGACTTTAGGTCAAGGTTCAATTGAACCATTTAGCTAATTTTGGATTTTGTGTCAATCTTGGGATTGGTGATAGATACATTTTGTAATGTATTTTTCCCAAGTAGACAAGGGTACAATAGACCTCTCCACAAAATTTGTGAATTTTTGGAGGTCTAGGGAATTTCTGGTGCATTTATGAAGTTGGCCTGAAAAGGCTGATTTTTGCAGAATTAAGGTACCAGTCGACTGGTGCAGATACCAGTCGACTGGTAACAATGTTTTTGAGCACAGAATGGTTCTGTAAGCTCATTTTGACGAGGGCAGTCGACTGGCACTTGGGGCAGTCGACTGATACCAGCCTGAAAGTATTTTTCAGCGCTGTTCTTGACCATGTCAACTCGTTTAGATGTATGGGATCCAAGGGGGATTAATACATGAGTTTAGGGTCAGTTTGGATGATAATTTTTCAACAATTGGGATATTGTTGGAGAACTTTTTGGATGTTAGGCAAAGGGGGAGAATTAAGGTTTAGTTAGGAAAACCTTAAGTGCCTTTGCGTAGGGGGAGCCTTGGGATAGGTTCTTAAAAAGCCCTGTGATAAAATCCTAGCTCAATGGGGAGCGTAGGTGTAGGGGGAGCCTTGGGATAGGTTCTTAAAAAGCCCGTGGTAAAATCCTAGCTCATTGGGGAGCGTAGGTGTAGGGGGAGCCTTGGGATAGGCTCTAATGCATGTTTGCATTTTGATTCGGCGGTTGCCAAGTGTGTAGCCTTGGCAATGTAAGTCCATTCGGCGGTGTAAGTCCAAGTGTGTAGCCTTGGCATCGTAAGTCCATTGTATTAGCATGTTTATTTGCTATTTGTTTTCCCTAACTTAAACGTATTGCCAAACACCAAAAAGGGGGAGATTGTTGGAGCAATCCCAATGGTTCGTGGGACCATGTGTTTGGGTGTTTGGGCAAAGGGTTTAAGTTAGGTTTACCCTTGTTATTTGATATGTGTACTTGAGTTGTGCAGGACTGCAGGTGACACATGTGACTCAGGTTGACGGCTTCGGGTCCGATGAAGGATGGCATTGAGGACAAGCCGCGGGCTTGAATGCATCTGAGGGATCGTGGACAAGGCAGCAAGGACAAGGGCCGAGGGAAGCGACTTCGAGGCATACGCGAAGGATGGCATTGGAGACAAGCCGCGGGCTTGGATGCATCCGAGGGACGAGAGCCAAAGGAAGTAGGCTTGAAGGCAAGAGGTCAAGGCTGCAAAGAAGAGTCAAGTGAGTCGTGAGGGTCCGAGTGCGAGTGAAATGTACTCGGGATGGGAAACCCTAAGTTTAGGGTTGTACCAGTCGACTGGTACTGGGACCAGTCGACTGGTGGTGAGCACAGAAGCATTCTGTGCCCGAAATGGCTGGGATCAGTCGACTGGTCATGGGACCAGTCGACTGGTGCATGGACCAGTCGACTGGTAACGGGCAAATCAGCAAGGCTGATTTCCCCAAGTTCTATAAGAAGGAGCTTGGTATGGCCGGCCAAGGCGACGAAATTAGACTTGGTTAAGGTCTAATTAGTAGTCTACAAGTGCTCAAGTGTTTGTGGAATCCAAGAGGTCTTGGTGTGTTGTGGTGAGGTTTCTCCACCCACAAGGAGCGACTTGAGATAGCCGGAGTTTCCGGGGGCTAATCCACCGAAGGATCGGGATCGTCCACCTTACGGACAGCCGTGGAGTAGGAGCATCATCTCCGAACCATGTTAAATCGACGTGTATTGGTTTGCTAGTTCTTTTCCTTCTTTAGCTTTCGTATTCATTGCTTTAGTATTTGTATTTCCGCTTGCGCACTAACGAATACGTAGGAAGCTAACGATTTGGGGGCGTCGTCTATCCAACCCCCCTTTAAGCCGGCCACCGATCCTCCAATAGTTCCCTTGTTGCTGCTCGAATTGGGCTTAAGTAGCCCGTGGAGGGCGCTTCCAACACCATGGAGGGCACCCTCAATCCCGCCGAAATTACAGTGTGGATGAGCTCCGAACTGGTCGCCGCTTATCCACTTGAGGGCGCCTCCAACTCCATGGAGGGCACCCTCCACCAGCGTCCAGGGTGCCCTCAGCTCCATTGAGGGCGCCCTCTACCCAGCGTCCAGGGCACCTCCAACTCCATGGAGGGCACCCTTTGCCCTGCTGCACGGAGGTGTTCAGCTAGTGCACCCGAGGCGCCTCCAAGCTCCATGGAGGGCGCCTCGGGTACTGTTCATCCGAGGCTTTACATCTTTTTTGCTCCCTACAAGATGTATTAGTCCAAAATATAAAATATATTCTGTAAAACAGAGTTAGGCATAATAAAATAAGATTAAGATAAATATTTGACAGTCATCAGACTGTCCGGTTCTGACTTCGAATTTCCAACCGAAAACCCTAGGTCGAACAGACGTCTACTGTTCCCTCACCGGGGAACGCGCCCTCACCTACTCCACTCAGGAGAATATACCTGTTGTTGGACCGCGGCGGCCGACTAGAAGGGGGGGTTGAATAGCCTGAAAATAAAAAATAAACCAAGATTTGACTTGATTACAACCGGGGAGGTTGTTAATCCAAGGAAAATAATCGCACTAAAAACTCCTTCGGGCGGAGAAGCCTCGTACAACGATGAAGCGTAGAAAACAGAAGCTATTCTAGAAATGGAGCATACAAGTGTTGGATTACACAATTTCTGAGTTGTTTTTAAAAGCTTCTGGACCAAGGCTATATTTATAGCCTTGGTCGGTGAGGGTTACGGGCGCCCTAGGGGGATAAAACTTTATCCCCAACGTTCAGATCGAGTCAAAACTCGATCTGGTCAAAAGTCAACTCCGGGTGCCCCAGTATGCTCCGGGCACCCCGGTAGACTCCGGGCGCCCCGAGCAAGAAAGTCAACCCTGTTGACTTTTTTCAGCCCGGGTCTTCTGCTACGGTTTCGTTTACCTCAGACTGAGTCTTTCGGTCGTTTGGGTGATCTCTGCCATCCGGAATAGGGCTCACCCGAACCCAACTTTCGGTCTTCTCGAGTAGGCTTCCGCTCCGGCTTCTCATCCCTCGGAATCGCCATGTGGTTCCTTCTCGTCCACCAGCGTACTCATCCACAATTTTCATCCCTCAGTCGCACCCCGTGCTGACCTTCTCACTAGCTGCGTCTCTTGCTCCTCGAGCAGTCTTCCGCTCCGACTTCTCATCCCTCGGAATCACCACACGCTTTTATCTCGTCCGCTGGTGTACTCTTCCGCAGCGCCTCGTCCCTTGGAAGCACCGTGTGCCTTCCTTCTCATTAGCTGCGTCTTCCGCTTGACTACCTGTGCTCCTAAGCTCCTGCATACTTAGAAACAAGGTTAGAAAAATACATGACCTAACTTAACTTGTTGATCACACCAAAACAACCTTGGGGTTCCAACAATCTCCCCCTTTTTGATGTAACCAACCTAAGTTAAGCTAGGGTTAAATAGACATAAAATAAGACTAACTAAATTTGCAATTAAGTGTAAAACGATAGAAAAATTAATTTTTGTCTACCTCCCCCTAGACTTGTACTTTTTCTTCTCCCCCTTTGATCAGAAATAATAAAATGAGGTTTTAAGAAAAAAATCTAAGGGTTATAACTTAGAAGATTTTGAAAATGATTTTCTAGAAAACATTTCTAAGTAAAAAATTGCTAAGTTAAAATTTTAGTAAAAACAGTTTCTAAGTGAAACTTTAAGAAAATTTTCTACGTAAGGTTTTTTTTTTAAAAAAAAATTTAACTTAGGCAATTTAAAAAAAATTTGAAAAATTTTTCTAAGTAATTTACGCAAAAAGAATTTTTAATTTCAAAAACACTTTTAACTTAGGCAAAACTGATTGAAAAAAAAAATTTACATAAAAAGAAATTTTTCTAAGTAAAAATTAAAAATGTTTGAATAACTTTTTAAATCATTATTTAGTTTAATTTTAATGCTTTACCAGAAAGTTAATTAAATATTTAATTTCAATATTTTGGCTTTCAGGTCGTGGCGAGACACTAGGCCTTCTTGGTTATTAGAGCAACAACCACTTCCTTAGACAAATCCTTATAAAGAAATTCACTGTTTAATTTTCTCGTTGAAAGCGCTAATTTCGATTAAAATTTAGACTAAGGAAGATTTAGGAACCCAATATAGGTTCCAACTTACTGGATTAACCAAAAATTTCTTAGGGACATATTTTCTTGAAATATTCCTAATTTGTCCTTGGTGATATCTATAATACCAATTTAAATTTTTAAACTTTCTAAAATTTGTATTAGATAGACATGCACGATTTTTTAAGTTATCTACTTGAATTTTCAGATTTTCATTTTCTAATTTCAATTTCTCATTTTCTAATTTAACTTTATCTAATTCTTCTAAAGGGCAAGATTTAGCAAATATTATTTTTAAATTCTTAATTTCTTTTTCTAACTTGCAGCAGTCTTTAGTTAGCAACTTAACAAACTTAAAAAGTTTATCGGGAGGAAGAGATCGTACCTCACTTACCTTGTCGATCTCGTTGTCTGTGTCTCCCCCTGAACTGCTACTTTCTTCCGACGTAACTCCCCCTTCATCGATGCTCTTGATGCTCATCTCGGAAGAGCTTGAATCACAGTCGTCGTCTTGATGACTCACCATTAATGCGAGTCCGGAGAACACCTCGACTTCCGATTCGAACGATGTATCGTCCCACGTCGCCTTTAGGACCTTGCGCTTTTGGACAGGCTTCTTACCTTTATCCTTGTCCTTGTTCCTCAGCTTGGGGCAGTTGTCCTTGACGTGCCCTTCTTCATCGCAGTGGTAGCAGGGGATGACTCTTTTCTTTTTCCCCTGCGGATGGTTAGAGGTTCTAGATTTACAAAGTTTTTAAAATCTTCTTACCATCATTACCATTTCCTCGTCATTGAGAGAAGACTTCGACTCAGGTTCGTCTCTCGATGCTCTGAGGGCGACGTTGTCTTGGGCTCCCTCGTACCTGCACATCTTGATTCATGCACTTCAAATGTCGAGAAAAATTCTTCTAGTGTAATTTTTTCTAAATCTTTCGAAATGTAAAAGGCATCTACTAGTGATGTCCATTTTGAATTTCTCGGAAAAGAATTTAAAGCGTATCTTAGCGAATCTCGGTTACTTACATTTTCTCCGAGATTCGACAGTCCAATGATGATCTCTTTGATTCTCGAGTGCAGATGCGCAATTGCCTCGTCTTCCCCAAGTCGCAGGCTGGTGAGCTGATTGCGAAGTAGATTCCATTTAGCGAGCTTGGCTTCGGACGTTCCTTCGTGCAACTCAAGGAACTTCTCCCAAAGTTCCTTTGCTGAGTCGTAGTTCCCGATTCGGTTGACTTCTTGTGGCGGAAGAACGCTTAGCAGATGGTATTCTGCTTTGCAGTTTGCCACATAGTCGGCCTGTTCCTTTTTCGTCCATTGATTTTTTCCTTTGCCCTTTGGAGCTACATAGTCAAATTCCATTATTAAAATTAATTCAAAATCAGTTGTAAAGAATACCAGCATTCGCTTTTTCCAAGTAGTGAAATCCCCTTCGAATTTCGACGGGTAGATGCTTGGTCCGGCCATTATCTTTGCTTCGATTGACGGTTAGTCCTCCTGAAGCACCTCGGCTCTGATACCACTTGTTGAACCGCGGCGACCGGGTAGAAGGGGGATTGAATAGCCTGAAAAAAAAAAATAAACCAAGATTTGACTTGGTTACAACCGGGGAGGTTGTTAATCCAAGAAAAATAATCGCACTAAAAACTCCTTCGGGCGGAGAAGCCTCGTACAACGATGAAGCGCAGAAAATAGAAGCTATTCTAGAAATGAGTGTACAAGTGTTGGATTACACAATTTTTGAGTTGTTTTTAAAAGCTTCTGGACCAAGGCTATATTTATAGCCTTGGTCGGTGAGGGTTCCGGGCGCCCTGGGGGGATAAAACTTTATCCCCCAACGTTCAAATCGAGTCAAAACTCGATCTGGTCAAAAGTCAACTCCAGGCACCCCGGTACGGTCCGGGCGCCCCGGGCAGGAAAGTCAACCCCATTGACTTTTTCAGCCCGGGTCTTCTGCTCAGGTTCCGTTCGCCTCAGACCGAGTCTTTCGCTCGCTTGGGTGATCTCTGCCATCCGGAATAGGGCTCACCCGAACCCAACTTCCGGTTTTCTTGAGCAGGCTTCCGCTCCGGCTTCTCATCCCTCGGAATTGTCGCATGGTTCCTTCTCGTCCGCCAGCATACTCATCCACAGTCTTCGTCCCTCAGTCGCACCCCGTGCTGACCTTCTCGCTAGCTGCGTCTCTTGCTCCTCGAGCAGTCTTCCGCTCTGGCTTCTCGTCTCTCGTAACCACCACACGCTTCCTTCTCGTCCGCCGGTGTACTCTTCGCAGCGCCTCGTCCCTCGGACGCACTGCGTGCCGTCCTTCTCATTAGCTGCGTCTTCCGCTTGACTACGTGTGCTCCTAAGCTCCTGCACACTTAGACACAAGGTTAGAAAAACACAGGACCTAACTTAACTTGTTGATCACACCAAAATAACCTTGGGGTTCCAACACCTATTACCAGACTGGTCTTCCAGACCGACTGAAATTTTACTCTTTGCCCGAGGTTCCAGGACTTTCTGTTAGACGTCCGCTCAGCGATCCATCCAATTTTCCACCTGGTTCGCGATACCAGGACTTTCCACCTAGAGTCCCTGACTCTAGGACTTTTGCCCGAAGGCCTCGACGCGCCAAGACTTTTCTCCTAGGGTTACCGTCTCCTAGGACCTTGGGTTATCACCCCCTAGGGTTTTCCCTTTGCCTAACCGCAGTTAGGACTTTTCGTCACCTAGGGTTACCACCCCCTAGGACCTAGGGTTACCATCCCCTATGACCTAGGGTTACCATCCCCTAGGGTTTTCCACCTGCATAATCGCAGCAAGGACTTTTACCTAAGTACACTTAGGACTTTCTTGCAATCTCATTCAAACTCGTTAGATAACAAAACAACTTAACTTTGGACCCTTTAACATAATCAAAACACAGGTTTGACGATCGGATGCTTCCCCCACCAACACATCAGTCCAGTCTTCACCTCAGAGGCTACCTGCGTTTCGGGAGTCTTCCAAAGCCAAAGCCCCTGCTCATGTAACACTCCCCTTACCACGGAGGCTGCGACTTCTTCTCCTATTCAAGTCCCTGCTCCGGAATAGACCATCTCTTGAGCGAAAGACCAGGCCGAGGCTTCTACAACTTCCGCTCTACCATCCTCGAGCTAGCTACCCACTTCGGCTCCTACTCCTTCTTGTCCTAAGGAGCACTTCAAGAGTCAGTATGCCTTCACCTCTACCTTCCAACTGCCCTCCTTACAAATGTTGGGCTCCATTCCTTCCGCCAGCACGTCTCCCAATTGTGGTCAGGTCCAACTCCATGGGGCTCTAGATGACTCATGGAAAAGCACCGCTGACCAAGTTTTGGAATGCCCTCAGCTAGAGTTGGCTGACCTGTTTTCTCAATGGCTAGTGTCAATGAGTTTTATCTGTTTCATTTTTGTGTCTTTGAAATGCTGTTAATCCTCCTTCTACTCTTGAGAGACCTGTGTCATGGGACTAAGCCTCTCACAGTACGTGGCCGGTCTACATCGAGAGAACGAGTCCCTGAGGGCTTGTATTTAGGAGACGACATCTCCTATGACCACTAGCCGCATTTTTAACCTCACCACTACTGACAGCCCGATCTAGTCCTATCTATAGACTGTTGAGGAGAAGACCCGAACTGCCAGAGGCATGGCTCATGCAGAGTAGAAGAAGGTACAGTTCCTGCAGAACGCCCCGAGGACTAGTGAGTCCAAACTTAAGTCTGAGGACTTACGGCATGCCCAGATCTTAGTTGACCTAGAGGAGAGAGAAAAAGAGGTGATCACCCTCTCTTCACGATTGTGGGAGATCAAAGAAACACACAACTCTCTAGAGAGGGACCTGGCAGCCAAAAAGATAGATCTGTCAGCTAGCGCTGATCGGGAAGCTGCCCTTCGGAAGCAGTAGGAGGCATCTCAGGCTGCTTTCAAGTCTCTGCGGGACGAACTTTCAGCAACTAAGGCAGAGACCATGATCACACGCCTAGCGTTAACTGAGGCACAGGCTGAAGCCCTCAAGGCTAGGGAAGAGCTGAAGGATTATCAGGAGGGAGAGAGCTCTCGTCTGGAAATTTACAAGGCCTCCTACCTAGCCTCCAAAGAATTCAGGTCGAAGATAGGCAACTTGATCGACCAAATAATATGCTATGATTCCACAGGGGCCTTGCTATAGCTGCAGGAGCAAGGCTTTCTCCGGTCAATTCCCCCTGATACCTTCCTCGACCGAGCCTGTCTCCTGAGAGAGCTTCTTGACGAAGCCTTCCCTTCCTTTGGCTAGTCTGTGTTCACCTTGTAACTTTCTTCTTCTTCTGACAAGGGCATAAGGTCTGGCCTCTTTTTGTAACCTTGAATTGAAAATTATAGAAGGCATATGATCAGGTAGACTATCCATATGCAATGTATTATTTACTTATTATGCTTGCCCAAGGTTTTGAGTAGTTTGTTAAGTGTTTATCCCTTGCAAGTGCTTGGTTGACTTAAGGCTTGGTTATGTATTAGCGGCCTGCCAGCTTAATATCCAAGTAGGCTCTAGTCCAGGGTTTTTGCTTGGTCAGGCTTGGTCAGTTTAACACTTATGTAGACGTCCGGGCATGCGCCTGGGAAGATCACTTTACCTGACCAGGCATCTATTCAGACTGACCGATTCTATCCCTGACTAGGTCTAGTGAGTTAGCCACCCGATTAATTGCAAGCCACCATACTCAAGGATCCCCGACCGATTTTCATGATCTAATTACTCAACTAGTCACTAGTCACGATACTTAAGAGTCTCCTTGCGGCTCCGAAGGGGAGCTATTATAGCATCGCTAATTCCCGAAGCCACTACAGATCCTTTTTGGCACGGCCTTCTAGAACGATTTTCTAAGACGGTCCTACAGCCAGCGTTGCTTTTAAGCCTGTGGCTGATGTCAGCTACCTTGTGTATGGATCCCATGATGGGTGCTAATAACGAGGGCCTCTGCGCCCCCTTGGCAACTATAAATATCCTTCTCCTACCGCTCCACTGAACCTTTTGCCTCTAGCTTAAGTCTTTCTCTTGTTTCTGCTACCTCCTGTGTTTTGACTCTTTTGCTTTGTATTTTCAACCTCTCATGGACTCCCCTATGCTTGCATATGCTCTTGGAGTCTTGACCTTCACTGGTGTAGATCTGGATGATCTCCGCTTCACGTATGAAGTCCCCATGGCCATGAATATAATCATACCCTCTGAGGTTCATAGGGTCTCTTCCCCTCCGGCGGGTTATGTATTTTTTTCAAAGAGCAGTTTGTTGTCGACCTCTATTTTCCTATCCACCCTTTCTTCTCTAACGTGGTCGTTACTTCCGCATTCCTCTTTGTCAACTTACTCCCAATTCCATGCGAATCTTGTGTGGGTTTGCTCTCCTTTGTGAAGTGTGTAAAGTCCCTTGGACTCCCCGTTTATTCCACTACTTCTTCACCCCTCGTCGCCATAGCGAGGGCCTTTTCTGTCTTTAAGCCCATACTCGTACTACCTTCTTTGCTCACCTCCCGTCCTCAGAATTAAAATGGAAGGATAAATATTGTTTCCTGCATTTCTCCATCACCGTGGAGTGACCTACCCAGTGGCGATCAACCCTTCCTTTAACGCCCTATCTGGGGGACTATTGGACTGACCCCAACTTTATAGAGGCATCCACGCAACTGGAAGGTTGGCACTTCGACTTGCTCATGCTTATGACAGAATATGTGCTATTTCTGTTCAGATTTTCAGATTGAGCCAATGTGTCTTTAGATATACTGCATTCTCTAGGTAAGGATTACCCTGCCCTATCCTGCCTTTGCCATCTTATTCTAATGTTGGTGCTCTCTTGCAGCGAATACTCTGACTCGAGCATCCCTGACCAAGTCTCTCCCACTAAGCGACTTGGAAATAAACCGCCAAGGACATATAATCTTGGATAGGTGGGGGCTTTCGTATTCTGCTTCACCTGCTCTAGGTGCGGCTGCCTCAACTATTTCTCATCCTGCCGCTCAGACAACCCCACATGCCCATGTTATTCCTGAACCTATAAGGCACACTCCTCTAATTCCTCCTTCTCGTTGGCCCCTACCTCCATGAGAGGAGTCGGACTCGGATGAACAACCGCTTTCTCGGTAGCCTAGACGCAGATCTGTAGAGTCGTGTTCGATAGTCGAGGGTGTTGGGAGATCTATGGCCGGCTTGAAGGGAGGTTGGATAGCTAGGCCACCCCCAAATCAATTTCGTCTCTACAAGAAGGTTAGTACGCAGCGGAATATACTAAACAAAACAATGAAATCAATCAAGGAAAAATACAAACGCTAACAAGCTCGATGTAACATGGTTCGGAGATTGCTTGTTCCTACTCCATGACGTGTCCTTTAGGTGGACGAGCCCTTGATCCTTCGGTGGATCAGCCCCCGGCAATATCCGACTAGAGCTTCTCCTTCTTGGTGGAGCAAACCTCTCACAAAGGTCTCTTCCTCTTTACAAGATGAAACTTAGGTTTAGGAGGAAGAGAGTGAACTTTGGAAGCTTTGGGCAGAGACTAGAAGTTATTCAATGTGCATGAGTAACCTTCTTCATGCCCCAAAGCTCCCCTTAAATAAGAGGAGAGAGTTGATCACTAATCAACTCAAACCCTGACACCAGTCGACTGGTCCATGCACCAGTCGACTGTTGTAGCCGTTAGACACAGCCAACGGCTCTCTACAGAGCCCATTTTTTGCCAACGACTATGTACCAGTCGATTGGTCCCATGACGAGTCGACTGGTCCTCGTAGTTGACAAGCACAGAATCATTCTGTGCATTCTGTAAAATAGGATTAGTCGACTGGTCCAATTACCAATCGGCTGGTCCCAGTATATTTTCACACACTCATCCTCGGAGTCACCTTTGAAGTCCTATTCCTCAGTCTTCATCCCTCAGATGCATCCGAGCCCGCGTCTCCTCTCCGTGTCATCCTTCACATTGCCTTGAAGTCCACTTCCCTCGGCTCCACTCCATTGCTTCTCGTCCAGCGGTCTCTCGGATGTCTTCCACACCATCCTTCACCGACTCAAGGATCCGAGCCCTTGGATGAGTTTCCCACACTTGGCCGCACCAAGTTCTCATTTGTTTCACCAAGTCCTGCAAGACTCAAACACATATCAAATACATATGAAAGCAAACTTAAACCCTTTGACACACACATCAACACCTAGGTCGATTGCACCAACAATCTCCCCTTTTTTGATGTGTGGCAATATGTTTAAGTTAGACACAAATAACAACTTTGAAAATTAGAAGCAATATGTAAACATGAAGCATAAAACCAAGCTCCCCCTTAACATATGCTCTCAATCCTTGATTTTCAAAATTTTATACACAAGTATGGGAATAAAGGTTTCTAACTTAAACCTACCCATTCCTCCCCCTTTGACACCATCAAAATATTTTACCAAACACGTACACATTCTATGGTATCAAACCTAACAAAATTTGGACCACAAAATTAATTTAAAAAACCATCATAATGCTGAAAAGCTGGTACCAGTCGACTGGTACCTGTCACAGTCGACTGGTACATTCTGAAATCAATTTTCAGCCTTCTAAAGTCACATTCAAAATTTCATAGAAAAATCCAGAAAATTTGAAAAATCATGAAATTTGGACAACATATTTCTTGAAATGTCCTTTAACTAGGAAAAATATGTTTTCATAAAAAGTCAAAGTATTTTTGAAATTTTGACCAAATCTCAAAAGTATCAACAATATGCAAGTTTTGTATCAAATTAACACCAAGCTTTGCAATCTTATATTTCAATATAGTTATACCATAGTAAATAAAACATAGAAATGTTTTCAAAATATTTAAAATGTCCAACTATGATCTATGGGCAAGATGTCCATTAATTAAATATTTTCTTTCCCCATAGTTGGCCTATGATCACTAAACTTTGATACATTTCATAACTCATCAAAATGTCATAAGCATAAGTGAATTATTTGTATCATCCTAATATCTCACATTTATGGTTAGAAAATAATGCAAGTCATTGTGAGATAAGGTATAATGGTAACCTCTACTTATCCCCCCCTTGATCATGACTTTTTATCAAGGCTAAGTGCTCCCCCTTAAGGTCTCAAATCAACCGTTTTTCAAAGATTTGAATTATGATTTCAATGGTTGTCTTGACCTAAAATCCTCTAACCCTTGAGGATTGATTTTGGTATCCAATAGAAGTTCTTTCTCATTGGGTTGACCAAGTACTCCTTGGGGATCCATTTTCTATCTATGGTCTTTGTCTTGGATTGCCCTCTAGCAAGTAGACAATGATAGGTCTTTTCATTGTTGGGTCTATTATATCCTAACTCATTTTTCTTAAAACTTGCCCTTTGACTCCCAATGATCATATTTAGGGTTTTAGAGCCAATTTCAAATTTTCTAAGGGCATTGATAAGGTATGCTATCTTTTCCCTTAATTTCCTATTTTCCTCTTCTAAACATGAATCATTTGGACTAGAAGAGGAAGAAGCATGCAAATCATTTTCCTTAATAGACATGGATTCTAATTTCTCCTTAAGCATGCAAATATCACTTTTCAAAGATTTGTTTTTCCGTTTGACCTTAAACAAATCATCATTTGTACTTTGAATAATTTTAATTAAAACATGAAGAGGAAGATTGTATACCTCACTTACCGAGACGTCCGAATCCGATGTTTGACCTCCCCCTTCACTTGAACTCCCTTCTTCATCTTCACTTGAGCTCTTTTCCTCTTCATTTTCGGATGAGGTGGAGGCTACATTATCAATTCCCATTAGAGCAAAATTGACTACATGGTGCTCTTCTTCCTCCGATGAAGATGGATCATCCCATGTCACCTTTAGATTTTTGACCTTCTTCCCCTTTTCTTTTGTCTTCTTCTCTTCATTCTTCTTTCCTTCTTTCTTCTTCAAGAGAGGACAATCATCTCTTATGTGTCCTTCTCCTTGACAATTGTAGCAAATGATCTTCCTTGTCCTACTTTTGCTTCTTGAACTTTTCCTAGCATGAGATTTGTTAGATGAAAAATTATTAAATGCTCTTCTCATTTTTCTTACCATATATGCCACCTGATCGCTATCCATTGAGACACTTAACTCCTCGGAATCGGAAGATGATGAAGATGGAGATTTCTTCTTCTTCCCCTTTCCCTTGTTTGCCACAAGGGCTACTCCTCTTGATCTATTTGCTTCTTCTTCTAATCCTTCAACTCTTGTTTCGTGAAGCTCCATTGTTGAGAAGAATTCATCTAGAGATCTCTTCTCTAGATCCTTTGAAATGTAGAATGAATCTACAATGGAGCTCCATGTCGAGGTTCTTGGGAAAACATTGATAGCTTTCATTATGATGTCCCGGTTGGAGAGTTTCTCACCTACACTTGTTAGTCCATTTAAAATTTCTTTAATTTTAGCATGAAGTGTAGATACCTTATCTCCCTTCTCAAGCTTTACATTGTTAAGTTGAGTTCGGAGGAGGTCTCTTCTTGCCAATTTAGCCTCTGATGTGCCTTCATGAAGCTCCACTAGCTTTTCCCATAACTCCTTGGCGCTTGAGTAGGTTCCAACCCTTGTTACTTCTTGTTGGGGAAGGACATTTAGTAGATGATGTATGACTTTAGAATTCGCTAAATGTTCTTCCCTTTGCTTCTTGCTCCATCTTATTTTCTCAAGTATCTTATTGTCTTGATCCCTAGGCACTTCGAAACCATTTTCCATTATTAGCATTATGTCAAAATCGGTTTCGAAAAATACCTCCATCCTCTTCTTCTACCAAGAGAAGTCCCCTTCGAATTTGGGTGAATGAATGTTTGAGCCGGCCATTTTGATGAAGTGCTCTTCTTGGCGATTAGTCCGTTGAAGGGCGTCCTCGCTCTGATACCACTTGTTGGGAGATCGATGGTCGGCTTAATGGGAGATTGGATAGCTAGGCCACCCCCAAATTGATTTCTTCTTTACAAGAAGGTTAGTACGCAGTGGAATATACTAAACAAAACAATGAAAGCAATCAAGGAAAAATACAAACGCTAACAAGCTCGATGTAACGTGGTTCGGAGATTGCTTGCTCCTACTCCACGACATGTCCTTGAGGTGGACGAGCCCTTGATCCTTTGGTGGATCAGCCCTCGGCAATCTCCAACTAGAGCTTCTCCTTCTCGGTGGAGCAAACCTCTCATAAAGGTCTCTTCTTCTTTACAAGATGAAACTTAGGTTTAGGAGGAAGAGAGTGAACTTTGGAAGCTTTGGGCAGAGACTAGAAGTTATTCAATGTGCATGAGTAACCTTCTTCATGCCCCAAAGCTCCCCTTAAATAAGAGGAGAGAGTTGATCACTAATCAACTCAAACCCTTACACCAGTCGACTGGTCCATGCACCAGTAGACTAATGTAGCCGTTAGACACAGCCAACGACTCTCTGTAGAGCCCATTTTTTGCCAATGACTATGTACCAGTCGACTGGTCCCATGACCAATTGACTGGTCCCCGTAGTCGACAAGCACAGAATCATTCTGTGCATTCTGTAAAATAGGATCAGTCGACTGGTCCAATTACCAGTCGACTGGTCCCAGTACATTTTCATACACTCATCCTCGGAGTCGCCTTTGAAGTCCTCTTCCTCGGCCTTCGTCCCTCAGATGCACCCGAGCCTGCGGCTCCTCTCCGTGCCATCATTCACGTTGCCTTGAAGTCCACTTCCCTCGGCTCCACTCCATTGCTTCTCGTCCAGCGGTCCCTCGGATGTCTTCCACACCATCTTTCACTGACTCAAGGATCTGAGCCCTTGGATGAGTTTCCCACACTTGGCCGCACCAAGTTCTCATGTGTTTCACCAAGTCCTACAAGACTCAAACATATATCAAATGCATATGAAATCCTAACTTAAACCCTTTGACACACACATCAACACCTAGGTCGATTGTACCAACAGAGGGCCCCTGTTCAACTCAAACGGCCAAGTCAGCTCCGTCTCCTTCTCCGACTTCCCGAGTCCCGATGAGCTCTATCGCTCCTTCAGAAGGCCAACCCAAGGACCCTCAAGGAAAAAACTCGGTTGTTAAGGAAGAGATTGCTACAGAGAGGCTCTCTGCGCCAGCATCCCAGGCTGCCCCAGCTTCTCAGGCAGGACCTTTCTCCTCCACAGAGCGACCTTCTACGCCAGCATCCCAGTTTACCCCAACTGCCCAGGTTGGGCCTTCTACGCCAACTTCCCAGGTTATCCCAGCTGCCCAGGTCAAGCCTTCTTCCTTCCGACCATTTACCTCTACTCAACCTGGCCCCTGCGAGACCACTACTGGGCCATCGCAATCTCAACCTTCTTACCATCGTCATTTCCTAGCCACTAAGCCCTCAGAATGGGAATTGCGTCGTCACCCAGCTGCCAAGGCTAGCACTATCCTACTGCGGGGAAAACTAGCGACTCATTGGGAGGAGAGTTTGCATCAAATGTATACTCTTCGCCTACATGCTTAGTTGGACCGATTCTCCGAAAGAGCTACCGCGGTAAGCCTTCACTCTCTCTTATCCTCTTTCTTTTATTCTAACTACTTGCTTATCTGCATAGGTGTTTACCGAGTTACTACTACTGAGTCAGACATTCTCCCACATACATCGACAGAATAAGATCTTAAAGGATCGTGTTGCCGACCTGGAGTCTCAATTATCTGACCCTTCCTCGATTGTATTCTAGTTAAAAGAAAAAGTAAAGACTCTAAGAAAAGCAAATGCATCCCAGGAACAACTACTAGGTGAAGCCTTGATGGAGGCTAACCGGCTACGGGATGATAAGAAGAGACTAAAGACTCTGCACCAGTCAACTGAGGCTAAATGCCAAGAGGAGTTGACCCTCAAGGAGAAGGCCCAATCAGAATTGACGCACCAAATCGCAGCCCTGGAGGATTTCAAGCTTATGCATAAGCACGAGAAGGATCGACTGACCTAGGAGTTGAACTCTAAGGATATGCTCCTTATAGACTATAGAAGGGATCTGGAGTCTCAAGCAACAGAGCTGGGCTCCTTGTAGGCAGAGCTATCTCAAGCCCAGTCTGCCCTATCTAGCTTTGTTATTGCCTTAGAGACTTATAAGGCTGGGGAGAGCGATCGTCTATAAGCAAATCAGAAAGAATACTTGTGTTCTTTAGAGTTTGGCTCTCAAGTGGGGAATCGCTTCATCCGGTTTGTGGCCTATGGTGTAGTAGGAGCGATCCAACAACTCAAGGAGGGAGGGTATCTGTCCCCTGATCCTCCTGAGGACTTTCTAGATCATCATCGGATCCTCAAAGAGATGTCTGATGATGTGTTTTCTAAATTTAAATAACCCTTCCTATTGTATATGGCACATCTGCCCGATGTACTTATAAAAGTTAATTTTCGCTATCCTTGCTACTACTCCCTTTTTGGTTTTTATGTCTTTCCTTAGTCCTTACTCAATGGAGCTCGAGCTATTCAGCACTAGCATGGGGACCTGAGCAGGTCTTAAAGAAGATTCGACCATATTCTAGACCGAGTTACCCCGATCGGGCATTTTATGTCCGGATCAGTCATGCTGTCTCGATCTCAAATCTTACAAAGGAGTGATTTACTCAGGTACGATAAGGCTGGAGGTAGTTAGCACTCCATGGATAGTCCAGCCTCCTACCTCGAGTGTCTTGTAGGCAGTAGGCACCTGACGCTAACCTTTTAACAACTTTATACGGCCCGTCCCACTGAGGTGCTAACTTGGTTACCTCTCCTACAGGCTTCGTCCTTTTGTACACTAAGTCCCCCTCTTTGAAGAACCGGAGAATCACCCTCCTATCATAATTTTGATGCATCCGTTGCCAATATGCAATCAATCGGGCAGCTGCTCGTTCTCGAGTTTCAGTGATAAAGTCCAGTTCTGAAAGTCACCTCTCGACATTTTCCGTGTCATGCAACAACCTTCTGATGGATGGCATCCTAACTTCTATGGGCACAACTACTTCACTACCGTAGATCAGGTGAAATGGGGTGAGCCCGGTGCTTTCTCGTGGAGTCGTGCGGTATGCCCAGAGGATGCTAGGCAGCTTTTCCACCCAATCGCCGCCTACATGGTCCATCTTGACCTTTAAACCCCGAACTATCTCTCTGTTGGTAACCTCCGTCTGCCCATTAGTTTGAGGATAAGCCACGAATGTGAAGACCTGAATTATTCCAAATCCCTGACACCATTCCTGGATCTTACGTCCTTGGAATTGTCTTCCATTACTGAGACCAGCTTATGCGGTATTCCAAATTGGCATAAGATGTTCTTCCATAGAAATTGAATAACGACTCCCTCAGTAATCCGAACCAGGGCTTCTGCTTCCACCCATTTGGAAAAATAGTCCACTGCTACGAGCAAGAATTGTCTCTAACCTAGTGCCATTAGGAATGGTCCTACAATGTTCATGCCCCATTAATCAAAGGGGCATGAAACTATTGAGGTTTTCAGCATATCGGTCAGCCGATGGGTCAGGTTCTGATGCTTCTGGAAAGATAAGCAGGTATTCACCAATCGCTAGGCATCTCTCTGCAGAGTGAGCCAAACCCGACCAGCAATACTTTCGAGCCAGCATCCTTCATCCAATGTGGCTACCGCAGCACCCCTGATGTATTTCCTGCAAGGCATACTCCGCCTCATCTATACTTAAACATTTAAGCAGTGGTATGGAAAATGTCTGCTTTTACAATTGATCCCCGATCAACGTATATACGTGAGCTCTTCTCCTGATCAATCTAGCTTCTTCAGGATCGACAGGTAGGATGCCTTGCTGAAGATAAATGATCATTGGGACTCTAGTTAATCGGCTCTTCTATATTGTTATGTAGGACTATCTGAGTTATTAGAAAACTTTGGGCATCGACCTATCCAACACCCAAGTGGCTAAAGAGTTGGTCATTTTAGCTAGTTCATCCACCCTTTAGTTATTTGCCCGGGGATCTTAGTCACTGTGACTTTCTTGAAACCCTCCTTCATTTTCTCATATGCTTCCCTGTATAACCGTATCTTATCACTATTAACCTCAAAGTTGTTCGCTACTTGCTGAGCTACCAACTGAGAATCAGAATAAATGACCACCCGGGCGGCTCCAACATGTCGAGCTACTTGTAGCTCTGCCAATAGCACCTCATACTCCGCCTCATTATTAGTGGATTTGAAATTTAGCCTAACGTCTAGTTGCATGATATATTCCTGAGGGGATATCAAAAGTATCCCTACTCCACTTCCCTGTTGGGTGGACGACCCATCTACATAGACCTTTCAAGTTTCTTTGAAATCAGGTTGATGGACCTCCATCAAGAAATCTGCCAAGTCTTGTGCTTTAATCGCCGTTTGGGGATGATACTATATGACATATTCTGCCAGCTCAGTTGCCCATTTGATAAGACGACCGGCCATCTCTATGTTGGTAAGGGCCTTCCCCATGATACTATTGGTCAGGGCCGTGATCGGGTGTGCTAAGAAATAAGACCGCAAGCGATGGGCCATGAGAACCAATCTGTAAACTAACTTCTCGAAGGTCGTATACCAAGACTCGACCCCTTTCAATAGATGATTGAAGAAATACACTGACCATTATACATAATCATATTCTTTCACCAACACCGCCTCACGACCCCAGGGGTAGCTGACAGATATACCCAAAGCGGCTTCCCCGCAATAGGTTTAAACAGTAAGGGCAAGGTCTCCAGGTGTTTTTTCAACTCTTCGAAGGTTTTGTTGTATTCTTCATCCCATTGAAACTTGGCCGCTCTTCTGAGTACCTTGAAGAAAGGTTATCTGCAGACTGAGATATTAACCTGGACAGCGCAGTTATTCTGCCCACCAACTTCTGTACTTATTTCAGATTATGAGGCACTTTCATGTCTCGAAGTGCTTGAACCTTCTCCAGGTTAGCCTCAATTCCCCGCTCGGTAACGAGGTATCCCAGGAATCCCCCTTCCCGAGCTCTAAACAGACACTTCAATGGATTTAATTTTAACCCGTATTGTCGTAGCGTGCCGTAAGTCTCCTCTATGTCCGAAATCAAATTTATGGCCAAGATAGATTTGATGAGGATATCGTCCACATAGACCTCCATGTTCTGTCCTATCTGCTCTCAGAAGATCTTATCTATCATTCTCTAGTAGGTAGCTTCTACATTTCATAATCCAAAAGGCATGACGACATAACAGAAAGTACCATCTGCCGTGATGAAGCCGACCTTCTCCTGATCTTCCAGCGCAAGAGGGATTTGGTGGTATCCCTGGTAAGCATCGAGCATGCAGATCCTTTCGCAACCTGAGATTCAGTTTACTATCTGATCAATACTAGGTAGCAGGTAATAGTCCTTAGGGCTAGCATGGTTGAGGTCTCAGAAGTCGATGCAGACTCTCCACTTATTGTTGGGTTTAGACACAAGACCACATTAGAGAGCCAAGGCAGAAATTGTACTTCTCTAATGTTCCTTGCTTTCAAGAGCTGATCCACCTCAGCTCGGATGATCTTATTTTGGTCGGTCGAGAAGTTCCACTTTTTCTGCTTGATCGGTCGGGAATCAGACAGAAGATGTAATTTGTATTCAGCTACCTTGGGTTAGACTCTGGGTAGATCCTCGGGGGACCAAGCAAAGACATCCCTATTGCATGTCAAGAATTTTACCAGATCTATCTTGATCTTGATCGACAAGTCGCTAGATATGCGTGTGAGGCTTTCTGGACACTCGGGATAGAGTCGGGCTTCCTCTCAAGGGATGTGTTCCTCTGTTATAGGTAGAGGTTCCTCTTGGATGGCGTGGATCCTGCCATCTTGGGTTCTTTGAGCCTTACGAGCCTCCACTTTCACCATATTGATGTAACACCTACGAGAAACTAGTTGCTCTTCTCTAACTTCCCTGACCTGATCTCCCACAGGGAATTTAATCCTCTGATGAAAGGTGGAGACTGTCGCCTGAAACTTGTGCAATGTTGGTCTTCCCAGGATGACGTTGTAGGAAGATGGCAAATCCACCACAATGAAAATGCTTCTTCGCGTCCTCAATAAGGGTTGGCTACCCAGAGAAATGACTAGCTTAATTTGGCCCATGATTCTTACTTCATTGCCGGTGAAGCCGTATAGTGAAGTGGCCACGGGTTGGAGCTCACTTGCATCAATTTGTATGCCCTTGAATGCATTCCTGAATAACACGTTGACAGAGCTTCCAGTATCAATAAAAACCCTAGTCATACGACTGTTGGCTATGACGACTTTGATTATTAGGGTATCATCATGAGGGAGCTCCAATCCCTCTAGGTCTTGCGACCTAAAACTAATTATGGGCCCAGCAGCTTACTCCCGGTTGCATCCTACAGTGTGTATCTCCCGGTGACGCTCATGAGATTTCTAAGCCCTGGTGGAATCTCCATATGTGGGACCCCCAGAGATCATGCCGATATCTCGGATGGCTGCATTTCCCCTATTCTCCTCCTCCAAGGATTCCTTGGCTCCTTGCCTCGGCCTAGCTGCTGGCTTCCTTGACCTGCGTTGTCGAGCGGGGATTTACCTGACTAACCTGTCGCGGCCTATTGTCCAACCAGCAACCTTTGATATTGGGGCGTGATCTCAGGTCGAGGCAGGCCTAGTTTAGTTGTGCGCTGGGAATCACGGGCGAACTGGACGTAATCGCTGGTGGCATGAGTATGAGACCTGTGGTAAGTGCAATAGCAAGGTCCCCACTGATCGGGTCTTGGGGCTTGAACAACTTCTACCCTTTGGGCCATCCGAGAGTCCTGCTTGGGTGGGAATCCTGATCAGGAATCCCTGGCACGCGGAAGAGGCTGAGTCGGCGATTGGGGCAACCTCTTCTCCGGTTTGTTGGCAGGAGCAAACGCCTTATCCGCGGAGCCGCTTGGGCTTCTTCTACGTTGATGTAACTGACGGTCTTCCCTAGCATCTCATCAAAGTTCTTCACAGACTCTTGGATGAGGGCTTAGAAGAACTCCCCTTCTACCAGACCATGGGAGAAGGCGCTCATCAGTATTTCGGGGGTAGCGAACGGGATGTCCTGGGCTACCTGGTTGAAGTGTTTGATATAGCCTCTCAAGGACTCGGTAGACTCTTGCTTGAGGGCAAAGAGACAATGACCTGTCTTCTGGTACTTTCTACTACTAGCAAAATGGCGTAGGAAAATGATCTTGAAGTCATGGAAGTAGGTGATGGACCCATTTAGTAGTTCAGTGAACCATTTTTGTGCCAAACCAGACAGAGTGTTTAAGAACACTCAATACTTAATGGCGTCGTTGTATTAGTGCAGTAGTGCAACGTTCCAAAACTTTCGAAGATGATCCTCCGGGTCCTTGCTACCATCATACTCTCCAATAGTTAGGGGCTTGTACTCCTTCGGTAGCTTCTCCTCGAGTACTCTTAGAGAGTAGGGCACTTGCTCCTCAGGTTCCCCCGGAGCTCCTCCCTGAGGACTATGACTTTCCCTTTCTTTGAATCTCTAGGTGGGGAGCTCTCCATGATGGAGGCCCGTGGTTGCTCTTTCTTATTGTAATAGTCCAGACCCTTGTGGTAATAGTCCCTGCCAGGCTCCCGATAGAAGGCTTGAGGGAAATCCTCGGACTGTTTTCTCTTAGATCCCCTATCCGAGACACGAGTCGGGTCCTTGGAAATTGCAGGCATCTTGTACGACCGTGAAGCAGTGGTTTGTTTTTCGGAAGCCGCTCGCCGCTTGACCTCCTTGAATAGTTCATATTCTCCTGCTGTCATGGTGATGTTGATTTTTCCGATATCCTCCATCTTCACGTTCCAGAACAAGTGAAGGAGATTTCCACAAATGGCACCAAATTGATCCTGTCCAAAATCTGAGTTAGATGAAGGTCGGATGAGCTGTTACTGGTGTTGATAGAGAGATGACTAGGACACCCTTATCGTACGTGCTCAAGAGAACGAACCCTTACGTGACGCCGACGAACGACAGTCATTGAGCGGACGGTACTTCGGTACTTGAAGCTCTGCGCACACCCAGACAAGTACACGGAACGTCAAAGATCAAACACTAGGGAAAAAATCCCCGACGCAGGCCCTTCGACACTCAAGTCAGGTACTTTTTCCCCGGACGAACAGTGTACGAAAGAAAAAGAACTGTAGAAGACAAGTGTGAATGTGCGAGAGAGCGTACATGCTCAAGGGAGAGGACCTCCCTTTTTATATGACCGTGCGTACCTCTGGAGCCTGACCGATGTCAGGGAATATCGAGTGTCAGGACTTGTCTAGTGATGGAGAACACGTGACATTCTCTCATGGGCTAGAAGAAGGTTTCATTCGTAGATAACAGCAGACCATTGGAATATTCCTTGACATACATTAGTTATTCTTTGACAGACAATTACGATTCCTTGACCTTGTTGTTGCATAGCGCCTTCTGTCTCGTCTGGGTATGACTAGGGGCAGCTCGGGATGATCTGTCAGATATAATACCTGGCTCGAGTCTTGATGAGAAGGATGAGTTGTAACGAGAGTCTCATATTCTCTTTTGGATTGCTCAAGAGCTAGAGTTGGCCTAGTGAGAGCACCAGGCTTAGATATGTAGACTGAGTTGAGAAAAACCCGACCAGTCGGAGTAGGTCAGACATTACTCCAGTTGCACATTATGTCTTAGATTTGGGATCCTAATTTTTATATCCCCTTAATTTCTAACTGTCTGACCTTATTAGACTCTACTATTATATATCGTTTCCATACTATTTGATAACTGATGGCGCTCTTTCTGTGTGTTCGGACTCCCCTCCCTTTCTCAATGAGCATCCATCCCAAATCAAACCTCAGTCGCCTGGGATTCAAAGCACGTTAGTAAATGCCGACTGAGACAAAACCATCATAGAAATGTAATTTTTAATGGAATTTAAATCAGACTTCGTTGACGCTTGCAAATGCTGAATTTAGTGATTGTTTGTTACGGGGAAATTCGTAACTATCAAATTTCAGGGGAAAAAATTAGTTAGGTACTTTTTGAAAGATTTAAATAGTTTTTTTATTTTTAATAATATCTATTTTATAGTATCTAGGATATTTTTAATATATTAGATATTTATAAGTTATGAATTATCTATGTTAATATTCTGTAGCTATTAATTACCTTTGAATAATTCTTTTTAATAAAATCTAAATAACGATGGATTTTTAATATATCCTGTCCAGAGTCACCAACTTAGCCGACATGATCCCTCGAATGGTCGAGAGGACGCTGTGGGCATGCTCGACTTTACTCGTTGGATTCTGATGATTCGGTGGGGAAAATAGTTGATTTGATAGAAAGGTGTTTTTTTTTGTTGTTTTGTTTAATTATTATTGTTCTTGATGAAACTATTCTTATCTGTCCAAACAAGCTTGTTTTTCCCTATTCTTGAAGAGAAGGAACCAACAAGCCAAATCATACTTTGTGGAAGTTTGAAGCTGGTTGAAGAGAAAATGATCTAGCCGGTTTGCAATTGATTCTTGTTGGAATGGAATTTCAATTTGATGTTTGAAGTTGAAAATAAAGGAATAAAGAAGTGTAAGAGTTTTTTCCTATTCTAAAATTAGTTTATGGTGGAACAATATCTAATACACTCCCTTTCCTTTTCTACATTTGCTTCCAAAGGCCTCCTTGTTATATCAAAAACAGCCGGTGTTATTGTCAAAGGCAAGGAACCAACAAGCCAACCATTCTATGTGGAGTTTGAAGCTGGTTGTACATAAACGTAAACCTAGCTCGTTCCTAACATATTATGTATGATCAGAAAGGAATTCTGGGAATAATGAAATGGTTGATGTTAGAATGTTACCTTCAAGTTTGAGCGGTAGTCACTCTTGTGGAATGGGGCATGATTTCTAATATCATGCTATTTCTTAATAACATTTTCGCCAATGTCATACTTTTGCTACAGGTGCTAGTTTTTTTTTTCCAGCAGATCCGTCAGTTGGCCAGCCATTTCACTACAAAAAAAAAAAAAAATGCACTTTACTATGAATTAAAAAAAAATCATTGAAAATTCATTTTGCGATGAAATCTACAACGAAAAAGTTTTCGTCGCGAATAAGAAAATCTACGATGAATTAATTTTTCGTTGTAAGTTTATGACGAAAAATATTTCGTTGCAAAATTTCAAAATCTTAAATCTATGACGAAAAGGGATATTCGTCGCAAATTTGTGATAAAATTTTTTCGTCGCTATAATCGTTACAAATTTGTATGGGAAACAAAATCATATCTACAACGAAAACTTATTTTCGTCGTAAATCTATGACGAAAAATATTTTCGTTATAGAATTTCATCGCGGATTCTATGATGAAAAATAGCTTTTCGTCACATAATCTCGATACACAATAGAATTTATGATATTTTTGTGATAAAAATTTTCATTACAAAATTGGTCGCAAAACGCTAATTTTTTCCAATAGCACCTACCTATTAATTACATTTTATCGTGTATACAAATCATATTAAACATATTTTTGTATCAAGATAATAATAAACATTCCAACACATCCTACACAATAAATAAACAATCCTACACAACAATTAAACAATCCAACACATCCTACACAAACAAGTCATATTCATACAAGTACAAATATCCAAAATAAAATCATACAAAATACAACAATCTTCTTCTTATGCATATAACAGCCCATATCCATAAATATACAAAAATCATAGTTTAACAAATCTCATATCAAACAATATCAAAAGGATAAAAGGATCGAAAGATACAAATATAAATTATTGTCCTCTTCTACCTCGTCAAATACTTTCTTCTCCTTTCAATCTTCTTTTCCAGTGTCAGAAAACAAACATATTAAAAGTTAAATCTATGTCTAGGTTATCAATTGTATCAATCTATGTCTCAACAAACAAATATTACTTCATTATCATAACAAACCAATTGTATATACGTGTTTAATATTTATAACATTTATAATGGACAAAACTTAATTAATCATTATAACATATCACTTATATCTATGTATTTTAGTACATAAATATGTTAAACTTATAGTTCTGGTAAGATAGAATCAAGGTTCTGACCTTGGATGGTAAAAGATATTATTTATTCTTAATTGCATGAAACATATATATACATGAAACTTGTAACTAAATATAACAAAAAATAAAAAAAATGTACAAGTCATGTAATAAGAAATACATGTATCAAATGCTCCATGACATATAATAAAAGCATCGAAACATATAGTTAACATTGCATGGATTAGTAGTAGGCAAGTCACAAATATGCAAAACACGGCATGACATGCAAAATCTCAAGGTAAGATCAAAACATAAAAGCAACTAAGCAACTGTAACATAGCATAACATGACATAACATGAAGAGAGAGAAAAAAAAAAAAAGGAATCCTAACAACATGGATTTTAAAGACTTACTTCATCCTACATGGATTTTCAATCGCCACCACCTTCCTTGATTGTAAAAGCCCTGTTCGAAAAAAATTAACAGTACTAATAAAAAATACAAATAAACAAACTCAATCAAATAGCACTAATTATGAGACAAACAACTATTATACAAAACAAATTCACGAGGAGCCACCACAACCATTGTCATCATCATCACCACCATCATCACTAGAACTGAGAGGAATCTAACTTGGACTGAAACCTAACTGAAGATGTCAAAAAATATAGTCCTATTGTCGGCATATTTCTCTCATTTCCTGATACCTTTCCAATATTATGCCCTTCAAATGGGTAACCTCTTCAGTCAAGTTATGTATCTGTGTTGTTACTGTCGGTGGGGTAGAAGCAGATTTACGAACAACTCTTTGGGTTCTACTCAAAGAACTTATTCCCAATATCATTCCATTTTCGGTCCCCCCACTCACCTCTAGTCATAAATCTAAATTTTTATCAACAGAAGCTCAGATTCCTCTTTAATTTCACTAGCACCTGAACTTCTCTGCGCTAACTCTAGCTCATCATATTTCTTCTGTATTATAATGAGAAAAATTAATTAAATTTACAACAATAATATTTTAGAAATGCATATAATCTTAAATTAAGATCCAAGATAATCCAAACCTTAAGTTGTTTAGTTCTCTCCCCACTCCAAGTCTTGTCTTTTTAATGAAATGTACGGGTAATAGTATCTATAAATAATGGCTCCTACCCCATTTCCTTGGTCTAAAAAAATACGATTAGAAATAATGAAATTGTATGAAATAGATTAAAAAATAGTGGGAGAGTTAAAAAAATTATCTATATTCATCGATATTGATAGAGCCTCCTGCATATGTCGCAGACGAGTCTCCAGAATTATAAACTTGATTTAACCTATTCTGTTGACTTCTTTGTTTGCTCTCCTCAGTTGACCAAAAATTACAGATCCTAGTCTAATTTTCCTCGGTGATGCAAAGTGACCTTTCCCCTAGTCTTGGTAAGATTTAGTACATGCCAGATGTGATCGCCACAATTTTTCTTAAAAACCCTCTTTATTTTGAACTCATGATTACTAGGGTCCCAAGTGAATGACCGCTACAATGGAAAAAATAATCATCAAAATATTCACTTTTATTTCAGATATAAATGAATGACATATACCCTAAACTCGCTCCACATGCACCATAGCCCTTTTGTGGGTGCTGGAGTGCTGCATAAGTCATTGAATCCCCTCTCTAATGGTTATTCATGATTCTATTAATCTCGTGAATAACATGCACAAAATTTCCAAACTTATCATAAAGTTACAAACAAACAACGTTAAATAATTACGATAGTTGAAAAAATAAATTATTTTTTAGTACTTATGAATCTCCACAGGAAGACTTTCAATTGTCTTACATCTCGGCAACAGAGTGTCTAGGGGAAGGATCATACATGGGTACTGGCAACTAACATGGCGAAGGTGAATGGGAATGTATTGGCAAAGGGGCATGAAAAAGGTCTTGCCTAATTAAAGGGGCATAGGTACAATGGTAGGTGTTGAATTCAACTGGTCCTAAGAACTCTGTCTACAACCACCTCATCAAAAGATGTTCTAAAAATTCAAATATAAGATAAAGTAAATTGTAAATTTGATGCATAATGAAGAACATTAAAAAGTTTATCATATTTACTAAGAGATAAAAGAGTGTGGGAAACCAGCAACAACAAGATGTCACCTCTAATGGCCTATAGAAAAAATATAGAGCATTAACAGAAAAAATATATAAATTTAAGAATGATATACTTTATAGACAACTAATTTAGCTATGAGTTTTGTAAATTTACAAATTAAAACAAACTTTACTCGTAAAACAAGCAATACCATATATGAAAATAAAATATGGTAAGTTTTATTATATTAAGATAACAAAACTTACCCATCATTAAAATCAAAGTCCTTATTATCATTGTCATTCCCATCCTCCTCCTCGTCGTCGTCGTCCTCCTCCTCCTCCTCCTCCTCCTCATCATCATCATCATTCTCATGAATTTCACTTGCATCCATATTTATCACTACTTTGCTGGAATCTTGTAATGTTGAAATAATATATTCCTCAGTCTGAAATGTTTTCACAACTTTTTCTTGTTGATATGCAATGTCTTCCCAACATTCCTCAATTCTTTTCCATGCCTCCATTTTATAAACAACCCACCAATCAATTTTATCGCATTTCAAACAAGGATATGAAGCATATAATACTTAAATCACTTATTATGCCAACACAAATGATTTATATTTTTATACAATCTCTTATAATTTATTTAAACCAAATTATACCGTGGATTCACCTTCATCCCTCTGATAGGATCAAACCAATGACACATGAATAGAATAACTCACATTTCTAAGTCAGGGTATTCTACCTCTATAATTTCTTCATCCAGCAAACTATAAAAATTATTGCTTGCACTTCCATCATTAGATGACTAAACACAAATCCCACTATTCATTGTAGTCTTACCCATTTCATATTTTTTAGTATGAAAATTATATTCATTTATGAAATATGTTAGCTAAGTGTATACCAATGCTTTTGGACCTCGTGATAGATGGATTAACAAATCATGTTCAAGGTGAGTTTGATTAGCATGAAATTAAAGTCAAATATGCTAATTGTTAAAAGTCTGCATATGTGTAAACCAAATTTAGATTGTCTACTTACATATGATTTGAACCATGGTGTAAATTCTTCTTTGCATAAACGATCAAACTCTTGTGTCGACAATTCAAAATATTAATTTTGGAAAATCCTACCATAACAAAATAATAAATTATAACATAAAAAATTTACGACATAAGAAATATATGATTATAGAAAACATATACTAACTCGTAATATGATAATAATTCTGGACAATTTAGTAAAAATATATTTATGCTGCCTACCATTCTTGACCAGTTATGGATCTCTACTTATATGGTTCACTTGGTCGACTAAGGTAGTTAAAAATTGAGAATGAGTTTAAATTGAGATCAATAGGACTCTTATCATTTCTTCCCATTCTTCATCTTTTGCTCGCAACGTGAGGCTCAAAATAATATGATGCACAAGTTGTTACTTTCTCCACAATATATGCATTAACAATAGAGGCTTCAACTCATGCCTTATTTTTCATTTTTTTCTTCAAATAATATAAGAATCTAATGGTAATAAAACAAATTGTATTAGATATTAATATATAATAAAATTAGTAAATTTTTATGCTTTCAAATTGTCAAAGTATATAAAATGAAAATTTGACCTTTCAAATGGATACATCCATAAAAAATGGATAAGTCCTCTAGTTTTGGCATTGTATAGCAAGTGAACCAAAAGATGTTCTATGAAATCAAAAAAATGAGGATAGAAATATCCTTACCAAATTACTCAAAATTATTAGAATGTCTCTCTCTAACTTTTCCATGTATGAATGTTTCAAAATTGTTTAGCAAATATTATGTATGAAAATACTTAACTTCGTAATAACACCCCATACAAAATGTGGTAAAAGTTCCTTAAAAGCAATAGGAATGAACTTGTAATGCCCGAAAATTCTCAAAATAATTATTAGAAATATCCTAGTATTTTTCTAAAATTTTAGGATATTTTTACAGAATTTTTAGGGTAGCGGAAGTAGCAAAAACAAATAGGACCGTAAAATAGCCTACGCGAGAATTGAACCCGAGACCTATGGGTCCTACGACTTATGGTGGACTCTAGTGACCAAGTGAACCCAGCAGGGCCATGCTGAAAGAAAAGGGAGGCAATTAAATTTATATTAGAGTTTGGCGAAATTACCCACTTAATATAAATAGGGAATTAATAAGCGAAGAGTTATTTTTAACATAACTTTTCCTCACCTTCACCCTAGCCACGCCACCCCCTTCTCCTCTTCTTCTCTCGGCGCCAACCACAAGCACACCTAGGGTTCCGTCCCTAGGGCCATAGGAGCACCTTTCGGCGACGACTCTGACACGAGGACGCTTCTCTCCGCGAGAGGAACACGTAGACGCGAGAGGATCGTTAAGAAGATTGTCTCCACCGGAAAACCTAACGATTAGATTTGTAAGAAACTCCGAACAGGAGGTAAGAAACCCCTCACCTGCAATATAAGTAGCTTTCGTATGAATTTCATGCTTCAGTTTAGTAGTATATAGATTTTCGGCACAAAGGGTGCGAATTAGTGCATAGCAAGTGTTCGATTAAATTATTAGCACAGTTAAAATGCAACTTAAGCATTTTACTAGCTTAGATAAATGCAATAGAAGCATTTTACAGCTTATCTAGTCTTGCTTCAGTTATTATGGGACTAGACGTCCAGTGGGTGGGCTCCCACAGTCGCCTCTAGGTTCAGACAACCTAGCTCTAGGTTCAGATAACCTAGAAAGAGCAAGACAAGCAATAATTAGCTATGTTCAGTATTTTACTTTCTCAGTGACACTGTACTGGATTAGATATCCATTGGGCTGGGCTCCCATAGTCGTCCCTAGGTTCAGATAACCTAGTAACCCTACTAAATTCGAGACTTGTAAACCCGGGTCTAGTTAGGGATGCGCGCACAGCAAGTATCGTTGCCGGGCCCAAACAGCAGCATGATTATTATTTTAATCTATTATGAATATAGTTTTCAAACATCACAAAATAGTTATGTGAATTCAGTACAGCTTTAGCATCAGATTAGTATTAGCTTAGCTCAACTTTAGTATCAGTTTAGCTTCTGTTGATATAACATGATAGTTTATAATTAGCTTTATTGCCATGATCAGTTTTGCTCCTATGTGTTGTATGCCATGTCATGCTTAGCATATGCAGAATGTATTTCAAATAGCATGTCTTAAAAACATAATTCGCATCGTATGCATGTTTTTGTGAGGTAGATGGTTTCTTACTAAGCGAAAGCTTACAGATACTTTTTTCCTTATACTACAGATAAAGGTAAAGGAAAGATGGACTAGCGGAGGTTGGAGGTCAATGCAACGATGAAGATGTGTGTGTGCAAAAAGGGGTTTGGAATGAAGATCTTAGGGATTTAGCAAATTTGACTATTTGAACCTTATTATATTTAGTTTTCGCATTTCAGTTTGCTTAAAAGTCATGAACTAGTGAAATATGCACCATGCCATGTTTAGAATGCTAGTTAATTGTTGTTAGAATGCATTTCAGTTGGTTTAGAGTTGGTATATGAGATTTCGGTTTGAACCAGGGCTGAAATCAGGTTCTGAAGTGAAATCAGAAACCCCGATCGATCAGCCGATCGATTGGAGGCTCCTCAATCGATCAGCTGATCGATTGGGCAGCGTATCCCGCGAACAGAATGCATCTGGATCGATCAGTCGATCGATCCAGCCGAGTTTTGTCGCGAACAGAAGGTTTGTGGATCGATTAGCCGGTCGATCCGAGTTGAACCCGCATACAGCGCGTCGTCGAATCGATCACTGGATCGATTGGACATACTGGATCGATCAGCCGATCGATCCAGACGCTAGTTTCCGCGTACAGTAGGGTCCTGAATCGATCACTGGATCGATTGCCTAACCTGGATCGATCAGCCGATCGATCCAAAGTAGTCTCCGTACACAGTAGCATGCTGGATCGATCCATGGATCGATCATAGGCCTAGTACTAGCTGAAACCACCTTAGTTCATCTCCAGACGACAGCAAAGACCTAGAACACCCCTTCTAGCATAGCCACCACAAATTCAAGGGGTAGTTTAAACATTAAGTTCAGATAGTATAGCGATTAACAGAAGCATATTCATTAGTTCAGTAAAATTTTCATCAGATCAGTTTTCCGCACATGAATTAGACAACATAAGGTAACGATCGGCCTTACAGCCTAGCCAGTAGAAGGCGGGTCGTTACAGAGTGGTATTAGAGCAGAGTTCCATACTTCCTACACACACATCTGCATTGAACCTGCAGCTTCCAAGTTAGAATACCTCTCACTTTATTATGTTTATTGTTTTCATGTTTGAAGATCACTAAAGTATGCTTAGTTGTGATAGTAACTAACATGATAGTGAGAGTAGTTATATACACATGATGCTTTAGTTATGTATATCCCTTGTTCCTTTAGAAATGGCACGAGGACGCCCAGCTAGAAGGGCACCAGCTACTGAGCCCCAGCATGAGGCAGGCAGTTCAGTGCCTCCCTCAGACCTTACAGCAGTAGTGGCTCAGTTACAGAAGCAGCTAGAAGAACAGCGACAGGAGATAGCTACCTTAAAGGTTAATCAGCAGAATACTCCCACTGTCACCCCGGAACCAAACATAGCACCCCCAGTAGTTATAGAGGTTCCACCAGTCCAGCCTACAGTACCAGTAGCCCCAGCAGTAGAGGCAAAGAGAGAAGCCTATCTGATCCAGTGGCAGAGAGTCAAACCCGACAACTTCTCAGGCACCAGTGAACCATGGGATGCTCAAGCCTGGTTCAAAACACTGGAGAGTACGATGGAGCTTTTGGACTGGCCAAGCATGAAAAGGTGAAGTGCGCCTCCTTCTGCTTGATAGGAGATGCACGTATGTGGTGGGAGAGAATTAGAGCGAAGCGCCCAGTGAGCCAGATAACATGGGCTGACTTCGAGAAAGAATTCTTCGAGGAGTTCTTTCACATGCGGGTCACAAACCGCCACTACGACGAGTTCACTGAGTTTCGTCAGGGCAACCTATCAGTTGAGGAAGCCGTGAATAAATTCAATAGACTGGCTCGTCTATGCCCTAAACTAGTCAGCACAGAAAAAGAACGAGTCCGGTTGATGCTCAAGATGCTGAGGCCGGAAATAGCAATGAACGTGGTGTTGGTTGCTACTCGGAAAGCCTATAGGTTCCACTGTACAAAAATTTTGTACAAAGATCTGAACCTTTTCCTAGCTACCATGTGTTCTTTTAAATTAAATTTTGGATCTCCTGCGGAACTTAACACGTTTGATCCAAAACTTAATCTATTTGTTCTTTTAGGTTTTGACTTGGATCTCCTGCGGAACTTAACACGTTCGACCCAAGTCTCCTTAAGTTATTAATTCCATTAAATATTAATTTCCATAAAAGGTTCCCAGTACTGACGTGGCGAGGCACATGACCTTCTTGGATATGGGAGCAACCACCACCGACTAGACAATACCTTTAATAGAAAGCTAATATTTAATTTCCTAAAATAACTTTAGGTTAACCAAAGAGAACAATCAAATCACAAGGAAAAGAAAGAAACAAAAGAACACAACTTCGAAAAAACATATTCGAAATACTAGAACGTAAGCCTCTTGTATTTGGTATTATTTCCATAAATAACTAGCATGATGCGGAAATAGAAATTACTAGTTATACCTTGTAGAAAAACCTCTTGATCTTCTACCGTATTCCTCTTCTAACATCGGACGTTGTGTGAGCAACGATCTACCAAGATGAGAAACCACCAACCACCTTCTTCTTCTCCAAGCAAGGTTCGGCCACAAAGGAAGAACTTTACCAAAGAAGAAAATCAAAATACTAACCAAGCTCCAAGAGATGCTAGCTTTCTCTCCTTCTTCTTCTTCTCCAAGTAGTATCCGGCCACCACAAGAACTCCAAGAGAGATGAAGTATTCGCCCACCACAAGAGGAAGAGAGGGAGAGGGTAATGGCCGGCCACAACACCAAGGAGAAAGGGAGAGAAAACAATAGAGGTTGTCTCTTGTGAAGGCACCCTCACCCCTTCTTTTATATTCCTTGGCCTAGGCAAATTAGGAAATTTAATTACAATAAAATTTCCTTAATTTCCTTGACATGATTTATTTGAGAAAAATAAAATAAAATTTCCCAAATAAACTCTAATGGCCGGTCACATCAAGAGGAAGCAAATTAGACAAGTTTTAATCAACAATTAAAACTTTCCTTATTTGTTTCCGGAAATTTTAAAAAATAAAATTTATCTTTAAAAATCTCTTCATGGTTAATAAAAGGAAATATCTATAATTTTAATTTTATTAACATGTGAATAATTTTAAAGAGAAAATAAAAAACTCTCCAATCTACAAATAAGGAAAGAGATCTAATCTCTTTCTTTAATCTTTGTAAATCTTTTACAGAGAGATATTTTAATTTTAATTCTCTTTAAATTATATCTTCCACATAATAATAAAATCTAAAATTAAATTTCTTTTTATTTAATTATGGCCGGCCCTACTAGCTTGGGTTCAAGCTAGGGCCGACCAAAGCTTAGGCCAGCCCTAGCTTGGTTCCCAAGCTAGCTTGGCCGGCCCCCTTTAGGTGGGTATAGAAGGTGGGTATATGTGGGTATAGTACTCTATAAATAAGAGGCTACGATAGGGACCGAGAGGAGGAATTGGTTTTGGTCTCCCGATAAAATTAAGCATCCCATGTTCGCCCCGAACACACAACTTAATTTTATCAATGATAATTCATTCCACTAGAGAACTATCATTGAACTACCGCACCAATCCCAAATTACATTTTTGGGCTCCTTCTTATTATGAGTGTGTTAATCTCCCTGTGTTTAAGATATCGAATGTCCACTAATTAAGTGAGTTACTTACAACTCATTTAATTAATATCTAAGTCCAAGAGTAGTACCACTCAACCTTATTATCATGTCGGACTAAGTCCACCTGCAGGGTTTAACATGACAATCTTTATGAGCTCCTCTTGAGGACATTATCAACCTAGTATCACTAGGACACAGTTTCCTTCTATAATCAACAACACACATTATGAGTGATACCATTTCCCAATTTATCGGGTTTATTGATTCATCGAACTAAATCTCACCCATTGATAAATTAAAGAAATAAATATCAAACATATGTGCTTGTTATTATATTAGGATTAAGAGCACACACTTCCATAATAATGAGGTCTTTGTTCCTTTATAAAGTCAGTATAAAAGAACGACCTCAAATGGTCCTACTCAATACACTCCGAGTGTACTAGTGTAATTATATAGTCAAGATAAACTAATACCTAATTACACTCACGACCTTCTAATGGTTTGTTCCTTTCCATTCGGGTCGTGAGCTACTGTTTATAATTTACTGATAACATCATCTTCCGTATGTGACACCACATACTATGTTATCTACAATATAAATTAAATGAACAACTACAAAACAAATGTAGATAATTAGATCAAATGTGATTCTTTATTCATAATGAATGTTTACAAAGCTTAGGCTTTCGTATACACTCCAACAAACTATCTACTGACTTATCAATATTACAGATTCTCATTCCCTCCACATGCCGATCGAAAGCTTTCGCCGGAAGGGCCTTAGTGAAAGGATCTGCCAGGTTATCCGCTGATGCAATCTTGGCGATGACAACTTCTCCTCGCTTCACGATATCTCGTATCAGGTGGTACTTGCGCTCTATATGTTTACTCGCCTTATGAGCTCGTGGTTCCTTCGAGTTTGCAACTGCACCGCTATTATCACAATAAATTGTGATGATTTTGGGCAAACCAGGAATCACATCTAAGTCCATTAGAAAGTTCCTGAGTCATACTGCTTCTTTAGCTGCCTCAGAGGCTGCTACATACTCAGCTTCCATGGTTGAGTCCGAAACGCATTTCTGCTTAACACTCCTCCATGAAATGGCTCCACCTCCTAAAGTAAACACATAGCCTGATGTAGACTTACTATTGTCCCTATCTGATTGAAAATCTGAATCCGTGTAACCCAATCGTCTGCTTGGTAAACTAGCATATAATCTCTAGTCCTTCTCAGGTACTTTAATATATGCTTTACCGCAGTCCAATGTCCTTGTCCAGGGTTACTCTGATATCTGCTGACCATGCCTACGGCAAAACAGATATCAGGTCTCGTACATAGCATTGCATACATTAGGCTTCCTACAGCCGAAGCATAAGGAACTGCTTTCATGTCCTCTATCTCTTTTGATGTCTTTGGAGACATCTCTTTAGATAGAGCTACTCCATGTCTAAAAGGTAAGAAACCTTTCTTGGAGTTTTGTATACTAAAATGAGCTAGAATAGTATCGATGTATGAAGCTTGGGATAAGCAAAACATTCTTTTCTTGCGATCCCTTATTACTTTGATCCCAAGAATATGTCCACATTCTCCCAAATCCTTCATATCAAACTGCTTAGACAACCATACCTTTACATCTGACAACACTTTAACATTATTGCAAATGAGCAAAATGTCATCTACGTATAGTACAAGAAATACTACCACGTTTCTATCACTCTTCTTGTATACACAAGACTCATTTGCACATTGAATAAATCCACAAGACTGAATCACTTCATTAAACCGGATGTTCCAAGATCTCGAAGCTTGTTTCAGTCCATAGATAGACCGATTGAGCTTACATACAAGATGCTCTTTACCCTTCGCAATGAATCCCTTCGGTTGCTTCATATGGATGTTCTCTTCAAGACTTCCATTAAGGAAAGCTGTCTTGACATCCATTTGCCAAATCTCATAATCCATATGAGCGGCAATGGATAAGAGTATCCGGATAGACTTAAGCATGGCTACCGGTGAAAAGGTTTCCTCATAATCGATTCCCTTTTTTCAACAAGCCTAGCTTTGAAGGTTTCTACCTTCCCGTCGTCCCTCTTTTCCTTTTGTAGATCCACTTGCATCCAACGGCTTTTACACCATCGGTGGTTCTACAAGCTCCAGACCTTATTAGAGTACATGGACTCTATTTGAATTCATTGCCTTTTGCCAAGATCTTGCATCTATATCTTGGAGTGCTTTCTCATATGATCGGGGTCATGTTTACCAGGGATCAAGTCCAAGACTCTCCCAAAACATGAATCTTTCAGTTTGTTACAACCCTCCCACTCTGACGAGGCACTCCGTGGTTGTGTATCATGTGTGACACGTGTTGCGGTCTCTTGTGGTACTTCATCTTGTCCTGTTGGTACTGAAGTAGACATGTCCTCTCTAAGTTCTTCTAAAACAACTTTACTCTGGGCTTGTGATCCATTATATAGTCTTCTTCTAAAAAGCGAGCATTGGTGCTAACAATGACCTTCGGTATTTAGGACTATAAAATAAACCACCTTTCGTTCCTTTGGGATATCCTACAAACACGCGAACTTCTGTACGAGATTCTAACTTATCAGGATCTGGTTTCAGACATGTGCTGGACTATCCGAATATGTCTTAGACTGGGTTTTCGCCCATTCCACAATTCTATGGGAGTAGAAGAAACCGATTTAGAAGGTACTAAGTTCGAACATACACTGCTGTTTCCAGAGCATATCCCAAAACGAATTTGGTAATCTGAATAACTCATCATTGATCTAACCATCTCCATAAGAGTCCTATTCCTTCGCTCGCTACACCATTATGTTGGGTGTTCCAGTGCGGACAATTGGGATTGAATCCGGCCTCGATAAGTAATTCCTAAACTCTCCTAAGAGGTATTCGCCACCACGATCCGATCAGTAGTGTCTTGATACTTTTACCTAGTCGTTTCTCCACATCGCCTTGTATTCTTTGAACTTATCAAAGCACTCGGACTTGCGCATTAGGTAAATGTATCCATATCTTGAATAATCGTCTATGAAAGAGACAAAATATTCAAAACCTCCTCTTGCACGGACGGACATAGACCACACAAATCGGAGTGAACCAACTCTAACACTTCTTTGGCTCTATACCCCTTGGCCTTGAACGGCCTCTTGGTCATTTACCTTCTAAGCAAGATTCACAAGTTGGAAAATTTTCCAACTCTAATGAACTTAAAAGTCCATCAGCTATAAGCCTCTGAATCCTACTTAAGTTAATATGACCAAGCCTTAGATGCCAAAGATATGCTTGGTTCATTTTCAAGGTTCTTTTCTCTTATTAGAATTAGAAGATGAATTATAAATTTCCATGTTTTGCTTTGTGGAAGAATTTGGATTTAAAATATACAAATTGCCAACTAATGCACCGTAAGATAATCACTTTATTTCTTTTAATAACTACATCGTTCGAAAGAAACCGAATATCCATCTAAAACCGTTTAGAAACTGAAATTAAATTCTTTCTAAACTGGTACATAAAGACAATTTCTTAAACCAAATTTCTATTTCTACTAAAAGATAAGTAGGCGTCTCCCACTTGCCACCTTAGTAGCATTGCCCATGTAGACAGTAATCTTCCCTTCAGATAGTCGTCGGGTTTCTGGAACCCCTGCAAGGAATTGCAGACATGATCAGTGGCTCCGTATCTACATACCAGGTCTTTGGTAGATAACACCGCTAAACATGTTTCAACAACTAGAGTATGAGATATACCTTTGTTTTGGTTCTTACGAGGACAATCCGCCTTCCCCTGCTGCTTGCGGATGAAGCACTTGCCCTTCGGCTTCTTCATTCCACTTTAAATCCCGTATACTGAGATTTATTCACTTTCTTTTGAACCGGTTTGTTTCTTCTTCTTCTTACCTTTCGGTTTAGAAGTAGAACCATTTTCGACATAGTGAATTTGAGCATTGTGTCGAAATAACCCTTCTGCGAAGTTCTGTCAGTAGTTTCCCTAATGAATAAATCCTTTTATTCATATTATAGTTCAGTGACGGCTCAAAACTTCTAGGTAGGGTTTGGAGGATCATATCGATCTGGGTTTCCCATCAATTTCTCCTCCAAGGATTTGTATTTCGTTCGGATAAGCCATCATGTTTAGGATATGATCCCATAGGAGTACCCTCTTGCATGGTGGTCATCATTATCTTTCTCATAGCTTCTTGTCTAGAAGCCCTATCCCGATGACCAAAGAGTTCCTTGAGATTGTTCATAATATCATAAGTGTTGGTAAATCTTTATCCTGATGTTGCAATACATTTGACATTGAAGCCAAAATGTAACACCGCGCCATCTCATCCGCTTACCCATTTCCTATGATATTCAATCTCCTCTTGGGTAGATTCACCATGGGTGCATCAGGGCAATGCTCAACAAGACAAATTTATAGCTTTCAGCAATAAGAACAATATCCGTGTTTCTTTTCCAATCTATGTAATTTGGTCCAGTAAGTCTATTTTGTTGAAGTATGATGGACAGTGGGTTGAAAGTCATCCTAAGAATCACAAATAACTTTTGGTCAGAACTCTAAATTTAGAATAATATTGATTCCTCAAACAATACTATTTTAAATTAACCAACACCTTAAAACACCGTGAATTTTGTATGCCACGTTAGTGTGGACGTATATAAATTCAACATTTGTAAAAGGAGGGTTTTAACCCATTAATTTTATTATCTTGTCAACCTAACTTTTTGACAAATAAAATTAATAGTTGGTATTATTTGGTCACACAAATAATAGCAGTGACTCCGTTGGGGAGGATACTATTAGATGTGTCTAAGTGTACACCATTACTTGACACTAAGTCCATTAATAAGATTATGCCCCTTCCGTTGGGGAAGATCACACGCTCTTAATTAACTTCCTATAGTCATCCAAAAATGGAAGTCTGTTCTAGTGATCTGCAAACAAGCTCATCCGTTATGGAGGAAGGCACTCAGAGCCAACGCGCAAGCTTGTTTGCATCACTTACAAACCAGTAATGGAGACCATGGGATTTACTTAAAAATCCCTCTCCCACTTAGTTATTTATAAATGAGGAATTTTAACTATGCTAGCCTACTAAACTTGTAAACTAACATGCACAGACAATATAAAAGCAATAAATAGAAAATCTAATTTTCAACTATTATGGCTTTTATCTTTAATTGTCCTCCGTGTGTTGTCATCCAAGCTGCCGCCATATTTGGCCACCGCCACCGGGTCTAACTGTCCATCCATCTTGCTCCGAGTTCCACTGCGCCTCTGGTCCTTAGAAGGTTCCACGCTTTGCAAGATTCGATCCATGACATAAATAGAATTTTACATTTTGATCCTATATTCCATAAAAGGAATGTACATGTATCTAGATCAAAATAAAATCCTAATAAAACTAAATACTGTGTTGTATTTTAATACAATCATGCACACACATATAAATTGCCCTTGACATGTCCAAGGGTCCAATCACACATAATTAACTAAAAGCCATAATAGTTGGATCCTGCATCCATAGAGTTAGCACATCCTACTATTAACCTGCCTAAATTATGTATGACATGTGCATAATTAAACTAAATACCAAATACACAGAGGCAAAACCCTAGCTATGATACCAATTGTTGGTTGCTACTCGGAAAGCCTATAGGTTCCACTGTACAAAATTTTGTACAAAGATCTGAACCTTTTCCTAGCTACCATGTGTTCTTTTAAATTACATTTTAGATCCCCTGCGGAACTTAACACGTTTGATCCAAAACTTAATCTATTTGTTCTTTTAGGTTTTGCCTTGGATCTCCTGCGGAACTTAACACGTTCGACACAAGTCTCCGCAAGTTATTAATTCCATTAAATATTAATTTCCATAAAGGTTCCCAAGTTGACGTGGCGAGGCACATGGCCTTCTTGGATATGGGAGCAACCACCACCGACTAGACAAAACCTTTAATAGAAAGCTAATATTTAATTTCCTAAAATAACTTTAGGTTAACCAAAGAGAACAATCAAATCACAAGGAAAAGAAAGAAACAAAAGAACACAACTTCGAAAAAACATATTCGAAATACTAGAACGTAAGCCTCTTGTATTTGGTATTATTTCCATAAATAACTAGCATGATGCGGAAATAGAAATTACTAGTTATACCTTGTAGAAAACATCTTGATCTTCTACCGTATTCCTCTTCTAACCTCGGACGTTGTGTGGGCAACGATCTACCAAGATGAGAAACCACCAACCACCTTCTTCTTCTCCAAGCAAGGTTCGGCCACAAAGGAAGAACTTTACCAAAGAAGAAAATCAAAATACTAACCAAGCTCCAAGAGATGCTAGCTTTCTCTCCTTCTTCTTCTTCTTCTCCAAGTAGTATCCGCCACCACAAGAACTCCAAGAGAGAGAAGTTCGGCCACCACAAGAGGAAGAGAGGGAGAGAGGATGGTCGGCCACACCACGAGAAAAAGGGAGAGAAACAATAGAGGTTGTCTCTTGTGAAGGCACCCTCACCCTTCTTTTATATTCCTTGGCCTAGGCAAATTAGGAAATTTAATTACAATAAAATTTCCTTAATTTCCTTGACATGATTTATTTGAGAAAAATAAAATAAAATTTCCCAAATAAACTCTAATGGCCGGCCACATCAAGAGGAAGCAAATTAGACAAGTTTTAATCAACAATTAAAACTTTCCTTATTTGTTTCCGGAAATTTTAAAAAATAAAATTTCTCTTTAAAAATCTCTTCATGGTTAATAAAAGGAAATATCTATAATTTTAATTTTATTAACATGTGAATAATTTTAAAGAGAAAATAAAAAACTCTCCAATCTACAAATAAGGAAAGAGATCTAATCTCTTTCTTTAATCTTTTGTAAATCTTTTACAAGAGAGATATTTTAATTTTAATTCTCTTTAAATTATATCTTCCACATAATAATAAAATCTAAAATTAAATTTCTTTTTATTTAATTATGGCCGGCCCTACTAGCTTGGGTTCAAGCTAGGGCCGCCACCTTAATTAGGCCGGCCCTAGCTTGGTTCCCAAGCTAGCTTGGCCGGCCCCCTTTAGGTGGGTATAGAAGATGGGTATATGTGGGTATAGTACTCTATAAATAAGAGGCTACGATAGGGACCGAGAGGAGGAATTGGTTTTGGTCTCCGATAAAATTAAGCATCCCATGCTTCGAACACACAACTTAATTTTATCAATGATAATTCATTCCACTAGAGAACTATCATTGAACTACCGCACCAATCCCAAATTACATTTTGGGCTCCTTCTTATTATGAGTGTGTTAATCTCCGTGTTTAAGATATCGAATGTCCACTAATTAAGTGAGTTAACGACAACTCATTTAATTAATATCTAAGTCCAAGAGTAGTACCACTCAACCTTATTATCATGTCGGACTAAGTCCACTGCGGGGTTTAACATGACAATCTTTATGAGCTCCTCTTGAGGACATTATCAACCTAGTATCACTAGGACACGGCTTCCTTCTATAATCAACAACACACACTATGAGTGATACCATTTCCTAATTTATCGGGTTTATTGATTCATCGAACTAAATCTCACCCATTGATAAATTAAAGAAATAAATATCAAACATATGTGCTTGTTATTATATTAGGATTAAGAGCACACACTTCCATAATAACTGAGGTCTTTGTTCCTTTATAAAGTCAGTATAAAAGGAACGACCTCAAATGGTCCTACTCAATACACTCTGAGTGTACTAGTGTAATTATATAGTCAAGATAAACTAATACCTAATTACACTACGACCTTCTAATGGTTTGTTCCTTTCCATTCTGGTCGTGAGCTACTGTTTATCATTTATAAGGTACTGATAACATCATCTTCTGTATGTGACACCACATACTATGTTATCTACAATATAAATTAAATGAACAACTACAAAACAAATGTAGATAATTAGACCAAATGTGATTCTTTATTCATAATGAATGTTTACAAAGCTTAGGCTTTCAGTATACACTCCAACACGTGGCTGGCGGCGTTCATAGGCCGCAAACCACCGAAGAACTAGTCAGTAGTGCTCTGACCACCGAGCACTACCAGAATAATATCAAGCAGCAGAAGCAAGTCATCTCAGAGTCCAAGGGTCAGGGAGGCTCAGGTACTCAGAAACACCAAGGCCACAACCCCCATGGCTCTAATTGGAAAGGGAACTCCAGCAACAAACGCAAACCAGGGAGTTACCCAAAAGGAGGACCAGCCAACAAACAACCTAGTTATCCCAAATGTGCTACTTGTGGGAAATTTCACCCAGGAGTTTGTCGTAAGGGCACACGAGGATGCTTTGAATGTGAACAGGAAGGGCATATGGCTAAGCAATGCCCGAACAAGACAAGTCTTCCTCAACCACAGCCGATACAGTATGGAGGCCAGCCAGCGCAGCTACATCAGATGCAGGCCGTTTTAGATGGTCCACATATCAGCCAGGGCAGACTAGAAGTCCCTCCCACTATGACGAATGCAAGGATCTACTCCTTAACCAGAGAGGACGTAGCGAATGCCTCGACAGTTGTTACAGGTCAGATTAGTATTTTACAGCAAAGTACAACTGTCTTATTCGATACTGGGGCAACCCATTCTTATGCATCTAGGGCATTTTCCGAAAAGTTAGCAATACCTCCAGAGGTACTCTGTGGTCAATTTCTGACGACCCTACCTTCAGGAGAAATTATGGCATCCACGCACTGGCTCAGAGCAGTGCCAGTCATTATAGCAGACAGAGAACTCTTTTGTGATCTGATAGTGCTAGATATGACTGATTATGATGTCATATTTGGAATGGACTTCCTAATCAGATACGGTGCCTCTATCGAGTGCCGTAAATAGAAAGTCATATTCCAACCTGAAGTAGGAGTATAATTTGAGTATAGTGGAGAACCAAAGAGAAAAGCGAAGAAATTTCTCTCAGCTCTGAAGGCACATCAATTAATGGATTCGGCATATACGGGATTCCTAGCACATGTAGTCAATGTCAGTCAGGACAAGGGCCAACAGCTAGCAGAGGTCCGAGTCGTATGTGACTACCCAGCAGTCTTCCCTGAAGAGTTACCAGGCCTAGCACCAGACAGGGAGATCGAATTTGAGATAGAACTCATTTCCGGTACAAATCCTATCTCCAAAGCACCTTATCGCATGGCAGAACTGAAGGAACTTCAGGAGCAATTACAGGAGCTGCTTGACAAAGGTTTCATACGCCCTAGTCACTCACCACGGGGAGCGCCTGTATTGTTCGTGAAGAAGAAGGACGGGAGCATGCGCCTGTGCATAGACTACCGGGCACTGAACCAAGTCACCATCAAGAATAGGTATCCTCTTCCCAGAATAGATGACCTGTTCGATCAGCTAAAGGGAGCAGCAGTGTTCTCTAAGATAGACCTCAGATCAGGTTATCATCATGTGAAAGTTAAAGAAGGGGATATACCCAAGACAACATTCAGGACTGGATACGGACACTACGAGTTCATAGTCATACCCTTTGGTGTGACAAATGCTCTAGCTACTTTCATGGACCTCATGAACCGGGTATTCAGGGACTACCTAGATAGATTTGTTATTGTGTTTATCGATGGCATTCTTATCTATTCAGGAACTCAGGAAGAACACGCAGAGCACCTGAGAATAGTATTGCAGACCCTGCAGTAGAACCAGCTGTACGCCAAGTTC
Source organism: Zingiber officinale (assembly GCF_018446385.1). Classification (NCBI taxonomy): domain Eukaryota; kingdom Viridiplantae; phylum Streptophyta; class Magnoliopsida; order Zingiberales; family Zingiberaceae; genus Zingiber; species Zingiber officinale. Next base: position 99,268,359 of record NC_055995.1, on the reverse strand, counting down.
ACGAAATATGAATTTTGGTTAGATCAGGTGTCCTTCCCAGGTCACATCATCTCAAAGGATGGTATCATGGTAGACCCCAGTAAAATAGAAGCTGTGAGTAACTGGAAAAGACCTAAGAATGCCAGTGAAATCAGAAGCTTTTTGGGATTAGCAGGTTATTACAGAAAGTTTGTAGAGGATTTCTCCAGAATAGCCTCCCCACTGACAGCTCTTACCAGAAAGAACAAAAAATTTCAGTGGACAGAGGACTATGAGAACAGCTTCAGCGAGTTAAAGAGGAGATTAATCAGTGCTCCCATTTTGACTCTACCAGCCAACACAGATAGCTTTGACATTTACAGTGACGCCTCTAAATTGGGACTAGGAGTAGTACTGATGCAAGAAGGTAAGGTGATCGCCTATGCCTCCAGACAACTCAAGGAATATGAGAAGAATTACCCTACTCATGACCTTGAGCTTGCAGCAGTAGTGTTCACTCTCAAAATTTGGAGATATTACTTGTATGGAGCTTAGTGTAGAGTGTATACAGATCATCAGAGTCTGAAGTACTTCTTCACTCAGAAGGATCTGAATATGCGACAGCGTAGATAGCTAGAGCTTATCAAAGATTATGACATAGATATCCTCTACCACCCAGGAAGAGCCAATAAGGTAGCAGACGCACTTAGCAGAAAGTCCGATGCTACCTTACTATCCCTAGCAGCCATGTCACCGCCCCTACAGAAAGAGATTATAGATTTTGGTCTCGAACTTATAGTGGGACAGCTCTCTACTATGACATTAGCATCTAACCTGCTTGGTGACATCAAGACAACTCAGGAACAGGATCATGAAATTCAGAAAATCAAGCAAGGACTAGCGGAATCAGAAAGTGGAGAGTTTAGAGTGTCCGCTAGCGGGGTGTTGTATTTTGGTGACAGACTCTGTGTTCCAGATCAGGAGGAACTACGGAGGAAGATTTTAGATGAGGCTCACAGGACTCCCTATGCGATGCATCCGGGCTCCACCAAAATGTACCAAGACCCGAAGAAACGCTTTTGGTGGCCTGGGATGAAGAGGGACATCGCCAGATATGTCAGCACCTGTCTAACCTGTCAAAGGGTCAAGGCAGAACATCAGAGACCAGGAGGAGTTTTGCAGCCTATTCAGATCCCAGAATGGAAGTGGGAAGACATTTCTATGGATTTCATAGTGGGATTACCCAGAACCACGAATGGTTTTGATACCATCTGGGTAATAGTCGACAGATTGACTAAATCAGTCCACTTTTTAACTATTAGGATATCCTACTCCATGGAACCGCTAGCTCAATTGTATCTTAAGGAGATCGTCAGACTGCATGGAGTCCCACGAACCATTATTTCAGACAGAGACAGTAGGTTCACGCCACACTTCTGGGAGTGTGTACAGTCAGCATTGGGCACGAAGTTAAAATTTAGCACAGCCTTCCATCCTCAGACCGATGGTCAAACAGAGCGAGTAAATCAGATACTCGAAGATATGCTCCGAGCATGTGCCCTAGATTTCAAAGGAAGTTGGTGCAAATATCTGAGCTTAGCGGAATTTGCATACAACAACAGTTATCAGGCCACTATCGGCATGGCACCTTACGAGGCTCTCTATGGGCGGAGGTGTAGATCTCCAATCTGCTGGTATGAGAGTGGTGAATAGAAAGAACTAGAACTTCAGACAGATCTAGTAGCAGATACCACAGCAGCTATACAGCAGATCCGCTAGAGGATAGAGACAGCTCAGAGCCGCCAGAAAAGCTATGCTGATACACGGCGCAGACCCTTAGAGTTTTTAGTTGGGGATTCAGTATTTCTCAGAGTGGCTCCCATGAAGGGAGTAATGCGTTTTGGGAAGAAGGACAAATTGAGTCCCAGATATGTGGGACCATACCTTATAACTAGAAGAGTTGGCAAGGTAGCATATGAGCTAGAGCTACCCCAGGAGATGTCATCTATCCACAATGTATTTCACGTCTCTATGCTAAAGAAGTGTATCCCAGATGCCACCCAGGTGATTGAGCCCCAGCTGGTACAAGTCCGCGAAGAGCTCAGCTATGACAGTCGGCCTACTCAGATAGTAGATTGAGCAGTTAAGAAATTGCGGAACAAGGAGGTACCATTAGTAAAAGTCATTTGGCAAAGTCACACAGCAGAAGAGGCAACGTGGGAGACAGAAGCCAGCATGAGACAGAAGTACCCAGAGTTATTCTAAGTTCGAGGATGAACTTTTTTTAAGGTATGGGGGATTGTAACGCCCAAAAATTATCAAAATAATTATTAGAAATATCCTAGTATTTTTTTGGAATTTTAGGATATTTTTACAGAATTTTTAAGGTAGCGGAAGTAGCAAAAACAAATAGGACCGTAAAATAGCCTACGTGGGAATTGAACCCGAGACCAATGGGTCCTACGACTTATGGTGGACTCTAGTGACCAAGTGAACCCAGCAGGGCCATGCTGAAAGAAAAGGGAGGCAATTAAATTTATATTAGAGTTGGGCGAAATTACCCACTTAATATAAATAGGGAATTAATAAGCGAAGAGTTATTTTTAACGTAACTTTTCCTCACCTTCACCCTAGCCATGCCGCCCCCTTCTCCTCTTCTTCTCTCGGCGCCAACCACAAGCACACCTAGGGTTCCGTCCCTAGGGCCATAGGAGCACCTTCCGGCGATGACTCCGACACGAGGACGCTTCTCTCCGCGAGAGGATCGTCAAGAAGATTGTCTCCACCGGAAAACCTAACGATTATATTTGTAAGAAACTCCGAACAGGAGGTAAGAAACCCCTCACCTGCAGTATAAGTAGCTTTCGTATGAATTTCATGCTTCAGTTTAGTAGTATGTAGATTTTCGGCACAAAATGTGCGAATTAGCGCATAGCAAGTGTTCGATTAAATTATTAGCACAGTTAAAATGCAACTTAAGCATTTTACTAGCTTAGATAAATGCAATAGAAGCATTTTACAGCTTATCTAGTCTTGCTTCAGCTATTATGGGACTAGACGTCCAGTGGGTGGGCTCCCACAGTCGCCTCTAGGTTCAGACAACCTAGCTCTAGGTTCAGATAACATAGAAAGAGCAAGACAAGCAATAATTAGCTATGTTCAGTATTTTACTTTCTCAGTGGCACTATACTGGATTAGATATCCATTGGGCTGGGTTCCCATAGTCGTTCCTAGGTTCAGATAACCTAGTAACCCTACTAAATTTAGGACTTGCAAACCCGGGTCTAGTTAGGGATGCGCGCACAGCAAGTACCGTTGCCGGGCCCAAACAGCAGCATGATTATTATTTTAATCTATTATGAATATAGTTTTCAAACATCACAAAATAGTTATGTGAATTCAGTACAGCTTTAGCATCAGATTAGTATTAGCTCAGCTCAACTTTGGTATCAGTTTAGCTTCTGTTGATATAACATGATAGTTTATAATTAGCTTTATTGCCATGATCAGTTTTGCTCCTATGTGTTGTATGCCATGCCATGCTTAGCATATGTAGAATGTATTTCAAATAGCATGTCTTAAAAACATAATTCACATCGTATGCATGTTTTTGTGAGGTAGATGGTTTCTTACTAAGCGAAAGCTTACAGATACTTTTTTCTTATACTGCAGATAAAGGTAAAGGAAAGATGGACTAGCGGAGGCTGGAGGTCAATGCAACGATGAAGATGCGTGTGTGCAAAAAGGGGTTTGGAATGAAGATCTTAGGGATTTAGCAAATTTGACTATTTGAACCTTATTATGTTTAGTTTTCGCATTTCAGTTTGCTTAAAAGTCATGAACTAGTGAAATATGCACCATGCCATGTTTAGAATGCTAGTTAATTGTTGTTAGAATGCATTTCAGTTGGTTTAGAGTTGGTATATGAGATTTCGGTTCGAACCAGGGCTGAAATCAGGTTCTGAAGTGAAATCAGAAACCCCGATCGATCAGCCGATCGATTGGAGGCTCCTCAATCAATCAGCTGATCGATTGGGAAGTGTATCCCACGAACAGAATGCATCTGGATCGATCAGTCGATTGATCCAGCCGAGTTTTATCGTGAACAGAAGGTTTGTGGATCGATCAGCCGGTCGATCCGAGTTGAACCCGCGTACAGCGCGTCGTCGAATCGATCACTAGATCGATTGGACATACTGGATCGATCAGCCGATCGATCCAGACGCTAGTTTCCGCATACAGTAGGGTCCTGAATCGATCACTGGATCGATTGCCTAACCTGGATCGATCAGCCGATCGATCCAAAGTAGTCTCCGTGCACAGTAGCATGCTGGATCGATCCATGGATCGATCAGAGGCCTAGTACTAGCTGAAACCACCTTAGTTCAGCTCCAGACGACAGCAAAGACCTAGAACACCCCTTCTAGCATAGCCACCGCAAATTCAAGGGGTAGTTTAAACATTAAGTTCAGATAGTATAGCGATTAACAAAAGCATATTCATTAGTTCAGTAAAATTTTCATCAGATCAGTTTTCCGCACATGAATTAGATAGCATGAGGTAACGATCAGCCTTACAGCCTAGCCAGTAGAAGGCGGGTCGTTACAGAACTGTTGCATAAATATATGGCAGTCATAACTTTTTAAACCAATCAATTTGCATTCCTTCATATCGATACATCTTCCAAAATTAGAGACATAACCATCTTGAAATTTCAATGATTTCAATCATTCACAAATAACATGTCTCTGATCCTTATTGAATGTATAAACTACTTTTGGCTTTGGTCTCCTACTACTTTCATCGATATCAAGAGTAGATCTTTTATAAAGGAGTTGTATATCTTTTTTAACATTTTGATTATCTTTTGTTTTTTCGTTCATATCTATCACTATATTTATCAGATTGTCAAAAATATTCTTCTCAATATGTATATTACACTGAGATTATGATGAATTAAATGACTATACTAATATGGTAAGTCCCAAAATATACTATGTTTAGTCCATTTATGTGTACTTTCATATTCATATGATGTACCACGTGACTCTTCAATAACAGATCAAAAGTTAAACACTCTGAACTAAATCTGTTGACCTATTAATATTAATGGCGGATGTGTTCTTTCAATTCTATTCTTAGTGATTCATTTTTATTCTTTCTGAAATTATAATTTGGTATTAAAAAATTATCTATGACAATCAAAATAACTCGACTTCTTCCTATGTTTCAATCTGATTGACTTTGATCTCTTCATACATATTGAGCATCCTAAGATCCCAACGATACACCAACCTGATAACATATCATAAGCCAGAAAGTCATTTATGGTCTAAAGAAGAGCAACCTTCATTACAAATATCTAATTAGTATGAATATTGTATGTAAGAAAACCTTCAACCCATAATTGTTATAACTCTGCAATCAGTGGTTGCGTATAGACATCTATTAACTTTTCTAGATTTTCCTAGCTAGGAACAACCAATGTTAAAAACATATAGTGTATTTTCATGTACATATAGGTGAAAGATTATATGGAGTTAAGATAACTAGACAACACAAATGATTTCTTCCTAATTTGCCAAATAGAGCAAACCCATTATCACAGAGACCTAATTTAATAGTTTGAGTCTCCTTTGCAAATTCCAGATATATATACCAAAATTTTTCTACTCCTCTACATCTGATGGATGGCACATTAGCCCCTCTTCTATTTGATTATTTACATGTCAAGTCATATATTGAGCAATTGCTTTTGATGCATAAAGCCTTTGTAACCTAAGAGTTAAAGGCAAATAAAACAACTGATTGTATGATTTTCATTGTTGTTTACTCCTTCTGGTGTTCTCGTACCTAACTTCATTACAAAATTTACAAACATCTACATCTTTATCATCTCCCTAATATAGCATACAACTATCTCTGCAAATATCAATTCTTTTCATTGTAAGACCTAATTCTTTCATAATTTTTGTATACTATAAAAATCATTGGGTACTATGTGATCACACTGCAATGTCCTTCCAATAACTTGAACAAAATCATTAAAACAATCTTGTGACACATTATGCTCTGCCTTGACAATCAACATTCTTGCAGTAAGAGATAATTTAGTGTGATTGTCACAACCAGCCATAATGATTCCTCTGCAGCACTCAACACTTCCTGAAATTGAAGATATGTTTCGTCAACACTTGGTACTTCTACCTCTTCCAACATTAATTTATAAGTAGTAAACATTTGTTCAACTGTTGGAAGACAACTAGAACTTACACCATGTCTTTTGGGAATGAAATTATGACCCATTGCATTAATTATCATCCTCTGATAAGGATTTAATTGATTATAATAACTTTTATCCCTACTAACTGAAACTTGTATGTTTCATCCATAATCCTCATCAGATATAAATGGTTCACCATGATATGCCCAATTATAGTAATTTAGGGTAAAATCAAATCTACAAAGATGTTTTGAAACTTTATCGTAGTATAAAAATTTACCATTGTAACACTTTCTGCATGGATACCTTATCTTATTATCATCCATATACTCCACATTACTTGATGCAAAATTTAAAAATTGGTTCAACTCAGTTATAAACTTATCAATTAAACTCTGATAGTTAGGTAAATTCTTTTTATACATCCAACTTCTTTCATTTTATATTTCACTTGTTTTTAATTTATTATAACATTAATAAAAACTACTATAAAAAAACTAGGTAGTAGACTAATGGTCAATATGTACTTAGTTCACATATTAATAGAAAGAAAATATAACAAATAAAATCAATAATGTTAGATAGTACACTATGTTGGTACGGGAAGCATCCGACGATCAAACATATGTTTTGATTATGTCAGAGGGATCAAAGTTAAGGTGTTTTGTTTTCTGATGTGTTGAATGAGCTTTGCAGGAAAAGTCCTAAGTATACTTAAGCAAAAGTCCTAAGTATACTTAGGCAAAAGTCCTAGTTGCGGTTAAGCAAGTGGAAACCCCTAGGGGGCGGTAACCCTAGGTCATAGGGGGTTGTAACCCTATGCGGAAAGCCTTGGCGAGTCGAAGCTTCGGGCAAAAATCCTAGGAGGTGGTAACCCTAAATTAAAATTCTGGTGTCGCGAACCGGGTAGAAGTCTGGACGGGTCGTGGACCGGACGTCCAGCATGAAGACCGGAAGCATTGAGCGCCGAGCAAAAGTCCAGTCGGTCTGGAGGACCAAACTAGCAAAAGGTAAAACTCTCCTGAGTGGAGTAGGTGAGGACGCGTTCCTCGGAAGAGAGAATAGTAAGCGTCTATTCGACCTAGGGTTTTCGGTCGAAAATCCAAAGTTAGAACCGGACAATCCGATGACTGCCAGACTTTATATTTATGATATTATGTGTTAACTTTGTGTTTCAGGATATCTTTTGTACTAACCTATCTTACAGGTACAAAGGAGTAACCTTAAGCCTCGGATAAACAGTGTCCGAGGTGCCTCCATGGAGCTTGGAGGCGCCTCGAGTGCAAAGATGAGCTGTCCACGTAGAGGAGTTGGAGGCACCTCCATAGAGCTTGGAGGCACCTCCATGGGGCATTGGAGGTGCCCTCAGGCGGATAAGTTGCAGCTGCAGAGGCTTATCGACAGCGACGAAGTTAGGATAAAAGTTTGGGTTTGAGGCGCCTCCATGGGGCATTGGAGGCGCCCTCAACAAGCTATTTAAGGGGACTTCGACCAGCAACTAGGGACACAACCTTCCAAGCAATCCTTACGCAACCAGCTGCTAACAAGAAGTTTCGACGAAGCTACAACTTGACGCCAACGACCCGGAGCTCTGAATCTACTATTTCTTGTTTATCGTCTGTATATTTTACTATTGTTGATTGTACTTAATTTTGTAATCCTTTTCGAAATTATAGTTGTTGCCCAACGTAAATGCTCAACGAGTGTGGGCCTTGGAGTAGGAGTTGCCACAGGCTCTGAACCAAGTAAATAGCCTGTGTCTTTCTGTGTTTGTCTTTTATTTTATTCCGCTGCTTATTACTCGCTGTTTTACGAATCCGAAACACATGAAAGCCATGAGCGCTATTCACCCCCTCTAGCGTGATCTCAATCCAACAATTAGTATCAGAGCGGGGTAGCTTTGATTTGGTGCAACCACCAATCAAGCATTCTTTTCGTGGTGTTTTTCAATTTTTAGAGTCGATTGGAATTAGCATAATTGCTACATTCTGATCTAGTTCTTTTCGTAATCATATTCTTTTCTTGAAGTTGGTGAAACACCACTCGAGAACGTAATTTATTCTTATTTCCATACCGCACTACTAATCCAGGATCAAGTCCTGGGACATCTTTTTTCTTTGTGTGCATATTCTCTAAATGGCCCAACAAGAAGGCTACAGCACTGTCCGTCCTTCGCTCTTCACTGGAGAAGACTTTGGTTACTGGAAGGGCAGAATGGAAATTTTCTTGAAGATCTAGTTCGAGATGTGGATGATCGTCAAGACTGGGTGTGAACTACCGACTGACGGAGACGGCAAACCAATACCCTGGGAAGATTGGGATCCAGCATTAATCAAGAAGGTGGAAGCAAATGTCAGAGCAACTTGCACCCTCCAATGTGGACTAACAAAAGAGGAGCTCAACCGCGTCGTCCCTTTTTCCAGTGCCAAGGAGTTGTAGGAGAAGTTGATCGAACTTCATGAAGGAACATCCGACACCAAAGTAAGTAAAAGGGACTTAATATTTAATAAATTATATAATATTAAATTGCAGGAAGGCGAGACAGCTTGTAACGACCCGGCCCTCTTGGCCCATTTGGCGGCCCATTTGGCGACCCTCGGGTCGTCGACCGTCGGCCCTTATGTCGTCGGCCCATTTGGTGACCTCTCATGTCGTCGACCGACGACCCTTGGCCGTGTCGTTACTCACTAGGACTTTCCACCCCTGGTCAGTGGATTTTTGCCTCCCCCAGGATTCGAACTCTAAACCTCCAGGCTTAAGTATTAGAGTTTATGAATCCTGGTAACCAAGTGAGATGATTGTAACGACCCAACCCTCTTGGCCCATTTGGCGACCCTCGGGTCGTCGACTGTCGGCCCTTATGTCGTCGGCCCATTTGGCGACCTCTCATGTCGTCAACCGACGACCCTTGGCCGCTCTAATACTTAAGCCTGGAGGTTTAGAGTTCGAATCCTAGGGGAGGCAAAAATCCACTGACCAGGGGTGGAAAGTCCTAGTGAGTAACGGCACGGCCAAGGGTCGTCGGTCGACGACATTAGAGGTCGCCAAATGGGCCGACGACATAAGGGCCGACGGTCGACGACATGAGAGGTCGCCAAATGGGCCGCCAAATGGGCCAAGAGGGCCGGGTCGTTACACAGCTACCCAACTCTACGCCCGGATACAAGACCTACTCAACGGGCTTCATGCGATCAGGCAAAAGGTAGACAATCGGGACATCATCAGGTATTCCTTAAACGCCTTTCCGAGGAATACCTTATGGGCATCCATGGTAGATGCCTACAAGGTTTCTAAGGACCTTTCTTCTATTAAATTAGATGAGTTGTTTGCTGAGTTTGAACTGCATGTGCAGATTAATGCACGTCCGGCCGAGAAAGGGTTGGCTTTGGTTGCAGGTACAGGCAGAACCTGGGAAACTAAAATAAAGCGCAAAACCAAACTCGAGTCCAAAGACGAATCGGAGGATGACGACGAGATTGTTTCCGAGCTATTAAGGCTCGTACGAAAGATCTGTAGAAATAAAAAGGTGACTCAAACGAACACGAATGACAAGTCTGGAGTCACCTGCTACGGTTGTAACCAGAAGGGGCACTACAAGCCGGATTGTCCAAACAAAAAGCAACGAAGAAAGAAGGCATTGAAGGCAACTTGGTCCGAGTCATCAGACGAATCCGACACTGACGAAGAAGAACCGACAAGCTTCCTCGCGTTACCAGTGCAAGCCAACATTATCAAAACCGAGTCCAAGCTCGAGTCTGAAATCGAGAGCGAGTCAGAAACCGAGTCCAAGCGAAGCCACGGATCCACATCCGTTTCCAAAGGACCGAACCCCACTGTAAGTTCTCTACTCGCCGAAACTCAGTTAGATGATTTAAAGAATTTAGTTCCTTGTTAAAAAAGTTGGCTAACTCCGCCCATGATGACCAGTCATGGCCGGTCCCAAGCCCGGATAAAGGAGGAGGGTTGCGTTAGGTTGCCAGCCAGCGTCAAACTATGGCAAAATTTCATGAATGAATCCATTAAACTATTGTGCTAATGCTAGGTTGTTCCCCGGAAGGAACGCGTTGCAGGGTCCGACTGTAACGTCTCGGCAAGGACCGCTACATCTCCAGAACTCGGGTGTAGTGATAAATATGCAAGAGTTCGCGTTACAGGGTCCGACTGTAGCGTCTCAGCAAGGACCGCTACATCTCCATGAGAACTTGGGTGTAGTGTTAAATAGGCAAGAGTTCTCACACCATAGGTTAGATAAGAACAAATATGATAGGAAAACTAATAATCTAAGATTTGGAACATGGAATATAGGAACTCTCACTGGTAAATCAATGGAGGTAGTAGATATGATGATTAGGAGAAAAATTAATATTTTATGTGTACAAGAGACAAAATGGACAGGTGAGAAGGCAAAGATGATAGAGAACTCGGGTTTTAAGTTATGGTACACTGGAAAAAGTAAAACAAGAAATGGAGTGGGTATTATTGTAGATAGTTTGTTAAAGGATGAAGTTGTAGGAGTAGTTAGAAAAGGGGATAGAATTATAACTCTTAAGATAATAGTGGCGAAAGAAACTATGAACATAATTAGCGTATATGCACCACAAGTAGGATTAGATGAAGCTACCAAATTAAGGTTTTGGGAGGACTTAGATGAAATATTACAAAATATTCCACCAAATGAAAGGATTTTAATAGGAGGTGATCTAAATGGTCATGTCGGAGTGAAAAATGAGGAATATGAGAGAGTACATGGGAGTTATGGGTTTGGAACGAGAAATGAGGAAGGGAAAACTATATTAGATTTTGCGATAGCATATGACCTTATATTAGCTAATACATTTTTTAAGAAAAGAGAAGAACACTTAGTCACATTCAAAAGTGGGAATAATAAATCGCAAATTGACTTTCTTATGGTTAGGAAGAAGGATAGAAAGATTTGTAAAGATTGCAAAGTCATCCCTGGAGAAAGCTTAACTACCCAACATAGGGTAGTAGTATTGGATATACGCCTCAAACATAGTATCAATAGAAAGAAAATATATACAATTCCTAGAATTAAGTGGTGGAAGTTAAAGGATGGGAAGCAACATATATTTAAAGAGAAGGTAGAAGTACAAGCATTAGGTGAAATATACGATGACTCTAATACAACATGGGATAAGATGGTATCAAAGTTGAAAATAGTAGCTAAGAGTGTCCTCGGTGAGTCAAAGGGGCATGCACCGCTAAGTAAAGAATCTTGGTGGTGGAATGAGAAAGTACAAGAGAAAGTGAGGGAAAAACGAATAGCTTATAAGGAATTATATATTTGTAAGAACGAGGAAAATTTAAAAAAATATACAATAGCCAAGAAAGAAGCTAAGAAAGTAGTGAGTGAAGTAAAAAATGAAACTTTTGAACGGTTATATCAAAAATTGGATACAAAAGAAGGGGAAAAAGATATTTATAGAATAGCTAAAGTGAGAGAAAGAAAAACAAGAGATCTTAGCCAAATAAAATGTATTAAAGATGAATGTAATAGGGTATTAGTAAGCGATGAAGAAATAAAAGAGCGGTGGAAGAGGTATTTTCATCAACTTTTTAATGAAGGTTTAGGAGACCAACTTAACTTAGGTAATTTAATTAGGTCAAATGAGCATCGAAATTTTAATTTTTATCGTAGAATTCAAACTTCAGAAGTAAAACAAGTTTTAAATGAGATGCACAATGGAAAAGCCGTTGGACCAGATGATATTCCGATAGAGGTATGGAAGTGCTTAGGGAAACAAGGTATTGAATGGCTTACAAAATTATTTAACATGATATTGAAATAATATTAGAGACGGAATATATGGAATTTAAGTTTAGCAATATTAGAAGTAATGAAACAATTGTTAAGATAGGAGAGGACGAGTTGCCTGGAACCGAGAAATTTAAATATTTAGGATCATTTTTACAAAATGATGGAGGGATTGAGAGAGATGTCTTACATAGAATACAAGCAGGATGGGTGAAATGGAGGGGAGCGTCGAGTGTTTTATGTGACCGTAAAGTACCTCTTAAACTTAAAGGTAAGTTCTATAAAACAGCAGTTAGACCTGCTATGTTATATGGAGCTGAATGTTGGGCTATGACTCGAGCACATGAGCAGAAGATGAGAGTTGCAGAGATGAGGATGTTAAGGTGGATGTGTGGACATACGAGGATGGACAAAATAAGAAATGAGAGCATTAGAGAGAAAGTCGGAGTTGCATCTATTGAGGAAAAACTCATAGAGACACGTTTAAGATGGTACGGACATGTACTTAGACGACCAATAAATGCTCCAGTTAGGCGATGTGAAACTATGATAAACATGCATATAAAACGAGGAAGAGGAAGACCAAAAAAGACTTGGTTAGCAACAATAAAACAAGATAAAATTTATTTAAATATAGATGATGATATAATAGGAGATAGAGCTCAATGGCGTAAAAGGATTCATACAGCCGACCCCACTTAGTGGGAAAAGGCTTGGTTGTTGTTGTTGTTGTTGTTGTTGTTAAAAAAGTTGGCTAAATCCAACGTCCGGGTCAAGTCACTCCAAAAGGAGGTAACAACCCTCAATGAAGCGACTGACTCGAGTTCTTTAACTGAGCTAGTTCAAATTAGAAGTTAAACTCAAGTCCAACAACTTGAGGAAGAAAATTCTAATTTGAAAACTCAAATTAAAGAACTCAAGGACATGTTGGAATGGTTCACCCTGGGTTCCAAGAATCTTGATATGATTCTTGGAAAACAGCGAGCCGTTTTCAACAAATCTGGACTTGGATTTAAAACCAAAAGAAAATACAAAGCATATATATCCTTAGTTAATAAAAAAAAATAGAAACATAGTCCAAGCATGGGTCCCCAAGTCGAACTTGGTTAATCAAGTTGGACTTGGACTATATTGGGTCCCCAAGGATCAGATCTACTAACTTAATAGACCATATCGAGGCTATAATCCAGGGGGAGCCAATAGAAAGACCATCTTTACCAATAGATAGAATTGTTTGATGCTTGATTTTTTTTATTATACATGTTTAGATTCAGGATAGTTTAAGGACGTAGGCATAATTTGCACTTGTCCAGTTAAACCTAGGGAGTTCAAAAAGAAAATTAAATATATAATTTCTTTGAGTGGCTCTGTCTAGGAAGTGGTAGATGATCTCATACCCAAGAAGGCCGAGTGCCCCGTCACGACCTGGGAACCAATCTTAGAAATGTGTATTTAATTGACTAGTTAAAAAACCTAAGTTTAACTCAAATGTAAATTAATCCTTAGAAATAATCCAAATTTAAGATAATCATCTCACAAAATTACATAAAATTACCTGATTGATAACTTAGAATTGGGTGAGATGGATCTAGGTTGAATCAACAGTATTAATCTTCAAATAAATTCAAGATAATTAAATAAATTCAATTTAATCAAATGAATAAACTTAAATAATTAAAAAAACTTTTTTAAAAATTATTTGAAAAATTATTTAAAAATCATTTTAAAATCTTTAAAAACCTCTTTTAAAAATCATTTAAAAAATCTATTTAAAACTCTTTTAAAAATTATTTGAAAAATAATTTTAAAATAATTTTAAAAACTCTTTTAAAAATAATTTTAAATTTTTTTTTAAAACTCTTCTAAAAATTATTTGAAAAATTATTTAAAAATCATTTTAAAAACTCTTTTAAAAATCTTTTAAAAAAAATTTTAAAAATAATTTTAAAAATCTTTTAAAAACTCTTTTTAAAATTATTTGAAAAATTATTTAAAAATCATTTTAAAAATTCTTTTAAATCATTTTAAAAATCATTTTCAAAATCTTTTTAAAAACTCTTTTTAAAATTATTTGAAAAATTATTTAAAAACCATTTTAAAAATATTTTTAAAACTCTTTTAAATCATTTGAAAAATTATTTTAAAATCATTTTAAAAATATTTTAAAAACTCTTTTAAAAATAATTTAAAAATAATTTTAAAAATCTTTTAAAAACTCTTTTAAATCATTTTAAAAAGTATTTGGAAAATTATTTAAAATAATTTTAAAAATATTTTAAAAATATTTTAAAAACTCTTTTAAAAATTATTTGAAAATTATTTAATAATCATTTTAAAAATCTTTTAAAAACTCTTTTAAATCATTTTAAAAATTATTTGAAAAATTATTTAAAAATAATTTTAAAAATCTTTTAAAAACTCTTTTAAATCATTTGAAAAATTATTTTAAAAATCTTTTAAAAACTCTTTTAAATTATTTTAAAAATTATTTGAAAAATTATGTAAAAATCGTTTTAAAATTCTTTTGAAAACTCTTTTAAAAATTATTTGAAAAATTATTTAAAAATCATTTTAAAAATATTTTAAAAACTCATTTTAAAATTATTTGAAAAATTATTTTTAAATCATTTTTAAAATCTTTTAAAAACTCTTTTAAAAATCATTTTAAAATTATTTGAAAAATTCTTTTAAAAATCTTTTAAAAATCTATTTACAAATTTTAATTGTTTAAATATTAAAACTTTAAAAAATTCTTAGACCTTCAAAAATCTTAATTCATTTTTAAGATAACTAAATTACATGCTTGGACTCTAGGACCCTAGGATTTTTATTTTTTGCACTAATTAAGGGAGAGTGGTTGGAGTCAAGCAATTTTTTTTTTTGGGTTAAGTAAAAAAAATTTATTTTGAAAAGTTAAAGCAAATCCAATTATTTCTAAGTTTTTAAATTTAAATAGAAAAAATTTAATTATTTTTGCTAAAGCCAAGTGTTCTTTGTCAGACTTATTTTCAAAACTTTTCTAAATTTTTGTTGAAAACCTAAGTATTTGCTAAATGTTTTTCTCAAAAACTAAGTATTTTATCAAAAATTTTATTTTTTCAAAACAACAATTATTGTCAAAGCTTTTTAAATTTAGCTAAGTCTTTTTCCAATTTTGCTAAATAGTTTTCAAAATTTTCTAAATAGTCTCAAAAGAATTTAGCTAAGTGTTTTTTCAAAGCAATTATTTGAAGAAGTTAAGTTTTTGTTGAAAACACTAAGTCTTTTCAAAAGCACTTTCAAAATTAGCTAAGTATTTTTCAAACACTTTCAAAAACTCTTAAACATTTTTGGTTCAAGTTTAGCTACTCTTCAGGGGAGCTCAAAATTACCTAAGATATATTGTCACTAACATCTTTTTGATTTATGTCAAAGGAGGAGAGAAGTCAAAATTAAGGGGGAATATAAGGAATTATTTTCTTTGCATTTCTTTTATGCTTAAAATTCTTTATTTTACTGTCATAGTTTTACTTAACTTTGAACCATGTTGTCATAATCAAAAAGGGGGAGATTGTTGGTGCGGAAAGCATCCAACGATCGTACCTATATTTTGATTATGTCAAAGGGATCAATGTTAAGGTGTTTTATTTTCTGATGTGTTGAATGAGCTTTGCAGGAAAAGTCCTAAGTATACTTAGGCAAAAGTCCTAGCTGCGGTTAGGCAAGTGGAACATCCTAGGGGGCAGTAACCCTAGGTCATAGGGGGTTGTAACCCTATGCGGAAAGCCTTGGCGGGTCGGAGCTTCGGGCAAAATTCCTAGGGGGTGGTAACCCTAGGTTAAAATCCTAGTATCGCGAACCAGGTAGAAGTCTGGATGGGTCGTGGACCGGACGTCCAGCATGAAGACCGGAAGCATTGAGCGCCAAGCAAAAGTCCAGTCGATCTGGAGGACCAAATTAGCAAAAGGTAAAACTCTCCTGAGTGGAGTAGGTGAGGGCGCGTTCCCCGGAAGAGGGAACAGTAAGCGTCTGTTCGACCTAGGGTTTTCGGTCGGAAATCCGAAGTCAAAACCGGACAGTCCGATGACTGTCAGACTTTATATTTATGATATTATGTGCTAACTTTGTGTTGCAGGGTATCTTTTGGACTAACGTATCTGCGCAGAGGCGCCTCCATGGAGGTTGGAGGCGCCTCGGGTGCAAAGATGAGTTGTCTGCGCAGAGGAGCTGGAGGTGCCTCCATGGATCTTAGAGGCGCCTTGGACTGCTTCTTGGAGGCGCCTCCATGGGGCATTGGAGGTGCCCTCAGGCGAATAAGTTGCAGCTGCAGAGGCTTATCGATAGCGACAAAGTTAGGATAAAAGTTTGGGTTTGAGGCGCTTCCATGGGGCATTGGAGGTGCCCTCAACAAGCTATTTAAGGGAACTTCGACCAGCAGCTAGGGACACAACCTTCCAAGCAATCCTTACGCAACCAGCTGCTAACAAGAAGTTCCGACGAAGCTACAACTTGACGTCGACGACCCGGAGCTCTGAATCTACTATTTCTTGTTTGTCGTCGATATATTTTACTATTGTTGATTGTACTTAATTTTGTAATCCTTTTCAAAATTATAGTTGTTGCCCAACATAAACGCTCAACGAGCGTGGGCCTTGGAGTAGGAGTCGCCATAGGCTCCGAACCAAGTAAATAGCCTGTGTCTTGCTGTGTTTATCTTTTATTTTATTCCGATGCTTATTACTCGTTGTTTTACGAATCCGAAATGTGTGAAAGCCACGAGCGCTATTCACCCCCCCCCCAGCGCGATCTCGATCCAACACACTAATGTTATCATTATTAAAATAACGGGTATAGGTATGCCTAACAAAGGTTGACAAAGATGAGTATCTTTCCAAACACATCAAATATAGACCTGCACAAATAATATTACAAAGTCAACAATTAAATATAAAGGTCGACAAACACATATAGCCTCACAGCCATCAACATACCATATCTTGCGAGCACCTAATGGCCACCGACCAACTAGGGATAGGTATGGATACCGTGATTGTCCACGGACAGCCATGGCTAGCCAAGCCCTACCAAGGCCGACATAGTAGGCCAGCTGGGACCGGCCAAGGCCGACGTAGCCGGCCAGCTTCTAGGGGGGGGGGACCAAGTTGTCAGTCATTGGGTGTCTTTGCCGGCCACGAGGGGCCATTGTCAGTCGCGATCGGGCATTGTTGGCCGTAGCCAGCCATTATCAGTCATGACTGGCTGTTGCCAGCCGCGATGATCGACCGAGGTTGACCATTGCTGACTGCAACGGACGACTATGGTTGGTCGTTGCCAGTCGCGATGGCTGACCGCATTTAACCATTGCTAGCCACGACGACCTATCGTTACCACCGTGGATGGCCATTGTCGGCCGCGACTGGCTGTTGCCATCCGCGACTGGCTGTTGCCAGCCGCGACTGGCCATTGCCAGTCGCGACTAGCTTGACCAACACGTCCGGGCAAGGCTAGCCGTGCTCAACTAAGACTAGCCATGGCCAGTCAAGGCCTGTTATGGTTGGACAAGGCTAGACATTCTAACCAACGACATCCACAACCTCGCGCAATCAATCAAGGCTATTCATGGCTACTTGCAACCAACCACAGGCTCCCACAGCCAACCAAGGCCAACCATAGAATCTTGTGACTAGCCAAGGTCGGTTGCTTGTCAGAGAGGGAAGACAAGGGTGAGGGGAGAGAGAGAGGGAGTTTACTAGCCGAAAATCGTAGTAGTAGGAGAGGAATCGCCATCGCCATTGAAGGAAAATCTTAGGGCAAGGGAGGAGTTGGGAGGGTTGAGAAATATTAGGGTTTTTTTACAATAAAAATAACTTCGCCGCCAGATTCGTCATAGAATCTACGACGAATCCATGGATTCATCACAATATGGACCTTTTTTAAAAATAAATAAATAAATAAATATGTCCAAAATTGGTTGATAGACCTAAAGAGCTTGGAATCACATGAAACCAGTTCCTATGTATGTCTCTAGTTCTCCTAATTATATATATACCTTTAAATATCAATTTGACCTAATATATTGAGATTAATACTTTTTTGAATATGAATATATCTGAAAAAAAATCTAATTCATGTTTAAAAAATCACCGATCAAAATATTTAGGGTAAAATTAATGTTTGAAGTTATGAATATAATCAGAAGAACTAGAGGAACATATAAGAAATAGTTTCATATCATTCTGAACTCTCTAGGTCCATCAACTTGCTTCGGATATTTATTTTAAAAAAAATTCTCATTCTGTGATGAATCCATGGATTCAAATAGTTTCTATGTGTTTCTCCAGTTCTTCTGATTATATATATGCATTCAAATATTAATTTGACCAAATATATTAAGATCAATGATTTTTTTACCACAAATGTGTTCAAAAATTTTAATTCGTATTTAAAAAATTACTGATATCAATATATTAGGTCAAATTAATATTTAAAGATATGGATGCAATCAAAAGAACTAGATAAGAATGTATAGGAATTAGTTTTATATTATTATGAGCTCTATAGGCCCATTAATTAGCTTCAGACATTTGTTTTTGAAAAATGTCCATTCTGCGATGAATTCATGGATTCATTGCAAATTGGCGACGAATCCATGGATTTATCACCAAATAAGTGATGAATCCTTGGATTCGTTACAAAATGGGTCTTTTAAATAAATAAATAAAATAAATATGTCTGAAATTAGTTGATGGACTTAGAAAATTCGAAATAATATGAAATCAGTTCCTATATATTTCTCCAGTTCTCCTGATTATATATATTTCTTCAAATATTTATTCGATCTAATATATTGAAATTAGTAATTTTTTAAACCCTTCATTTAAAGGGGTTCAGTTTGTGTAAGGACGGAACTGGGCTGCATCAACCGTGATTTAGAACTTAGGAGAATGTTAAAAATACAATAATATGAATTCATGTATAAATTCTATATGTTTAATACAAGTATCTAATTTGTTGAACTAACTCATTCTAAAAGTGATCGATTGAGTCTTATAATTTTTTTTATTATCTATCAAAATAAATTTAAGAATTACAGATGAGTCCTGATAAGTAATTCAATATCACAAATAATTCAAACACCGCAAATAGTTGATACATCATGTGAGATAATTGAATTTATATTACATTAGGAGTTTATCCTATCTTTTATTATCAAATCGGGACTGATCGGCCGGGGCTAGGTGTAAGCTTTGTATAAATATAATGAAGTGGTAATAAATTTGATTGAAGGTCATTTGTGATTAAAGTCAGGCAAACAAATTGACATGATGGATAGATGGGATTGCAAATTTGCAATTAAACAGAAGCACGTGACGTCTAAGGAAGAGTCTTTTTCTATCCTCTCTTACGCATGCTCTTTAATATAGAAACAGACGCACATGACGTCTAAAGGACGCCTACTGATGCAGATTCAGCATTAGAATTGTTTGTTTATTTAGTATATATTTTATTTTACTTTGCTCCAAAAGTAATATTAAACAAAGGCAGGTGATGTCTATAGGAAGAGTCTTTTTCTATCCGCTCTTACACATGCTCTTCAATATAGAAACAGAAGCACATGACGTCTATAGGAGGTCTACTGATGCAGATTTGCATTATTTAGTATATATTTTATTTTACTTTGCTCCAAAAGTAATATAAAATATATACTAAACAGACAAAACAATTCTGCTGGTGAATGTTCCTTACGGTTTGACACTTAGTTAAAAAAATTCAATAAATAATTTAGATAAACTCGTGGACAGATTCAATGGGCATGTTTTGGTGCGATACTCATCGTTCAGGAAGCTAAAATTTTATTAAAAACGTTTGTACTTTTTAAAAAAAATCTTTTAGTGCTAATTAAGAAAATATTATATTTTAGAATAAAACGGTAAATAGATTGTGCTGAGCTGAACTTGAGTCAGCTGAGTCAACCTCACTCGAGTCGGTAAGTTGAGCTAAGCTCAATTTTTTTAATTTTTAATTTTATTATTTTTAATAAATAAATTAATATATTATATGTTATAAAAATATATATTATTACTAGGTTGTAAGGCTGGATGAACTAGTAATAATTAGATTCCACTTCGACTCAATTTCTAATCAAATTAACTTGAGCTTGGTTAACTTTGAGTTTGAGTTGAATTTTCACCAAATCATTTACGGCTGAGTAACTTAGCACACCCCTATCTTAGAACACTAAATTCTTCGCATCAAAAGACTTTGTTATGTACTTCTATTTTATTGCTTCCAATTTATCTATCTTTTTAATATTTTTATATTTTGTCTACATTAGTATCGACACATCAATTAGTATATATACAACTCTATCATCGCACAACTTACTTTATGCCTATATCAAAATTTAAGTTATACAAAATTAATATTGAATAGAATACTGATTATTCTATGAGTTAATAAAAAAAAACATATGAGAGGAAGATAATAAAAAAATCATCATTCTGAAGTTTTTTTTAAAAAAATAAAATTATATTTAATAGCTGAGCATCCCTCAAATAGTTAAACCGATATATATATATATATATATATATACGGTGCATGGATGTGGGGTCCGTGAGAGGATATGGCACGGAGTCAAAGTCACAGAAGGGTTAAAAGTTACGCCAGCATGGAGGTCAGAAGTCTAGCTCCCGTGACTAGTCAAAAGTTACATCAGCTTGGAGGTCAAAAGTCTAGCCGCTGTGGCAACGCCATCGTGGAGGTCAGGAATCAGAATTACAAGGAGGTCAAGATTCCGGCCCACGTGGCTAAAATCAAAGCTTCAGTTGATGGACTGGTCAAAGGACAGTATTCAATTGAGAATCGGACCCATGGGTAAGGTATAACCAGGGATTGGGTGCGACTAGGGGCCAACTTATTGATTGAATGGGTATACCGAATAGGACTTCCGATGAAGCGATGCAGGTCAGGGAACCGATCCAGCGTGCAGGTCGGGACGTTCATACCATGGATAACAGCGGACAGATGTAGGTTAGGAAACCGATCCAGCGTGCAGGTCGGGACGTTCATACCATAGATAACAGCGTACAGATGCAGGTCAGGGAACCGATCCAGCGTGCAGGTCGGGACGTTCGTACCATGGATAACAGCGAACAGATGCAGGTTAGAGAACTGATCCAACGTGCAGGTCGGGACGTTCATACCATGGATAACAGCGGACAGATGCAGGTCAGGGAACCGATCCAGCGTGCAGGTCGGGACGTTCGTACCATGGATAACAGCGGACAGATGCATGTTAGGGAACCGACCCAGCGTGCAGGTCGGGACGTTCATACCATGGTCAGGGAACCGATCCAGCATGCAGGTCAGGACATTCGTACCATGGATAACAGCGGACAGATGCAGGTCAGGGAACCGACCCAGCGTGCAGGTCAGGAAGTTCATACCATGGATAACAGCGGACAGATGCAGGTCAGAGAATCGATCCAGCGTGCAGGTCGGGACGTTCATACCATGGATAACAGCGGACAGATGTAGATCGAGAATCAGGCCCAGGGTGCAGGTCGAGACATTCGTACCATGGATAACAGCGGACAGATGCATGTCAGGGAACTGACCCAGCGTGCAGGTCAGGGCGTTCATACCATGGATAACAGCGGACAGATGCAGGTCAGGGAACCGATCCAGCGTGCAGGTCGGGACGTATATGCCTTGGATAGCAATAAGCAGATGCGGGTCGGGAATCAGGCCCAGAGTGCAGGTCGGAACGTACATGCCTTGGATAGCAATAGGCAAATGTGGGTCGGGAATCAGCAGGTCGTCGGGATGTACATGCTTCGGATGATGCAGACGAAGGTGGGTCAGGAGGCCAGACACTACATGACAAATAGGCCTGCAAGGAATCGTAACCACCTGTCAGAGAACAATCATCACATGTCAGGGAATATTCTAACAGTGGGAGACTCATACTCCTCTTGGTTCCTCCGCCAGCCTATAAGAGAAAGCCACGTGTCGACCACCGCCAGACAGAGCCTGACATCCGACATTCCCTGACATTCGCCAGGTTCCAGAAGCCTCAGTTCGCCAGGTTCCAGAAGCCTCAGTTGCAGTATAAAAAGGGATGATTTGTCCCTTATGTAGGGACGCTCACTCGTCATTTCCTACCAGTCTTTTACTTTTCGTGCTTTCTCTGTGATTTCTGGGGAAAAAGTACCTGACTTGAGCGTCGGAGGGCCTAACTCGGGGACTTTTTCCCTGGTTTCTGGTCTCTAACGATCGATGGGACTTGTCTGAGTGTGTGCAGATCAATAGCGTCATCATCCTGATCATTTCTCTCCATAGAACCGCCCGTGCGAACCTGTCCAGGGGGTACCTCGCTGATTCAGCATCTCAACGACTCTCCGTCAACTTTTAGCACAACAAGGCCCGCCTTCATCCGACTCAGCTTCTGGACGGGATCAAATTTGGCGTCGTCTGTGGGAACACAACAACCTGTTCCGGAACGTGACGATGGAGGAGTTTGGCCGCATTCACGTCACTATGACCGCTGGAGAGTACAAGCTCTTCAAGGAGGCCAAAAGGTTGGCAGCCTCTGAGAGACAGGCAACTGTCTCACGACCACGACAAGCCCCTGCTGAAGCTTCCAAGGAGCCCCTCCCTGTCTCAGATCGGGGTTCCAAAAGAAAGCAGCCTGAGGTATTTCCTCAACATCCTTATCGTGAGCCCGGTATAGGATATTATCAGCCAGAGCCTCAAGCACAAAGCCTTAAGAAGGAGCAGCCTCAAGCATCTATGGCTGAGAGTTCACTGCCGCGGGATTCGAAGAAGGGAAAGACCCTTGTCATACCTGAGGTGTTCCCCGAAGATCCGGACGAGAAAGTACCTTTCTCGGCTAGGATTCTAAATGAAAGACTGCCTAAAGGTTATAGAGCCCCATCAATCGAAGAATATGATGGGAGTAAGGATCCGGAAGAGCACTTGAGGAAATTCAAAATTGCAGCCCTGCTGCACCAATATAGTGATGCAGTCAAATGCAGAGTGTTCTTGAATACTTTAGCTGGCTCAACCTTAAAGTGGTTTGATGGGCTACCTCAAGGATCCATCACCTACTTTCTAGATTTCAAAACGGCTTTTCTGTGCCGATTTGCTAACAGCAAGAAATACCAGAAGACATATCATTGTCTCTTTCTCTGAAGCAAGGGCCTACTGAGCCCTTGAGAAGTTATATCAACCGTTTTAATCAAGTGGCTCAAGATGTCCCCACTGCCACTTCAGAGATTCTGATGAGCGTCTTCTCCCATGAATTAGGAGAAGGGGAATTCTTCAGAGATCTCATCAAAAATCCAGCTCGGAATTTTGATGAGATGGTCGAAAAAGCTGCTTCCTACATTAAGGTGGAAGAAGCGCAAGCAGCCCGAAGGAACACTGAAAGATCACTTCCTTCCGCCGCCAAGCAAGAAAGAAGAGAGTCTCAGCCACCCCCACAACCTCTGCCACGAGCACGGGAAGCTAGACCTGCCTTTCATCCTGGGCCAGAAATTCGACCTGCTCCTCGAGTTGCTGCTGTACATTTCCCTCGAACAGGGCCAGGGAATAATTGGTATTGTACCTATCATCAGTCACATACGCACGATACTAATCGTTGCTTTCAGTTCGCTCGAGACTCCAAGTGAGCTGCTGAGTTGGGTTTACCTCCGCCAGAGCTAGCTCCTCAATTGATCAAGATGATGGAAGAACAAAGGGGGGCAGGACAAGCCGGGCAATCTCGTCCCGACCTCGCAGGACCTAGCACTCATCAGCCTGGCCGGGGAAAAGAGCCAGAAGGATCATGAGAGGTCGAGAACAGAGTCAATGCAGCCGTTAGAGAGATCGGCATGATCTCTGGAGGGTCGACTGACGGAGATTCAGGGAGGGCACGTAAGTCTCATGTTCGGCGCTTGGAGGTTCATGTCGTCGGATGCAGTCAGGAGCAAGCTACTGGCCCTGTTATTAGCTTTGGGCCAGCAGACCTGGAAGGTCTGGAGTTGCCTCATGACGACGCGCTCATCATCAAAGCCATCATTGCCAACAGCCGAGTGGCTCGGGTTTTTGTCGACACTGGGAGCTCGGTCAACATTTTATTTAGGACTGCATTTGAAGAGATGTAGATTGATGCTGCTGAACTTCAGCCAGTAGCTACATCTTTGTATGGATTCACATGCAATGAAGTGAAGCCTATGGGTCAGATTAAGCTCGCCATATCTTTGGGTACCGAGCCACTGGTGCGCACAAGGAGGAGCACGTTTATAGTAGTGCACTCCCCTTCTTCTTACAACGTTATCCTAGGGAGGCCCGCCCTGCATGAATTTAGGGCCGCTGTCTCGACCTTCCACCAAAAAATCAAGTTTCCTGTGGGTGAGCAGGTCGGGGAAGTTAAAGGGGAACAGAAGGTTTCTCGGCGATGCTATATTGACATGGTCTGAGTTGATGCTCGGAAAAATCAGAGGATGCAAGATGGAGGCGTTCATGCCGTGCAAGAGGAGCCTCTGCCTATAGCTGAAGAACTCATTCCTTGGGAAGAAGTACAACTACACGCCGAGTGACCTGAAAGTCTGACCCGGGTGGCAAGCGACCTTCCCTCTCCCCTCAAAGAAGAATTAATTCAGTGTCTGATCTGCAACCGGGACATCTTTGCCTGGTCTACTAAGGAGCTTCCTGGGGTCAAGCCGGAAGTGGCTGAGCACAAGCTGCATTTATTACCCGATTCCCGGCCGGTAAAGCAAAAGAAAAGGAATTTCTCAGCTGATCAGAATAAAATAATAAGAGCCGAAGTGGATCAGCTCAAGAAAGCAGGACATGTTCGGGAAGTGCAATTTACCTCATGGCTCTCCAATGTAGTCCTGGTGAAGAAGTCCAATAATAAGTGGAGAGTATGCATAGACTTCCGGGATCTCAACCGAGCCAACCCTAAAGATTGCTATCCCTTGCCACGAATTGATCAAATGGTGGACTCCACGGCCGGCTGGGAAAGAATATGTATGCTGGATGCCTACCAGGGGTATCATCAGATACCTCTAGCCCGGGAAGATCAAGAGAAGGTTAGTTTTATTACGGCTGACGGTACCTTCTGTTATACTGTCATGCCCTTTGGTCTCAGGAACGCCGGAGCCACATACCAGCGAATGATGGATAAAATCTTTCGGGAGCAGATCGGGCGAAATGTGGAGGTCTATGTAGACGACATACTCATCAAATTCCCGCTGGCCGAAAACTTGATCAAAGATGTGGAAGAAACATGCAGGACTCTCCGACAGTATGGGCTGAAACTCAATCCCTTGAAATGCTTATTTGGGGCTAAAGGAGGAAAATTCTTGGGTTACCTAGTGATTGAGCGAGGAATAGAAGTCAATCCTGAAAAAGTGCAAGTACTCAAGGATATGCAGCCTCCTCAGAACTTAAAAGAAACCCAGAAGCTGGTCGGTAGAATAACAGCACTGTCAAGATTCATCTCTAGATCCGCAGATCGAGCTGCTCCTTTTTTCAAGGTGCTAAGGAAGGCCTCCAAGTTCTAGTGAGACGAAGAATGCACTAAGGCTTTTGAAGAGCTGAAGAAGTATCTGGAGACTCTTCCCTCTCTTTTTAAGCCAGTTGTAGGAGAACCCTTATGAGTTTACTTGTCAGCCACCCCTGATGCTGTAGGGGCAGTACTTGTTAAAGAAAATGACAATGTACAACGACCAGTATATTTTTTCAGCCATTTATTGAAAGGAGCCGAGGCTCGATACATGGCCCTTGAGAAGTTGGTTTATGGATTGGTTCTTATGGCTCGGCGGTTACGACCCTACTTTTTATCGCATCCTATCATAGTCTTAACCAATAGCACCATGGGAAGAGCTCTGACTAATGTAGAAGTTGCGGGGAGGCTTATCAAATGGGCCACGGAGTTGGGAGAATATGACATACAGTACCAGCCGCGCACTGCTATTAAGGCACAGGCCTTGGCAGATTTCTTAACAGAGATACATCAAGCCAGTCCTGAAGAAATGTGGAAGATCTATGTGGATGGGTCTGCTAATCATCAGGGAAGCGGGGTTGGTGTCTTGGTAATATCTCCTCAAGGGGATATACTTCAGTTGGCGGTTCGACTGAATTTCCGAGCCACTAACAATGAGGCAGAGTATGAGGCTTTGTTGGCTGGGTTGCAAGCAGCCCGGCATGTTGGAGCAGCTCGGGTAATCGTCTATTCAGATTCCCAGCTGGTGACTCAGCAGGTTACCGGCAACTTTGTTATAAATTGTGATAAATTGCAAATGTATCGGGAAGCTTATGAGAAGATGAAGGCAGAATTTACAGAGGTCACTGTAACAAAGATACCCAGGTCGGAGAATGAGCGAGCAGACGAATTAGCAAAGATGGCCAGTTCCTTAACTACTTGGGTGCTGGATCGGTCAACGGCACAAACCTTTCTGATAGCCCAGATAGATTTGCAAAACAATGCAGAAGCAACTATTGATTGACAGGCACCCGTGATCAGTTATCTCAGGCAAGGTATCTTACCTACATATCCCGAAGAATCTCAATTGATAAGGAGGCAGGCTCATGCTTATGTCATGATTGGGGACCAGCTCTACAAGAGGTCCTTCTCTCGACCCTTACTTAAATGCTTGAGTATGGAGAAAGCCGACCAGGCCTTGCGAGAAATACATCTGGGATGCTGTGGCAATCATGTAGGCGGTCGGACATTATCTCGCAAGGTGCTCCTGGCTGGGTATTTCTGGCCTACTTTACAGAGGGATGCTCACAAGTTGGTGAACACATACTTGTCCTGCCAGAAACATCAAAACCTAACACATCGACCTACAGCCTAGTTGAGAACGTCTATAGTGTCCTGTCCTTTTGATCAATGGGGCATGGATATCGTGGGACCATTTCCAATGACACCAGGTCAGAGGTGCTTCTTATTGGTGGTCGTGGACTATTTTTCTAAGTGGGTAGAAGCAGAAGCCCTGACCCGGATCACAGAAGATGCGGTCATTCAATTCTTGTGGAAGAACATCCTTTGTAGGTTTGGTATTCCTCACAAGCTGGTGTCTGACAATGGAAGACAATTTCAAGGACAAAGAATCCAGGCCTGGTGTAAGGAATTTGACATAACGCAAGCCTTCACTTCAGTAGCCTATCCTCAAAGCAATGGTCAGACCGAGGTAATCAACAGAGAGATAGTGCGAGGTTTGAAGGTCAAGCTGGATCATGTCGGAGACAATTGGGTGGAAGAGCTGCCAAGCATTCTGTGGGCCTATCGTACAACACCTCGGGAAACCACAGGTCTGACACCATTTCACTTGGTTTATGGCAATGAGGCAGTGGTGCCCATAGAAATTGGAGTACCGTCGGTCAGAAGGACACTATATGATGAAGGAAACATGGAGCGGCGGTTAGCTGAGCTAGATCTTATTAGCGAGACCCGTGACCAAATGGTGGCTCGGCTGGAGGTTTATCGACAAAGAATGAGACAGAATTACAACAGATGAGTAGTTCCTCGATTCTTTGGAGAAGGAGATCTGGTCTGTAAGCAAATCAAGCCAGTGGGGGACGTGACTAAGCTAGCACCACAATGGGATGGACCTTATAAAGTGATTAAAAAGTTGGCATCCGGAGCCTATTATTTACAAGATGAACGAGGCAAGAGGCTTGATCGACCCTGGAGCGCTAATTACCTGCGACCTTATCGAGTTTGAAGAGACAGGCCGAGAAGTACAGATCGAGTGATAAGCCGAGCTGTGACATGTCACAGATGGGGGTTAGCAGACCGGGGAAAGGCTGATAGGAGAAAGCAAAAGATGTGAAAGCAGAAACTGTATGTCCTAGTACTTTCTATAACGAAGCTAAGCAATGTTAATAAAGCAAGTCTTGGAAGGCAAACGTAGAAACAGTAAAATACTTTACAAGCAATTCTTAAGTCATTATGTACAAGAAGCCAAAAAATGTCATTCGAAAGGAGCAAATATCTCATCCGGTATCTCTTTGAGGATTCGATCATGGTCTAAGAATTCAGGAGGTAGAAGGGATTTTAAATAGTCTTGCTCGTGAAGTTATCGCAGAGACCCGCCCGCCCCGTAGATAGCAGATGTGGAAAAACGATGTCCCACCTGTGCATAAAATTCTGGAGAACACAGATACATAGCACGGTTTTGCAAGCAGCGACTGTTCTCCCCTTCTCTGTAGATCGCCAGAGCTGTTGACACGCCCTCTGTGGTGGCCCTAGCTTGAGCCAGTTCACTTCTGGCAGTGGCCAATTCTGTTGCTTGGGAAGTTAGTTGGGTCTCTTGGGATTTCAAAAGGGCCTCCTAAGATTTTAACTTTTGGTCCTGATCATGCACCAGAGTCTCGGCCGCACGCAGTTTTTGAACCAACTGGTCCATAGCTCTTTGATGCTCTAAAGCCTGCTGATTCATACTCTGTTGATGTACATTATCAGCCTGACTTTGCTTTTCCTGGAGATCTCTGAGTTCATGGTTGGTTATGGCTAGGGATAATTCCAGACTATTCCTCTTTTTGGTTAAATCTTTTATTTCGGCCCTCAGAGCATGGCTAGCCTGGGCAGGATCATTTAGTTACAATTCCAGTTCAACAACCTGGTCGCGCAACATCTTATTTTGATAATGAGTAGCATGGAAGGAATGGTTCACTATCAGAGATTCTGCACAGGCCTGGAACATACAGAAAGTATCTGATAAGAGCGGGAAAAGCAATAGTTGGGAAATCTTTAAAGGTTACCTTGATATATAATTCTGCGAATTGGTCCATTTGAGCTGGGGAAGACAAGGAATTCATATGCTGCAGGCTTTCTTCCCATAAAGTGGTCAGACGACCTTTTATCTTGAGGGAGCTGGTGGGAACGTCTGATTGAGACCGTAATTGCTCCTCGGAAGGGAGGGTAGTACAATAATTATGATAAATAAGCGGAGGGGGTCCTGAGGGACCCGCGGATGAGCCCGGGGGAGATGAAGGCTCGGTGGTTGCACCAGAAGGAGCTGAAGAAGGCCCCTGAGGAGGTACTGCAGGCGGAATATTGGAAGGTCGTTCTGAGGGGTCAGCTTCATCGTCATGAGCGTCTTGTGAGGGGGAAGGATGAGCCAATGGGGGATCGGCCTGGTTATTGGAGGAAGTAGGGGGATTAGCTACATGGATCGAGATTGGAGGTGGAGTCACCTGAGGGGATGGAGGAGAGGCAGCTGCATTGGGCGGAGGAGAAGGGATAGATGACGGGATGGAGTCGGATATCGGGCGAGGGGCTCGGCGCCGACGTCTTTGGGATAGCGGCTGATCGTCAGAGTTAGAATCATCGGAGGACGACTGAGCCCTGCGTCTAGAAGGAGTTGGGGCATTTTGGCTCAGGCGTTCATTTGTGGCACGAGCCCTGCGAGCCGCCTGAGAAGCCTATCTGAAAGTAGGACTGGCAAGGGGGACGTTGCCTGTTCTTCCGCCAAGGCCCATAAGTCTTTCACCAAGGCCCTGACCAGGGATATAAGTGGCTCTAGGAGGACTAACCGAGGGTAGTGGTGTTGGGGGAGTTGGCCGAGCTGAACGTGGGGCCCGAGGGCGAGTGGGAGCCCGAGGGCGAGCGGGAATAGCTGGTCGAGGTGGACGAGCAGCCCGGGGGTGAGCGGGAGTGGCCGGTCGAGGTGCACGAGCAGTCTGCAAGCGAGTAGGACGGGCCGGTAAAGAAGGTCGGGCAGCAGGAGACCCTCGCTGAACAGGGCTGAGCGGAGGATTGGTCAATGAAGCCCCACCGATTGAGGTCGAAGACGAGTGGGAAAGTGCTCTTCTCTCCAGGATAACTCGGCTTCACCTCATTATCTCCATGTCACTCAGAGGAAGGGGATGAACTTCCGAAGCATGGGTTAAGACTTCAGCTGCATCGGGTAAAGTGTGAAATTACTTACCATAGAGAAGATAAAATACCCACGAAATGATGATAGAACGGAAAGAGAAGCTTACCCAGGGAGCGAGGCGTCTCATGGGTCAGATTGCTCAAGCGAAAATAGGATAATAGTTCTTCAGATAGTAGACGCATTAAATTTATGCGCCAGCCGGCCAGGCGAGATGAAGCTTCCAAGTAAGAAGAGTCAAGATGAAATTCTCCTAGTTCGGGAGAAGAAGGAAGTAACTGTTGCCATCGCAAGGGCCACTCCACGTCGTGGGGAAAGGAAATGAAGAAAAATTGGTCCCTCCAGCTCGGGTCAGAAGGCGGTAGGGATGAGAAAAAATTAGTTCGGAGACGGGGCTGAAAATGAAATGTGCCTTCTTCCTGTCGCCGTAGGGTGAAGAAGCAATGGAATAAGTGGGCGGACCATGATATCTCGCACACTTCACACAGAATTACAAAACCGCAAAGAATTCTTATGGAGTTGGGTGTCAATTGCCCCAAAGGAATCTGGAAATAGCGGCCTATGTCGGTAAAGAAAGGATGGATAGGAAGACGAAGGCCGGCCACGAATTGTTCTCTAAAGAAGGTGCTAGAGCTAATAGGGGGATTGAAGAATTGATGTATTCCAGTAGGGATGATCACTTGCACGTCATCTTCGACCCCATAAGTGTAACGTAGGTCATCTCGAGCACATTCATCGAAAGAGGAAGAGACGGGATAAAGTATCGATGCCAAAGAAGAGAGAAAAGAGGGGGACGCCATGAGAAGCAGAGACCAAAAAAGGAAGGATCAAGCGAAAAAGGATCGAGGCGAAAGTAGCAAGAGTAGGAGGGATTCAAGTAAAAGGAAGAAGAAAAGGACGTCGAACATTGTAAGTCGGAAGCAAGGAGAATATTTATAGACGCCTAGCAAAGGGGTAATTTCGTCAGATTATCATCCATTGGTGCAAAATAATGGGCGGGAACAACGAAAGCCGTAGGATCAGCCTCGGAAATAACGCCTAAGGGTATACTTGGAAAATTACTGGCACGAAGTACGAAGAGGCGAACCTCGGGAAAAGATACCCAGTGTTCTTAAAAAAGTGATCGCGCTTTCTCGAGCTGGCTTATCTCTTAAATAACTCGACCTTTATCTGAGCAGACTTGGATAGCGAGGGGTCCTGGTCTACCTTTAATTTCCTGGTCTTCTTCTATACAGACCTGGAGCAGGATGGATCCTGGCCTGTACATAAATTTTAATTTCTCGGTCTTCAAATTAGACCGACCTGTAAACGAGGCCAAGGAAAGATCGAGGAGCAAGAGTAAGACGGAATCAGCTGAGGAAGGTAACGAAGCAGGTCGGGAAATTAGAAGGATCCCTGACCAGGGGTAAGTGAAACCTAAAACAAAGGGTCGAAGCACGAACAGGAGAAGGGCCGATTATCAACAATAGTATATCAACATAATATCAGCCGATTACTATGATAAAAGTCAAGGGCCCGCTACTAAAGCATATCATGCGAAGCACAAGCATGCCAAAAGAAAGATGAGTCTATAAAGATGCTGAAATAGAAGTAGAGTTGGTTAATTACAATTGTACATCAAGACATGCAATACATGGTGTCATTCTAGGGATGGTTGTCCGTGGGAGCCAAGTCATCGACAGTAGGGTCCGCAGGAGTTTCAGGGGGGCAGGGAGCAGGGTCAGCCGGAGGCTCAGGCAGAAGGAAGAAGTCGTCATTATCCTTAAAAGAGGGGAAGGACCCATCAGGAATCTCATCCATGATGCGACCTATATCTAAAAAATCTTCCGAAGGGACAACTAGAATCATATTCTGTTCAAGCATTTGGCGAGCTCCTCCTCCCACGCCGCAGCATACCATGAAATTCATTAGATCTCCCATTTTCTTCATAAAGAAGGGGGAGGTAACATATGCTTGTCTGTAGGCCCTCAGCCGACCCACTTCGCCTGCCTGATAATCGGCCAGCTGTGTCTCTACTTTCTCCTTGTCAGCGCGGGCTTGAGTCAGGGCTTCTTGACTTTGGGAGACATCCTCTTGAATTTTCAGAAGGTCGGCCTGTACAGATCTAAGAGTTGCTTGCCCGGCCTCCCACTGGCTCTGAAGAGTTTTCTCCCGGTCAGAGCTAGAAGCCAGTTGACCTTGGACTTCTGCCAGGGTCTTTTGAAGACTCTCCCGGGTTTCTTGCAAGCTATCCAATTGAGCATCCTTCTTCTCTAGCTCAGCCGCTAGCTCTTGGCGCTTTTCTACCTTGGAGGCCAACTCCGACTCACTTGTCTGCAAAGCTGCTTCCAAGGCCCTTATCTTGTCAAAAGCTGCGTGAGAAATATCGCGGGCCGATTCGGCAGACTCTCCAATTAAGTGAAGATAGTGTGCCAGATCTCCAGGAGTTGGGTTGAGCGGATCGCGAGGAGTCAAGGGCAGTTCTATTTCCTCCAGTCGAGCCTTCAGCACTTCATTTTCTCTCTGCAAGCTGCAGGCGTACTGAAGGGCACTTAGATTGGCGGAGCAGGCCTGTGTCAGATATAAGAAGAAAAGTTATAAAAGATTGCAACAGAGGAACATAAAGGTAGAAAGACTTACAGCAACCATCTGATAAGCTGCTTGATCTAGCCCCCCCCCCCAACGGAGCATTCTTCCAAAATTTGTGATTACCAGAGTGCCAGGAGGCCGCTAAATCGCCCTCTAACTCGATCAAAGCAGTAAGGGGAGGAGCCCCATCATTAGTTTCTGCGGCGGCCCCTGAGCCTGTGGAGGAAGGCACGCGCCAAAAATCAGTAAAGGAATATTTCTTACAAGTTTTCCTCCGAGATCTAGAAGTAGACGCGGGAACATCTAAGGGAAGGGAGGCAGATGGAGTGGTAGAGTTCCCGGGCTGGTCCACTAAGGGTAAAGGTGGCTGATCGGGAGAAGAAGCTGGCGCTTGCAAAGAGGCCTGCTCATGAGTTATATCTCGACCGGGAGCCAGGACTGATATGCGGGGTGACATGACAGGAACCTCAGGCCCCATAGTGCTCTCCCGGGCAGGAGATGTAGCCGGGATTTCCAAAGAACGATGAGCGGCAGAAGAGCGACAGTTGGAAAGGATAGGTGGGGGTGACGCTTGAACAGCTGGAGTCACTCTTTTCCTCTTGCGTTGGAGTTTTAGGCGTTCAGCCGGTCGGGGGAATGCCACTTGCCTCTCCTCAACCTGCTCTCCAGCAGCATCCCCGGCCTGTTCTTCAGAGACTTCCTCAATCTGCCCTACCATGGGCAGATCAACCTGTTCTACAGCAACCGGGCCTTCTGCTGGAGCCACATCCATGGGAAGCGCTGAGGAAGTTCCTTCCTGGGTCGTCGTAGGCGGAATAGGTGGTGGAACAGAAGGAGCGGATTGCGAAGCAGAAGGACCAGACCGGGAGGAAGCTGCTACACCTTGTCTAAGCGCCTCACCTAGATCTTTCATATAAGAGGCAGACCGGCGCTTAACATCAGAGGAGTAGGCTCGGTACATGGCAGCCTCTGCGATAAGGAAGAAAGATACCTCAGTTAGCGAATAATAGATGAAAGGAAAACGAGGTCATACCAAACGAAGCCCTGATGTCCTTCTGAACAGGGCTGAGCCCAAACAAATATAGAAAGCCTTCCAACAACAACACAGAAAAGTTAACAAGTACGCCTTGAAGTGCTTCGGAGGCGGGGACACAAGAAGACTAGTGTTGATGTACAGGGAGGTTGACTAGGAGGTCGGGGCGCCATTGTATGGGCCCGATCAGCGGCTGGGGTAGTCTGACAACGAAAAAATAGGATTTCCACCCCTTGTTCGAAGAGGGCATGTCCGCAAAGAACTTATAGCCGGGCCTAGCTTGTACCATGAATACTCCTGGCTCCGAGCGTTTGAAGGAATAAAAGTGGTGAAAGAGATGAACAGTCAAGGGAAGCTCATATACACGACAGAGAATAATGGTGCCGTAAACTGCCCTAAAGAAGTTAGGAGCAAACTGAGAAATGCAAACGCCAAAGTATTCGCTCAGGGAAGAAATGAATGGATGGATGGGAAAACGAAGACCTCCTAAAATTTGGTCTCTAAAAATGGTCACGAAACCTTCCGGAGGGTTAGCAGGATGCTCTCGTGGTGTGGGAACTCGGAGTTCATAAGCGTCACTAAGGTGCAGGTCCAAGCGAATCACGGATAGGTCGTGGGCATCTATATCTGAAATGAAGCAGGAATACCAAAGAGTGGTCTTACCATCAGCCATTATCGGGGTAAAGAGGGTTGAGGAAGAGATTAGTCGAGGAGGGGAAGAGCGCTAGACGGAGGAGCTTAGAAGAGGAAAAGTGCGGACGCCGGAGAAGTCGAAGCAACAGGAAGCAAGCAGTCAAAACACGCAAGGCAATGACTGTGGACGACCTTTAGGCTTTATAAAGGGAGTTCTCCTAGGGAATATCGAAAAGGAGAGTATCTTTTTGGGTGAAGCGCTTAAAACCGTCCGATCATCGAAAAACATACCCTTATGGGAAAGCGTGTTCAAAAAGGAGTGGCGCGGGCAGCGTCATTCTGCATAAGCAATAAAGGCAAAGGACAGGTGTCGACCTCCTAGGAGCCGTATTAATGATGGACGTGATAAAGAAATCTAGATATGAAGCAAGCATACGGAAACGCTTACCACACACTTTTCTGGGAAACCGTGGAAGAAAAGTAGCGGGAAAGAAATTCAAATACAGCAAGGCCAAGGCTAAGTAAGGTGTTAATATAGCTATCCCCACAGCACCACTAATAATATATTTCTTGATGACAGACGACGTCGAAGCTCTGCGAACGATTCCGGGTCAGGAGTTTGACCCCCAGATCGACAACCTATATCCGGGTCGGAAGTTAGACCCCCAGGTCGGCTGCATGTGTCCTGGTTGGTGGATCGATCCGCAGGTTGGCAACATTTATCTGGACCAGGAGAGCTCCTGCTCGGTCGGCTGTCTCAGACTCTCGCCTCAGTGCGAGTTATAAGTGAGCTCTGCTCTCACGCCCAACGACCAAGCTGCTCGGTCGGCTTTTCCAGACTCTCGCCCCAGTGCGAGTTATAAGTGAGCTCTGCTCTCACGCCCAACGATCGAGCTGCTCGGTCGGCTGTTCCAGACTCTCGCCCCAGTGCGAGTTATAAGTGATCTCTGCTCTAACGCCCAACGACCGAGCTGCTCGGTCGGCTGTCCCAGACTCTCGCCTCAGTGCGAGTTATAAGTGACCTATGCTCTCACGCCCAACGACCGAGCTGCTCAGTCGGCTTTTCCAGACTCTCGTTCCAGTGCGAGTTATAAGTGAGCTCTGCTCTCACTCCCAACGACCGAGCTGCTCGGTCGGCTGTCCCAGACTCTCGCCTCAGTGCGAGTTATAAGTGAGCTCTGCTCTCACGCCCAACGACCGAGCTGCTCGGTCGGCTGTCCCAGACTCTCGCCTCAGTGCGAGTTATAAGTGAGCTCTGCTCTCACGCCCAACGACCGAGCTACTCGGTCGGTTGTTCCAGACTCTCACACCAGTGTGAGTTAAAAGTGAGCTCTGCTCTCACGCCCAAAGAACCGAGCTGCTCGGTCGGCTGTCCCAGACTCTCGCCTCAGTGCGAGTTATAAGTGAGCTCTGCTCTCACGCCCAACGACCGAGCTGCTCGGTCGGCTTTTCACGACTCTCGTCCCAGTGAGAGTTATAAGTGAGCTCTGCTCTCACGACCAACAACCGAGCTGCTCGATCGGCTGTTCCAGACTCTCTCCCAAGTGCGAGTTATAAGTGAGCTATGCTCTCACGCCCAACGACCGAGCTGCTCGGTCGACTGTCCCAGACTCTCGCCCCAGTGTGAGTTATAAGTGAGCTCTGCTCTCACGCCCAACGACCGAGCTACTCGGTCGGCTGTTCTAGACTCTCGCCTCAATTCGAGTTATAAGTGAGCTCTGCTCTCACGCCCAACGACCGAGCTGCTCGGTCGGCTGTTCCAGACTCTCACCCAAATGCGAGTTATAAGTGAGTTCTGCTCTCACGCCCAACGACCGAGCTGCTCGGTCGGCTGTTCCAGACTCTCGCCACAGTGTGAGTTATAAGTGAGCTCTGTTCTCACGCCCAACGACCGAGCTGCTCGGTCGGCTGTCCCAGACTCTCGCCTCAGTGCGAGTTATAAGTGAGCTCTGCTCTCACGCCCAATGACCGAGCTGCTCGGTCGGCTTTTCCAGACTCTCGCCCCAATGCGAGTTATAAGTGAGCTCTGCTCTCATGCCAAACGACCGAGCTGCTCGGTCGGCTGTCCCAAACTCTCGCCCAGTGCGAGTTATAAGTGATCTCTGCTCTCATGCCCAACGACCGAGCTGCTCGGTCGACTTTTCCAGACTCTCGTCCCAGTGCAAGTTATAAGTGAGCTCTGCTCTCACGCCCAATGACCGAGCTGCTCGGTCGGCTGTTCCAGACTCTCGCCCCAGTGCGAGTTATAAGTGAGCTTTGCTCTCACCCCCAACGACCGAGCTGCTCGGTCGACTGTCCCAGACTCTCGCCCCAATGCGAGTTATAAGTGAGCTCTGCACTCACGCCCAACGACCGAGTTGCTCGGTCGGCTATTCTAGACTCTCGCCTCAGTCTGAGTTATAAGTGAGCTCTGCTCTCACACCCAACGACCGAGCTGCTCGGTCGGCTGTTCCAGACTCTCACCCAAGTGCGAGTTATAAGTGAGCTTTGCTCTCACTCCCAACGACCGAGCTGCTCGGTCGGCTGTTTCAGACTCTCGCCTCAGTGCGAGTTATAAGTGAGCTCTGCTCTCACACCCAACGATCGAGCTGCTCGGTCGGCTGTCCCAGACTCTCGCCTCAGTGCGAGATATAAGTGAACTCTGCTCTCACGCCCAACGACCGAGCTGCTCTGTCTGCTTTTCCAGACTCTCTCCCCAGTGAGTGTTATAAGTGAGCTCTACTCTCATGCCCAACGACCGAGCTGCTCTGTCGGCTGTCCCAGACTCTCTCCTAAGTGTGAGTTATAAGTGAGCTCTGCTCTCACGCCTAACGACCGAGCTGCTCGGTTGGCTTTTCCAGACTCTCGACCCAGTGCGAGTTATAAGTTAGCTCTGCTCTCACGCCCAACGACCGAGCTGCTCGGTCGGCTGTTCCAGACTCTCACCCCAGTGCGAGTTATAAGTGAGCTCTGCTCTCACGCCCAACTACCGAGCTGCTCAGTCGGCTGTCCCAGACTCCTTTCTCAGTGAGAGTTATACGTGAGCTCTGCTCTCACGCCCAACGACCGAGCTGCTCGGTCGGCTTTTCCAGACTCTCGTCCCAGTGCGAGTTATAAGTGAGCTCTGCTCTCACTCCCAACGACCGAGCTGCTCGGTCGGCTGTTCCAGTCTCTCGCCTCAGTGCGAGTTATAAGTGAGCTCTGCTCTCACGCCCAACGACCGAACTGCTCGGTCGGCTTTTCCAGACTCTCGCCCCAGTGCGAGTTATAAGTGAGCTCTGCTCTCACGCCCAACGACCGAGCTGCCCGCCTTTCCTGAACTCGCCTCGTTCGGCAAAGTTATAAGCTAGCTTGCCATTGCTCCTGTCCCAGACTCTCTCCCACTCGATCAAGTTATAAGTGAGTCTGCCCTCACGCCAATGTCCCAGACTGTCGTACTGCCCGACTGAGTTATAAGTGACCATGCCCTCGTGCCTATGTCTCAGACTCTTGTTCGCTCGCGCGAGTTATAAGAGAGCTCTGCTCTCACTCCCAACGACCGAGCTGCTCGGTCGGCTGTTCCAGACTCTCGCCCCAGTGCGAGTTATAAGTGAGCTCTGCTCTCAAGCCCAACGACCGAGCTGCTCGGTCGGCTGTCCCAGACTCTCTCCTTAGTGCGAGTTATAAGTGAGCTCTGCTCTCACGCCCAACGACCGAGCTACTCGGTTGGTTGTTCCAGACTCTCACACCAGTGTGAGTTATAAGTGAGCTCTGCACCACACCCAACGACCGAGCTGCTCGGTCGGCTGTCCCAGACTCTCGCCTCAGTGCGAGTTATAAGTGTGCTCTGCTCTCACGCCCAACGACCGAGCTACTCGGTCGGCTTTTCAAGACACTCGCCCCAATGCGAATTATAAGTGAGCTCTGCTCTCACTCCCAACGACCGAGCTGCTCGGTCGGCTGTCCCAGACTCTCGCCCCTGTGCGAGTTATAAGTGATCTTTGCTCTCATGCCCAACGACCGAGCTGCTCGGTCGACTTTTCCAGACTCTCGTCCATGTGCAAATTATAAGTGAGCTATGCTTTCACGCCCAATGACCGATCTGCTCGGTCGGCTGTTCCAGACTATCGCCCCAGTGCGAGTTATAAGTGAGCTTTGCTCTCACGCCCAACGACCGAGCTGCTCGGTCGACTGTCCCAGACTCTCGCCCCAATGCGAGTTATAAGTGAGCTCTGCTCTCACGCCCAACGAACGAGTTGCTCGGTTGGCTATTCTAGACTCTCGCCTCAGTCTGAGTTATAAGTGAGCTCTGCTCTCACGCCCAACGACCGAGCTGCTCGGTCGGCTATTCCAGACTCTCACCCCAGAGTGAGTTATAAGTGAGCTTTGCTCTCACGCCCAACGACCGAGCTGCTCGGTCGGCTGTTCCAAACTCTCGCCTCAGTGTGAGTTATAAGTGAGCTCTGCTCTCACGCCCAACGATCGAGCTGCTCGGTCGCCTGTCCCAGACTCTCGCCTCAGTGCGAGTTTTAAGTGAGCTCTCCTCTCACGCCCAACGACCGAGCTGCTCTGTCGGCTTTTCCAGACTCTCGCCCCAGTGCGAGTTATAAGTGAGCCTACTCTCATGCCTAACGACCGAGCTGCTCTGTCGGCTGTCCCAGACTCTCGCCTAAGTGTGAGTTATAAGTGAGCTCTGCTCTCACGCCTAACGACCGAGCTGCTCGGTCGGCTTTTCCAGACTCTCGACCTAGTGCGAGATATAAGTGAGCTCTTCTCTCACGCCCTACGACCGAGCTGCTCGGTCGGCTGTTCCAGACTCTCGCCCCAGTGCGAGTTATAAGTGAGCTCTGCTCTCACGCCCAACTACCGAGCTGCTCAGTCGGCTGTCCCAGACTCTCGCCTCAGTGCGAGTTATAAGTGAGCTATGCTATCACGCCCAACGACCGAGCTGCTCAGTCGGCTTTTCCAGACTCTCGTCCCAGTGCAAGTTATAAGTGAGCTCTGCTCTCACTCCCAACGACCGAGCTGCTTGATCGGCTGTTCCAGTCTCTCGCCTCAGTGCAAGTTATAGGTGAGCTCTGCTCTCACGCCCAACGACCGAACTGCTCGGTCGGCTTTTCCAGACTCTCGCCTCAGTGCAAGTTATAAGTGAGCTCTGCTCTCATTCCCAACGACAGAGCTGCTCGGTCGACTTTTCCAGACTCTCGCCCCAGTGCGAGTTATAAGTGAGCTCTACTCTCACGCCCAACGATCGAGCTGCTCGGTCGGCTGTTCTAGACTCTCGCCTTAGTGCGAGTTATAAGTGAGCTCTACTCTCACTCCCAACGACCGAGCTGCTCGGTCGGCTGTCCCAGACTCTCACCTCAGTGCGAGTTAAAAGTGAGCTATGCTCTCACGCCCAACGACCGAGCTGCTCGGTCGGCTTTTCCAGACTCTCGTTCCAGTTCGAGTTATAAGTGAGCTCTGCTCTCACTCCCAACGACCGAGCTGCTCGGTCGGCTGTTCCAGACTCTCGCCCCGAAGTTATAAGTGAGCTCGCTCACGCCCAACGACCGAGCCGCTCGGTCGGCTGTCCTCATCTCGCTCGGCTGAGTTATAAGTGAGCTCGCTCACGCCCAACGATCGAGCCGCTCGGTGGCCTACCGTCCTGCAGAACTCGCCTCGTGCTAGTTATAAGTGAGCTCGCCTCACCAATGACCGAGCCGGTCGGCTTTTCACGACTCTCATCCCGGTCACGAGTTATAAGTGAGCTCGCCTCACGCCTAACGACCGAGCCGCTTTGGCCTACTGCTCCACTCTCCCGGCGAAGTTATAAGTGAGCTCTGCTCGACGCCCAACGATCATGCTCTCACGACCAATGACCTTCAGGTCGAAGTTATAAGTGAGCTCTGCTCACACGCCCAGCGACCGAGCTGCTCGGTCGGCTGTTCTAGACTCTCGCCTAAGTCCGAGTTATAAGTGAGCTCTGCTCTCACGCCCAACGACCTAGCTGCTCGGTCGGCTGTTCCAGACTCTCACCCCAATGCGAGTTATAAGTGAGCTCTGCTCTCACACCCAACGATCAAGCTGCTCGGTCGGCTATTCCAGACTCTCGCCACAGTGTGAGTTATAAGTGAGCTCTGTTCTCACGCCCAACGACCGAGCTGCTCGGTCGGCTGTCCCAGATTCTCGCCTCAGTGCGAGTTATAAGTGAGCTCTGCTCTCACGCCCAACGACCGAGCTGCTCGGTCTGCTTTTCTGGACCCTCACCCAAATGCGAGTTATAAGTGAGCTCTGCTCTCACGCCCAACGACCGAGCTGCTCGGTCGGTTGTCCCAGACTCTCGCCCCAGTGCGAGTTATAAGTTATCTCTGCTCTCATGCCCAACGACCGAGCGTCTCGGTCGACTTTTCCAGACTCTCGTCCCAGTGTAAGTTATAAGTGAGCTCTGCTCTCACGCCCAATGACCGAGCTGCTCGGTCCAGACTCTCGCCCCAGTGCGAGTTATCAGTGAGCTTTGCTCTCACGCACAACGACCGAGCTACTCGGTCGACTGTCCCAGACTCTCGCCCCAGTGCGTGTTATAAGTGAGCTTTTCTCTCACTCCCAACGACCGAGCTACTCGGTCGACTGTCCCAGACTCTCGCCCCAATGCGAGTTATAAGTAAGCTCTGCTCTCACGCCCAATGACCGAGTTGCTCGGTCGGCTATTCTAGACTCTCGCCTCAGTCTGAGTTATAAGTGAGCTCTGCTCTCACGCCCAATGACCGAGATGCTCGGTCGGCTGTTCCAGACTCTCACCCCAGTGCGAGTTATAAGTGATCTTTGCTCTCACGGCCAACGACCGAGCTGCTCGGTCGGCTGTTCCAGACTCTCGCCTTAGTGTGAGTTATAAGTAAGCTCTGCTTCACGCCCAACGATCGAGCTGCTCGGTCGGCTGTCCCAGACTCTCGCCTCAGTGCGAGTTATAAGTGAGCTCTGCTCTCACGCCCAACGACCGAGCTGCTCTGTCGGCATTTCCAGACTCTCGCCCCAGTGCGAGTTATAAGTGAGCTCTACTCTCATGACCAACGACCGTGCTGCTCTGTCGGCTGTCCCAGACTCTCGCCTAATTGCGAGTTATAAGTGAGCTCTGCTCTCACGCCTAACGACCGAGCTGCTCGGTCGGCTTTTCCAGACTCTCGACCCAGTGCGAGTTATAAATGAGCTCTGCTCTTACGCCCAACGACCGAGCTGGTCGGTCGGCTGTTCCAGACTCTCGCCCTAGTGCGAGTTATAAGTGAGCTCTGCTCTCACGCCCAACTACCGAGCTGCTCAGTCGGATGTCCCAAACTCTCGCCTCAGTGCGAGTTATAAGTGAGCTCTGCTCTCACGCCCAACGACCGAGCTGCTCGCTCGGTTTCTCGTTCCGTCACGAGTTATAAGTGAGCTCTGCTCACTCCCAACGATCGAGCCGCTCGGTCGGCTGTTCCGCCCCCCGGCGAGTTATAAGTGAGCTATGCTCTCCAACGACCGAACCGCTTGGTCGGCTTTTCAGAACTCTCGCCCAAAGGCGAGTTATAAGTGAGCTCGCTCACGCCCAACGACCGAGCCGCTTGGTCGGTTGCACTCTCGCCCCCATGTGAGTTATAAGTGAGCTCGCCTCACGCCTAACGACCGAGCCGCTCGTCGGCTTTCGAACTCTCTCGGTCCGAGTTATAAGTGAGTACCGCCACGCCCAACCACCGAGCTGCTCGGTCGCTCCCAACTCTCACCCCAGGCGAGTTATAAGTGAGAATGCTCTCACGCCTCCAGACTCTCGCCCCTCTCGCTCCAACACTCGCCTCGGCGAAGTTATAAGTGAGCTCGCTCTCACGCCCAACCACCGAGCTGCTCGGTCGGCTTTTCCGAACTCGCTCAGTCACGAGTTATAAGTGAGCTCTGCTCTCACGCCCAACGACCGAGTTGCTCGGTCGGCTGTTCCAGACCCTCGCCCCAGTGTGAGTTATAAGTGAGTTCTGCTCTCACGCCCAACGACCGAGTTGTTCGGTCGGCTGTCCCTGACTCTCGCCTTAGTGCGAGTTATAAGTGAGCTCTGCTCTCACGCCAACGACCGAGCTTCTCGGTCGGTTGTTCCAGACTCTCGCCCCAGTGTGAGTTATAAGTGAGCTCTGCTC
The DNA here is from genome assembly GCF_018446385.1 of Zingiber officinale. NCBI lineage: Eukaryota > Viridiplantae > Streptophyta > Magnoliopsida > Zingiberales > Zingiberaceae > Zingiber > Zingiber officinale. The sequence continues at coordinate 99,226,226 of NC_055995.1, read as the reverse complement.
TCACGCCTAGCGACCGAGCTGCTCGGTCGGCTGTTTCAGACTCTCGCCTTAGTGCGAGTTATAAGTGAGCTCTGCTCTCACGCCCAACGACCGAGCTGCTCGGTCGGCTGTTCCAGACTCTCGCCCAGTGCGAGTTATAAGTGAGCTCTACTCTCACGCCCAACGACCGAGCTGTTCGGTCGGCTGTTCCAGACTCTCACCCCAGTGCGAGTTATAAGTGAGCTCTGCTCTCACACCCAACTACCGAGCTGCTCGGTCGGCTGTTCCGGACTGTCGTCCTAGTGCGAGTTAAAAGTGAGCTCTACTCTCATGCCCAACGACCGAGTTGCTCGGTCGGCTTTTCCTGACTCTCGCCTTAGTGCGAGTTATAAGTGAGGATTGCTCTCATGCCCAACAACCTTCCCGATTGGCTCAACCATTTTCTCGGTCAGTATCTTTTACATATGAAGCAAAATACAACACGCTTTACATGTATTGCTGCTTATTACTACGTTGGCAAGGGGTAAGAAGAAAGCGAGGTACGTAAAGTGCTTTTGTTATGTTTTCTAGAAAGGTTAAAAGAATGCAGGTGTTTTATAGCGATACAGACTGCTGCTTACTACTATGTTGGAAAGGGGTAAGAAGAAAGCGAGACACAGACTCCAGAATGAAGGAATACAGTTATAGAGCATAAAACATGCTTCATTTCATAAAGAGGGATTCATAAAAAGGAACATTTAATGGCGCTCTCAATTGCTATCAGACCCGGACACTTGAGGTCCTTCCTCTAAGTGAGTTCTCGCTTGAGCCAGCTCTATCTGGACACGGTCAAGGGTGGCCCGCAGTTGATCAATGGTGTCATTTTGTAGTCGATTCTCCTCCTTCAAAGACGTCACCTCATCCTCGTGCTTCAGCTTCAGGTAGAGGATATGATGGAGTTGAGCCTGAAAGTCTGCTTGCGCTTTCATCTTCAGGGCCACTTCTGCCCGGGTCCTGCATTTGGCCACTCGTCATAGCTCTTCCAGTTCCCTGCAAAGAGAGGTCTATAGATCCCGGCTCTGTTGGTTGCTACTCGGAAAACCTAGAGGTTCCACTGTACAAAAATTTTGTACAAAGGTCTGAACCTTTTTCCTAGCTACCATGTGTTCTTTTAAATTAAATTTTGGATCGCCTGCGGAACTTAACACTTTTGATCCAAAACTTAATCTATTTGTTCTTTTAGGTTTAGATTTGGATCTCCTGCGGAACTTAACACGTTCGACCCAAATCACCTTAAGTTATTAATTCCATTAAATATTAATTTCCATAATTGGTTCCCAGTACTGACGTGGCGAGGCACATGACCTTCTTGGATATGGGAGCAACCACCACCGACTAGACAAAACCTTTTATGGAAAGCTAATATTTAATTTCCTAAAATAACTTTAGGTTAACCAAAAAGAATAATCAAATCACAAGGAAAAGAAAAACAAAAGAACACTATATCGAAAACAAATTCGAAACACTAGAATCGTAAGCCTCTTGTATTTGGTATTATTTCCATAAATAACTAGTATGATGCGGAAAGAAAAAATTACTAGTTATACCTTGTAGAAAAACCTCTTGATCTTCTACCGTATTCCTCTTCTAACCTCGGACGTTGTGTGGGCAACGATCTTCCGAGACGAGAAACCACCAATCACCTTCTTCTCCTCCTAGCTAGGTTCGGCCAACAAAGAGGAAGCTTCACCAAGGAAGAAAATCAAAACACTAACCAAGCTCCAAGAAATGCTAGCTTTCTCTCCTTCTTCTTCTTCTTCTCCGAGTAGTATCCGGCCACCACAAGAGCTCCAATGGAAGAGGGAGATTCGGCCACCACAAGAGGAAGAGAGGGAGAGGATGGCCGGCCACACCAAGGAACAAAAGAGGGAGAGAAATAATAGATGTTGTGTTTCATGAAGGCACCCTCACCCCTTCTTTTATATTCCTTGGCCTAGGCAAATTAGGAAATTTAATTACAATAAAATTTCCTTAATTTCCTTGACATGATTTAATTGATAAAAATAAAATAAAATTTCCCCAATTGAATTCAAGTGGCCGGCCATATCATGAAGAACAAATTGGACAAGTTTCAATCAACAATTAAAACTTCCTAATTTGTTTCCGAAAATTTTAAAAAATAAAATTTCTCTTCAAAAATCTCTTCATGGTTGATAAAAGGAAATTTCTATAATTTTAATTTTACCAACATGTGAATAATTTTAAAGAGAAAATAAAATATCTCACCAATCTACAAATAAGGAAAGAGATCTAATCTCTTTCTTTAATCTTTTGTAGATTTTTTATAAGAGAGATATTTTAATTTAAATTCTCTTTAATAAATTATTTCTTCCACATAATAAAAATTAAAATTAAAATTTCTTTTTAATTTAATTTGGCCGGCCCCACTAGCTTGGGTTCAAGCTAGGGCCGGCCACCCAATCTTATACCTAGGCCGACCCTAGCTTGTTTCCCAAGCTAGCTTGGCCAGCCCCTATTGGGTGGGTATAGAAGGTGGGTATAGGTGGGTATAGAACTCTACAAATAAGAGGCTACGATAGGGACCGAGAGGAGGAATTGGTTTTGGTCTCCCGATAAAATTAAGCATCCCGTGTTCGCCCCGAACACACAACTTAATTTTATCAATGATAATTCATTCCACTAGAGAACTATCATTGAACTACCGCACCAATCCCAAATTACATTTTTGGGCTCCTTCTTATTATGAGCGTGTTAGTCTCCCTGTGTTTAAGATATCGAATGTCCACTAATTAAGTGAGTTACTGACAACTCATTTAATTAATATCTAAGTCCAAGAGTAGTACCACTCAACCTTATCGTCATGTCGGACTAAGTCCACCTGCAGGGTTTAACATGACAATCCTTATGAGCTCCTCTTGGGGACATTATCAACCTAGTATCTCTAGGACACAGTTTCCTTCTATAATCAACAACACACACTATAAGTGATATCATTTCCCAACTTATCAGGCTTATTGATTCATCGAACTAAATCTCACCCATTGATAAACTAAAGAAATAAATATCAAATATATATGTTTGTTATTATATTAGGATTAAGAGAACACACTTCCATAATAACTGAGGTTTTTGTTCCTTTATAAAGTCAGTATAAAAGAAACGACCTCAAATGGTCCTACTCAATACACTCTAAGTGTATTAGTGTAATTATACAGTCAAGATAAACTGATACCTAATTACACTACGACCTTCTAATAATTTGTTCCTTTCCATTTTGGTCGTGAGCTACTGTTTATAATTTATAAGGTACTGATAACATCATCTTCTGCATGTGACACCACATGCTATGTTATCTACAATATAAATTAATTGAACAACTACAAACAAATGTAGATAATTTGACCAAATGTGATTCTTTATTCAAAACAAATGTTACAAAAGCTTAGGCTTTCAGTATACACTCCAACAGGCTCAAGGTCATGTCATGTAAAGCCTTCTCGGTAAGAGCTAGCCAGCGACGCAGAGCAGACAACTCGGGGGATTCCATGAACAAGTTAAGGAGCAGGCATAAAGATAAAATGGGGATAGGAAGGGTGAAGTGCCCCAAATCTTTTATACAGAAGAGGAAGGTGAAAGGACTCTCTCGGAACCGGAGAAGACGCTTGGAAACCAGTGTAGCAGTAAAGACGGACCACACTCGGAAGTTGAAGAGTCAGTGTGAGCATGAGGGGCGCCCGGCTGTCGCATAGGTCTGCTGAACGCCAAACAGGTCGACAAAGGAGTCAAGAAGCAGATCTAGTATTCAAAACACAGGTCTAGTCAGTCGGAATAGAGCCTCCTTCGACTAGACTTGAGGGGGAGGCTTGTGATACGGTGCATGGATGTGGGGTCTGTGAGATGATATGGCACGGAGTCAAAGCCACAGAAGGGTCAAAAGTCACGCCAGCATGGAGGTCAGAAATCTAGCCCCCGTGGCTAGTCAAAAGTTACACCAGCCTGGAGGTCAAAAGTCTAGCCATCGTGGCAACGCCATCGTGGAGGTCAGGAATCAGAATTACAAGGAGGTCAAGATTTCGGCCCACGTGGCTAAAGTCAAAGCTTCAGTTGATGGACTGGTCAAAGGACAGTATTCAATTGAGGATCGGACCCACAGGGCCAATTTCAATTGAGGATCGGAACCATGGGTCAGGTATAACAAGGGATTGGGTGCGACTAGGGGGCCAGCTTATTGATTGGATGGGTATACCGAATAGGACTTCCGATGAAGCAATACAGGTCGGGGAGCCGATCCAGCATGCAGGTCGGGACGTTTGTACCATGGATAACAGCGAACAGATGCAGGTCAGGGAACCGACCCAGCGTACAGGTCGGGATGTTCATACCATGGATAACAGCCGACAGATGCAGGTCAGGGAATCGATCCAGCGTGCAGGTCGGGACGTTCATACCATGGATAACAGCCGACAGATGCAAGTCAGGGAACTGACCCAGCGTGCAGGTCGAGACGTTCATACCATGGATAACGACGGACAGATGCAGGTCAGGGAACCGACCCAGCGTGCAGGTCGGGACGTTCATACCATGGATAACAGACGATGATGCGTGTCGTGGAACCGATCCAAGTGTGTCGAGACGCTCATACCATGAATAACAAATGATGATGAAGTCGTGGAACCGACCTAGTGTGCGTGTCGAGACGTTCGTACCATGAATAACAAATGATGATGTGTCGGGAACCAACCGGGCGTGCAGGTCGAGACGTTCATACCATGGATAACAGCGGACAGATGCAGGTCAGGGAACCGACCCAGCGTGCAGGTCGGGACGTTCATACCATGGATAACAGCGGACAGATGCAGGTCAGGGAACCGACCCAGCGTGCAGGTCGGGACGTTCATACCATGGATAACAGCGGACAGATGCAGGTCAGGGAACCGACCCAGCGTACAGGTCGGGACGTTCATACCATGGATAACAGCGGACAGATGCAGGTCAGGGAGTCAATCCAGCGTGCAGGTCGGGACGTTCATACCATGGATAACAACGGACAGATGCAGATCGAGAATCAGGCCCAGCGTGCAGGTTGAGACGTACATGCCTTGGATAGCAATAAGCAGATGCGGGTCGGGAATCAGGCCCAGAGTGCAGGTCGAAACGTACATGCCTTGGATAGCAATAGGCAAATGCAGGTCGGGAATCAGCAGGTCGTCGGGATGTACATGCTTTGGATGACGCAGACGAAGGTGGGTCAGGAGGCCAGACACTACATGACAAATAGGCCTGCAATGAATCGTAACCACCTGTCAGAGAACAATCATCACATGTTAGGGAATATTCTAACGGTGGGAGACTCATACTCCTCCTGGTTCCTCCGCTAGCCTATAAGAGAAAGCCACGTGTCGACCACTGCCAGACAGAGCCTAACATCCGACATTCCCTGACATTCGCTAGGTTCCAGAAGCCTCAGTTGCAGTATAAAAAGGGATGCTTTGTCCCTTACGCAGGTACGCTCACTCGTTATTTCCTACCAATCTTTTATTTTTCGTGCTTTCTCTGTGATTTATGGGGAAAAAGTACCTGACTTGAGCGTCGGAAGGCCTGACCCGGGGACTTTTTCCCTGGTTTCTGGTCTCTAACAACCGGTGGGACTCGTCTGAGTGTGTGCAGATTAATAGCGTCATCATCCTGATCATTTCTCTCCGTAGAACCGCCCGTGCGAACCTGTCCAGGGGGTACCTCGCTGATTCAACATCTCAACGACTCTCCGTCAACTTTTAGCACAACAAGGTCCGCCTTCATCCGACTCAGCTTCCGGACGGGATCAAATTACAGATGTAGGTCAGGGAACCGACCCAGCGTGTAGGTCAGGACGTTCATACCATGGATAACAGCGGGCAGATGCAGGTCAGGGAACCGATCCAGCATGCAGGTTGGGACGTTCGTACCATGGATAACAGCGGACAGATGCAGGTCAGGGAACCGACCCAGCGTGCAGGTCGGGACGTTCATACCATGGTCCGATCCAGCGTGCAGGTCGGGACATTCGTACCATGGATAACAGCGGACAGATGCAGGTCAGGGAACAGACCCAGCGTGCAGGTCGGGACGTTCATACCATGGATAACAACGGACAGATGCGGGTCAGGGAACCGATCCAGCGTGCAGGTCGGGATGTTCATACCATGGATAACAGCGGACAGATGCAGATCGAGAATCAGGCCCAGCGTGCAGGTCGGGGCATTCATACCATGGATAACAGCGGACAGATGCAGGTCAGGGAACCGACCCAGCGTGCAGGTCGGGACGTTCATACCATGGATAACAGCGGACAGATGCAGGTTAGGGAACCGATCCAGCGTACAGGTCGGGACGTACATGCCTTGGATAGCAATAAGCAGATGCGGGTCGGGAATCAGGCCCAGAGTGCAGGTCGGAACGTACATGCCTTGGATAGCAATAGGCAAATGTGGGTCGGGAATCAGCAAGTCGTCGGGATGTACATGCTTCGGATGACGCAGACGAAGGTAGGTCAGGAGGCCAGACACTACATGATAAATATGCCTGCAAGGAATCGTAACCACCTGTTAGAGAACAATCATCACATGTCAGGGAATATTCTAACGGTGGGAGACTCATACTCCTTTTGGTTCCTCCTCCATCCTATAAGAGAAAGCCACGTGTCGACCACCGCCAGACAGAGCCTGACATCCGACATTCCCTGACATTCGCCAGGTTCCAGAAGCCTCAGTTCGCCAGGTTCTAGAAGCCTCAGTTGCAGTATAAAAAGGGATGCTTTGTCCCTTACGCAGGGACGCTCACTCGTCATTTCCTACCAGTCTTTTACTTTTTGTGCTTTCTCTGTGATTTCTGGGGAAAAAGTACCTGACTTGAGCGTCGGAGGGACTGACCCGGGGACTTTTTCCCTGGTTTCTGGTCTCTAACGACCGGTGGGACTCGTCTGAGTGTGTGCAGATCAATAGCGTCATCATCCTGATCATTTCTCTCCGTAGAACCGCCCGTGCGAACCTGTCCAGGGGGTACCTCACTGATTCAGCATCTCAACGACTCTCCGTCAACTTTTAGCACAACAAAGCCCGCCTTCATCCGACTCAGCTTCCGGACGGAATCAATATATATATATATATATATATATATATATATATATATATATATATATATATATATATATATATATATATATATATATATATATATATATATCCAAAACCTTAAGCCATTGAGAAAAAAAATAGACATCCAAACATATATACTTCAATTCTTAACTTATAAACAAAGAAATAATAATCCTAACAAAAAGTAAAAAAATCCTATCAAAATTCTTAACAGATTCGTAATACTAAATTCCTAAATAGATTCAAAATCTTTAATAAAAACAATAAAAAATAAAAAATTATCAAAATATCTAAAATACAAAAATATCAAAAATGATAAAAAAATTTTATTAAAAATAATAATAAAAATCTTCGAATTCCCCTATATCAAGGACCCCGGATTAAAAAAACTTATCCTCAAATTTAAAATAGTGTCAAATGGTAACCCTAGAGTATCTTGTCGATAAAATCTTAGTAACTTTTGGATTTTAGAATATATTTCAATTCAGTGGCTATCTGTGTAATATCTGATGAACAATTTTCAGTGTGGAAGTTTGCCCAATAATCGTCTTCACAATGATCTAACTCACGCCTTTGTGATAGGTAGGAATTTGTATTTCCCACTGCACCCTCATCTAAATGTGGAGCACCTGCTGAAGATCCCACCATAAAGTGCATGCTACAGACAAATATGGATCTGCATTTAGTTGACAATGTCTCAATATTAAGTTTTTCCTCCAGACGAATGCCTTCCAAGTGAGAATCTATGTGGTAGTTAGTTTTATAAACCAATGCAGATGATGACCAATCTGAAGTGTTTGCAGATGATGACAAATCTGAAGTATTTTCATAAAAAACATTGATGCTAGATATTCCAGGTGCGGTTGATGCAGTTTCCATAGGATGCTCAACCCATCCATCTTGAGAGATGTGCCATTTTCATCATATCACGCCTTCGAGTTCTTTGTGTCGTCGCATCCATCTTGTTACAACAGTAATCATCTATTTGTCTCCGAGAGTGAAAGCAAACAGAGCATGCTCAAGGCTATGGCCGTCCTTGGAGATGTCAACTTCGAAGTTGCCAATAGTGCAATCAGTGATGAGAACACTGCAATCACCCGCGTCATAAATTAGATCATTAGTCGTCTCGGTCTCGTCTCTAATTTGATATTAGGATTCCTTTTCAATTTCTTTTGGGTCAAATTCCTCATCATGTTCGAATTCGTCTAGCTCATCTTGAGCAACAAAGCTATTATCCTCCATGACGAAACTTATCCTTGGAACGAAGTTTGAGTACGACTAAAGGGAAGAAAGTGATCTTTCATGCATCTTATTCTTCATCTTTTCCTAATTAGTGATCTTGAGGCCCTGCCCATCTCATGAGCGTAGCAAGTACTCCCACCATGTCAATGCTAGGCCTCTGAGTTTGATAGCAATCAATTTTACTTTCACCTAATCAGGTACTCCACTCCACTATGTTGATTCAATCAACAAATCCCTCTACTTGTAACACACAAAAAAATTTGAGTATCTCAACTAGAAAACTGAGGTCCATGGGGCTCCTCCCGACCATGACTTCTTGGTATGTAGCTCACTGTTGATAAGAATTTTTGAATGTAGACTCAGATCTACGATCTAAGATCTCATAATCTTCAAACTTTTGTGTCGTCGCCACTGGGTTAAATTTATGACTTGTCTATGTAAATCCTCAATCATTATCATCTCTTGAACGCTACAATAATGATGCTCGGCTTCCTTGGAATCTACTTGTTGATGTGACAACGACCACGATGACCTTCCATTAGATATGATACTCTATTTCCTTAATTTGAACCTGTCTATTCTAATATCAAATGACGCCGGACATGATAGTGATTATCCTGCAAGCTAACTAGAAGGGAAATTTGAGGAGAAGATAAAGAAGAAAAACTATTCTAGATTTTTTATAAAAAATAAATTTTATTTAATAGCCAAGGATCATACCTCAAACAATTAAACATACCCTTATATATACCTCAAATCCCAAAGACACCAAATAAGAAAATAAATTCTAATATAGAAACCTCAATTCCGAACTTGTAAGAAAGAAAAAACAAGACTATTCTTTTGAGCTCCAAAGTTGCTTTAGACTTTCAAAGTATTCTTTTCGCCTCAGCTCAATGCTTTAGCTATAATACCAATTTGGATCGCCACACTTCTTCCGTTCACCCAACTTATACAAACTAACCTACTCACTATAAAAAATACTTTAATTTAGGGAGGAAATTTTGGGACAAAAAATATTCGTCCCAAATATGTAACATATTTAGTGACAAAAACTGAATTCGTCATTAATTGGAAACAAAATTCGCAATGAAATAAAATTGTCATAAAATAACAACAAATAATATTTCGTCGCAGATTTTATTGTTAATTAGCGTAGAAATTTGAAATTCATTGTGATATTTACAAACTCCGTGACGAAAATAGACTTCGTCACAAAAGCTTGAGACATGATGTAGCCAATGTTGTGACGAAACCCTGGATTCATCGTAAATTGGCCACAAATCAATAGATTCAACGCAGATTGGCACAAAAATTAAAAATAAAAATAAATATGTCCGAAATATGGTATACGAACCTAGAGAGCTTAGAGTAACATAAAATCAGTTTCTTAGTCTTCGTATCGATCTCCTGATGACATAAATGAGCTCAAATATCAATTCCACCCCATATAATGAGATCCATAATTTCTTAATAAAAATTAGATTTTTCAAACTCATTTATGTTAAAATAATTATGGATCTCAATATATTAGGTGGAGTTGATATTTGAGGTAATTTATATCATCAAGAGATAAATATGAATAGATAGGAACTTGTTTCATGTCATTCCAAGATTTCTAAGTTTAGAAACCAGATTTAGTAAGTATTTGTTTGTATTTTTTAAAAATTAAAAATTTATAACGAATCTAGGAATTCATCACAAATTGGTGACGAATCCAGAGACTCGTCGCTAGTTGGCAAAGAATACATAGATTTGTCTCAAAATTAAAATAGTTTTAAAATAAAAATTAATGCATATGAAATTTGGTAGATATAGACATTTCTGAATGATATGAAACCAGTTTCTATATATTTGTATTAATCTCCTAATGATACAAATGACCTAAAATATCAATTCCACCCAATATAATAATATTCATAATTTTTTTTATAATAAGAATTAGATTTTTCAAACTGATTCATGTTAAAAAATTACAAATCTCAATATATTGGATGAAATTGATATTTGAGGTAATTTATCTCATCAGGAGATCGATACAAACACCAAGGAATTATTTTCATGTTATTCTGAGATCTCTAGGTTTATCTATCATATTTCATACATATTTATTTGTATTTTTTTAAAAATTAAACTTTTATGATGAATCTATAGATTCTTTGCCAATAGCAACGAATCCATCACCAATTGGCAACAAATTTAAAGATTAGTCATAGATTGTTGATTTTTTAAAAATACAAATAAATGCATCTTAAATCTAGGAGATAGACCTAGAGATCTCAGAATGATATAAAACCAGTTTCTATGTGTTCGTATTGATCTCTTGATGACATAAATAACCTCAAACATGAATTTCAACTAATATATTGAGATCATTGATTGTTTAATATCAAAATAACCATAATATTTTCAAACAATAACTTTTGTCACAAAGTCATTGGATTTATAAAATTGGATTTATAAAGTTCATCTTATTGATTTAACAATTAAAAAATATAGATTAGGTGGAATTTATATTTGAGGTGATTTATATCATCATGAGATTGATATAAATATAAATGAACTTATTTCATGTCATTCCGAGATATCTAGGTCTATCTACCAAATTTCATATGTATTTATTTGGATTTTTTTTAAATTAAAATTTGTGAAGCATCTAGTGATTCATCAAAAATTGGTGACGAATCCATAGATTCGTCGCAAAATTGTAATTATTTAAAAATAAAAATGAATAAGTAAGAAATTCGGTAGATAGATCGAGAGATCTCGGAATGATATGAAACCCATTTTTATATGTTCGTATCGATCGCCTGATGACATAAATAACTTTAAATATCAATTCCACCCAATATATTGAGATCCATAATTTTTATAACAAGAATTAGATTTTTTAAACTCATTCATATTAAAAAAATTACGTATCTCAATATATTAGGTGAAATTGATATTTGAGGCAATTTATATCATTAGGAGATTGATACGAACACATATAAATTTATTTCATGTCATTCCAAAATTTCTAGATCTATCTATCAGATTTTGTACGTATTTATTTGTATTTAAGAAAACTTTTGCTACAAATTCAAAGATTTTTTAAACTTTCACCCAATATAGAGATATCAATGATTGTTTCATTTTAAGATCACCTTAGCATTTTTAACCAATAATTTTTTTCACTAAGTCATTGGATTTATAAAGTCGATCTAATTGATTTAATTATGAAATAAATATATTAGGTAGAATTTGTTGGCCCCTTAGTGGCTAGCAAGAGGGGAGGGGTGAATTACCCTGCAAAAATAAACTCAACCCTTTCTCGACTTATAGCTTAATAAAGAACACTTGTAATAAATAAACTAAGAGACTAATTACTGAGATAGAAACACAAGGAGTCTTACTTGGTTTGTAATCAGAAGATTGTTAATCCAAGGGAAATAAAGCACACTTTTATGACAATCTCCTTCCGGTGGAGTAGCCTCTTACAACATTGACAGCTCATAAATGAAAGTAGAACAGAAAGAAATGAATTACAAGTTGTTATCTAAACTACTGAAAATAGAGTCATATTTATAGCACTTTCCGGGTGCCTGGAAGGATTTCGGGTGCCTGGAAGGGTTCTGGGCGCCTGGAGTGGGATAGAATTCTATCCTCGATGCGTCGGCCAATGGACACGTCGAATCTGATAAGAGTTGTTTTCCGGGCTTAGAAGGGGTTCGAGCACTCGAACTCTGGGCACCCGGAATGGCTTCGGGTGCTCAGACCCATAAAAGTCAACATAGTTGACTTTTTCGATCCGGACGCTCTGCTCCGGTTCTGCTTGCCTCGGTTCGGGTCTTCCACTCCAATTCCGCTCGCTTAAGTGATCTCGGCTATCTGGAATAGGGCTCACTCGAACCCAATTTCTGGACTTCTCCTCAAGCAACCTTCCTCCCCGACTTCTCGTCCTTTGAACATCGCGTACGTTTTTCTCGTCTACTGGTGTACTCTTCCGCGACACCTCGTCCCTCAGACGCACCGAGCTCGTCGACTCTCTCCCGTGCCGTCCTTCTCACTAGCCGCGTCTTCCGCTCGACTTCCTGTGCTCCTAAGCTCTTGCACATTTAGACACAGGGGTTAAACCAAACATGACCTAACTTAACTTGTTTGATCACATCAAAATAACCTTGGGGTTCCAACAATCTCCCCCTTTTTTATGTGAGCAACCCAAGTTAAGATAGGGTAAACAAATAAAGTTAAAGTAAAAATAAATTTTGCACTAAAGAACTAAAAGTAGGAAATTTAATTTTAAGCTACCTCCTCTAGACTTAATCTTTATTCTTCTCCCCCTTTGATCACATAAAAAATAGGGTACAATAAAGATCTAAGGGTAACTTTTATAAAACTCTAAATTTCCAAAAAGATTTTTTCAAGTAAGAAAAAAAATTCTAAGTAAACTCTAATTTTGGAAATATTGAACATAATTTTGATAGCACTAACAATGTAATAATTTCAGAAATATTTTCTAAGTAAAAAATTTCCTAAAAAAATTTCAAGAATTAATTTTTTATATAAATTTTGGTAAATTAAATCTAAAAAAAAATTCTAAGTAAAAAAAATTTTCTAAAAAAACATTTTTTAGGTTTAATAACTTAAAAAATTTAAGTTAAACACATTAAAAAAAATTAACAAAAATAATTTAAATAAATTTTGCAATTTAAAGACAAATTTCTAAGTGAAATTTGAAAAAGTTTTTAAGTGAAGTTTTCAATTTTAAAACTTTTAACAAATGTTAAACCTTTAACAAATATTGAAAGCATTTAACTAACTATTTTTTGCTTATCAGTTTGTCAATTAAATATTCAATTCAGAAATTGACTTCCAGGCTGTGACGAGGCACTAGGCCTTCTTAGTTATTGTATCATCAACCACTTCTAGACAAAGCCTTTTAATAAATTCAAATATTTAATTTTCTTCCTGAAAACCCAAAGTCTAATTTCACTTTTTAATTTAAACAGGTTTTTGCAACCCAATATAGGTTCCTTCTTATAGGGTTAATCAAGTATTTTCTAGGGATATAAGATTTTGTTCCTTTTCTGATCTGACCTTTATGAAATTTATAGTGTCAGTTTAATCCTCTATAGTTTCTAAAAACAGAAACATTTGAACATGCAGAATTTTTCAAGTTTTCTATTTTTTCTTTTAATTTAACATTTTTAAGTTTTACTTTTTTAAAATCTTCTATCAGACATGATTTTGCTAAAATTCTTTTTATTTCTAAGTTTTTATTTTTTAATTTATAATTTTTATTTTTTAACTTATACATAAAATTTGCCATAGACTTAATACCAAAATAGAGTTGATCAGGAGGTAAGAGGCATATCTCACTTACCATATCAGACTTGAAGCCTGACTCTCCCCCTGCTTCATCTAAAGTCGCTCCCCCTTCATCGATGCTAGCTTCTGAGGTGCTTTTCTCTTCATGGCTTGCCATCAGTGCTAGTCCGGCATATCCTTTTATTTCTAATTTTGATGATGAGGTGTCGTCCCAAGTAGCAGTTAGAGTCTTGTGCTTGTTTTGCTTGGGCATCTTGCCCTTTTCCTTTTTGAGTTCTGGGTAGTCCTCTTTGAAGTATCCTTCCTTTTGACACTGGTAGTATCGAACCCATCTTCTATTTCTTTGATTTTTCCTGTTCTGCATTTCTTTAAATTTGTTAGATCTAAAGAATTTTCTAAAATTCCTTACCATATAAGCTTCTTGATCTTCTTCTGAGTCTGACTTGGGTTCATCCTTCTTGGTTACTTTTAGTGTCATAATATGACTTGTTTCTTTTGTTGTACCTGCACATCTGGTTTCATGTAATTCTAGAGTAGAAAAGAGTTCCTCTAGGGTACTTACTTCCAGGTCCTTTGAGATGTAGTAGGTGTCGATTATCGAGGACCATTCTGGAGTCCTAGGAAAGACATTGAGTACGTAGTGTATCGAGTCCCAATTGGTTACCGTTTCACTGAGGTTTTCGAGTTTGGTGATTAGTTCTTTGACCTTCGCGTGTAGATCGGTTACCTTCTCATCTTTTTCCAGACGAATATTCGTCAGCTTGTTCCAAAGTATGTCTCGTCTTGTAAGCTTGGCTTCGGATGTGCCTTCGTGGAGTTCCAGGAATTTTTCCCAAAGTTCTTTGGCCGACGATGAGCTCCCGATACGGTTGACTTCTTGAGGCGGCAGCATGCTCAGCAAGTGATATTCCACTCGATTATTTGCTACGGAATCATTTTGGTCTTTCTTTGTCCAAAGACTCTCTACCTTCTCCTCTCTGTTTTGATTTGTAGGAGCTACAAAGCCATATTTTATTATTAAACGAATATCAAAGTCAGTTTTTAGAAATACCTCCATTCGACGTTTCCAGTGTGCGAAGTCTCCCTCGAATTTTGGTGGAACGATGCTTGGTCCGGCCATTGGTTTCTATGTTTCGGTCGACGACTTTTCCTTTTGAAGCGTCCTCACTCTGATATCACTTGTTGGTCCCTTGGTGGCCGGCAAGAAGGGAGGGGTGAATTGCCCTACAAAAACAAACTCAACCATTTCTCGACTTATAACTTAATAAAGAACACTTGTAATAAAAAAACTAAGAGACTAATTACTGAGACAGAAACATGAGGAGTCTTACTTGGTTTGCAATTAGAAGATTGCTAATCCAAGGAAAATGAAGCGTACTTTTATGACAATCTCCTTCAGGCGGAGTAGCCTCTTACAACGTTAACAACTCACAAATGAAAGTAGAACAGAAAGAAATGAATTACAAGTTATTGTCTGAACTACTGAAAACAGAGCTATATTTATAGCACTATTTGGGCGCTTAGAAGGGTTCCGGGTGCCTGAAGTAGAATATATGTCACGCCCCGGAGGAGTCCCTGTCCGAAGAAATTTCGGCAGCATCTCCCCTGTACGACAGACAATCTGAAACTTTCTACATCACCATATACCTCAGCCACATGCGGCTGGATTTATAACAATAATAAACAAAACAATAACTCAGACATCCACGCAGTTTATATCAATTTCAGCCTCTAGCTGACACAACCACGCAGTTAAATAGTAAACAAACTGAACAATGATAATATGACTCAAAATCCACCCTACTCAACTACACTCATAAAACTCAAATCCGACGATAAGATCAACTTACCTCTTCTGCCGTCTAGGCAGGCATGTAGTAAAACAAATTCAAATTCAAACCCATCGATAAGTAAAACAATCCATACACAAGATCCAAGTATCAAAACGTAACAAGTCTAAACACAGTCTAATAAAGAAAACCACAAGATCAACGCTCATCCTCGTGGACTGCAGGGGACTAGCAACTGGAACTCTCTCCTAACAGCATCAACCTGAAAATAGTAAATATCCACGGGGTGAGTCAACTCCTCAGCGAGTAACAACTGATATACATAGTAGAGAAATAACATCTAGCACTAATCATGCGTACAGTCTCCTGACGTAATAAAGGTAAATGCAAACTGAAATAAACAGGAGAATACTGTACTAACCAAGACCTGGTACAAGGAATAACAGTCCGAGAGGTATAGAAATCCTGTATGCATGTCAAGCATGGTCATCCAACCAAAATGCAGCAAATAAATGCAGCAAACACAATCACAAGAAATAAATGCATCAATGCATATGATGCTAATGATGCGTTCTGGTCACCCCTGACGTCAGTCAACCATCTCACACACAATAGTGAGACAGAGTGGGTAGGGCTGTAACAACCGTGCACTTTGTCGTCACTGCTCCTGATGAGTGACCGAGTGGACGGGATGCTGTCGGAGTACACCTATCCTCCTACCCCAAATCATAAATGGAGGAGTGAAATGCTCTCAACTCCCGGTACACGATAACGAGGAGGAATCTCTTCCGGCTACCACGCTGCGTCACACTACCCATGAGCGGACCAACGAAGCCAAACAAAGTCCCTGCTGCAACACACTCTGCCTAAATCGACCACTAACCCATGAGTGGTGGTGTGTGCAGATCCATGTAACTGGCGATGTGCTCAACAATAATGGAGCGGACTATCGCACAGCATGCAATCATGCGAATGGTGCATGACACTAACCATGTAAATATCCTGAGCTAAACCATATATATATAGAAGGTGCACCTTAGGTCAATGAATCAAATCAAAGGTACACAGATAAGACAAGGTATAAAACCTAGGTCCTGAACATGGTGAAGCATGGTATGTCACTACCCCCTATAAGCATGTATAAGCAAGTAAGGAATACATGAGATGCAAAACAAGCAATCAACCAAGCATGTAATAAGTATTGGGTAGTGACTAACCGAAACAAATGAGAAACATAATTATTGTAATTTGTTAAAATCACTACTATGTATATCAAACGACATAAAGTCAGAAGTACCCGTCTCCAATAGAAAGTCCAAATCTGACATCGAGATGCTCGTCTCGCATCAAAGTCCTGTGGTATCAAACATAATGTCTAGTTTAGCTAATTCTATCATAAAACAATTAGTCAAACAAAAATTCTAATCCAATTAATCAATTAGGGTCAACTTCATTAAACCTAACCCTTCCACCATTCAATTGATCAAGGTCTATATATATATATATATATATATATCCGGCCTAACATAATAAATTCGAATCCAATTTCATTTCCTAACCTTTCCTTCAATTCGGTGCATGCTACAACAAAAGAAACAACTGCACTACATCTTACCTCAATTTCCACAGCCGTTCCTGCTGCTGGAATCAACTTCTCTACCCGGATCAAACTGTTGTCCACAAATCAATATCCCTAAATTAACAACCATCCCAGATAAATGACAACTAGAGCACGGTAATAACAAAGATGGGTCCACAGTGAAGCAAAACTAGGGCACGAACCTTTACCCCTGGACGAAGCCCAATTAACGTAAAGGTGGCACCTCGGATCAGAAAGCCAGTAGTCGTCGGCACTGTCCAGGGATGCAACAGCGGCTGCGAAACCAAAACTAGGCCACTGTTACCTATCTCTTGGCCGGAACAAACACCAACAGAGATGCGCCGGCACTAGGGCTGAGCAGAAATGGCGTCGGCTAGGGCAAAGTGACAGCGGCACGTTGCAGATCTAGGGCACAACGTCGACACTTGGGAGAAGAGAGGAAGATGACCGATGTTAGGGCAAAAAGGAAATCTCGGCTTGACCGGCGCTGCTCCGTGCGTCGCCAGCGGCAGTGGCGACGACAGTGCGGCTCGGTGCTAGGGAATCGATGCCGGCAGTGGCATCGGGCTGGCTAGGGCACAGAGAATGTCGGCGGCACCTCCGTGCGGCAGTGGCGCGGTGTAGGAGTGCTCGGCGCTGCTTGGTGTCGGGAGAAGGAGAGAAAGTGGGTGTGCGACGGTGGAGGAAGTGAGGAAGAAAAAGAAACCGCTCGGCGGTTAGGGCTCGGAGGAATCGCGTCGGCGCGCGGAGGAGGAGTCGAGCACGCGGGGGGGTTCGGCGAGAGAAAAGAAAAAGAAGAAATTAAAAAAAGAAAAGGAAAAACAACTTTTCCTCACTTAAACGGGGTAACCCAAAGAAGCTTTCCTGGACCCCGTTTTTATCCCCGTTAACTCGTCCGTACGAGCTCCAAAAAATTTCCAAAAATTCCGGAAAATTCCCTTATTAAAATTCGCTTATTTTCGGTATTTTACAATATAATTCTATCCTTGACACGTCGGTCAATGTGTAACGACCCGACCTCTCGGCCCCTTGGGCGACCTAACTGGCGGCCCATTTGGCGGCCCCTTATGTCGTCGATAGACAACCCTCGGCCGACCACTCACTTGGCTACTAGGATTCATAAACTCTAGTACTTAGCCTGGAGGTCTAGAGTTCGAATCCTGAGGAAGGCAAAAATCCACTGGCCAGGGATGGGAAGTCCTAGTGAGTAACTGCACGGCCGAGGGTCGTCAGTTGACGACATAAGGGGTCGGGTCGTTACAATAAAAAGGCGCCTTTTATTGTAACGACCCCGACCCCTCGGCCCCTGGGGCGGCCTAACTTGCGGCCCCTTAGGCGGCCCAACTGGCTGTCACGCCCCAGAGGAGTCCCTGTCCGAAAAATTTCGACAGCATCTCCCCTGTACGGCGGACAATCTGAAACTTTACTACATCATCATATACCTCAGCCACATGCGGCTGGAATAACAACAATAATAAATAGACAGCAACACAGACAACCATGCAGTTTATATGAATTTCAGCCTCTGGCTGACACAACCACGCAGTTTAATAATAATCAAACTGAACAGTAGTACGATGACTCGAAAACAACCCTACTCAACTACACCCATAAAGCTCAAAACATATTCCTACTCCACTACACTCGTAAAGCTCAAATCCGACGATAAAATAAACTTACCTCTTCTGCCATCTAGGCAGGCATGTAGTAAAAGCAAATCCAAAACCAAATCCATCGACATCACAAAATCCATACAATGTCCATACCATCAAACAGAACAAGTTTAGCATAATCTAAATAAGAAAACCAAAAGACCAACAATATCCTCGTGGCCTGCAGGGGGACTAGCGACTGGAACTCTCTCCTGACAGCATCAACCTGAAATAGCAATGGAGGAGGGTGTGAGTCCAACACTCAGCAGGTACAACTGATATGCATAATAAACTATATAACAACTAGCACTAATCATGCGTACAGTCTCCTGATACAAGAAAGGTAAATGCAACTGGGAATGCATGAGAAAAGCTGTACTAACCCGGACCAAGGTATAAGGGTAACAGGGTCGTAAGACCGAGGGTGTCATAATCCTGTATGCATGTCAATCATATGCATCCATATAAATGCAACAAGTAAATGCAGCAAACACAAGCAATAGATGCATCATGCATATGATGCCAATGACATGGTCACCCCTGACGCCAGTCAGCCATCTCACACACAATGGTGAGTCTGAGTGGGTAGGGCTGTGACAACCGTGCACTCTGACATCACTGCCCCTGATGAGTGATCGAGTGGACGGGATGCTGTCGGAGTACACACATACTCCTACCCCAAATCATAAATGGGGGAGCGCAATGCTCTCACCTCCCGGTACACGATAACGGGGAGGAATCTCTGCCGACTACCACGCTGCGTCACACTACCCATGAGCGGACCAACGGAGCCAAACAAAGTCCAACTGCCTGCCGGCTACCATGCTGCTACACTAAACCAACGGAGCAAAACAGAGCGGAACTGTTTGCCGGCTACCACGCTGAGTCATCAGACCAACGGAGCCAAACAGCAGAACTGCCACACACCTGTCTGATATACCACTAACCCATGAGTGGTGGTGTATACAGATACAAGTAACTGGCGATGTGCTCGACAATAATGGAGCAGACAATCGCATAGCATGCAATCATGCAAGATGATGCATGACACTAAACATGGCAATATCATGAACAGCATAACAATAACCATATAAATAAATACAAAGTGTGTACCACAGGACAATGTATCAAATGGAAGGTACACCGATCAGATAGGGTATCGAATAAACCCTAGGTCCTGAACATAATGTATAATATGGTTGTGTCAGGTAAATAATAACATGCAGTGCATAATAAGTAAACAAGCATCATGTAACAGATCATGTAGTGACCAACCGAAACAAATGGAAAACACAATCATTGCTATATGTTAAACACATTATTATGCATATCAAAAGACATAAGTCAAAGTACCCGCCTCCAATCAAAAAGGTCCAAACTGGTAGTCAAGATACGCGTCTCGCGTCAAAGTCCTGTGTCACCAATACACATATATTTTATTTAGCTACAATTCTTCTAAATAGTTAATTAAAATCTCTAATAATAAATTAGGGCAACACCCTAATCATATTACCATCATCCTTCCTATAAGAATTAATCTCCTCATGATCATCTAACTACAATACGTATTCGAATTCCTAATCACATTAAGAAATCCCAAATTATTACACCTTACATCAAAATCACAGTCGTGATCACTGATCCACTGCCAAAAGGAGTGGCTGCTGGACCAAAGAGCAGCCCACAACACCCAAATTTCCAGATCCACCAAAACAGCACAACCTACTGAAATCATCGGATAAAAAAGGAATCAAAAGGTCAACACCACAAACAAACCAGATATCCAAAGCAAAGGTTATGGTCGAATACCTATCTCAAAGACCACTGCTAGGACGCAGAGGAAAGGCTCGGATATGGCTATAGTGACTCTGTGCCGGTGATGAAGAGCCTCGGCACCGGCTTGATCGTGCCTGAGAGGAGGCACCGAAAAAAAAGGGCGTCGGCGGCTGTGGACCTAGTCTAGGGCACGATGAAGTTGTTTGGTGGGAGGGACTCGGTGTGGAGAAGATCGACGCTGTCCCGTGCGACTGCGGCGCTAGGGCACATGATACAATCTGTGGTGAGTCGAACCTGGTGGCCGGCGATCTAGTGGCGACGGCGGCTTCGGCAGACACAGTGGTGGTGGCAGCCGACGCTGCTCGGAAGTAGGAGAGGAAAAGGAATCGGCTGGGGAGAAGAAGAGAAGGGGAAAGAAGAACTGCTGCGTGCGATTTTTGGGAAGAAATGGCGTGGAGAAGAAACGGGGAAAAAGAAAAAAATATATATAAGGAAAATAAAAAGAAAATAAAAAGGAAAATAAAACATTTCCTCGCTTAAAACGGGGTAGCCTAAACAGGCTTTCCCGAGGCCCAATTTTTATCCCCGGGAACTCGTCCCTACGAGCTCCGAAAAATTCCCAGAAAATTTTCAAAATTCCAGAAAATTCCCTTATTAATATTCGCCTATTTTTGGTATTTTACATTCTCCCCCACTAATAAAAATTTGGTCCCCAAATTTCGTTATCTACCATCAGCAAGCACTAACAATAGACAGAAAGTATAAATGCTGAACGGTAAACTGAATCACATACCTCAAGTAAAAAGATGGGGATATCGAGCTCAGATCGTATCCTCGAGCTCCCAAGTAGCCTCCTCGTCCGAATGATGCTGCCATCCGACTTTAACCAGCCGGATAGTCTTGTTCCGCAGCTGACGCTCTTTCCGGTCGAGAATCCGTACCGGAATCTCCTCATAAGTGACGTCAGGCTGAACAAGAACTGAAATATCTGTCAGCACATGTGTCGGATTGGGTACATATCTCCTCAGCATAGATACGTGGAATACATCGTGGAGGCCTGACAGGGACGGTGGTAGTGCCAGTCGGTAAGCTACCGCTCCGATCCTCTCCAAGATCTCGAAAGGGCCAATGTACCGCGGAGCTAGCTTACCTCTGAGGCCAAATCTCTTCACCCCTTTCGTGGGTGAAACTCGCAGAAATACATGGTCACCAACAGAAAACTCTAGTGGTCTGCATCTCCGATCAACATAACTCTTCTGGCGGTCCTGCGCCTCTGACATCCTCCGTCTGATAGTAAGGACCAACTCTGCATCCTGCTGAGCTCTATGAGGTCCCAACATCTGGGCCTCTCCAACCCCATCCCAGAGGGCGGGTGTCCGACAAGACCTACCATACAATGCCTCAAACAGTGCCATTTGGATAGCCGAATGAAAGCTGTTGTTGTAGGCAAACTCTACCAACGGCAGAAGGTCCTCCCAACTGCCTCCGAAATCCATAACACATGACCTCAGCAGGTCCTCTAAAGTCTGAATGGTCCGCTCTGACTGTCCATCTATCTGTGGATGAAAGGCTGTACTGAAACGGAGCTGTGTGCCCAAGGCCTGCTGCAAACTCTGCCAGAAACGAGTAAACCGTGGATCTCTATCCGAAATGATACTCAACAGAACACCATGTAGTCTGATGATATCTCGGCAATACAGATCTGCCAATCGATCCAGGGAATCAGTCCTTTGGATCGCTAAGAAGTGTGAGGATTTGGTTAATCGATCAACGATTACCCAAATCGTATCATGACCTCATCGTGTCCTCGGCAAACCCACCACAAAGTCCATGGTAATGTGATCCCACTTCTACTCAGGAATAGGAATCCGCTGAAGTAATCCTGCGGGTCTATGGTGCTCAGCATTCACCTGCTGACAAACAAGACATCTAGCTACGAAATCCGCGATGTCTTTCTTCATGTCGTTCCACTAGTAGGAACGCCTCAAGTCTCGATACATGCGGGTCCTGCCTGGATGGATCACAAATCGAGAACGATGAGCCTCCTGAAGTAGCTCTTGTAAGACCGGATGAGACTGAGGTACGCATAATCTTCCTCGAAAGTATATAATACCCTCCTCGTCTCGTGTGAACTCGGTCTCCTGCCCAGAAACTATCTGACTACCAATACACTACAAATGCTGATCACTGGCCTGGGCCTCTCGGATCCTCGTCCTGATCGACGACTGAGTAATCATGGTAACAAGAATACCCTGCTCTGTATGTCCCTGCTCCTCAAGGTCTAACTCGAAGAAACCCTGAACCAAGTCTGTAACTGAAACTCGGTGGCAAGCCAAAGTCGCTCTGGACTTCCTGCTGAGTGCATCGGCAACCACATTAGCTTTCCCCGGGTGGTAGCTAATGGTACAATTGTAGTCCTTCAGGAACTCCATCCATCTCCTCTGTCGGAGATTAAGCTCCTTCTGAGTGAAAATATATTTGAGACTCTTATGATCAGTGAGAATCTCAAATGTAATACCGTATAAATGATGTCGTCAAAGCTTCAGAGCAAAGATGATGGCAG
Source organism: Zingiber officinale (assembly GCF_018446385.1). NCBI lineage: Eukaryota > Viridiplantae > Streptophyta > Magnoliopsida > Zingiberales > Zingiberaceae > Zingiber > Zingiber officinale. The sequence continues at coordinate 99,203,181 of NC_055995.1, read as the reverse complement.
CTAACTTCAGATCATGAACTGGGTAGTTCTTCTCATGCTCCTTCAACTGTCGAGAAGCATAGGAGACTACCCTGCTGTGCTGCATCAGAACAGCGCCCAAACCCTGAAGAGACGCGTCGGTGTAGAGTACAAATCCATCCTCTCCAGAAGGTAAAACTAAAACTGGAGCCGACACTAATCTCCGCTTCAGCTCCTGAAAGTTGGTCTCACAATTCTCGGACCACGTGAATTTCATGCCTTTCCTACTAAGACGTGTCAGCGGCATAGCAATACGCGAGAAACCCTCGACAAAACGTTGGTAATGTCCTGCTAGTCCCAGAAAACTGCGTATCTCTTGAACTGATTTCGGCTGCTCCCAACTGGTGACAGCCTCGATCTTCTGAGGGTCTACTGAAATACCTCTGCTCGAAACCACATGTCCCATAAAATCGACTGAGTATAACCAGAATGCACACTTGCTGAACTTCGCGTACAGCTGATGTCGTCTAAGAATCTCCAAGACTTTGCGAAGATGCTATGCATGCTCCTCCTCGGAACGCGAGTAGACCAATATGTCATCAATGAAAACGATAATAAACTGATCAATATACTACAGAAAGATACAGTTCATCAAATCCATAAACACCGCTGGAGCATTGGTAAGCCCAAATGACATCACCAAAAACTCATAATGACCGTATCTGGTACGGAAAGCTGTCTTCTGAATATCTGAGTCTCTGACTCTCAGCTAATGATATCCGGATCGCAGATCAATCTTAGAATACACTAATGTACCTCTGAGCTGATCAAACAAATCCTCGATCCGGCTACCACGCTGAGTCACCAGACCAACGGAGCCAAACAACGGAACTGCCACACACCTGTCTGATATACCACTAACCCATGAGTGGTGGTGTATACAGATACAAGTAACTGGCGATGTGCTTGACAATAATGGAGCAGACAATCGCATAGCATGCAATCATGCAAGATGATGCATGACACTAAACATGGCAATATCATGAACAGCATAACAATAACCATATAAATAAATACAAAGTGTGTACCACAGGACAATGTATCAAATGGAAGGTACACCGATCAGATAGGGTATCAAATAAACCCTAGGTCCTGAACATAATGTATAATATGGTTGTGTCAGGTAAATAATAACATGCAGTGCATAATAAGTAAACAAGCATCATGTAACAGATCATGTAGTGACCAACCGAAACAAATGGAAAACACAATCATTGCTATATGTTAAACACATTATTATGCATATCAAAAGACATAAGTCAAAGTACCCGCCTCCAATCAAAAAGGTCCAAACTGGTAGTCAAGATACGCGTCTCGCGTCAAAGTCCTGTGTCACCAATACACATATATTTTATTTAGCTACAATTCTTCTAAATAGCTAATTAAAATCTCTAATCATAAATTAGGGCAACACCCTAATCATATTACCATCATCCTTCCTATAAGAATTAATCTCCTCATGATCATCTAACTACAATACGTATTTGAATTCCTAATCACATTAAGAAATCCCAAATTATTACACCTTACCTCAAAATCACAGTCGTGATCACTGATCCACTGCCAAAAGGAGTGGCTGCTGGACCAAAGAGCAGCCCACAACACCCAAATTTCCAGATCCACCAAAACAACACAACCTATTGAAATCATCGAATCAAAAAGGAATCAAAAGGTCAACACCACAAACAAACCAGATATCTAAAGCAAAGGTTAGGGTCGAATACCTATCTCAAAGACCACTGCTAGGACGCAGAGGAAAGGCACGGATATGGCTATAGTGACTCTGTGCCGGTGATGAAGAGCCTCGGCACCGGCTTGATCGTGGCCTAGAGGAGGCGCCGGAAAAAAATGGGCGCCGGCGGCCGTGGACCTAGTCCAGGGCACGGTGAAGTTGTCTGGTGGGAGGGACTCGGCGTGGAGAAGATCGACGCTGTCCCATGCGACTGCGGCACTAAGGCACAGGATACAATCTGTGGTGAGTCGAACCTGGTGGTCGGCGATCCAGTGGCGACGGCAGCTTCGGCAGACACAGTGGTGGTGGCAGCCGACGCTGCTCGGAAGTAGGAGAGGAAAAGGAATCGGCTAGGGAGAAGAAGAGAAGGGGAAAGAAGAACTGCTGCGTGCGATTTTTGGGAAGAAACGATGTGGAGAAGAAACGGGGAAAAAGAAAAAAAATATATAAGGAAAATAAAAAGAAAATAAAAAGGAAAATAAAACATTTCCTTGCTTAAAACGGGGTAGCCTAAACAGACTTTCCCAATGTCCAATTTTTATCCCCGGGAACTCGTCCCTACGAGCTCCGAAAAATTCCCGGAAAATTTCCAAAATTTCAAAAAATTCCCTTATTAATATTCGCCTATTTTCGGTATTTTACAACTGGCGGCCCCTTGGCGGTCCCCTAGGCGGCCCAACTGGCGGGCCAACTGGCGATCCCTTATGTCATCGACCGACGACCCTCGATCGTGTCGTTACTCACTAGGTCTTCCCACCCCTGGCCAGTGGATTTTTTTACCTTCTTCAGGATTCGAACTCTAGACCTCCAGGCAAAGTACTAGAGTTTATGAATCCTGGTAGCCAAGTGAGTGCCTAGCTACCAAGATTCATAAACTATTGTAACGACCCGGCCCCTCGGCCCCTTGGGTGGCCCAACTGACACCCATTTGGTGGTCCCTTGGGCGGCCCCACTGGCAGCCCAACTGGCGACCCCTTATGTCGTCGACTGACGACCCTCGGGCGTGTGCCGTTACTCACAAGGTCTTCCCACCGCTGGGCAGTGGATTTTTGCCTTCCCCATGATTCGAACTCTAAACCTCTAGGATAAGTACTAGAGTTTATGAATCCTGGTAGCCAAGTGAGCGACGCTATGATCTCCTCTAGTAAACTGGCCTTTCCAAGCGATTGCAGGGTCACGCAATGATATCAATGTGCTTAACGAATCACCGTTATTCAATGACGTCTTACAAGGGAATGCACCCGAGGTTAATTTTACGATTAATAATACACAATATACAAAAGGATACTATCTGACCGATGAGATCTATCCATAATGGGCTACTTTCGTCAAGAGCTTTCCATGTCCCCAGGATCCCAAAAGGAAAATATTTAAGGAACGACAGGAGGCCGCGAGAAAGGATGTCGAGAGGGCATTTGGGGGAGCTCCAATCACGATGGGCAATGATAAAAGGTCCAGGACGATTTTGGTACAAGGATAATTTGAAGGACATCATGTATACATGTATTATTTTGCACAACATGATTATTGAGAATGAGGGAGATGCAATAGTCAATTGGTCGGACGATGAAGGAGATTCTCAATCACAAATATTTCAAGTCTCCACTCAAGAATTCCAAGCATACATCCGCAGAAATTACAAGTTACGTGATAATCAGCTACATCATCAACTTTGAGCCGACTTAGTTGAGTATATCTGGGCACGCTATAATTGTAATCAATGAAAAAATAATTTATTAATTGGGATATATGTATTGTGATATTTATATAATTTTTTTAATTATGAAAGTTATTTTATGTTAGTAATTTATAAATTTAAATTTTATTAAAATTTAATTATATAAAATGTAAATATGAAGAAGATATAATGAAATATATATAATGAAAAGTATAGGACCCATGAAGAAGTTGTTGAGATGTTTTTTAATAGTGGAAAGAGATATGAAATTTTTAACTTTTGATGTGGCATAGATGTGACAACGAAGAAGCTCACAGTGGATTCTAATTACTGTGATGCTCTTAGTACATTATTTTTTTTTAAGTACTCCCGCGTGCGTCTCTTCGCCTGCACCGGAAAAGAAATCCTTACTTCCTTTCCTCTCTTCACCTTCACCTTAAAAATTCCCACCCCTTTGTCCCTCCCTCTTCGTGGAAGGAGCAAGGCGCAACCCCTCCCTCTCTTCGAGCTCTATCATCCTCCCTCCCTCTTCGAGCCTTATCAGCAGAGGTGCTCCCCTCTTCGAGCACCATCAGCGGCAGAGGCGCGACCCCCTCCCCCTTCGAGCACCATCAGCGGTAGAGGTGCCACCCCCTCCCTCTCTTCGAGCCCTATCAGCAGAGGTGCCCCCTCTTCGAGCAACATCTCCCTCTCTTCGAGCACCATCAGCAGCAAAGGTGCCACCCCCTCCCCCTTTAAGAACCATCAGCGATAGAGGCATCCCCTCCCTCTTCAAGCCCTATCAGCAGTCTCTCTTCGAGCCCCATTAGTAGAGGTGTCCCCCTCTTCGAGCACCATCAGCAGCAGAGACCCTCCCTTCGAATCCTATCTCAGCAGAGGTGCCCCAAGCACTATCAGCGAAGGGGATGGAGCTAGGCGCAACGATTTATCTTTAAGGTTAGCACTATCTATTTTTGAACAACACCATCCGCTGACTGCATCCTCACCGACATGAACTACCCGGAGCACCCCATGATGCTTAAGCAGAACGATATCCTGCCCTACACCGAGCCGGAGACAAGCCAAGACTTGCACCAGTATTCCCCCTCTACTCAGTTGATAAGTGTGGATCTCTTTGGGTCCCGTTACCTTCTATGGATCCCCCTTATCAACTGATAGAAAAAAGTGATTTCCCTCTTTTGATGCTATATTCAAAGGGGAATCACTTTGTTCATTTTGTCTTGAAATTATGCTTTGGTTTGAATGTGTGGTGTTATATTTCTTTTCCTTATTTCAAAGCACCAGATGAACAATTGAACTTTAACTTGTTCATGAAGTATTGTTTCTTTATCTTTATGTGTCAGCAATGGGTCTCAGTAAGACTGAAGTTAATTTGACAAGATTGTTGGAAGCGACTCCGAGGCAATAGAATAAAATAAAGCTGATACATGTAAGTGTAACTATGTTGCTTGAGGAGCATTTTATTCACTCCATCTTCTCCCGTATTTTAGTTAAATTTTATGGTTCATTATCCTGCTTAAAGGGGTACCTTTATTGATGCTTTCTTGTTTCTTCACAATTCTGGCATCAACAGTGTGTGTTGTTTGTTCCTTGTTATTCTGTAAGTTATGTGTATTTATAACAGCAAAAGAAACATATTGAATTTATTTTGACAACCACGATGATTATCATGGTGCACCAAATTAGGGAGTGTTTGATGTTTTGCTATACACATGTTGGTCATTATGATTCTTTCCTTTTGGATAATGATAGGCATCACAACTCAAGGTAGCTCTTCTATTGAACAGAAATCTACTAAACTAACTCTACCACAATTTAGATTGATCCCAATAGAAGAGACTTTCTCCTGCGATGTCATGGTACAGACTTTGGAACAGATCTGGAGTAGTGGATTTCAGTTCCTACAATAACCCTTGAGTCATGCCTTCACTACTAAGAACTCTGCATGTGTTTGGCTGCAGTAGTCTTCCATGATAGCACCTTTGGCTATGAATGTTCTTTCATTAGGTAGCTGCATATGCTCTCCTTTGATTGTTCTATGTTTATTCCACAAATATTTTTGTTTTAAAAGTCAAACATTGAACATTTGATTGAAAGTCCATGCTGGCTAGCAATTGAATGCGCAACCCTAGCCCTTTTTTTGGAGCTGGTATCTGTTTTACTTCAAATGTTATCTTGTCTCTAATAGTTTGTTACTTGAAGAAAAGCGGTATCTAAGATGCTGTTGTGTAGAAATTTGCTAATCCTCATTCTCTTTCCATTGTATTTTGTTCTTTTTTCTTGCATTATGCTTTCTTTCTCTATAGATTTATAATGCTTGGTAATTGTTTCTTGTTTATGTTTGTGTTTTCTTGCTCATGTTAACATCTTACCTATTTTTCTTTGCAATTGGGGGAAATCAAGCCAACCAGACTTTAATTGTAAAAGCATAGAAGGTTAGTGAGTGCCCGTCAAAATTTTTTTTTGTTATGTTATCAATGTGTTTCCAACTCCTGTTGTTTCAGAATAAGAAATTTGTCGTTTGGTTCTTTTTAGACACATGAATCAGTGGTTGGTTATCTAATGCTAACTTATGTGTCGGGATTGTCAATCTAAATGTGAGACCTCATTGCCCTGATGTGTCTGTAAAACTGCAGGCAAACATTGCAACCTTGTATCCAATTCTATTACTGCAGATTTTGATCTAATTTATGTGTTTTTTTATTTGTTATAAAATAACCCAATAAGTTTTGAATATTCAAGTAGATTTTAGATATGAAACATAAAAATTTCTATGCATTATTCATTAGATACTTGTAGGACTAGTTTCAGGAATGTTATCTTGTGAGAACTGAGTGATCTATTAATATTGTGACTATTTTATATATTCCAACGTAAAAGAGTTAGAAGAACCAATGCAGCAATCAGAAATCAATGTGGACTTGGAACTACTTCAGAGAGGCATAGAAGGAGAGGAAGACTTGCTGCTTATAATTTTTTTCTTATAGCCTGTAACACAGTTATTCCTATTGGAAAGAAAAATTATATGATATATTTTTTTTATTTTTATATGCTTATAACACAGTTATTTCTATAGTGATAATAGTATAACATTGATAATTATATGTGATATATTTTTTTTATATGCAATTAATTGTAGCACATGGTCACGCGCTGCGAATGATATTAACTACAGCGCGCAATTGCGCTGCAAATGCAATTTACTGTAGCACACAGCTGTGCGCTGCGAATGTAATTTACCGCAACGAATGGTCACGCGCTGTAATGTGTTGACTTTTAACAGCATAGAATTGTGTAGCATGCGATGCATGCTATGGATAGCATAATTGCGCGCTATGGAAAGTTGTTATTATTGTAGTGGTACAACATATGAATATAGTACACATAAATAGACAAAACACAGTATATTTTGAGATTTGCTGTATTGGTTTAGTCATTTCATTCATCATAATTTTGATGTAATGTATATTGAGAATAATATTTTTGATAATTTGGTAAATACAGTGATGGATATCTAACGGAAAAATCAAAGACAATCTCAATGCAAAAAAAAATATGTGACTCCTTTGTAAATGATCCACTTTTGATGTTGATGAAAATAGTAGGAGATCAAAGTCAAAGACATTTATATATTGAATAAGGATCAGAGATGTGATGTTTGTGAATGGTTGAAATCATTAAAATTTCCAAATGGTTATATCTCTAATCTTAGAATATGTGTTGAATGTAAATTGATTAGTTTGAAAAGTCATGACGGTCATATACTCATGCAAAGATTCATTCGTATTACTTTTAAGGAACTATCACCAAATTTTGTATGAGGTGCGATTACGGAGTTAAATATTTTCCTATATAATATTTGTTCAATAGTTTTGAGACATTCAGATATAGAGACATCAGAGAGAGACATTTCAATCATTTTGTGTAATTTGGAACGGATACTTCCTCCTATTTTTTGATTCCATGGAATATCTTTTTGTTTACTTGCCATATGAGACCAAAGTTGGAGGACCTGCCCATTTTCGATGGATGTATTCATTTGAAAGGTAAAATTTTCATCTTCTATACATCGACAATTTGAATGCATAACAATTTACTAATTTTATTATATATTAATATCTAATACAATTTATTTTATTACCATTAGATTCTTATATCATTGTAAAGAAAAAGTGAAAAATAAGGTACGAGTTGAAGTCTCTATTGTTAATGCATACATTGCGGAGGAAGTAATAACTTTTACGTTATATTATTTTGAGTCTCACATTCAGAGCAGAAGGAGAAGACTAGGAAGAAATGATGAGGGTTCTATTAATCTCAATTTAAATTCATTCTCAATTTTTAACTACCTTGGTCGATCAAGTGGACCATGTAAGCAGAGAGATACTTAACTAGTCAAGAATGGCGAACGATCCATACATATATTTTATTGAATTGTGCAGAAGTATCATCATATATTTTAAATTTTTTATAATTTTTATATCATAACTTTTGGTGTTATATTTTTTTTTATGGTAGGATTTTTGAAAACTTATATTCTGAATTGTTAACACAAGAATTTGATCGCTTATGCTAAGAAGAATTTACACCATGGTGCAAATCATATGTAAATAGACAATTTAAATTTGATTTCACATATGAAGGTTTGTAATAATTGCCGTATTTGAATTTAAGTTCATAATAATCAAACTCACCTAGAACATGATTTATTAATCCATTTGTCACAAATTCGTCGCTAATTTATAACAAAAATATATTTTTGATGTACATTTGAGATCATGAAATTTGTGATGAATTAATTTTTATTGCAGATTTGCAATATAAGTTCTGAGACGGAAAAAAGATTCGTCATAGAACTTACGATGAATTTTTAGAATTTCGTCACAAAATTTAGCGATAGTGGATTGACGATAAAAATATTTTCGTCGCAAAATTTATCACAAATTTATTATTTTTTTAGTGTACTCTAACTCATTCGAACTAAGATCATATTCTGACTCGACTAAGTTGGCTCAAACTCAATCAAAACTTCTCTTTCTAAAACTCGTCTAGATCGACAGAACAACTCAAACCTATTTGAGTTTGCTCTTATCACCCAACCTGACCTAAAGAATCAAGATCCTTTTGACAAACAAAGCATAAATTCAATGACTCAATTGTTTAACCTCTAAGCTACTCGAACTCTTTGTTCGAACAAAGATCATATTCTGACTTAACTAAGTCGACACTACTCTTTTTAAAACTTGTCTTGACAAAATAACTCGAACCTATTTAAGTCTGCACTCATCACCCAACTTGAGCTAAAGTAAAAGGGTTCAATCAAGGTCTTGAGCAATGTAAGGTATTGAATTCATTAATTCATGCATATGAATACTGGATGCAATATAATCTTCTAAATCTATTGATTTAGCAGAATATGAACAAATAAGAAAGCAAAATTCGTCATTCCAAAGGAGGATATGTGGCTGAAAACTAATAAATAAGTCAAAGCCCTAACTTACATTAGAAAAAAGGCAATCCCGTGCATGAAACTTCCTCTATGCGAAGTCCCGGGGAAGGATTCATTGTATATAGTTTTATCCTGTTTTTTTTTTTTTTTTGCAAGTGACTGTTTCTAATATTCGAACCTATAATTTTTTGGTCATAAAACAACTCTACCATTTCACCAAAGTTCTCCTTCAAAGCCCTAACTTACCTAAGACAAGAAATATAGAAAAATATCCTAAATACTAAAAATCTTGAAAATTATTAAAAATAATAAAAGATGTTCGGAGTTTCTGAAAAATATACTAAACAAATTTTTTTTATTTGAAAATGATCAATTATGGGTTCCACCCTGATCCTGTCTGAAATCGAAGGAGATGGCACGCTGTACAGGTGGTGATGTCGTTGACTAGAAGAAGACTTTGCTTGGGAGAAAAAGATGATAAGCCGGAGCAGAAAAGGGTTCTGAGTGCCTCCCTCCTCTCTGCGCACATGAAAAAGCAAGCCCACTGGTGGAGGAACTAGCTAAAACCCAGTTGGGCCTTATACTCGAGTCTCTCTTTTAGTGTGAGGACTTATCCTGGACACGGCTGGATTGGTAACGTATCAACGGCAATTGCTTGCTGCTGTTGTATTAACTTTTGTGCTCGAGCGATTACTAGCAATTCCAAATACTCTTGAGATGGGGTGACGGTGTTGAATCGTCCAGCTTCTTCCATCTCTATATTTTAGATTTAGGTTAAAGTTCCCACAGACGACGCCAAATTTGATTCTGTCTGAAACTAAAGGAGATGATGTGCTGGGTAGGTGGTGATGCTATTGATCGGAAGAAGATTTTGCTTGGGAGAAAAATATGATAAGTCATAGCAAAAAAGGGCTCTATGTGCCTCCCTCCTCTTTGCGCACACGGAAAAGCAAGCCCACAAAACGTTAGGGCAAAAATCAGGGAGGAGGTCATAGGCCCTTCGATGCTCAAGTTAGTAGATGGTCGAGCGAAAAATGGAGAAAAACTATAGTAAAACTGAGTGAGCATAATGAAGAGCAATTTGTGATATACTATGTAAAGAGTGTAAAACGTACCTCTAGAGGAGAGAACCCCACCTTCTAGCGTCAAATAATAAAAGATGTACAATCTAAAATTTATACAGTTATCCTATGAGAAATTTTCTGTTATATATATATATATATATATATATATATATATATATATATATATATAAACAGTTTTATGTAACCTCCATAATAATGGTAGAAATTGTATAGTCACCTTCGTAAGAAGGTTTCATTGAATGCATATATTCTATCGAAGAATATTCTCTAACGGATAATTGTTATTCTGACAATCTATTGTGATTCCCTGATAATATTGTCTCTTGGAATATAATCCGGTCGAATATTTGGATGAACGGGGTATCTCGATTATCTCTATATCTGATTGGTTTGGAATGAGAATAACTTTATGCATTTTTCCCTGAGCATTCATATGAAATGAGAACAACGCCTCATAAGCCCGATCAAGCTTATAAATAAGAGCATTATTGAATCTCATAAGTATAACCGACGATAAGTCCGATCAGCAATATGCTTGAAGGCTCATACTGAAGATATGATAAGTAATGAGGAGTCAAGTCTCGCAGGTCCGATCAGCTCTAGGACCGACTGGCTGTATAATGGGAGATTGGCTATTGGATAATAAGGCATTCAGACTCATAGTTACGACCAGCCTTGTGACGGTCTGATTTATATTGAAGGCTGTACTACACTATAGAACAACATCTGTAAGCTGAAAGTAATATTGCAGAAGTGAAGAACTGAATCCCATATGCTCAATCGACTTTAGGGTCGTTCGGGTTTAGTTTGTACATCTTGGCACTGAATGGAGAGATATGTCTATTAAGTACGTCTGACTTCAGGGACGTTTGGCCATATATTCAGTTGTGGCAAAAGACAAATACGCTCGCTCCCAGCGCCCTCGCCAACCTGTCCCAAGGCCAACACGGAGGAGGTAAATCATGGACGGCTACTAGCCTTTAGAACAGTAAATTATGGACGGCTACTAACACATAAGGGAGAAACAAAAAAACAGTAAATTAATTAATTTAAATTAATAAAGATAAATTATCAACCTTTCAATTTATATTTTAAATAAATGATTAATCAGGAACACGGTTTTATAGAGATAAATTATCAACCTTTCAATTTATATTTTAAATAAATGATAAATACAATATATTAAATCAAAACAATAATGAACCTGCACTGTGAACAAAAATTGACTAAGATATTTATATTTTGAATCATTAAAGGTCGCCTGTGAAAGGCTGCCCATCCAAAAATTGACGAACGAACACCATAAGTAGGATGCGGCCCGTTCGCCTTTGAGATTAGTGTTGGCTATCGTGGCGTCGGCACGACCAGCCGTCTCTATACGATCATAGACCAGTCGATCCTCAACCCTGACAAGATGGGTTATATTCAGCCATATATTGAGAGTGAATACTAAGCTTAGATATGCCCTGCCTGTCTTTGGCTGACTGGATATATAACAGAGTTCAATTGTGCGAGTCATAATTTCGACTTATCTTTGTGCCGGTCAATTTTTCACGAGTGAAGCACTAGATCCTTCAAACACGACTGACTCTTAGATCGTCCGTCTTCATACCGAAGGCGTTAGCGTCGAGTGAGGAGCTAAGACCTGATGACCTCATCTTGACTTTCACTAACACTTTATTTTAACTTTGATTTTCATGTCACTTCTGGATCTATTCATAACATCCTGTATAACATCCGATAATAAAAATATATGAACGAGCTTCGATTTGACAAAAGTTAAATAAACATTGATCCTCTCACATCGAAGTCAAAAGTTATAATCTAGTATTGTCGTCCCGCATCATATCCCTTCTCCTCCATGGACCTACTCGGACAGACAAGCCATAAACCTTAATTGTCAGCACCCAACTGAAGTGAATGAAGTGCACTTTCAAGAAAACAGTGAAAATTGTTCAGTCCGTTGAGTAACTGAATTTCTTCCGGTCAATTGTTCCTTCTTTTTGCTTTCACTTTTCGTACAACTAAACCGAGTTTTATACCCCAACAACTGCGAGCACACTTAGCTTGGAGATCATCACAGGCTCATGATCAGCAGCCAATCAATGCAAGTTCCTCCTCAGGGATCACCCGTCTTCTCAAACAATCCCCGAATATGTCTGGATATGAATTCCTAAGGAGGCATGGCATGCAGGATCACGTTTCATGATTAGATTTGCCACTATGGAGAAAGAAGCCTACAAAGATCTCCATGTTCTGAGTCTCGGCGGCTGCATACATGAAATTAACCAGGAACTGACGTACACTCAAGTGGTAACATGGCCAACAGGTTTTGTTCTCACAAGGGAAGGACATGAGATTCCAGTGGAGCTCTAAAGAGGCAGCAGAGATCACTCGAGAAGAGATTTCATTTGCTTTCTCTTTTTCTTTGCTTTAGAGGGTCTCCTTTCTCAGCCACAGGCAACTATATCTTCGTGTGCATGTCATGCATAGATTCCCAGTCACTGGACAGTGGAAAGCCTTTTAAGGGACTGATGGGAATATAGTTCCATCTAAGCTCATAAATCATTTTGAGAGAACTGCCCATAGTTGCTGCTCTGTAAGCTTGAAGCTGAACAAGAGCAAAAGCATTCAGATTTTATTCTCAACCACTGCCTTTCCTAGTCCTGAAGGATTAATTGCTAATGCATCTGTAATTAGTCAACAAAAAAAAAGGGCTGAATGTTCTAATTAACGTTAGAAAGGAAAAAGGGAATGGGCCCCCTCCCTTGTGGTCGTCCGTCAAACTCGGTGGGGCCGTGCTTTGACGCCGTGTGCCCGTAAGCGTTAGTTCGTCCTCGCTCTCCATGCAGCATCTCTCTCTGTTGAGTATTCTGTTTTATTTCTGCCTTCTCATCCCATTTTTAGCTACTCATTATAATAAGCCAACAGCCTTTCCTTCTTTAATCTCACTTCTCGCTATATATACGCCATCTGATGGGGGAAATGGATTGTCGGAGGTATAATTAATTAAATTCTTCTAAGATATAGGAATTGAAGAACCAGAGCCTGCGAATAGGTGGTGGTTTTGATCAGGAGTTTAAAGCTCGGATCAGAGAAGACAAATACTTGTTGTAGCTGGAGATTGATGGTTGGCGAAGGAGACATGTTGCCGGAGATTGCCGAACCGGCCGCCTCTGACGAGCTCTTGATTGTAAGTTTCGACGTGCAGGGATGTTGTGATGAACTTGTAGCTAGATGGAATGCAGTTTGATTTAGTGCGATGAGAATGGAATCGTTCATCTTCTTCTCGGAAATGGTAATTGAGATTTCTTTGTGTGTTTGAATTGACCAGGAGATCTCGAGTCCTATCGCGGAGCAGCTGCTCGATTTCTGCGACGGCGACGGGGGAGGCACCGGTGGGCTTTTCGTCCATTCCGACAACTCCATCTTACTCCCTTCCTACGAGGACGGCGTCTCTTCTTCACCGGAGGCATATGCCGTCGCCGCCACCGATGGCCCGGCGGCTCTGTGCTGCTATGGAGTCGACGACAACGCGGCCGCAGGATTCTCCTCCTCACGCTCCCTCTACGCCCTCTTCGACGCCCCTCCACCACCGCCCGACTCCGACCCTGACCTCTCATTCTACCCTTCTTCTTCCTCGTCTTCCTCCGACCTCCTCCCCCCTCCTCCGTCGGCGGAGGCGTTCCTAGTCCCGCCGGGGCCAGCGATGTATGTCGGGGACCCTTTCGACCAGGTGATTCTGAAGGAGAGCATGACGGACGGGTACTCAATCGACCTCGCCACGGTGGTGCCGATGCCGTCGGCTGGAGGATCTGCGATGGGTCAACCGCCGCAAGGGGGGTTCGAGGAGCCCTGCTACGTTTTGCCAGAAATGGCAGGGCTGAACGCACCTTCGTTCGAGTTTCTACAAGGCATTAACGCAGCGCTCTACGGCGGAGGCGACTCCCAAGATCTCTTCGGTGGCGGCATGCCGGCCATAGGCTCCACCGCCAGGCTCCTGACCGATGTGGCAGAAAACGGGGCTCCAGTGTGCTCGTTCGTGCAGGACGCCATGCGATCGCACTCGTACAACTCCGGCGATTTGCAGGTACCGGAGAATTGAAAACAGAGAACGCAACCTTCATTCGCGCTTGTCGAATTGCAATTAATCCTCATTTTGGCCTTTCAAAACATCGATGAAGGTGATAGGTGGAGGCAGCCAGCACCCGATGATGGGATGCAACAGCAGCAGCAGCAGCGCGAGGCCAATGCCGACCTCCGACGCGATCTCGTCGCTGGACGATCCCACGTACAAGGTCTGCCGCTTGTCCGTCGAAGAGAGGAAGGAAAAGATCCACAGGTACATGAAGAAGAGGAATGAGAGAAATTTCAGCAAGAAAATCAAGGCGAGCATACTTCTACACCATCACTCACGATCCAACTTCCTTCTATAACAATCGAATAGTACTAAGCTTGATCTTCGCGCGCATGCAGTATGCTTGCAGAAAAACTCTAGCAGACAGCCGGCCCCGAGTGCGTGGAAGATTTGCCAGAAACGATGAACTCGGAGAGGTGGCAAGACAGAGATCATCGAGTGCCAATGAATTCGACGACGATGAAGAAGTAAAACTCTATAGCCATCTCCTCTTTCGTTTACTACAGAATTAAGATCGACGCCATTGATCGATGATTGTTTGCTATTTCTATTTGTAGATGGTGGTGAAAGGAGAAGGCATCCTCGACTCCTCTAACATCCTCGCACATATCAATGGAGTCAATTCGTTCAACTACAACTACACTCTTGAGTCTTGGATTTGACTGAGGAAGAACAGAAATCATTCATCATTCACTAGCTTAATTAGTTTTCTTGGGTGGTCCAAGTTTCAACCCCAAGATTATTTGTATCCCTGCATTCGAATAATTTGGAGTTGAAGGTAGATAGGAGGAAAAAGACAATGGAGATTCATGTACACTTCTGAAAATCTAAGCACTTTGATGACAGAATTTACACAATCTAGTTTTGTCTTTGACCTTGTGTTTGTTATTCAACTTGCTTCTTCAGTTTTTGCTATTCAAAATGGAGATCAATTCATTTAATTAAATGAATTAAATAGATCATTGTTCCGTCCGAGAACTAGAAGTGGGACAACACTTTGCAAAGGTATTAGTAGTCATAAACCTCTTAAAAAATTTATGCTATGTTATATCATTGTCATATCAAAAATTAAAAACCTTACTCCTTTTAAAAACCTCCCCCCACTATCATAAAATCTCTCTTTTAAAAATATCACTTCTGTTAAAATCCTCTCTCCATCCTCTTTCTGCTATTTTTTTTTATAAACCTGGTCCCAAGATTTTGACACAAGTTTATAAAAAAAAAAAAAAAAACTATAAACCCTACTTATGCAGTGGGGGAGGGATTTATATTGAAAGGTTAGCATAAATCGCATGCTATAAACCTCCCGTTATAGATGCTCTAAATCATCGTCTCTCGTCGTCTTCCATGATGAATCAGCTTCTATCCTTCGGCCAAGTCAGTTTTCAAGGAGTCAAGTTTTAGTATCGAGGAGTCGGCTACCGGCTAGTCATCCACAAGTGAACCAATAGGAATCAAGTCGTCAGTCAACTTCCAAATGCCAATGAAGAGTAGGACTCAACCTTTTTGGAGAAGATTGACAAAAGATTAAAGAGGGGCCAAGGGACACTTTGTCGTGGTTCCTCCGACGCTAAGTTAAAGACGGAGAGATCTAGAGGGGGTGAATAGTTTTGTTCACTTCTTCAATGATGATTTACAATGGATACTCGAAGCGAAGATCTTCACAATGTTAACTCCCTTGATTTTACTTAGTATCCAATTTCTTGAAGAGATTAATCCAAGGATTCACTCCTTACTCACAGATACACTATGAAACCTCCTTCTAGGAGGTAGAGAAGTCTCGTACAAACTCAAATATGAGAAATACAAATAAGAAACACAAACTAAGCTACAAAGAAATCGAAATGACTTTACAACATGAACATTGCTTTGCTTACTATTTTCTTACTTTGGTTAGCCTCTTGATGCTTGAAAAATACAGCAACACTTGTCACCTAAAACTCAAGAACTGGCATGAACTGTTGTTTGAAATATCTATTGATCCTGTCCGAAAGTCGGTGAGATGAAAAGCTGGGGATGTAGCGCGCCCGCTGACCGCCTGTAGACTCCGCTCTGACTTACAACACAAATTACGTCAGTGTCGAGCCAGGGAAGGGGTCCCTGGCGTTGGCCCTCTAACGCTCAAGTCAGTTACCGGCGATGAAGTAGAAAGCAGAGCAACACGACTAAACAGTAGCGAGAACAGTGTATCGCGTATTGCGTACCTCTGCCGATGCTTGGACCCCCCTTTATATAGAGCTCTTGTAGCGTGCATGCACACTGCTCAAGACGGGCACGCTTCCCCAAGTTGTTCTTGAAAAGACTTGTCAGTAAAGTGTCTCTGACATAGTACCTTAACAGGCCGAGCATATTTCTGAAGTGACAGTGGAAGCTTCCACTGTACGATCTTTTGGTTGTCCGTGCCCGGTGTCGGCGACGCTAACTCTAAAAAGGATGTCGATGGATACCAGAGAGGGTATGTTGCTAGGCCGAGCGGGTTGGCCGCTCAGCTAAAACTTCACTGTTCTTGTGCCCTGTCCGCTCGGCCGGAGATCCACTGTGGTTGACTCGCGTCCGCTCGACCGGGACTCCATTATGCTGGTGTCAAGTCTGCTCGGCTAAAGTTCCACTGTACTTGTGTCACGTTCGCTCGACCGGAATTCCACTTTACTTGCCGAGTCCTACTGCTTGACTGAGCAGGGTAGCTGCTCGGCTGGGCTTCTGGCCACTGTTCTTCCTCTGTCCGATATTCAATATTCCATTAAGCGTCGGTCATTTGACACCTCCCCATGTCAAAGGCGAGGTTGGACCGGAACCTTCACTACAAGAAAAATGGGATTCTACAACCCTTAAACGACAACGCTTTTTATAAAAAACGTTGTCTTTTTTTTTTAACAACGCTTTTAGTGAAAAGCGTTGTCTATTTCATTATTTTCTTATTAATAGACAACGTTTTTCTAAAAACCGTTGTCTATTAGTGACTTTTACGGGTAAAAGATAACGCTTCGTAAAAAGCGTTGTCTATTAGTCTTTTTTTTAGTGTTTACGACAACGATATTTAAAAAGCGTTGTCTATTATTATGTTATCATTTAAATCTGAGATGTTATGAACCGTTAGATCAAATAAGGAGTAGTAAAACCCTAAGTTTTACTCGGCTCCCACTATCTCCATAATACCTCCCGAAGCTCTCACCTCACACGTCTTCAATCTCCTCCCGAACCCCTCATCGCATGGCCTCTCTGTCCAACTCCTCATCTCACGCTCTCTCTGTCCAACTCCTCTCCGGTGAACCCCTCTCCGTGAACCTCTCGTCGGGGTGAACCCATCTTCGGTGAACCCCTCTTCGCTAAATGATACTCTACCAAAGCCGTGTGACATTTTCTTTCCCTTTTTCTGTGACATTCATCATGCTCAGGTCTGTACAAATCCTTTGCCAAGGTGACATTCATCTTCCTCAGGTATGTGACATGCATCTTCCTCAGGGTTGGAGGGTAAGCGCTTCTCGAAGCACTGAGACTCATCACTTGATTTCACTGCATCAAGGAATCCCTCTTTCGATCGTACTTTTTGTTTTCTCTGATGTTTGTTTGTTTTCTAAAACCCTCTTCTTTTTGTTTGTTTTCTCTGATGTTTTGCTTTAAGAAGGTTTATGCCCTGGCGATTTCTTTCTTTGAACTTTTCCTCTTGATTTTTAGCTGAAAAATTTCAATTTTGGAGGTGTTATTGTTGACGTGCTGAGAATACTTATGAGTTTCAGGATGGTAGCTAGGAATAATCTGGTTATGTTGGAATTGATGGCACAAGGAAGGTTAGGAACCTCTTTGGATGACCTGATCGTTCTAGTGTCTTTAGGAGCACGCGACTAGTTATGTACAAAAGCTATTGTTTGATCCTGCCAAAAGATAACATGCTAGTTATATGTTAACAATGTATTTGATCTCCTGGTCGGACTTGTACTAGGCTTAGGATGTTTCTTTCAGAGCAGCTATATGTTGCTCTGAATACAAAATAGTTAAGAGTGGAATTCCAATTTCAGAGCATCTATATGTTGAGTAGTATCTTTCTATATAGTCTTTCACTTATCTAGAAGCTATATGTTAAACATGATGTTCTAGAATATTGCATGAGAAGTTCACAAAGTCAAAGATATGATTTTATTCCTTGAACGTTGTCACATGACCAGACTAACTAATTAGGATAATGCTACCTGGTGGCTTCTTCTGCCTGCTTCGTGCCAATGATGACAATTCAAGTTGTAGCAGAGCGCATGCAGAAAATCGAATCTGAGGTCAAGGAAATAAAAAAGGTCTTTTTTTACAATCTCTGCAACAAATAGTACAACTTGGCAATAGAATTTGAAAGTCATCTAAGCTCTTATGACCACAATTATGGAAAGGTAACTTGTGTTATTCAATATTAGCTTTTTTTCCCTTTAAGATGGTTTCAATTTTTTGCAAGATACTATCTGGATTTTGCATGGATGGACTAATTGGTTTATATAAGTTCTGCGAGAGATTTTTTAACAACCATGTTCTTTAATATTTTTTGCTAATGGAGATTAAGTGCCTGCTAGCTCCCAATTCCAATAGTTGGTTAAAGATAGATGATGAAAGCGATTAATGTTTTTGGTTTTTGAAATGAAGTCAATTTTATTAGTAAAATTATCTATGGTAGTTCACATCAATGTTCACTAAATTTTTTTATTGCGCCAAACTCCAAGAAACAAGTACATTTTTTTGGTATTCCTTTCCATTGTCATTAAAAAAGTTTCTTAAATGGATCTCAGTTTCATGATTGTAACTAAATTGATAGCCTCATCTGTAACCTTATTAGAATAATGATAGTCCCTACAACATGTCAATGTGGCTCTTATTCTTTCTAAAATCTATAGAGATTCAAAGAAATGAGAGAAATGCATGGAAGCAGCCGTGATGATAGGCAGAAAAGAGAACAATTACGCCAAGAGAAGGAAATGTCTAAGTTTGCACAAATGTATCCTATATACTTTTGCTTTCTTACACCTCCCTGCACTTTTATTTAATTTTTTTTTCCTGTGTATATATGTGTGAACCATAGAACGTCATATCTTGTCTACATGTTTATTTACAATTTTGCAGGGCAGATGAACATAAACAACGCCAACAATAGCAACAACAACAACAACAACAATATGAAGGTTTTGGGACCTCCTGCGATGTTAATGCACCAAAGGTTTCTTCAATAGTAGTACAACAGGATCAGTGACAGGATATGAAATTTGGCTTTTCTAAACAAGGCAATGCCAAGGTTGGTTATTTTGGATCCCATCTTGTTAATTGAGGTTTTCTTTTTGTTATTGTTAAGTTTAGTAAACTGTATAATGTAAGCTGTGTTGTTACAACATAGCTTGATGATCAATATCAGATACAACAATGCTTGATAATAACCCTTATTATCAAATGATTGAGTTGTCCAAATGTATTTTGCTTGTCATTAGTAGATCATTACACTTTTTATAAGTCGATATAGAACTTCATTCTTGTTATTTTTCACCTATATTTTAGTATGTTATTTTTTGTGTACATGACAGTTTGTGGGTGCACTTTTGTGCTTGTGCTTTGCATACTGTTTATGAGGAATTGGCTTGTGAACTACAATAAATTTCTTACTAATTGTTGTCACCATAGGTCCACTAATGACCCTTGTAAAGTTTTGATTTATCTCATCTGTACCTATATCCAGATTTTCTAATTGTTGTATGATGTGAACTGTGACCTTTGTTTTTAGTTTTTCTTTTGCATAATACTGATGATATTGTTTTCTATGGCAGATACACAGTGGTAGGTGTTTTGTCCCAGTCTCAAGCCAGCAATCCTTTTTGAGTGTATCTTGTAGAAGTAAACATGAAGATTGTTCCCTTCGAGGCCAGCTAGCTATTTTGTGCTTTTTTGTTTTAAATTTGAATGTCACTCTACTTTTAAATAGAATTATTTAGTCTTTGAAACCATTAACTGAATTCTACTTTGTAGCTGAATTCTCCTGTAATTATTAATATCTACTTTGTAGTTGAATTCTATTATTTTCGTATGAGTTTGAAATCATTAGCCAAGTTGATTAACTGCTATTATATGTCAAATTCGAATCTGGATATGGTAAAAGAAAAATAATAATTTTGTAAATATAAAAACAATGATTTTGGAAATAGACTTTTTTTATTTTTTTATTTTAAAAAGACAACGCTTTTAAAACGTTGCAAAAGTGTTGTCTTTGTCAAAAACAACAACGTTTTTAAAGCGTTGCAAAAATATTGTCTTTGAAAAAAAATAACAACGTTTTTAAAGCGTTGCAAAAGCGTTGTCTTTGCTACAAAAGACAACGTTTTTAAAGCGTTGTCGTAGAGCGGACTTTTAACAACAGTGCTTTTAACAACGTTTTTTCACCATCAAAGACAACGCTTTTAAAGCGTTGTCTATTAGCTTTTTTCTTATAGTGCTTCTCCCCTAGTCGGAGCGTGGTAGCCCCCGACCGACCGATGATATCTGAGCATTGACCGCCTTGACTTTGACCTCCACCGTGGCAACTATCCTCCGTGAGGTGAGGCCCTCCTTATCACTGCATCACATGCCTCCCCCTCAAGTCTAGTCGAAGGAGACTGCAAGTCCGACTGACTAGACAAAATTATCTGTGAACCGTGCCACCCGATCGGCTTCGACACTCCTTGGTTTCAGATCGGGATAATGTGGCGCAATGGTCGGCTATGTGACCGCTCTCTACCGATTGGCCTGTTGAAGCCTGTCGTTCGACCGTAGGTCTACTCCCTTAAGCCGATCAACACAACGAATATTTATACTTGTGAAATCTTTTCTTGGGTTGTCTTGGGAGAGCGCGATCCAGGCTCACGTCACCCATATTTATGGGAAATCGTGCAAATCCCTGTGCATTATGGTTAAGTGCGCCCCCATGTCTCTTAATTGCCCTCATTAAATGTTGATCCGTGGTGAGGCACCATGTGTCCCGCCCGCCATCGCCGCACGCTTGACGTGACAAGTGGATATTCACTGGCGATGTGACGTTTGGCACTTCAAATTCAATGGCTTGATCTCTGCCTGGGTTTTCGCAACCTTGATCGGATGACTCCGGTCGGCCGGCCCCGAGGCTTATAATCCCGTGCACGTCGCCGCTTCCTTCGCATTTTTATCTTCGAGCTTCTTCAGCGATAACTCAGTCTGTGCTCCAACGACATTCCTCCTTTTTTGCTCCTCCGACGGCCTTTTTCCAGTAAGCTTCATTCCAATCGCACACGTCTTCGTGTTTTAGGTGTTTTTATGTTCCAGCGACATTCCAGTAGTCTTCCTTCTCCTTCGCATCCTCTCTCTGCCCGATTTTTGCGATGTCGTGTTCCTCGCAGCCGCCTGTCGGCGTACCTGGGCTTTGGTATACTTCTATTGAGTCCAGGTTTGACGCCGGCGACGCTGAGAGTCTGAGCGCTACCTTTAAGTTCCTTCTGGATACAAGATTGTTCTTCTTTCTCCTTTCGATCGGCCAAACTCTCCGTCGCTTGGCTATCTTACCTTCTTTACGAATCAGTTTACAACCGGTCTGTGGTTTCCTATTCATCCCTTCCTTCCCGTCGTTTGTAAATACTTTCGCATCTCCCTTCACCAATTAGTGTCGAACTCCTTTCGGTACTGTGCGGGGTAGTTGTTCTGTTCTGCCTGCACGGGATTCTTCTCACTCCCCGGATCTTCCACTATTTTTATTACCCGAAATTATCCGAGCCGAGGACTTTTCTTTTCCAAACCCGAGTGGGCTTAGTTTTCTTTGACAAGATGTTGACCTCCAACAAGCATTGGAGGGAATACTTCTTTTTTGTACACCTTCCCGAGCAGCCAGACTTCCCGACCCACTAGCAGCTCGAAGTGGCGAGTTAGTCTCCCTTGAAACATTATAAGAGCCAATCAGACTACCTCAACGTAGCTTCGATGTTGGCAGATTAGAAATATGACATCCACAAGTTGTTGCTGGAGGGTGTCCTCTATATCTTCGGCTTGAGTCCGATCCGCACCCGGCTTCCGTTCAGCCTAGGTATGCAATTTCTTCACTCCTTCCTTTGATTCTAACTGATTTTTCTTCCTCTTTTGTAGCTGAAGTCATGCTACATGCGCGTCTGGCCGACAAGGCTAAACTGGCGGATGCCGCCATCAATGCAACAGCTGTGGAGGAGTTGAAGAGCCATGGCTTGCAGCCGGTTGGCTCTCAAGAAGACCCCCAAGATGAGAACGAAGCGGCTCCAGTCTTGGTGAGTGGTGGAGCGACTGGTGGATCACCACTCCCCTCCGCACGGTATCTGGTCACTCAAGTTGAGGGGGCGTCAAGCTCGACCTCCTAGGGGAGCCGCTGATCAGGCGTAAGAGACGTCGAGCGAAGCCTTCATCACGCTCCACATCCTCGGTGGCACGGTCCACCGAACGGGTCCAGACTTCGACCCTTGCTCCCCTTCCTAAGACCGCTGCTCCTGAGTCATCCGATCGGATGCCATCCTTATCTGGCCTGCCAGAAGGAACTCTCTACGGGCCACCAGTGGCCTTAATGTCATCGCCTTCCAAGGTCAAAAAGTTCGGTATCTACCTGACATCCTCGTCTCGGCCATCTGGCTGAGCAACCTCAACCAGTCAGTCCCTAGAGGATAGCGCCATATAACGGTGATTTTTCATTTTCCGATTGAAGAATGGCGTGGGTCAACTAGCACTGAGTCCCAAGCCCCCAAGCACCAAATAATCATCCAGGGACCGCTTGCATAGATATGGGCTGATCCCGAGCCCGTGCGACGATGATGCCTCCGGGGGTGCTTGCGGACGATCATACCCAGATGTCGACTGGCGTGAGTGGTGTTTTACTATTTTTTGTAATTTACCCCCCCCCCCGGTCGATGCTCATACTTTCCTGGTTATTCGTAGTATTGGACAGAGAGCCTAGCCATATGTCAAAGGCTCGCAATTTTGGAAGAGGAAGTCAATAAGTTGAAGGTGTCGAGTGGCCAATCCTCCACCTCTCAAGAGCAGACAAACGCCGAGGTGGCTAAGCTGAGGGCTGATCTAGAGAAGAGCACCAAGCTGCTCGAGGCTGAGTGGGGAAAGAGCGCAGAGCAAGCCTCTCTGCTGGCTCAGCTTAACAAGCAGGTTGCCACCTTCGACGCCAAGATCGAATCGGCCAATGCGAGGAAGCTTTGGGCCATCGAAGACCTTGACCTGAAGAATAAAGAGGCCCGGGCTCTTACCAAGAAGCTCAAAGAAGCCAAAGGTTTTTTGGTCGCCGAACAGAAAAGCCAGTCGACCAAAGAAACTGCCCTTTGAGGCCAACTCGCCACAAAGAAAAATGAGCTGGTCATCGCCAAGGATGAGTTGGAGGCCTCCCGAACGGCGTTGAAGACCTATCTGTTAGAGTGTATACTAAAAGTCTAGCTTTTTGTAAATAATTATTTTGAAATAAGAATCACATTGGTCAAATGTCTACATTTATGCTAAGTGTAGTTGTCCGTTTAATTTATATTGTGGATAACATGGTGTGAGGAGACACACAGAAGTTCATGTTACCAGTTCCTTTAATTTATAAACAGTTGCTCACAACCAAGATGGAATGAGACAAACCATTTGAGTGGTTGTAGTGTAATTAGGTATTAGTTTATCTTGACTAATAAATTACACTAGTACACTATGAGTGTATTGAGCAGGACCATTTGAGGCAGTTTCTTTTATACTGGCTCTTTAAAAAGAACAAGACCTCTGTTATTATGGAAGTGCATACTCTTAATCATAATATAATAACAAGCATGTATACTTAATATTTATTTCTTTAATTTATCAAAGGATACGATTTAGTTAGATAAATCAATAGGCCCGATAAGTTGGGAAATGATATTATTTATATGGTGTGTTGTTGATTATAGAATGAAACTGTGTCCTAGTAATCTAGGTTGATAATGTCCCTTTGAGGAGCTCATAAGGATTGTCATGTAAATCCTACAGGTGGACTTAGTCTGACATGACAATAAGGTTGAGTAGTACTACTCTTGAAGCTAGATATTAATTAAGTGAGTTGTTAGTAATTCATTTAATTAGTGGATATTCGATATCTTAAACACAGGGAGATTAACACACTCATAATAAAAAAGAGTCCATAATGTAATTTAGAATTGGTGCGGTAGTTCAATAGTATCTCTTTAGTGGTATGAGTTATTATTGATGAACTTGAGTTGGGTGTTCGGGGCGAGCACGGGAAATTCAAGATCATCGGGTAACTAAAACCAATTCCTCCTCTCGGTCCCTATTATAGCCTCTTATATATAGTCTTATATCCACCCAAAGCCTAGCCTCTTAGCCCATGCTAGGGGTCGACCCCTATCCTTGCTTGGAGCCCAAGCAAGGGGTCGGCCAAGCCAAGCTTGGAGCTCAAGCTAGGGCCGGCCAAGCCTTGCTTGGTGCCCAAGCAAGTGGCCGGCCAAGTAAGGAAAGGAAAGGGAATTTTATTAAAAATAAAATTTTGATAAAATCTTTCTTTTTATGTTTTTATACACATGGTTTTAAAAGAGAGTTTTTAATTTTAAAATATTTCCTTTTATAGATTTTCTACAAAGGATTAAAAGAGAGATTAGATATCTTTCCTTATTTGTAGATATCTATAATGTTAAAAGAAAGATTTTAATTTTTAAGAAAACTTTCTTTTTTGTAACCATGATATAAAAGGAGTTTTATTTTTAATCTTATCTTTTATAGATATCCATAAAAGGATTTAAAAGATAGAGCTTTTAATTTATAAAACATTCTTTTTATAGCTAACCACAAAAGAGATATTTTAAAAGAGAGATTTTAATTTTTGTTTAAAATCTTTCCTTATTTGTTTTGTAAGAGGTGGTCGGCCATGTCATGAATAGAAAAGGAAGTTTTATTTTTTGTTATAAAACTTTCCTTTTTTGGATTCACCAAGGATTATAAAAGAAAGGTAAAGGGTGCCTTCATGGAACACAACTTCTATTCTATTGTTCCTCTCTCTTTTCCTTTGGTGGCCGGCCCTCTTTCTTTCTCTCTTCTCCTTTTGTTTTCCACATTATGGCCAGCGACATCAAGTCTACTAGGAGCTTTGGTGGCCGGTTACTAGGAGGAGAAGAAAAGAGAAAGGAGACCCTCTTGTCTAGATCCCTTTGGTGGCCGAAGCTTGGAGGAAGAGAAGAAGGCTTTGGTGGAATTCTTCTTGGTAGATCGTCGCCCACACGACGTCCAAGAGAAGGAGAGGAATACAATAGAAGATCTAGAGGTTTTTGTTAACAAAGAAAGGAATAACTAGTTGTCTTATTCTGCATCATACTAGTTTTCTTTGTATGGATTTTGAATTACCAAACACAAGAGGCTAACGATTCTAGGCAATCTATTTTATGTTTCGATTTTGTGTTTCTTTTGTTTTTTCGATCTTGTGATTCGATTGTTCTTGATGGTTAAACCTATGGTTACTGTATGGAGATTAAATATTGAATTTCGTTGAAAGGCTTTGTCTAGGAAGTGGTGGATGATCCTATACCCAAGAAGGCCTAGTGCCTCGCCATGTTTAATCTGGAAGCCTATCTTTGAAATAAATATTTAATCAACTTTGTAACATTGGTGGATTTGGATCAATAATGTTAAGCATCGTTTGCGATCCAAGTCTATCCCTCTAAGAGAAGATAAGTTGAATTTGGAATCAATAATATTAAGTTCTGTTTGTGATTCCAAATTTAATTTCTAAAGAATACAATAGGTTGTTAGGAAAGGTTCGGGACTTGTACAAAATTTTTGTACAGGGGAACCAGTACGATATTCCGAGTAGCAACCAACAATTGGTATCAGAGTTAGGATATTGCCTCTGTGTGTTTGGTTTTTCAGTTTAATTATGCACATGTCATACATATTTTAGGTATGATAATAGTAGGATGTGCAAATAGATTAACTCTGTGGTTGCAGGCATCCTAGATCCAACTATTATGGCCCTAATGTGTTGTGTGTGATTGGACCTCGGACATATCGAGGGCATTTTATGTGTGTGCATGATTGTATGTATTAAATACAGCAGGAGCTGTATTAGTTTTAGGATTTTACTTTTTGTTCAATCTAGATTACATGTACATTCCTTCGTGGAATATAGGATCGATAATGATAAAATTCTATTTTTGTCGCGGATCATATCCTTACGAGGCACGGTACTATTTGAGGACCAGAGGCACAACAGAATAAGAAGTAAGATAAATGCGACGACTAGACTTGATTGCGGTGGCTAAAGATGGCAGTAGCTAGGGTTGACAGCACACAGAGGACAGTGATGGAAGAGGCCATAATAGTTGGAAAATTATTTTTCCATATTTATTACTTTTATTTGTTGTAATGTGTGTGTGCATGATAAAATCCTCATCTTAAAAAACTAAGTGGGAGAGGGATTAGTAAATAAATTCCACGATCTCCATTACTGGTTTGTAAGCGATGCAAACAAACTTGCTCGTTGGCTCTGAGTGCCTTCCTCCACATCGGATGAATTTGTTTGTGGATCGCTAGATCAAACTTCCTTTATGGATGGTTATAGGAAATTATTTAGGAGCTTGTGATTTTCTCCAACTGAAGGGGCACAATCTTATTTAATGGACAAAGTATCAAGTAATGGTATACCCTTAGGCGCATTTAATAGTATCCTCCCCATCAGAATCACTACTATTATTTGTGTGATCAAAGAAATACCAACTATTAATTTTATTTGTCATAAAGTTAGGATGACAAGAATAAAATTAATGGGTAAAACCTCCTCTTACAAATGTTTGAATTTGTATACGTCCATACTAATGTGGCATACAAAATTCACGGTGTTTTGAGGTGTTGGTGAATTTAAATAATATTGTTTGAGGACTCAATATTATTCTAAATTCTAAAGTATTGACCAAAACCTATTTTGTGATTCTTAGGATGACTTTCAACCCACTGGCTATTATTCTGAAAGAGAACAAACTTACTGGTCCCAATTATATAGATTGGAAAAGAAACCTGGACATTGTCCTAACTACTGAAGGCTATAAGTTTGTACTGATGGAGGTTTGCCCTAATGTGCCTAATGGAGATTCTAGTGAAGAGGAAATTGAGCATCATAGGAAATGGGTCAAGGTAGATGAGATGACGCGGTGTTACATTTTGGCTTCAATGTCAAATGTGCTGCAACATCAGTATCAGGTAATGCCCACTACCTACAACATGATGCAAAATCTCAAGGAACTCTTCGAACACCATAATTGGGCTGCTAGGCAAGAGGCTATGAGAAACTTAATGACAACCACCATATCTGAGGGGACACCCATAAGGGATCATATCCTAAAGATGATGGCTTACTTGAATGAGATACAAATCCTTGGAGCTAAAATCGAAGGGGAAACCCAGGTCGATATTATTCTCCAAACGCTACCTAAAAGTTTTGAGCAGTTCCGCCTGAACTCCAATATGAATAAAAGGATTTATTCATTGGTAGAACTACTAACATAACTTCAAGTAGCAGAAGGGCTATTTCATCATAATTCTCAAATTCACTTTGCTGAAAATGTTTCCACTTCTTGTTGGACCCCGTGGTTATTTTGATGTGATCAACCAAAGTTAGTTAGGTCCTGTGTGTTTTTGATCCCTGTGTCTAAGTGTGTAAGAGCTTAGGAGTGCAGGAAGTCGAGCGGAAGACGCAGCTAGCGAGAAGGACGACACGGGAAGGGAGCCGACGGGCTCGATGCATCTGAAGGACGAGAGAGCTGTGGAAGAGTACACTGGTGGGCGAGAAGAACGTGCACGACGTTCGAGGGATGTAAAGCTGGGACGAAAGACTGCTCGAGGAGAAGGTCGGGAATTGGGTTCGGGTGAGCCCTATTTCGGTTAGCCGCAATCACCCAAAAGATCGGAGCATCGGAAGTTAAAACAAAGGAGAAAGGATGCTAGAAATGTAGCTCAAGGCACCTTCATCAGGTATTGGAGGCGCCTCAACATTGGAGGTGACTCAATCAACATTGGAGGCGCCTCCACACTGGAGGCGCCTTCAATCTTGATTGAGGCTCCTCAGCCTGGGTCAATTCGACCGTTTGAGCGTGGATAGAGTTTTATCCGCTTGACTTGGTTGGAGACGCCTTGGACCTTGTTGGAGGCGCCTTGGACCTTCGAGATAGGATTTCCAGGAGCTATTTAAAGGCCCCTGGAGCTAGGAAATATTCATTCATTCAAGCAATTAATTCCTAGCAACTTGTGAGCTTTAAGTGTGTAAAAAGGATTCTCCGTCTACAGTGAAGGAGACATTCTAGTGGAATTGTTCAACCGTCTTGGATTAACAACCGTCTTGGTTGTAACCAAGTTAATTTCTGGTCTCCTTGTTATTTCTACTTATTTTATTTGCTTAGTGTTGCATTTTTGAGTTGAAAGTCTTGAGGAGGGTATACTTTGATTTTTCAGACAATTTACCCCCCTCTTGTCGGCCCTGCTGCACCAACAAGTGGTATCAGAGCCCAACCGCCTCAGAAGGACTAACCGCCAACTGAAGCACAAAGATCATGACGATGGCCGGAGCGAACATTCATCCCCCGAAGTTCGACGAAGACTTCGCTACGTGGAAACGTAAAATGGAGGTATTTTTTAAGATGAAATTCGACATTCTTTTAATAATGAAATATGGATATACAGCGCCAAAAGACAAAGAAAAATGCAACTGGACGAAGAAGGAGCAGGCCGATTGCGTAGCCAACGGAAAGGCGGAATTTCACCTGCTTAGTGTTCTGCCGCCCCAGGAGGTAAGTCAGATAGGAAGCTATGACTCCGCCAAAGACCTCTGGGATAAATTCCTGGAGCTCCACGAGGGCACCTCAGAAGCGAAGCTAGCAAGGCGCGACGCCCTCCGGACACAACTAACAAATCTTCGGATAAACAACGGAGAGAAGGTTACATAACTCCAAGCGAGGATTAAGGAGCTGATAACACAACTGACAAATCTTGGTAAAACGGTAACAAACCGAGATTCCATCCGGTATGCACTAAATGCCTTCCCAAGGACTCCAGAGTGGGTGTCCTTAGTAGATGCTTACTACATCTCTAAGGACTTTGAGGTAAGTAGTCTAGAAAGTTTATTTTCTACCTTCGAACTTCACGAGTCTCGACTTGCAGAGCCTAAACAAGTAGAAAAGTCGAACCTCAACATTGCCCTACAAGCCGAAAAGGATGATCCCGACTCTGAAGCATTGATCGACGAAACCGAAGCATCGCTACTGGTAAGACGTTTCAATAAATTTCTTAAAACTAATAAATTTAAATCACAGTCAAGGAAGCATCAACGCAACAAAAGGACAGTCTGGTGCTACAACTGCAACGAGGAAGGGCACATCAAGGATGACTGCCCCAAATTAAAGAAAAAGGACAACGAAAAGTCTCGAAGACCAACGTCCTCGAAGCGCAAGAGTCTGAAGGCTACATGAGATAAATCATCATCCTCGGAATCTGAAGACAAAGCCTTCTCGAGACTAGCACTAATGACCAACCATCTGTCAGAAGAAGAATCAAGCTCAAAAATGAGCATAGATGAAGGGGGAGGAACATCAGAAGAGGAAAGCCATAATGAAGGGGGAACACCACAAAGTAAGGTAAGTAAGGTACGTGCTCTGAACCCTAAACAGTCGTTTCAATTTATTAAAGTTCTTTCTAAAGACTTAGCTGAATCAGAAAAAGAAATTGCTAACTTAAATAAAATGTTAGATAATTTGAGATCTGAAAATGATAAATTGAAACTCCAAATTGAAAAGTTAAAATCTGATACATGTTCAAATACTAATGTTTTTCAAAAATAAAAAATCAAGGTTTATGGAAAATTAAATTGGTATATAAGAAAGCATCAGGGTCAACTTAGAAGAATACCTAAAGGTTATATACCCCCTAAGTTTTTAACTAACCTGTAGCAAGGAATCTATACTGGGTTCCAAAATCTTTACTGGATTAAAATCTCTTTAAAATTAAGGCTTTCAGAAGAAAATTAAACATTAAAATTTCTTTATGAGACTTTGACTAAGGAAATGGTTGTTGCTCCAATAATCAAGAAGGCCTAGTGCCTCGCCGCGACCTGGAAGCCAAAATATTGAAAATAAAATGTTTAATTAACTTTCTGATAAAAGTATTAATATAGATAATACTTTGAAAAGTTTTTAAACATTATTTTGGAAATTCTTCAAAAAAACATCTCATTCTAGAAAAATGTCTCTTAGAAAATTCTCAATAAGAATTTTTTTCTAAAATTATCTTAACTAATTTTTTTCTAAAAAAAAGATTTGTTATTACTTGGAAAATGTTTTAAATTTTTTTTACTTAAATATTTTAGTCTGATCTTGTACTTAGAAAACTTGAATTTTTCTCTTATTTAGGAATTTTTTACTTTGTTCCCCACTCTTTTTGCTATGATCAAAGGAGGAGATAGTTAAGTACAAGTTTGAGTTTAGGGGGAGTTAGGCTAATTATAATTTTTCTGTTCTAACTTGTGTTGCAAATTCTATTATTGCAATTTTGTACTTAAAATGTTAGTTTAGTAATTTTCTTAAATTACTATTTGGTTAATTTTACCCTAACTTGAATTTGGATTGATGCACATCAAAAAGGGGAAGATTGTTGGACCCCGTGATTATTTTGATGTGATCAACCAAAGTTAGTTAGGTCCTGTGTGTTTTTGATCCCTGTGTCTAAGTGTGCAGGAGCTTAGGAGCGCAGAAAGTCGAGCGGAAGACGCAACTAGCGAGAAGGACGGCACGGGAAGGGAGCCGACGGGCTCGGTGCGTCCGAAGGAAGAGAGAGCTGCGGAAGAGTACACCCATAGGCAAGAAGAACGTGTGCGACGTTCGAGGAACGTAAAGCCAGGACGGAAGACTGCTCAAGGAGAAGGCCGGGAATTAGGTTCGGGTGAGTCCTATTCCGGTTGGCCACAATTACCGAAAAGATCGGAGCATCAGAAGTTAAAACAAAGGAGAAAGGATGCTGGAAATGTAGCTCAAGGCGCCTTCATCAGGTATTGGAGGTGCCTCAATCAGCATTGGAGGCGGCTCCACACTAGAGGCGCCTCAGCCCGGGTCAATTCGACCGTTTGAGAACGGATAGAGTTTTATCCGCTTGACTTGGTTGGAGGCGCCTTGGACCTTGTTGGAGGCACCTTGGACCTTCGAGATAGGATTCCAGGAGCTATTTAAAGGCCCCTGGAGCTAGAAAATATTCATTCATTTAAGAAATTAATTCCTAGCAACTTGTGAGCTCTTTTAAGTGTGTAAAAAGGCTTCTTCACTTACAGTGAAGGAGACATTTTAGTGGAGCTGTTCAACCGCCCTGGATTAATAACCGTCTTGGTTGTAACCAAGTTAATTTTGGTCTCCTTGTTATTTCTTCTTATTTTATTTGCTTAGTGTTACATTTTTGAGTTGAAAGTCTTGAGGAGGGTATACTTTGATTTTTTAGGCAATTCACCCCCCTCTTGCCGGCCCCACTGCACCAACACTTCTATGTCGAAAGGCAAGAAGAAGAAAAAGAAACAAGCTAGCTCGGCAAAGAAAGTGAATCGATCTCTAGGTACTGGACTAAAAGCAGGAGTGAAAAAGCCGAAAGGCAAGTGCTTCATTTGCAAGCAGTCTGGACATTGGAAGGCAGGTTGCCCTCGTAAGAAAGAGAACAATAAAGGTATATCTTATTCTCTAGTAGTTGAAACATGATTAGCGGTGTTATCTACCAATACCTGGTGTGTAGATACAGGAGCTACTGATCATGTCTGCAATTCATTGCAGGGGTTCCAAGAAACCCGACGACTATATGAGGGAGAGATAACCGTCTACATGGGCAATGCCATGAAAGTGGCGGCTGTTGCAGTGGGATATGTCTACTTATCATTCGATAGGAATAGAAATTTGATTTTGAGGAATTGCCTTTATGTACCAAGTTTTAGAAAAAATTTAATTTCAGTTTTTAAACTATTTTTGGATGGATATACTATTTCTTTTGATGACAAAGTGGTTGTCAAGAAAAATAGGGTAATTATATATTCTGGTACATTAGTAGGTAATTTGTATACTCTAAATCCGATAACTCCCACAAAGCAACAAATGGAAATTAATAACACATCCTCTAATTCTAATAAGAGAAAGGAACCTTCAAATATGAACCAAACATATCTTTGGCATCTAAGACTTGGTCATATTAACTGGAGTAGGATTCAAAGGCTAATAGCCGATGGACTCTTGAGTTCATTAGTGTTGTAAAACTTTCCAACTTGCGAATCTTGCTTGGAAGGAAAAATGACCAAGAGATCTTTTAAGGCCAAGGGATATAGAGCAAAAAGATGTGTTGAAATTGGTTCATTCTGATTTGTGTGGACCTATGACTATCCAGGCGAGAGGTGGTTTCAAATATTTTGTCTCTTTTATAGATGACTATTCGAGATATGAGTACATTTACTTGTTGTGCTGCAAGTCTGAGTGCTTTGATAAGTTCAAAGAGTACAAGGCTAATGTGGAGAAACATCACGGTAAAAGTATCAAGACACTATGGTCTGATCGTGGTGGCTAGTACCTCTCAGGAGAGTTTAGGAATTACTTATCAGAGGTTGGGATTCAATCTCAATTGTCTGCACCTAGTACACCCAACAGAATGGTATGACAGAACGAAGGAATAGGACACTTATGGAAATGGTTAGATTGAGTTATTCAGAATTTCCAAATTCGTTCTGGAGATATGCTTTAGAAACGACAGTGTACATTCTGAACCTGGTACCTTCTAAGTCAATACCCTCTACTCCCACGGAATTGTGGAATGGGCGTAAGCCTAGTCTGAGTCATATTCGGATATGAGGTAGTCCAGCACATGTACTGAAGGGATATACTGATAAGTTGGAATCTCGTACAGAAGTTCGCCTGTTTATAGGTTATCTGATGCGCGCAGTCTATCACACCCGTAAATCAAATTAACAAATTATATCCATGAACCCCTTACATACACAATGATGTTGTAATAATGAGCTCAGGATCAATCTCTCGAGGAACTAACAGTAGGATGTAATCTAGGATTGTATGTTATTCCTATTTTTGGGGGTTTAATATATAAATGGGGAGGTTTAAGTTTTGAATCTAAATCTAGCAATGGAAAAGCAAGCAAATAAGAACTTATCTAATGCATAAATGAAATCTACCTAGGTGCTAACAATCAAACCATAACGCATTATCACCCTACGTTGTGATTAAATAATTAACACACTTAAACTAAGAATGAAATAACAAGATTCAAATAAAATCTAAGCTAAAGCATTGAATAAAATAGGGAATGAAATAACAAGTCACATTTAAATCTAACCTAAAACAGAATTTAAACCCTAGCTTTAAACTAGCCAACTTAACAATTAACCAAGCACAAATTAAACACAAATTAAACTTCAACAAGGCAAAGAAATGCTAAATTACTTGATAACAAAATAACAAACATAAACGAAATCTATTCTAGCTTCTAAAACAGTAGCAAAAGAAACTAAAATGGTAAACCGTTCCAATCTCACAACCAATCTACCAAACTTCACTTCTTGTCATCACGCAAGAAGCCGGACACGAGAACGCCCAACTCCGGTCATCAGTGAAGAGTCTCAACTATGCCTCGGTTCCAGGTTTGCTCAACAATACCGTTGGAATGCCCCCGGTAAGATGGAAACAACCCAAAACCTATACTCGGCCCGAAATCTAGAAATCAGAATCTCGGGATCTGGATGGGAGTTGTGGATTGCGGATGAACGTCGGATGAAGCTCATCAACACCGGAGGAACACCGCCAGATGTTGCTGATGGAAGATGGACTCACAGATTGGAGGAACTCCGCCGAATCTAAGAAGAACAGGGGATTATCGAGAGGAGAATTCTACCGGAGGGAACGCCTGCCGATGGTTCCAGATGATCGGGATGAACCTCTACATTGATGTTGAAGCTTGATAAGTTGATCGGAGAAGAAGCGGGGTCAGAATCTCAATAGAAACTCGCCGCAGGATGCGAAGCAACGCGGAGGAGATCGACAAACACGAAGCTACTATAGCTTCTATTTTAAATCCGATCCAGATCTGAACGGACGGCTGGGAGCAATTCGGATCTTGATCAATGGTGAAAAATTGCTTTAACTTAGATCCGAAGGTGCTGATCTTAATCTAGGGTCTAGATCTACTCTCCCTTAGGTCAGATGGACCAGATCTTCAATGGATGACTTAGATCCCTCCGATCTTTGATGAACGGTCCATAATACTCTGCAGCCTGATCTTCTCGTTTAAACTCCGATTCGAGCACAAATTCAGTTCGAATAGATTCAAATCCAAGATCCTTTGATGCCTACAAAATAGGAATCAAATATTAGCATCAAATAACACCAAAAAATAAGATAATTTACAATTAAGTCCAAGAATAAAGATAATGCATGAAATATGATGCATATATAGGTTTCATCTATGAATATAGCATCAAACCATACATGTATGAATCAAAATAATATAGTAAAATCATGGTTATCAAATCCCCCACACTTAGTCTTGAACGTCCCGTGCAAGTAAAGAAAATCTAAAAATCATCTCCACAAAAGATTCCCTAGCAATACTTAGAAGATAGTTAAAGGAATTTAACTAAGACCATCTAAAGACCACAAACAATCATGAATATAATCCAAATAATAATCAGTAAGTATGGTAGTTTCAATCCAATTGAAAAATTAAGCAAGTTACAATCTCACAAGGTATTCACCTATTCTATCTCTCACACTCAACATGTATATAAGTGGAGCTCACTCAATGTCACTCACAACATTTCACTACCATAAGCTTGCTTATTTTCTAATTCTCCACCACTATAAAACATAGCATACATGAATCAAAAGGATTTTATCATCAAGAATTGAAATGGAATCAAAAGAACAAGTGAAAGTGAATGAAATAGGCAAAAGAAAAGATTTCAATGAAAAATTGAGAAGATAAGAGTATTGGAGGAATATACTTGATGAGTTGACCATTTTGATGTGTAAAGAGATGAATACCATTTGTTGTTACCAATTCAAAAGATCAAGCTAACCTCTCCTTCAAATTGATGGCTAACAAAAAATCTTGATACTCTATCTTCACATTTGATACACTCTTGATTTGCTATTTTTTTTTTACTTCACTGTTTTTCCACTTTAATTCCATCACTTGGAACTAAAAACAATCTCTCATCAACTTATGAAGAATTTCCTCCCCCACACATAAAATATTGGCCATCTCGGCCAATAGAACACACCATCCAAAAACTCGATACAATATCTCCACTATTTTCTTGTCTTCATACTGCAGATTTTTTTTCATGTTTTTCTGTGGTTCTTTCTTCAGTTCAATGAAATTTCTATATTCAACAATAAAGATACCTAATACAATAAGGTTCCAATCCAATTTGTAGCTGCACAGGGATCTAAAGTTTCCAACATCATATCAACGAGTCTGAATTCTGGATTCTAAAATTCAGCTACAATCAGTAAGCATGTTCTCATTCAAATTCTTAATGATCAATAACTTGTAACAAGCATAAGGCACACAACAATAAGGATCTAATCCACAATTCAACTCCTCAATTAATTCTGAAATCAGTTTCAATTTCTGTTCAATTTCAATACTGTCTAGAACAACAATCTAATTCTGATAAGCTTTTCTTTTTGAATTCTGAATTTCTGAACCTTAGTTTCAGAACCTTGTTTCTGATCCTTAGTTTCAGAATTCAAAATTCATGGAAAATTGGCATGAATCATGAAAGGTTTAGCCTGGAATGAGATCCCATTTACCATTGAATTGATAAGACTAGAATTCAATTCGTATCCTAAACAAAAACAGTAAGAGAAGTTAGCACAAAACAGGGTTGAGATGCCAAGTTATGAATCTATGAATTCCTGTCAATCCCTGTTTATAGCTTCCACTTCCAATTTCTTTTTATGCAGATGACATTTATTGTTTAAACATCTACAGAAATAGAAATTACTACTGTATTTTGATACTCCATTTGATACTCAACAATTCCCAACTTCCTTATTTCTGCACCCACAGATTTCTACATTTCCAATCCAATTCAGCAAGGATTCAATGGAGTTTGGCTGCCAAAAGATTTGTAGTTTAAGAATTCAGATTCATTTCATAGAACTCATGCTTTTCAGACTTCAGAAATTCTGAATTCTGCTTCTCTGATTTCACTTTCTTTTCTGTGTTTTTTTTTACATTCTATTCATCCTAAAGATTACCAACATCTTATCATTCCAAAATATCTTAATAACATATGTCATGAGCACTTAAATGTTCCGAAAAATTCCCTGAAATCATTACTCACAGCAGCAACAAATATCAGTGATGTTTCAGTTTCAGCATTTCAGAAATCTGGACAAAGTAATTGAAATCAGCAGCTACTGCGTTATGATTAAAGTATCAGATTAAAGAACTGAAATCAGTAACACTTTTCTTTTCCTTCTACTGTTCTAAATTTTCTATATAAGAACTAAAATCAGAACAAAAATCAGACTGAAAACAGAACTAGGCTGATTCTGAATTTTGTTCTCTTGCACCATGGACTAGTTACACAAAATATAGCTCTTTCATTAGCAGCAAAAGTAGGGAACTAATACTAGCTTATAAATTCAGCAACAAAATTCAGTTCATACTCGAAAGCTTTACAAGTTGATACTTCAGTTCAATTGAATTCTCAAGGCTACAGAAATTCGACAAAGCAATCATATTCAAAGAAGTAGTACAGAATTCTAATATTTCATAGTTTTAGAAATCCCTGAAAGCACTGCTGTCAACAACATTTGTACAACTCTGAATTTGTTTTCTGAATTCAGATTCAATAATTGAACATGCTCATAATCAGATTCAAGTTATTCTCTGTAGAATTCACACAATTGCAGTAACAAATATTCAAGACTTTAGTTGGCAGCATAAAGGAAATGGGCTATCTAATCCATGTATCTAATATGACAGTACAAACAGGGCCAACAAAGAGAATCCAAAGATTTCAGTAAATTGAAACATTCCTTGGCACACAAAAGTGTATTTTCAGACTCTGTAACTTCTAATATAAGAAGAGAATACCAATTGACATTAAGAGATCAAGTGCTTTTCTTGGTATTTTACTATTCAGAAACTTGCATCTTTGAAATAATAACAATGAAGAACATCAATTTGATTTAGCTGCATGATTAGATATCAATCTCAAAGAACTTCTGCACTCTAGAATTTAGCAACCCATTTCAGAATTCCAGAAATTAGCTAGGTCCTGAAATCTTTAGCTTTACGCCAATAGTTTTAGCATTAGGATTTAAGGGCAACTTAGCTCAATTCGTGAAGAATTCAATTTGGAAGAAAGTATCATTTGACACTGAATTAACTGACATTCCAATTCAAAGTGCTAATGATCATAAACAACATTAAGAATTTGCCCAATTCTACACTAGCCTAACAAGTTTTGTTGACCCAATTCTCTCTTTTCTTTCCTTTGTCTTTTTTTTTCCTGCACAATTTGCCCAACCACTCCTTCCTTTGAAAATAACAATTTGATTTGATATTTGACTAGATGAAATCTCAACAACCTTTTGACTTTTGGAAATCTAGAATTTACTTCAAGAAGTTCAAAATGGGTTCTGATTTCTGTAATATGCTGCTACAGATTTCGGTTAAAGAAATTGTGAGTCAATGAAAGCCTTTTAGTACTGCAATGTCCCAGTTCTATATTAGTGAAGAACCAATTCAAATTCATGCTAACCAGCAGCAACAATTCAAAGTTACACTTCTCAATTCTGCTTCAATTTAGATTCTAGTAAATCTGGATTTCTAGTTCATGGAAGACCTGGAAAAGAAATAACACCATTTGTCACTGAAAATACAAGAGTTTTACTCGAGTTTCTCAATGATTTGAGAACTGTTTCAAAGAGTTTGGTACAAAATTGATGTTCGGTTTCTGAAAAAATTCAAAAATTGTGGACTCAGTTTTCAGCTTCAGAAATTCACTTTTAGCAGAATATTTTCCAGATTAAGTATCAACACTTTCATTTCTTGCAGCCTCGTCCATATCTGAAATTAGATTTCATAGGTTATTGTCTCACAAAATTACAGATAGTGCACAAACTCCAGAAATCTAATTTCAGCAACAGATTTCATATATCAGCTTCTATAGATTTAGTCTCAGCATTCAGATTCTTGGGTTTGATCAATTTTATAACACTAGTAACCTTATAAGGGGAGTACAACAAATAGCAAATAAAGCCCAAAAGATTCTCTTAGACTTGATTTCTGATTAAAAATCTACGAACAGCTTGATACACTTCAGTTCCTTCAAGTTGTTATCTATAATGTATTTTCCCTCATTCCAGTTCTGAACAATGAATGGTTCAAGGTATTGTCAAGTATGCTTCATTGGAAAAGAGATATTATGATCCATCACAGATATTAGACTCCATAGGAAATCAAACTAGCTCCTCATTCCAATTTGAATTTGATACAAACTCCCACTTGGTACTTAAATTCCTGTCTCTGAAATTTCTAGCATTTAACTGATTTCACTTCCTTATATAACTCATTGTACATCTTTCCTAAAGAGCCTTGCACACCATTGAAACCAAGAATACATTAAAACTCACCACTTGAAGAGCTGATGGATTCTTAACATAGCATATCACAATTCTAGAATCCAAATTTTGTTGCTAAATTTGTTTCCCTTTCTGTTTCTGCAACTAACATCTCCTTTTGATTTCTATCTGTTGATATTCAGAGCCAAAATGTGGATTTGGCAACAAAGAAAGAGTGCTCCACAGATTGGAATTGGCACACACAATTTGCAAATCCAATTCACAACTCAACTCTTGACTCCTCTTAAGTTTTTGTTTTGCATTGCTGCACTTTTTTTCCTTTCTGCAAATTCTGCACAAAAATTCCAGGAATTCAAATCATACAACAGATTAGCATCCTTGCTCCTTATATCACTATTCTTTTTAATGTAGTTATTCACTTCATTATTGCCTCCCAACATCCTCACACATTCACTAAAATGTGCCCATTAATTTAGCAACCAACGAACCTTGTTTAGCCCCAAAGATTCAATAGACCACTGCCTTGCTACTCGACAGAATCGTAGAGAATTTAAACATCCCTGGCAGTAAAAACATTTTGCTATTTTTTTTTATATTTGAATGAATGAAAAACTAACCCACCAGCTCACGATAGTTTAAGCATTTAATTATGTTCCGAAAATTTCAATTAATCATATAATTGAAGAACTCCTGTCACTACCATATCATGCTCAAAAAGCAAAGATCAATCTTCATGAAACCATTAAAAATCTTCAAGACCTCTGATTTTATCCAAATCCTTCCCCCATACTTGAAATTTATCCATCTCAAACAATCCACTCATCAAGATAATCAACCAAAACTCTCAATAAAAGAATGACAAGCAAAGATTATCAAGAATTAAAATGCTAGATGAGAATGTATAATCATTAGGAAAGAAATTGGAAATTATGAGGGAACAAAATTAGCAAAATCCTCAATTTTCATGCATACATATGCTATTATGATTTTGAAAAGAAACTAAGCAAGTTCTAGATTTTCAATTGCTATGAGTGCATGTCACACAAAGATATAATAGTGTTTAAGCTTAAAGTGGTCCTCTCTAGGTAATATTCATGCAATCAAGCTCAATTGATCAAAATGGAATCCACCACCATATAAATCAATATCATGTAAGTAGAGCATTCAATCATGTCCAATGACCTAAAATTGATGATCAAATTTAAGAAACTTTTACCATCTTAAAAATATTACTTAGAAAATTCCCATAAAGACTTTTATTCGAAATGACATGCTATATACTAAACAAAATGCAAAGTATAGAAATAAAATACAAATGTAAAATATGAAACTAAGAAACATATAAAGAATTTATTAAACACAAAGTATGAATTAAAGTGCAAAAGAAAACGAAATTGGAACCAACTCCCCTAAATTCTCAGTGGTTGAAGAAGATCTAAAAGAAGTATCCATGTCGGTAGTGGAGTACTCATGGTTATACTCAAATTCTTTTTATTCATCATTTTTCCATTGCAAATTCTTTCTGGAGGTCTGAGGCGGTTCAGTTTAAGCATCCACTCTGGAAGCTTATGTTTTCTTACAACATCAATCAAAGAAAACACCTCCCACATACATGTAGGATAAAAAGAAAATAGGAGAATATTAGTATTGGTAGAAAATAATGAATCACATCTAATAAATGGTACCTCTATTAAATTTTCCGAAAAATCATAAAAAATTCTCACCTTGTCATGTTGAAAGGTACCTAGAGTGGTGTTTGCTACCTCCTTTCCACCAAGTAAATGCTCAAGTTCTGGTTTTGGAAAATGTACAACCAAAGGTAGTGATTCTTGGGTACTTGGCTCCCTAGCACAAGTCCCTACACTCTCTTCATCATCATCATCATCATCATCATCAAATCCAGGTGATTCTTGAGGTAATGATTCCAATAAGCATTCTCCTACACTTAAATTATCTTCATCATAAATACCTGCATCATTTCCAACATCTAAAGCAACAACATTAGTAGAATCAGAAATTTGAACAACTACATCATCATCACAAATTAAACTAGAAAATTCTTGTGAAGAAATGGGAGTAGGGTCAGGCCTGATAAAATCTCTACTTTCCATCTCCCCACTAGATCTTTGTGTTTGTAACTGATTGAAGGATGATGTAATTTGGTCTAACTAACTCTGTATATTCTGTATCCTCGCAAATTATTGCTCTTGATTCTCACATTTGTTGCATAATTTCGTTGAATTTCCATGTTGACTCTGTAAATTGTACTTGTGCATCCTCATACTTGATATGTGAAAAATCCACCCTATTAGAATTATAGGTATCAGGAAATGACTCATACCTATTTTGCTGCTGCACAGGTGTTGGGGTTGCAAGGTTGCAAACATAGTCCCATATTGGAAACACATGGAAAAGATCATGGGTTTATAAGAGAAAAGATATTTCCATTGGTATGAGGCCTTTTGGGGAGAACCCAAGAGCAAAACCATGAGGGCTTAGGCCCAAAGTGGACAATATCATGCTATTGTGGAGATATCTAAATTCTTTTTGATCCTACAATTGGTATCAGAGCCCGGACTGCCAGAAGGTTTAACCGCCGACTGTGCACAAGAGCTATGGTCTGATTGAGCCATGTAGGTACAATATTGACCTCGAAAAAAGAAAGTGGGTGTTCCTATATTCGGATCAAGAGGACCAGACACCAAGCAGGAAGTCCTAGTTGCGACTAGGCAAGGAAGTCCTAGTAGGTCGGGTGGACCGAGGGGCAGGAAGACCTGGTGGGTCGAGGATCGGACGTGGGAAGCCTATGGTCCTTTGTTTGAGGGGGGATTGTTGGGGTTGCAAGGTTGCAAACATAGTCCCATATTGGAAACACATGGAAAAGATCATGGGTTTATAAGAGAAAAGATATTTCCATTGGTATGAGGCCTTTTGGGGAGAACCCAAGAGCAAAACCATGAGGGCTTAAGCCCAAAGTGGATAATATCATGCTATTGTGGAGATATCTAAATTCTTTTCGATCCTACAACAGGTGGGTAGTACTGAGGCTGATAATAATAACTCTCACTCCTACCTCCAAAATGCTGATAATATGGATCCATGGTCAAATAGATTTCCTGTTCTTACACTGAAAACTAACAAATAAAATCAGAAGACTCAGGAACAAATAAAATCAAACACATGGATATATGAACATGAAAGCAATTGAAACAATAAAAATTTTAAAGTTTTCCAAAATAATGAACAATCCTAAAATTATCAAACACCGCAATCCCTGGCAATGACGCCAAAATTTGATAAGCCGAAAAATTGAGTGTCACGAATGGACTTATCAAATTAACAAGTTATATCCATGAACCCCTTGCATACACAATGATGTTGTAATAACGAGCCCAGGATCGATCTCTCG
This sequence comes from Zingiber officinale, assembly GCF_018446385.1. Classification (NCBI taxonomy): domain Eukaryota; kingdom Viridiplantae; phylum Streptophyta; class Magnoliopsida; order Zingiberales; family Zingiberaceae; genus Zingiber; species Zingiber officinale. The sequence goes on along the minus strand of NC_055995.1, from coordinate 99,161,058 downwards.
AGGAACTAACGGTAGGATGTAATCTAAGATTATATATTATTCCTATTTTTGGGGTTTTAATATATAAATGGGGAGGTTTAAGCTTTGAATCTAAATCTAGCAATTGAAAAGCAAGCAAATAAGAACTTATCTTATTCATAAATGAAATCTACCTAGGTACTAACAATCAACCCATAACGCATTATCACCCTACGTTGTGATTAAATCATTAACACACTTAAACTAATAATGAAATAACAAGATTCAAATAAAATCTAAGCTAAAGCATTGAATAAAATAGGGAATGAAATAACAAGTCACATTTAAATCTAACCTAAAATAGAATTTAAACCCTAGCTTTAAACTAGCCAACTTAACAATTAACCAAGCACAAATTAAACTTCAACAAGGCAAAGAAATGCTAAATTACTTGATAACAAAATAACAAATATAAACAAAATCTATTCTAGCTTCTAAAACAGTAGCAAAAGAAACTAAAATGGTAAACTGTTCCAATCTCACAACCAATCTACCAAACTTCACTTCTTGCCATCACGCAAGAATCCGGAGACAAGAACGCTCAACTCCGGTGAGCAGATGATTTACTCCCTGTGGGTTACACGGATTCTGACTTCCAGTCAGATAGAGACAATAGTAAGCCTACATCAGGATATGTGTTTACTTTAGGAGGTGGAGTGATAGCATGGAGGAGTGTTAAGCAGAAATGCATTTCAGACTCAACAATGGAAGCTGAGTATGAGGCAGCCTCTGAGGCAGCCAAAGAAGTTGTATGGCTCAGGAACTTTTTGATGGACAGATGTGATTCCTGGTTTGCCCAAGATTATCACAATTTATTGTGATAATAGCAGTGCAGTAACAAACTCGAAGGAACCAGGAGCCCATAAAGCGAGTAAACACATTGAGCGCAAGTACCACCTGATACGAGACATCGTAAAGCGAGGAGAAGTTGTTATCGCCAAGATTATATCAGCAAATAACCTGGCAGATCCTCTCACTAAGGCCCTTCTGGCGAAAGTTTTTGATCGACATGTTGAGGGGATGAGAATCATATGTATGGCAGCGTTTATGACAGCATAGTCTTTCAGTATAAGTGTGAGATTGTTAGAGTGTATACTAAAAGTCTAGCTTTTTTGTAAACAATTATTTTGAAATAAGAATCACATCGGTCAAATGTCTACATTTATGCTAAGTGTAGTTGTCCGTTTAATTTATATTGTAGATAACATGGTGTGAGGAGACACACAGAAGTTCATGTTATCAGTTCCTTATAATTTATAAATAGTTGCTCACAACCAAGATGGAATGGGGCAAACCATTGCAGTGGTTGTAGTATAATTAGGTATTAATTTATCTTGACTAATAAATTACACTAGTACATTATGAGTGTATTGAGCAGGACCATTTGAGGTAGTTTCTTTTATACTGACTCTTTAAAAAGAACAAGACCTCTGTTATTATGGAAGTGCATACTCTTAATCATGATATAATAACAAGCAAGTATACTTAATATTTATTTCTTTAATTTATCAAAGGGTATGATTTAGTTTGATAAATCAATAGGCCCGATAAGTTGGGAAATGATATTATTTAATTATAGAATGAAACTGTGTCCTAGTAATCTAGGTTGATAATGTCCCCTTGAGAAGTTCATAAGGATTGTCATGTAAATCTTATAGGTGGACTTAGTCTAACATGACAATAAGGTTGAGTGGTACTACTCTTGGAGCTAGATATTAATTAAGTGAGTTGTCAGTAACTCATTTAATTAGTGGGCATTCGATATCTTAAACACAGGGAGATTAACACACTCATAATAAAAAAGAGTCCATAATATAATTTGGGATTAGTGCGGTAGTTCAATAGTAGCTCTTTAGTGGTATGAGTTATTATTGATGAACTTGAGTTAGGTGTTCGGGGCGAACACGGGAAATTCAAGATCATCGGGAGACTAAAACCAATTCGTCATTTCGGTCCCTATTGTAGCCTCTTATATATAGTCCTATATCCACCCAAAGCCTAGCCTCTTAGCCCATGCTAGAGGCCGGCCCCTATCCTTGCTTGGAGCCCAAGCAAGAGGTCGGCCAAGCCAAGCTTGGAGCTCAAGCTAGGGCCGGCCAAGCCTTGTTTGGTGCCCAAGCAAGTGGTCAGCCAAGTAAGGAAAGGAAAGGGAATTTTATTAAAAATAAAATTTTGATAAAATCTTTCCTTTTATGTTTTTATCCACATGGTTTTAAAAGAGAGATTTTAATTTTAAAATCTTTCCTTTAATAGATTTTCTACAAAGGATTAAAAGAGAGATTATATATCTTTCCTTATTTGTAGATATCTATAATGTTAAAAGAAAGATTTTAATTCTTAAGAAAACTTTTCTTTTGTAACCATGTTATAAAAGGAGTTTTATTTTTAATCTTATCTTTTATAGATATCCATAAAAGAATTTAAAAGAGAGAGATTTTAATTTATAAAACATTCCTTTTATAGCTAACCACAAAAGGGATATTTTAAAAGAGAAATTTTAATTTTTGTTTAAAATCTTTCCTTGTTTGTTTTGTAAGAGGTGGTCGGTCATGTCATGAATATAAAAGGAAGTTTTATTTTTTGTTATAAAACTTTCCTTTTTTGGATTCACCAAGGATTATAAAAGAGAGGTAAAGGGTGCCTTCATGGAACATAACTTTTATTCTATTGTTCCTCTCTCTTTTCCTTTGGTGGCCGGCCCTCTTCCTTTCTTTCTTATCCTTTTGTTTTCCACATTGTGGCCAACGGCATCAAGTCTACTAGGAGCTTTGGTGGCCGGTTACTAGGAGGAGAAGAAGAAGAGAAAGGAGGCCCTCTTGTCTAGATCCCTTTGGTGGTCGGAGCTTGGAGGAAGAGAAGAAGGCTTTGGTGGATTTCTTCTTGGTAGATCGTCACCCACACGACGTCCAGAAAAGGAGAGGAGTACAATAGAAGATCAAGAGGTTTTTGTTAACAAAGAAAGGTATAACTAATTGTCTTATTCCACATCATACTAGTTTTCTTTGTACGGATTTTGAATTACCAAACACAAGAGGCTAACGATTCTAGGCAATCGATTTTATGTTTCGATTTTATGTTTCTTTTATTTTTTCGATCTTGTGATTCGATTGTTCTTGGTGGTTAAACCTAGGGTTATTGTATGGAGATTAAATATTGAATTTCGTTGAGAGACTTTGTCTAGGAAGTAGTGGATGATCCCATACCCAAGAAGGCCTAGTGCCTCACAATGTTTAACCTGGAAGCCGATCTTTGAAATAAATATTTAATCAACTTTGTAACATGGGTGGATTTGGATTAATAATGTTAAGCATCGTTTGTGATCCAAGTCTAAACCTCTAAGAATAGATAAGTTGAATTTGGAATCAATAATGTTAAGTTCTGTTTGCGATTCCAAATTTAATTTCTAAAGAACACAATAGGTTATTAGGAAAGGTTCAGGATTTGTACAAAATTTTTGTACAAGAGAACCAGTATGATATTCCGAGTAGCAATCAACACTATCAAGATGCCAAGTCTAGCCGGTTTAAGGCTATGAGGAAGAACTACATCCGCTCGAACTCTTTCAACGAGAAGGTAGCTGATCGAGCTCTTCGCTTGTTTGATCTTGCAATTGAAGGGACGTTCAGCCAACTCTAGGCAGGCGACTACATCTCTGCTGCTTTATCAAGCAAAGTCATCAGTCGGGACGAGCTAATCAAATCGCTGCCCGATGATGCCCTAGATTATCTAGAGTGAGCCTCCCTCGAGTGAGTGTTTATAACCCTCTTGCACGATATTTGTAATCTTTTTAAGTATTAACGAAGTTCGTCTATTCGACGTCCTTTTTCTTCTACTAGTATTTGTTTTTTGAACTCATCTTTCAAACATTGCATAAACTTGTGGCCTCGTGCCTCCTCCGATCGGCAGGGACTACTCTATCTAGCCGATCGAGCCGTTTCATTTTCTGAGTTGCTCATTATGATTCTGTGACCTTCCGATTAGTGACGCAAGTATTCTTAAGAATAACCCCGAACGGTCGATGTGTTTCCTAGTCGACCATTCGTTATTCTTGAGTTATGAGATCGTAGCCTGACCGCTCATCGAGCCAAGGGTTTAAGGTCATCGCTCGACCACTGATGTAGACCAAGGTTTAAGGTCGTCACTTAACCGTTGATGTAGACTAGTTCACTCTGAGTTTAAGGTCGTCGCTCGACCACTGATGTAGACTAGGCAAAGACTTGGGTTTAAGGTTGTTGCTTGATCGTTGGTGAAGACTAGGTGAAGACTGGGGTTTAAGGTCATCGCTCAACCATTGGCGAAGACTAGACGAAGACTTGGGTTTAAGGTCGCCGCTCGATCATTGATGACAACAAGGGTTTAAGGTCGCCACTCGACCGTTCATGTAGATTAGGTGAAGACTTGGGTTTAAGGTCACCGCTCGACCGTTGATGAAGACTAGGCAAAGACTGGGGTTTAAGGTCACCGCTCGACCGTTGACGAAAACTAGGCGAAGACTTGGGTTTAAGGTCGTCACTCGACCATTGATGACGACAAGGGTTTAAGGTGTTGGGATGTATACTATAAGCTTAGATTTTGTATGAACATTTGTTTTGAAATATTTAGAAATGAGAATTACTTTGGTCAAATGTTTGCATTTTATATTTATATATATGTCAATCAGTTGTCCATTTAATTTATATTGTAGATAACATGGTGTGTGGTGCCACACAGAAGATCATGTTATCGGTTCCTTATAAATTATAAATAGTAGCTCACAACCAAGATGGATTGGGATAAATCATTAGAACGGTTGTAGTGTAATTTAGTATTAGCCTATTTTGACTATAAAATTACACTAGTACACTATGTGTATATTGAGCAGGACCATTTGAGGTTGTTCGATTTGTACTGAATACTAAAAGAACATAACCTCTGTTATTATGGATGTGCGTTCTCTTAATCCCTATATAATAATAAGTACGTATACTTAGTATTTATTTCTTTAACTTATCAATGGGTGAGATTTATTTGTTAAATCAATAGGCATGATGAGTTGGGAAATAGTATTGTTTATATGGTGTGTTATTGATTATAGAAGGAATCTGTGTCCTAATTATTTAGGCTGATGATGTCCCCTTGAGGAGCTCATAAGAATTATCATGTAAACCCTGCAGGTAGACTTAGTCTGGCATGATAATAAAGTTGAGTGGTACTACTCTTGGAATCAGATGTTAATTAATTGAGTTGTCAGTAACTCATTTAATTAACGGGCATACGATATCTTAAACACAGGGGATTAACACACTCATGATAAGAAGGAGCCTATATTGTAATATGGGATTGGTGCGGTAGTTTATGTGCGTAGATTGTATACTCTTGTTTAGTATATTTTGACGCACATTCACATACTTTGTACATGTTTTATTTATGCATTTTCGTACTTCCAGCTTTGGTTTTAGTATATTTACTCTTTTTGTTCGGAGATCTGCTTTTGTGCATTTTCTGTACACAGGAGTCGTATTTAGTGAAGGATTTATGATCATGGCCAGATCTGCAAGCAAACCAAAGGAGGAAGGCACCATCCTTGTGTGCCACACGACCCTGCCATGGGGGGTTGCCCAGGCCATGTGAGGATCACCACCCGTGTGGCTGCAATAGGAAAGGGAGTGGCCATGGCCGTGAGTGAATAAGGGATATAAAAAATAGTCGTCGTGAGTGGAATCTAGCAAGTCACCCCTTTGAGACCGAGTTAGGTTACTGGGGAAATGACTGCTTAGCTTCTCTTGAGATTAAGCACGCCTTTGAGACCTTGAGTTGATTGAGAAATATGAACCAACCGTGTGGCATGTAAGTGTCTATCACCGGTTACGTGCCTATCACCGGAAACATTAGGAACTCAAATTTGATGATGACTTGACTAGGACGAAGATTGAAACTTGAAAGGTTTTGAGTTACTTATTGCTTTGTGCACAAGATAGTTGTGCTTGAGCCATTCTTGACTTGTTTCCATGATCATGCTTGTTAATGAAACTTTTTGATAGAGTTAGAAAAATGCATTAGGGATATGAGTGTGTTGTAGAACATATGAATTTAGATTGCAGTATTTTGCTTGAGGACAAGCAAAGGTTTAAGTCTGGGGGTGTGATGTGTGTAGATTGTATACTCTTGTTTAGCATGTTTTGACACACATTCACATACTTTGCACATGCTTTATCTATGCATTTTCGTACTTCTAGCTTTGCTTTTAGCATATTTACTCTTTTTGTTTGGAGATCTGCTTTTGTGCATTTTCTGTACATAGGAGTCATATTTGGTGAAGGATTTATGATCGTGGCCAGATCTATAAGCAAACCAAAGGAGGAAGGCACCATCCTTGTGTGCCACACGGCCCTGCCATTGGGGGGGGGGGGTTGCCCAGGCCATGTGAGGATCACCACCCGTGTGGATGCAGCAGGAAAGGGAGTGGCCATGCCCGTGTGAGCTTCACACGGCCGTGCCAAGTTTTGAAACCAATAGAGCCAAGTCGTGTACACCACACGGCCCTGCAAGCCCTCCAGAGCTGAAGCAATGCACGGTCGTGTAGATCTATACGGTCGTGCAACATTTCCAGAGGCCAAGAACGCCCTGGCCGTGTGCACCACACTGCCGTGCAGGAGCTCCAGAGCCGGAGGTAGTGTAGGTCGTGTAGATCTACACGGCCGTGCAAGGGGAGCAATGGCAGAGCAAGCCATGGCCGTGTCTCACAAATAGCTGTGTGAGACAGGCAGAGAAGGGAGTAGCACAGGTCGTGTGAGCTTCACACAACCGTGTCTCGGGGTAGTGTGGCGCCCAAATCCCCCTTCTATATAAGGTCTTCTTCAAGATTTGAAGGGGGATCTTCTCCTTTTTGGGGGGAAAGAAGTTTTGGGGCGTTCCTCCACCTTCTTGGAGGGATTTTCCGTCGATCTAAGGGCAGATCTTCATCGTTTCGACTCCAGAAGCAATGATTGGATCCGAAGACCGTTCTTCATTGTAAATAAGCCTTTCTTCCCTTTCTTTCTTAGATTTGGGGATCAAGATGCTTGTAATCTTCTTGTTTTCGGATTTCTTTCCTTGTTCTATGGATTAGATCTCTATGTTCTAGAATGGAGGGAGTATTTGTAAAGAAAATTTGATGTAAAACTCTTGTGGATTTGGGAATTCCCTATTTCTATAATTTTATCCTGTTTGTATCTCTTTGATCTTATGTGGTTTGTTATGATTTGGACCTAATTCCCATACTTGATTGAATGTTTGAATATCTTGTGGATCTTGTAGAGATTGTTTCTCATTCGATTTTCCGAGGGACGTTCGTGACAGGAACAAGCCCGTGTAAGAACGTTTGAGGGAGTGATCTTGAGGGTGAAATAGGATTATTCAAGGTGGTAGGATAGATTGTGTGCATTAATCTTTTGTATCTCGATGAGGTTGAGAAGCAATGAGTTCCTATGTTGATTATCCGAGGGACGCACGTGACAAGCAAGCCCGTGTAAGGACATCATAGGATTCATACCTAATTGATTACATTTAGATATAAATTGCAGTCCTATGCCGATTGTCTATTGCAAGAGGGAACCGACAACTTTCTACAAATGATGGGCAATTGAGGAATAAGATTTGGTAGATCATTTACATTGAATAACCTTACAAAGAAACCAAAACTCCTAGAACATACCTTTATCATAGCCCTTATTCTTGTTTCTTATTCTTTAGTTTCTATGTTTTACTTTGCATAGTTGTACTTTGCTTTTGTTAATCCATTGATTAGTTATTTAGCTAACTCGTGTTGAAACATCTTTAGTGATTATTCCAGTTCCTGTGGATACGATATCTTTTATTATTACTTACGACATTTCCGTACACTTACGGAACGTCAACAAGTTTTTAGCGCCATTGTCGAGGACTGCGTTATAACATTAGAAATTATCAATTAAGTTAGACTAAATATAACTTTGTTTTTCTTTTCATTAGCATAACTATAACTAATCTTTAGAATTCTGTTTTCATAATTTTTGCATATCTTTCTACTTCTTGACTATTTATTTTGTTGCAATTCTAATTCTAATTCTAACTTTGCATTCTTGATTTCTAGCATTCTAATCTAGTTTTTCTCTTTTTTTTTTTATCTAACTTTTCTCTTTCTTTCTTCTTTTCTTTTGAACAAACATATCTTGCAATATTGTTCGTGTGTATGAGAAGATCAAACTTTGTAAAGGCATCAGAAATAACAAGAACTTATAAACACATTAGTTGATTAGCATATGAATTATTCTAGACATTTTTCTTTTTCCTTTTGTCTTTTCTTTCTTGTTTTCATTATACACTTTCTTTCTTGCAATTTAAATTTTGCATTTTCTTTCTTGCTTTTCATATTGCATTTTATTTCTTGTCTTTGATTCTTCAATTTTTTTTCCTTTCTTCTAATAATTTTTTTTTCTTGAATATCCATGAGCACTAACATGTCAAGCAGGCCCATGAGAAATTTTTCTACACCCTTTTCTGCAAGATTTTTATCTCCCATTGTGCAACCTCAAATTAAAGCAGAAAGTTTTCAACTAGACCTAGAGTTAATTTTCATGATACAAGATCACAAATTTGGAGGAGAAGTATCAGAAAGTCCTTATCTACATCATGAAACATTTTCAGAGATTTGTGATATGGTGAAATGTGACGGAGTGTCAGCAGATGCAGTTCGATTGATTGCATTTCCTTTCAGTATCAAGGATAAAGCAAGGACTTGGTTATATTCTCTCCATCCTCAAAGTATCACAAGTTGGGAGAAATTGAAGAAGCAATTTCTAAATCATTTTTTCCCTCCAAGCAGAATAGTGTATATGAGGAATTGCATAACAAATTTTGCTCAGGCATATGGAGAATCATTATTTGAAACATGGGATAGATTCAAGAGTCTTCAAAGACAGTGCCCTCATCATGGTTTAGAAAAATGGCTGGCCCTGCATATATTCTATAAGGGAATTTCTTTCTCAGATAAGTGTTTGTTAGATTCATCAGCTGGAGGTTCTTTTATGGATAAGAGTGTAGATGAAGCATATATGTTAATTGATCAAGTGACATTGAACCTCCATGAATGGTCGAACAAAAGTTGGATGGAACCTCCCTAAAAAATTTAAGAAGTGCAAGTCATAAATGTAAGAGAGCCTATCAAACAAAATGTAGCTCAACCATCCAAGAAAGTTGAAGTTCACAAGTCACAGAATGAGGAGTTCAAATATTTGGGGGAAAAGATTAATAACATAGTTTCAAAATGGTTCAAAGAAGACCTTCCTCCTTCACAGAAAAGATCTAGTATAAATGATAATGATCTTAAGTTGAGAAGTGGCAAGAATCATGAAGAACCTCTGAAAAAGGACATGTTTAGAATTGAAGAGAAGAATAATAGAAGATCACATGAACTCAGTTCCATTATTCTAGGAGGTTCCCAAATGCCACAAGTACCTTTCCCTCAACGATTGATCATACCAACACTAGATAAGCAAGTTGAACCTCCTCCACAAGCTAAAAGAGAATATGGGAAATTAGAAGTACCTTTCCCAAGACCTTCACTAAGGGTTCCTTTTCCACAAAGGTTAGTGAAGGTCAATGAGAACAATGACTTTAAAAAATTCTGTGACACTGGTAAGGTTGAGTGCAGATTTCATAGTGTGTATAAAGATGAAGATTCTTCAGATGAGGATTGTGATGATAATGCAGTGGATAACGAGTTTTTAGATCTACCTCCAGGTTTTATTAGAAGTTATAGTGAAATTGAATTTTTAGATGATGAATGTGATGTGGTAGATCAACTTAAAACTGCAAGTGAAGTTATTGATCCTCTTATAGTTGATTCTCCTATTGAGGATATTGATGTTGGTTTGTTTTTTGATGTTTGTGTTGATGATGTTAATATGGAACAATGTGTAGGGAGCTGTGTTGTGGAAGCAGCATCTCAAGAATCACCTCCTTTGTCCACACAATCCTTAGATGTTGTAAGAGTTGCAAGGATTAACCATGTTGTGGACCAATGTGTAGGGGCTCATGTAGATATGGTTGAGTCTCAAGAATCACCATCTTTGATATCACCAACACATGAGCCAGAGCCAGAACCATCATTTGATTCAGAGGAAGTCGCATCCACATGTTCAGAAATATCAGGTATCTCTCAGCAAAGCAAGGTAAGTACTTCTTGTGATCTTTTAAAAAATTTTATAGAGGTACCTATCATTGACTTTGTTGGATGTGATTCAGTTTTTATTTCTTATTCTACTTATCTTAATATGGTTATGGCTCTATCTTATCTAATATGTTTGTGGGAGATTTGTATTTTCTTTACATGTGCAGATTTCACTTGGGCTAATAATTGGAAGCTCATACTGAACCGTCTTCGACCACCTGAGAGAACTTCAAAGAAGACGAAGATGGAGAGAGCAATACTTCATTTTGTAATTCCTATATTGGAAGCTCCCTCCATAATAAGAGCCCTCGGTAGGAGGGTGTTGAAATATCTTACCCCTCCAAGAGCGAGATTTAGATGAATCTTATGAGGTGGTTGAGCTAATGACCTTAAACAAGCGCTTCTTAGGAGGCAACCCAAGTTCTTCATGTTAGTATTAGCCCTAGTACCAATTATGAGATGATTGTAAAGGGCTCATTTTGTATCATATATCATTATTAATAAAATACAAAATTGGTTATTATATTTATTGCAGTTCAGTGTCGATTGAATAAATATAATAATGTCCTTGGGTAGTAGGTTCTTATCTATAATATATCAATTGGTTGAATTGATAGTGAAATATTGTAGAGAACACTACTCTTAACTATTCCTAGTCGAGCATTAATATACAAGGACGATATTAATGCGTTGAGACTAGCATGTAGGTCAATGGATGACTTGATCTCACAAGTCATGGATATGAGATATCAGGTTGACACATGGGTATATATTAGAGAATATATACTGAATGACCCACCATGAGAGTGTTTCAAGGATCGTCGTATGAGTGTCATAAATATTCTCATGTGACTATTAGTATGAATAGTCCTTAGACCTGAAGTCACTACGGTTCCCTACATAAGGAGTTGTATACTTTGGTATCGTCAAACATCACCCGTAACAGGGTGGACTATAAAGTTAATCACTGGGTATGAAATAAATTATGCAGAGGGATGTGAGTGATGTAGATGGGATCTATCCCTTCCATATGACGGAAGCGATATCTGTGGTCCCCTTGATTAGTAGGACACAAGAAAGCATGGCTATGCGTAAATAAGTCAATATGAGATATTGAGCTTATTTGATAAGTGTGTCTACTTGTAGATCAAGAACACAAAGATTGATAAGAGGATGACACAGTCTATGCCTCATTGATCAATCTAGATATCAAGGATAGAGGGACCAAGTCATACATGATGATAGCCACGGACAGGTTAGGTCGGATCTCGACTTTCTCGTCACTTGGGTAGCAATGATGCCTTGCTAGATGCCACTCATTGTTTATGTATCGCAAATGTTGATTTGAGTACATTGCCAACGTTACGAGAGCCTATAGGGTCACACACAAAAAACAAGTTGATATGGAGATAGGTTCATGTGATGAATCATAGGATATGTCGTCTATGCCTCGCCATATGACGGAAGCGATATCTATGGGCCCCTTGATTAGTAGGACACAAGAAAGCATGGCTATGCGTAAATAAGTCAATATGAGATATTGAGCTTATTTGATAAGTGTGTCTACTTGGAGATCAAGAAACACAAAGATTGATAAGAGGATGACACGGTCTATGCCTCATTGATCAATCTAGATATCAAGGATAGAGGGACCAAGTCATACATGATGATAGCCACGGACAGGTTAGGTCGGATCTCGACTTTCTCGTCACTTGGCTAGCAATGATGCCTTGCTAGATGCCACTCATTGTTTATGTATCGCAAATGTTGATTTGAGTACATTGCCAACGTTACGAAAGTCTATAGGGTCACACATAAAAAATAAGTTGATATGGAGATAGGTTCATGTGATGAATCATTGGATTAAGTGTAATCTGAATTTGACTCATTGAGTTAGACTCAAAGGGATCCAATTATTGGATTGAGTTCAATTGCATAGGAATCAATGGGTTAGACTCATTGGGTGAACTTGAGTTCACAAAGGAAGTTGAATGGTCAAAATTCAACCATTGGATTGAATGGTTGATTTTGAGCCGTTGGATTAGAAGATGAAAGGGTAGAGACTCTTGGTATGCCATGGGATGGTTATATAAATCATTTTGGAAGTGATTTTCATTAGTGGTGAATGTGAAGAGACCCTTGGCATTCTCCTTCTTCCTCCTTCCCTATCTTGGCCGAACACACCATTGAGGTTGCTAGCACAACCTTGTGTGTTTTCCTTCTCCATCTTGCTTTGTTTGTGAGACAATCAAAGGCAAGGCTTGTTCATGTGGATACCGTAGAGGCGTGGGCGCTTAAACGTGCTGAGATCTGCATCTAAATAAGAAGAGGTTGCTGTCGGGATTACGAAGGGCACGCATCAAAGGTATAATCCTATCATATAGCTTAGTATAGATTATGAATAGAAAATGTTTCTTCCCTTCGCATGGATCTGCTGGATAAGAGGATCTAGTAATTTTTCTGTTGCGTTTCCGCGTCTTTGGTGCGCTAGATCCCAACACTTCAATCTTGTGTTCATTCATATTTTTAGTTTCTTTTTAGTTTCATTTCTTTCTTTATAATAAATTTGTATCCTCTACTTAATTTTTGTTGTCTATTTTCTTTTATGGGACTCAAAGATTAGGAGGAGTGCAACTACATTATGGAGAAGTTCATGACATGGACATTTGGCACTCATCATTTGGTAACTTCTCTTCCTTTTAATCTCCTCCACATTATTTTTAGTTTTCATTGGGACAATGAAAAGTTTAAGTCTGGGGTGATGCATTAGATGCATTTGGTTTAGTTTGCTCATTTCTTTGTTTTTGTTTTTGCTTATGCCTTGCATTTTGTTTTGATTCTTTATGGCATACATCTTGAGAACATCAAACTTCACTTATATGTTTTCTTATCTTCAAGTGAAAATGTTAGCACGTTCATTATCTAGATTCATAATGTTGCAAATGATGCTAGTAGTATGCTTAATGTATTTATTTTATCTATCTTGGGTAGCATGATATAAGCTAAGTATCATATGGAGATAGGTTTTAGTTTTGGCTTGACCTTAAGGATCTTACTTTCACTTCACTATACTTGAGCTTGGATTGTTGATATCATTGAAATAGTCATGATTCATCTTCTTTGTTTAGTACTTGGTTTCCATGGTGATTTCTCAAACTTTATTTTGGTTACTGGATGAGGCTCAAATCATGTAAGCTCATTTGGAAAAATCAAAATAACCCAACATTTGTGCCAAAAGTACATTTGTGAATAAGATTTGCACAATGCAAATACTTATGAAAAAAAAGTGTGAAAAAAAGAAAAAAAAAGTGAATAAGAGATATAAAAAATAGTTGTCGCGAGTGGAATCTAGCAAGTCACCCCTTTGAGACCGAGTTAGGTTACTGCGAAATGACTGCTTAGCTTCTCTTAAGATTGAGCACGCCTTTGAGACCTTGGGTTGATTGAGAAATATGAACCAAGTGTGTGGCATGTAAGTGTCTATCATCGATTACGTGCCTATCACCAGAAACATTAGGAACTCAAATTTGATGACGACTTGACTAGGACGAAGATTGAAGCTTGAAGGGTTTTGAGTTACTTATTGTACTGTGCACAAGATACTTATGCTTGAGCCATTCTTGACTTGTTTCCATGATCATGCTTGTTAATGAAACTTTTTGATAGAGTTAGGAAAATACATTAGGGATATGAGTGAGTTGTAGAACATATGAATTTAGATTGAGGATAAGCAAAAGTTTAAGTCTGGAGGTGTGATGTGCGTAGATTGTATACTCTTGTTTAGCATATTTTGACGCACATTCACATACTTTGCACATGCTTTATCTATGCATTTTCGTACTTCTAGCTTTGCTTTTAGCATATTTACTCTTTTTGTTCGGAGATCTGCTTTTGTGCATTTTCTGTACACAGGAGTCGTATTTGGTGAAGGATTTATGATCGTGCCTAGATTTGCAAGCAAACCAAAGGAGGAAGGCACCATTTTTGTGTGCCACACGACCCTGCCATGGGTGGTTGCCCAGGCCATGTGAGGATCACCACCCGTGTGGATGCAGCAGGAAAGGGAGTGGCCATGGCCGTGTGAGCTTCACACGGCTGTGCCAAGTTTTGAAGCCAACAGAGCCAGGTCGTGTACACCACACGACCCTGCAAGCCCTCCAGAGCTGAAGTAGTGCACGGCCGTATAGATCTACACGGCCATGCAACATTTTCAGAGGCCAAGAACGCCCTGGTCGTGTGCACCACAGGACCGTGCAGGAGCTCCAGAGCCGGAGATAGTGAAGGCCGTGTAGATCTACACGGTCGTGCAAGGGGAGCAGTGGCAGAGCAAGCCACGGCCGTGTCTCACACACGGCCGTGTGAGACAGGCAGAGAAGGGAGTAGCACAGGCCGTGTGAGCTTCACATGGCCGTGTCTCAGGGCCGTGTGGCGCCCAAACCCCCTTTCTATATAAGTCCTTCAAGATTTGAAGGGGGATCTTCTCCCTTTTGGGGGGAAAGAAGTTTTGGGGCGTTCCTCCACCTTCTTGGAGGGATTTTCCCGCGATCTAAGGGCGGATCTTCATCGTTTCGACTCTAGAAGTAAGGATTGGATCCGAAGACCGTTCTTCATTGTAGATAAGCCTTTCTTCCCTTTCTTTCTTGGATTTGGGGATCAAAATGCTTGTAATCTTCTTATTTTCATATTTCTTTCCTTGTTCTATGGATTAGATCTCTATGTTCTAGAATGGAGGGAGTATTTGTAATGAAGATTTGATGTAAAACTCTTGTGGATTTGTCAATTCCCTATTTCTATGATTTTGTCCTGTTTGTATCTCTTTGATCTTATGTGGTTTGCTATGATTTGGACCTAATTCCCATACTTGATTGAATATTTGAATATCTTGTGGATCTTGTAGATCTTGTAGAGATTGTTTCTCATTCTATTTTTCGAGGGGCGTTCGTGATAGGAATAAGCCCGTGTAAGGACGTTTGAGGGAGTGATCTTGAAGGTGAAATAGGGTTATTCAAGGAGGTAGGATAAATTGTGTGCATTAATCTTTTGTATCTCGATGAGGTTGAGAAGCAATGAGTTCCTATGTTGATTATCCCAGGGACGCATGTGATAGGCAAGCCCGTGTAAGGACATCATAGGATTCATACCTAATTGATCACATTTAGATATAAATTGCAGTCCTAGGCCGGTTGTCTATTGCAAGAGGGAACCGGCAACCTTTTACAAATGATGAGCAATTGAGGAATAAGATTTAGTAGATCATTTACATTGAATAACCTTACAAAGAAACCGAAACTCCTAGAACATACCTTTATCATAGCTCTTATTCTTGTTTCTTATTCTTTAGTTTCTATGTTTTATTTTGCATAGTTGTACTTTGCTTTTGTCAATCCATTGATTAGTTGTTTAGCTAACTCGTGTTGAAATATTTTTAGTGGTTATTCCAGTCCCTGTGGATATGATATCTTTTATTATTACTTACGACATTTTCGTACACTTGAAGAACGTCAACAGTAGTTCAATAATAACCCTTTAGTGGTATGGGTTATTATTGATGGATTTGAGTTGAGTGTTCGGGCCGAACACAGGAAGCCCAAACCCATCAGGAGGCATAAACCAATTCCTCCTCTAGGTCCCTGTTGTAGCCTCTATATAAAGTCTCGCATCCAACCATCCATGGTTTTGTTTTTAGTTTTCGGCGCCACTTCCTTGATAGGGTCGGCGGATTCCCTTCCTTGCTAGGGTCGGTGGCTTCTCTTCCTTGCTAGGGTCGGCGACTTCTCTTCCTTGATAGGGCCGGCGATTTCCTTTTGCATGCTAGGGGCCGGCGCCTCTTACTTAGATCCCTTGGTGGCCAGCGGTTTGGAGAAGAGGAAGAAGAGGAGGAGGCGCCCCATCCTAGAGCCTCTCTTGGTGGCCGGCGATTTTGAGAAACGAAGGGAAGGGTGTTTGTTGTCTTGGTAGATCGTCGTCCACATGACGTCCAAGAAGAGGAGAAGAATACAGCAGAAGATCAAGAGGTCTTTAGCTACAAAGGAAAAAGTACAACTAGTTCTTTGATTCCGCTGCATAATTAGTTTAATTTTCTTTGTATCGATTTTGAATACCAACACAAGAGGTCAGCGATCTTGTACTTCGATCAAGGTGTGCTTTGATCCATCAAGAACTTGCTTGATTGATCAAACACATGTCTGATCGAATATGCGGGTTGCTAGGAAAAGTTCTGTACTAGTACAATTTTTGTACAAGGAAATTGAAACAAAACAGAATTCTAGAGCCTTTATAAGGTTGTCACTCGACCATTGATGAAGACTAGGCGAAGACTTGGGTTTAAGGTCAGTGCTCGACTGTTGATGACGACAAGGGTTTAAGGTCACCGCTAGATTGTTGATGACGACAAGGGTTTAAGGTTGATGCTCGACCATTGAGGGAGACTAGGGTTTAAGGTTGTCACTCGACCATTGGTGAAGACGAGGGTTTAAGGTCGCCGCTCGACCGTTGACGTAGACCCGGGTTTAAGGTCGTCGCTCAACCGTTGACGTAGATCAGGGTTTAAGGTCGCCGCTTGACCATTGACGTAGACCAGGGTTTAAGGTCACCACTCGACCATTGACGTAGACCAGGGTTTAAGGTCTCTGCTCGACCGTTGGTGAAGACTAGGGGTTAAGGTCGCCGCTCGACCGTTGACGAAGACTTATCTCAAGAGGCAATCTTTGCTTTTATTCATATTTTGTCCTGCGTTCGGGAAACATACAAAAATACATGGTATTCACTCACGCACCTCTCATCCAGCCCTGTAGGGCTGGAGATGATTCACGCTGCATGGCCTCTCGAGTTGTCGTCCCCCCTCATCCTCCAAATAGTAGGCGCCCGAACAAAGCTTTTGCATGATCTTGAAAGGTCCCGCCCACGGGGCTTCGAGCTTGGTGATGTCACCGACCAACTTCACTTTCTTCCATACAAGATTGCCGACCTAGAAGGACCTCGGGATCACCTCCGGTTGTAGTTCTGCTTCATCCGTTGTTGGTATGCCGTTAGCCGACAGTTGCTTTCGCCCGCGTTTCGTCCACCAAGTCAAGCTCCAAGAGCCTCCGTTTGGAGTTTCCTTCATTATAGTACTGCACCCAATCGGATTCTACTTCGACCTCCACGGGCACGACTGCTTCACCGCCGTACACTAAGTGGAAGGGGGTAATGTCGGTCCCCTCCTTCGGGGTCGTGCGAAGGGCCCACAGCACACTGGGGAGCTCATCGACCCAGCTGCCTCCGACGTGGTCAAGCCGAGCACGTAGAACTCTGAGGATCTCCCGATTGGCCATTTCGGCTTGTCCGTTGCTATGGGGGTAGGCCACAGAGGTGAAGGCCAGTTGGATGTTATAGCCCTCACACCACTCTCTGAGCTTCTGACCGGCGAACTGTCTTCCATTATCAGATACAAGTCAGCGTGGGATGTCGAATTGGCATATGATGTTCTGCCAAACGAACTTAATGACCATATGCTTGGTTATTCTTGCAAGCGGCTCGACTTCCACCCACTTTAAGAAGTAGTCGACTACGATGAGCAGAAATTTCCGCTGACCGGTCGTCATGAGAATGACCCAACGATATCCATGTCTCATTGGTTGAACAGGCAAGATACAGTAAATGCCTTCATTTCCTCGATCGGTCGGTGCGGAAGGTTGTGATGCTTTTGGCATGACAAGCAGGTGGCCACCGTCCGAGCGGCATCTTCTTGGAGGGTCGGCCAAAAATATACGGCCAGGAGTATCTTTCGAGCTAACGCACGGGCGCCCAGATGGCCTCCGCAGGAACCATGGTGCACCTCTCGCAGAGTGTATTCAGCATCTTCCGATCCGACGCACTTGAGTAGGGGCCTGGAGAAGGCTCTCTTATAAAGCTAGTCCCCAACCAAAGTAAACCATCCGCCCCTCTTCTTCAGTAAGTGAGCTTCTTCCTGATCAGCAGGTGTTACTCTCGACCACAGAAACTCTATCAGAGCCATCCTTGAGTTGTTGGGGAAGATTATTCCTTCCATTTGGTCAATATGCGACACTAGCGAGATCTGTTCAATCGGCTACCCTATGATGATCGGTGATAACGAACTGGCTAACTTTGCCAACTCATCTGCTACCTGGTTTTTCGATCAGGGTATCTTTTGTATAATGACCTCCTGAAAGTTTGTCTTCAACCTCTTGAAGGCCTCCGCATAGAGTTTGAGTCGGGCGTTGCTTATCTCGAACGTCCTGGATAGCTGCTGGGTGGCCAACTGAGAGTCTGAGTGGATGAGGACTCTAACGACTCCCACTTGCGGGGCTACATGTAGGTCGACTATCAATGCCTCATACTCAGCTTCATTATTGGTGGCGCGATAGTCAAGCCGAACCAAAAGCTGCATCCGGTCTTCCCGTGGTAAGATAAGCAATATGCTGATTCCACTACCTTGCCGAGTGGATGAGCCATCAACATATATCTTCCACGTTGCCTCCGACTCGACATTCTGGACCTCTATGACGAAATCCGCTAAGGCCTGAGCCTTGATGGCCGCTCGAGGTTGATATTGTATGTCGAATTCGCTTAGCTCGGTCGTCCATTTAATCAATCTTCCAGATGCCTCGGGGTTTAGAAGGACCCGTCCCAAGGAGCTGTTAGTTAGCATGATGATTGAGTGTGCTAGAAAGTACGGACGAATCCTCCGAGTGGCGAGAATCAAAGCATAAGCTGATTTTTTTCAGACCAGTGTAGCGAGACTCTGCATCCTTCAATATATGTCTTAAAAAGTATACAGGTTGTTGTTCTTAATCGTTCTGCCTAACTAGAGCCAACTCAACCGCATACTCGTTGGATGATAAATAGATCCAAAATGGCTCACCAACAATTGGTTTGGTTAATACAGGCAGGGAGTTAAGATATTCCTTCAACTCTTCCAATGCCCGATCGCACTTGGCATCCCATTGGAATTTTGTAGCTCGACGAAACACTTTGAAGAATAACAGGCTCCGGTCGGACGACTTGGATATGAAATCCTTCCATTAGAGCGAACTATTACTCTATCTCCATCATAAAGAAATTTTCAACCTTTGATTTCCAAAGGTCCAAACTCACAATTCCGTAGAGTGGAGGTCCTCAGATGTTATATCTGAATTTGTCTCTAAACTCTATTTTGAACTTTAGCTCTTTGATGATGAATCTTTAACCATTGAAATTAGGGCTTCAAGCTTAAATGTCTTTTTCTTCCTCTAGCTTGTTACACTCTCGGCGATTAGTCCAATGAAGAGCGGTCTCGCTCTGATACCACTTGTTAGGACACTCCGGTGAGTTAGAGGGAGATGATTAGCTCCAATTACTTCCTTGATGATGAGTTACAATAGAAAACACTCGAAGCAATGCTAACACCCAGATTTACTTGGTATACACCTCAATGAGGTGACTAATCCAAGGATCCACACAGAGTACACATTCCACTGTAAAAATACTCCTTCTTGGAAACACTCCGGAGATGGAGAAACCTTGTACAAGCTCTCAATAGAAAATACAATAAGGAAATGAATGAACAGAACAATGAACATCTTGGTTGATCTCTTGTAACTTGTAGATGTCTCTTGTAGACTCAGAAATACAGCAACACTTTACCTTGAATCTTCTAAGAATAGATGGTGAAGAGTGGAGAAGAAGCAGAGAAGAAGTGTTACCATTTGAATCTTGCCAAAGCCTTTATATCTCATGATTTATAGCTCCCAATCAATTGACCTTACACCCAATTGATTGTCACGTCAGATCCGAGCAAATCTAGCTGTTAAACCTCGAAACAATCTTCTCCCAATTGATTAGCCAATCAATTTTGAGGCTTAAATCGATCATCCAATCAATCCAGCGACTCTCTATTTGTCACTATTTTCTCTCTCCCACCCCCTCCCCCAATCGATCACTTGATCGATTGGGAAACCACTGGTTTTCATGAAGAAAACACGCTCAATCGATCACCTGATGGATTGACACAACCCAATTGATCACCTAATAGATTGGCATAGCCCAATCGATCAGTTGATTGATTGGGCCACCTTCTGTGCGTCGTGGAGAAGTGCGCTCAATTAATCCACTGATCGATTGACACAACTCTCAATCGATCAGTGGATCGATTGAGAATGCCTCTGCATCATAGAGAAGTGCGGTCAATTGATCCATTTATCGATTGACACAACACTCAATCGATCACTTGATCGATTGCCCAACTCTAACTTGCTTAACTAAAGTCTAGGTTCCCTTATCCAACCTCTAGTCAACCGTGACCTATTGGGACTTCTCCACTAAGTGTCCGGTCAACCTTTTAACCCACTTAGACTTTACTAATTTCCTATTGGACCTTCAATCACCAAATGTGGTCTTCCTTGACCCACTTAGATTTTTCTCTTGTCTAACCATAGTTAGGACTTTATCTTGGCAACGTGCAGTCCTCCTTAATCCACTTGGACTCCCTTTGCCTAACCGCAGTAATGGCTTTCCTTTGCCAACATGTAATCCTTCTTGATCCACTTGGACTTGTTTGTCTAATTGCAGTTAGGACTTTTCTTGCCAATGTACAGTCTCCCTTGATCCACTTGGACTTTCCTTGCCAATGTGCTATCCTCCTTGACCCACTTGGACATTCCTTTGTCTAACCATAATTAGGACTTTCCTTTGCCAACATGTGATCCTCCTTGACCCACTTGGACTTTCTTTACCTAACCCCTAATTAGTACTTTACCAGTCAAGTATCGGTCTTCCATAACCTACCTGATTTCTCTCGCATATGCCCCACAATATATTATCCAAACATGTTGTCTATAACATATTGTCTAAATATTAAAACTCAAACTCAACTACACTTGAACTTAGTTAAACTAGTCAACCTTGACCCAGGGAACAATGCACCAACAATCTTCCAACACTCCGTGACCCACTCAGACTTTTCCTTGCTAACTCCCATTGGACTTTCAATCACCAAGTTTTCGATTAACCTTTAACCTACTTGGACTTTCTTTTTTCCAACTTTTCGTTGGACTTCCAATCACCAAGTACGGTCATCCTTGACCCACTAGGATTTTCCTCTTGCCTAACCTCTAGTTAGGACTAGTCACTCAGTAGACTTCCACCCTACCTAACCTCAGTTAGGGCTTTCCCTTGCCTAATTGTAGTTAGGACTTTCCCTTGCCTAACCATAGTTAGAGCTTTCCTTTACCAACATGTGATTCTTCTTGACCCACTTGGACTTTCCTTTACCTAACCTCAATTAGAACTAGTCACTCAGCTTGGTAGACATCCACCCTATCTAACCTAAGTTAGGGCTTTCTTTTGCCAATGTTCGATCCTCCTTAACCCACTTAGACTTTCCTTTACCTAACCCTAGTTAGGACTAGTCAATTGGTAGACTTTCACCCTATCTAACCTCAGTTAGGACTTTCCATTGCCTAACCTCCAGTTAGGACTTTCCTATACAAGTATCTTGTCCTCCCTTGACCTACTTGACTTCTCTCTCACATATTTTCAAACAATGAAACTCAAGCTCGAGTTAACTCGAGCTTAGTCAAACTGGTTAACCTTGACCTGAGGACAATTGTACCAACAATCTCTCTCTTTTTGATATTTGATAATATGTTTAAGTTAGGCTAATCCATTAACCCAACTTCCATCTTCATCCCATATCAAAGCACGAACGAGAGTTTTCTAACTTAAACTCTACATTTCCCCCTTTGACACATATCAAAAACTCTTCGCAAGAGTAAATTCATTCAAAACAACCTAATAAAAGTCACATATCTTTCATTGTATCCTATGCTCAACTTTAAGCATACATCCATCACAATGAAGATTTTCAATTTTCCATTATCTCTAATGCTCAACCTAGAGCATTCATCACAATGAAAGTTCTAAACCTTTCATTGTCTCCTCATCCTGATCATTTAAAATCCCAAATTATGCTTTTAATGAAGACCTCCCCCTCAAAGCATGCTCTAACTTCTATCATTTTACCAACAATGATTTGGAGTAACTAAACATTTAGGAAATCCTAAAATTGAAGTTATGAGATTAAAAATTCATCCTTGATTCTAAATATCCTCCTTAACTTCAAATTAGTCCTCTTAACCATTGCTTTCTTATTCTCATCAAGAAAATTACCCTTAAATACATACCAAGGCATTACATAGGGTTGGGAATAGTTAAATGACCTAAGTGTGACTTAATCAACTGAAGTAAACTCATTTCAGCCGAAATCAATACTGCCAATCAATTGGCATATCTTAATCAATTGGTTTAAGCTTCCAATAGATTCCGCACGTACCAATAGATCTTGATCAATCCTGTAAGCTTCTATGCTTGTAAAAATTTACTACCAATCGATTAGGGTAATCGAATGGTATGAAGTAATGGATCGGAATCAATCAATTACTGTAACTGATTTTTTATATTTCAATTTCAACTTAAAATTCAGAAATTCATAAATAATTCTACAATTTAAAAAAAATCATGAAACTTCGTGTAGACATTACTTATGTTATATACTATCATAGAAAAATAATTTATTTTTTTATGAAAATACCTCCCATTTCTAAATAATGACATAAAATTAGGAATTATTAAAAACTTCAATATTTTATTCTACTTTGTATCTAATTGCTTAATGGTGATTCCTATCAATAAATATAATTCACTAAGATTTTCTAAATAATTTCAAACCATGATCTTTGGACAAAATATACATGAATTGTACATTAGCTTTCCCCATGATTGGACTTTACATAATTATTTATTTTAACATAACTAAAACTGAATTATATGCACTAAATCAAGAGAGAAGATCTCCTGGTCCATAAAAAAGTGGACCAAAGGATGCCCCACTCCCAATTGTGGCCAGATCGTAATTGCGATCCGGCCGCAATTGGTTGTGATTCATTCATGGGTTCACCGTCCCCACTAGGTTATAGTTTGGGTCGGAGCGGGCGGCCGGAGGCTACCAGAAGTTGGCAAGTGTCCAGATTGTCGGGTACTAAGTAGTGGGCGGCCTTTGGCCGTTCGCTCCGACCCAAACTATAACCTGGTGGGGACTGTGAACCCATGAAGGGATCACAACCAATTATGGTCGGATCACAATTACGATCCGACGCAATTGGGAGTGGACTATCCCCTGGTCCATTTTTTTGTGGACTAGGAGATCTGGTCTTCTAAATCAACATCTTGAATCTTTTTCATCCTCCTAACATCTCACTTATATTTAATGTATCTATACACTTACAAGTCAACTCTATAGTCTTTGTGTGATGTAAAATAAATTTTTCCTAAACTAAAGGATCATGTATCTCTATCTAGACATTTTAATTTTGATTATCCTACCTAGGAGGTCAATTTATTCCATTATCCTTAATTATAAGAAATTTAAAATAGTGCATGATAAATGACTACGGTTGGGTAGGTATGACATTCCGATATTGAATTCTCATATCATATACCATATCAAAAATCAGGTATATATATTAAAATTTAAATTCAACTTTCAACCTCTCAAATATAACTTAATAATAAATGTAATTTTTATCCCCACATACTTACTACAATATAATGAAATAAAAATCAATTTCCTACATACACATGTCCTTAGAAATAAAAATTTCTCTCAGCTTATAGTCACTTAACTTTGAAAGTGGCATCAGAGTAAGCATAATTATTTTTTATTATAATAATAAATATGATAAATTATACAACACTCTAAAATACCAAAATCGTATCATTTTCATCGTAAAATAAAATTTTAATAAGTATGAAACTTTGAATCTTAAACATAACAACATCGTTTATGTTCACTATGTGAACTCGTACACACCATTATGAATGTATATACTATTTTATAAGATTCTAAGAGTTTTTATTTATTTTTTTTAGTTAGTATCATGTCTGTCATTTACATCGATTAATTTTGAAAATTACTGATTCAGTTTTATAAAAAAAATTCATTAACTACTAAAATAAATTAAAAAAATACTCATAATAAACAATCTATCAAAATTTGAGAATATAAGAGTTTATCGATATAAGGTATATAACTAACTTTGATAGGCCTTTCAATATTGACTAGATTCTTCTTAGCACTGTTTTTTTTTCTGTTGGATAAGCCCACAAGACTACTAGTAGAGTTGTCAGACGGATCAATCCGTAATGGGACGGGTCGATCCATGGGGGACTAACTATTTAGCGGGGCGGGGCGATCGAACCCGCCAACTTAGTGGGTTGGAAAATTTCCAACCCAACCCATTCTAAGGCGGGTTGCGGGTTTGGCGGGTCAACCCGTGGGTCCATAAAAATTTTTTAAAAAAATTAAAAAATATTTCATATCTTGAATATTTTACTTCGAAAAAATTTTCTACAATTAAATATATACATAAACATGTATTCTAAATATAAATGAATACAAATGAGTACTTATGTTGGATGAAAAGTACTATTTTATTTCAAAATTATAACAAAGAAAGATAATAAATTAGCCTAAAACTTAGTTTACATGTGTTTTTCAACTCGCGGGCCAACCCAAGCCCGAGTGGGCCGACCCGCGCGGGTCGCGGGCCTAGGCGGGTCGGCCCACGGTGGATTTCGGTTGATAAAATTTCAACTCAATCTGCTTAAATTGTTTGACGAGATGAGTCAACTCAACGGACTCAACCCAAATTGACGACTCTAACTACTAGCATAGGATTCTACTTAATTAAGTAGATTTTCTTATATCTTTTATGAGACATATTGAATTATTATTGCATATTCTCCAGTTTAATATGCTTTATATTATATTTATGTAACTTCTTGAGAATTAACTTATTTACTCCTTTAATTTATTTTATTTTTACTTTATTTTGGTGGGGGTTAGATTGATGGATTTAGAAACGAAAGAATGAAATGATAATAAAATATAGAATTTAGATTGTGAGTTTGAGGATGATAATTTAAAAATAATTTTTAAATTTATGAAAATCAATCAAACTCATATAATTAAGTAAATTTTATTTTCATTTCCATTCTTATTTTTATTCTCATCCCATTTATTATTCAATTTATACTCCTAATCATTTCCGTCAATTTAACTAAACGTCATCTAACCAAACGTCAGCTAAGTTAACGAGATCAATTAAGAGCCGCGCATCAAAGAGATAAAACTACAAATAAAAATAAAGCATCGGACAGAATGAGCGACCACTACTTCTAGCCATCTGATCCGCGGTCCCTAATTGGACCTGACGCTTCGCATCTTGCGTCGGCGGCGGCCTTCGAAAAATAGAGGCGAGGGAACAAAAGCTAGCGGTCGAAATCGGAGAGGGCGAGATGGGGGTCGCTGCCGATGCGGCAACCGTGGCGGTAGCGGCTCCACCGACCAAGAAGATGGCGGCCGACTTTGTGATGGGCGGGGCGGCCGCGGTATTTGCTAAAAGCGGGGCAGCGCCGGTGGAGCGGGTGAAGCTCCTGCTGCAAAACCAGGGGGAGATGATCAGGAGGGGGCACTTGACTAGGCCTTACCAGGGCATTAGGGATTGCTTCGCAAGGGTTCTCAATGAAGAAGGGGTTCTCGCCTTGTGGAGAGGCAACCAGGCCAATGTCATCCGATATTTCCCTACTCAGGTTAGGATTTCTTAGGGAGAGATATGGGCTCTCTCGCCCTTCTTGATTTCAGAAAGTTCTAATTTTTTTTTTAAATCGTGATACTATTGAAACTATTCCTGTTATTGCTTTACTTTGATTTCTTTTTTGTGCTGAGTTTTAGTTTCTATTCCATCAATAACTCGATTGAAGATGACTAAAGTCTTTGTTTTGGGGTGATGACATATCAAAATTGGACTGACAGAAGGTTCGTGTTCATCTTGAGAGTTTACTAGATTTTTAGCTTATTTCTTCAATTCATATTTTTTGAGCTAGTTGATCTGGAACTCAACCCTCAATTAGGTTACTCTTTTGGTGGAGCTTCATAAGATTAACTTTGCTGCTGTCGGCATAGAAAATTATTTAAACACAAGGTTAGTTGTAATTTGCACAGATTTAAGGGGATTGTGTTTCTATGTTGCAATAACATTAATTAATGGAGTAAATATAAAAATTGTAAACATAGTGAACTTAGTACAGGAAAATCTTAATATGATACCAATGCATTTATTTCCTTGCATTCTTGTAGCAAACTTCCAACAAATTATTATGAGTTTAGGTCAACCATCGATCCAGTTATAAGATTAGTGCGTATTATACCAACTTAAGTTTGAGTTAGATACTATCTGGTGGCTATCCTAAATTCTTTATGATAAACATAAGATAGAAGCAGAGGTTGTTGCAGATTTTCTTAAGATTTTCATTATATTAGCCTGTTTTTATGAGAGATATTGAGAAGCACTTTTGACTCAATGAAGCCATTTTCTCCTCAATCTAGATACATCAATAGTTTCTGCTACTATCATATCTATGTTCTCTCGTAAGCTTCTGTGCCGAAGACCTCATTATATATCATGTATATGATTCAGATATTCTATGGTATATGTAAGCAAACTCAACATCGTTGCCATCAAGCTGGGTTTTGTTCGTTCCAACTAATTTGGGTCGGCTACATGAATGCCATCCCTTTATTTAGCTCTATGCTAAGCAATATCATTTGTAATATTTGTATTAACCTATGTTGCATGGATACGGGTATCGTATTGGACACGACGCAAATACGGCGATACGGAAAATTTTGAAAATATAAGACACGATACGGCTAGGATACGATGATTATTAAAAAATATAAAAAAAAATATTATATATATATATATATATATATATATATATAGTATTTAAAATTAAAAATCCTAGAATAGAAAACCATATTACATCAATCATAAAATCCATTACAAACAAAAAGTAAACATAACAAAATATAAAACATCAAATCCAGCTTAAATAAGTTTTAAAAAAAATCAAACATTCATATCGGTCTCATCACCAACATTGCCTTATAAGACTGACTCCAATTTAGGTTCATCAAAAGAAAATTTGACAATTTCAAGGATAGCATCACCCTCCATGTCCATAGAATCAACATCTACTCCAACATTCCACATCTTACTTTCTCCTTCACTGTAATGTAGACTCCGAGATAAAAGACGAAGATTATAGTGAACATATACCAAATCTTCTGCTCTTTGTGGTGTTATCTTGTTCCTCTTCAATGAGTGTATGAAACTATAGGTGCTCCAATTTCTCTCACAAAAAGAAGATGGTTGTACAAGTAGTTCTAAAGCTAAACTTTGAAGAGTTGGTGCAGAAGCGCCATGGGTAACCCACCACTTAGTTGGAGATATCAAACCTTGATCACGTATTGCATCATTATCAAAAAAATCATCAATGGCAGCTGAAAAAGAGGCAAACTCCTCATTGACACTTCTTCGTTCGGATGAATTGGAGTAATATCTTTCAATGCACTTTTTTCTTTCCCTTGAAACTTCGATGCCCCTATGAAGAGGAATACGATTGGGAGATTCTTGGAGCCACTCATGGTTATAATACCTATATAAAAAAGATTGATAGTTTAACATCATTCATGAACTAATATTTCTAATTTGCTAAAACTTAGAAAGTTAAAAAATTTTAAAGCTTTACCATAGAATCAAAGAATGCGCCAAACAATGTAGGTGTATTCCTTTTATTCCATCACTCCACCAGAATATTATGAACAACCTCATAAAACTTTGAATCTCCACTATGAGGCCCCTTTGAGATAGCAACTATTATTTTCTCTATCATTTCATCCCACTACTCATAGACTAAATGAAGACAAGGGTGATCAGTGTTTGTTTTCCTTAGCATCTTATAAATCGGACTTATGAAGGCAAATATATAATCAATCTTTTTCCAAAATTGATCATCCAATATATTGTACTTCACTCTGGCCTTCACTACATCATCTTCCTTCTACAGATCCCATTTTTCACTAATCACCGTGTTTTCAAGACATTTCTTGATTTGCTTGAACCTTTTTAGCATAATGATCGTGGAAGCAAATTGAGTATCCGCAAGTAATAGAATCTTCAAGTTTGAGTTATTGCACTCATCAAAGGTTTTTTTTTTTTTTTTGTAGAGAGTCAGTCGATGCACAAATATTCTTCAAAGCAAGATTCAATGTGTGCACAACAAAGGACTCCAAAATATGTGTGGGTACTTTGCCTCAATGAGTAACCCTTTGCAAACAAGAGCATTATTGGTGACCACTTGGACAAATTCTCTTTGAAGAAGTGAAGTTCTCAATAAATTGTATCTTGGTGGAAGATAACCTAAAATTGTTCGTTGAGTAGCCAAACTGAAAGCACGAACATAATGAGGATTCCTAGCAATATTGAAAGATAATCCCCCAGTTTAAAACAACCTCGCGATTTCAGAGTGGAGCTCATCTCTAGCATTCAAGTTAAAAGATTTTTCAAGAGGGCCAAGTGGTTCTTTCCTCTTCGTTATTGGAATTGGTTTATCATTTTGAAAGGACCGCTAAATGAGGATTTTGAAGCCATGTCTGATGATACAGATGACGAAAGCAACGACACTTCTTTCAGTTTAGAATTCTTCTTTCTCAATTCCACATCATCATTAAGCTGTTGCATACATTTCATTTGATCCATTGTAACAGTTGTATTACCATCAATTTCAGCACCTTTTTATTTTAACAGGTGCACTTTCACCCTCGAATATTATCCTTTGCACACTTTAGTATATATATTGCATGACCAAGTGGCATTTCCTCCTCCAACTACCTTTTTCACCTAGGTTACAAATTTCTAAAAAGGAGAATAATCATCAACATCCCCCTTTCCACTCTCATTTCAAAAACTTCCCATGGCAAATAGGCTGATACTACGGTACAATATTTTTCTTTTGGCGTAACAAATTAAAGAAGTGTTATTCCATTGCAAAATAGGCTGACCATTTTAAATTTTCGCTAAAAACAACAATTAAGAAGACACAATTCCCAAAAGCAAAACAAATTCTGAGTAGTGATTTTACAAGAAAAAAATAGAAAAGTAGACTTGCTAGAAACTAGAGGGCAGCGACGGGCGATGTCGAGCGGCAGCGAGCACTGACAAGTAGTGTTGTGATGAATGATGATGAAAGAACGAGAGCAGCGGCGAGCAACCGCGAGCACCGACGAGCAGTGGCGAGCACCAACGAGTGGTGTTGTGATGATTGATGATGAAAGAACGAGAACATGAAATAATCGGGAGCAAGAAAGACTAATTTAGGGCATTTTAAAGCCCAATTCATTTTAATTTATTTATTAAGTAGTCCTCATAAATTTATTATTTTTCAATTTAACCTTTGCAATTTTTAATTTTTTTTACAATTGAGCCCAAACTTATCCAAAAACGTGTCTCATCTATGTCCTAGCCGTGTCCGATTGGCCAAACTTTAAAAAAAGTCAATGACACGATTTTTGCCATATCCAACACGCGTATTTGCGTGTCGTGTCCATGTCTGTGTTGTGTTCGTGTTCGACACTTCAAAAAAAAAAATTTTGGAGTGTCCATGCTACATAGGTATTACCAAATTATTGTTATTACATTAATGTTTTCCTCCATCTTGCTTGCCCCTTATACCTTCCACTCTAATAAATTTTGCTATTCTAATTATAAAAATTATTGGTAATCTTTGAACATGTCTATACTATCTCAATCTATATATATACATCTCTCTCAAATATTAATATTTTCTATTTTATTCTTTATAATAACTCCACATATCCATCTTATCATTCTCATTTTTGCTACATTTTGTAAGACGTTTCCCCTAATATTCTAACACCCAAATCCATAAAATGTGACTGATTATAGCACAATCTGATAAAAGTTTCATTATAATTGAATGGGATATGATGATTGCACAAGACTTCACAAGCTTCCCTCTATTTCACAATTCATTCTTTATATTGGAATTTATATCCATCCATCTTAATTATTCTTTCAGTTCTTATCAGATCTTTTTTTTATTGAAACTATATTTTATATATTCAACTTTTGTTTTCCATGTCACAAAAGCTTTAGTTTCTAAAGGTTTTCTCCACAATTCAAACTTTAAATTTAATCCAATTACATGCATCCGTTAACAAAATATCATTTGCAAATAACATGTATGTGGAAGGTTTTTCTTTAGTGCAATCGGCTACTTCATTTACTACTAATGCTAAAAGATAGAAGACATAGAACTGACTCTTGAGATAAATCTACAACTATAATAAAATCATTCATCACTCTCCTAGTAGTTTTGGCGCTAGTAATAGAGTTATCATACATATCTTTGAATAATATTATTTTTTACTGTTTATCTAGTTCTATTAAGTTTAGAATTGTTTAAAAAGTGCTTTGGCAAACCAGCTTTTTTGAATATACTCTCTCATCTATAATCGAAAAATGACTGAGAATGCAATACATTGGCTTAAAGAACCTTATGGCAAAAGTACTATCGGAAAACATTCCCAAGCCTAGTCATAGTCATTTCCTTGCTTTCTGTTTTACTGGACAATATGTTTTCAAATTTCTGCCGGTAATTATCTTGATAGGTTTGTTACAAGAGATCAATAGAATGAGAGATGGATATGTGAGTTGTGTATATCTTGGTTCTTTTAAAAGAAAACCTAATGATCTATATATTCAAAAATGTGTATGCCTCTTCTTTTGTGTGTGTGTGTGTGTGTGTGTGATTCCAGTATTCTTAATTGGAGCTTATTTTACCTAATATCATGTCAATAATTTATTATGCATCAGTATAGTTAACAATTACATCGTTGATCCGATTTCTTTCAAACAGGCTTTCAATTTTGCATTCAAGGGCTATTTTCGAAGCCTTTTTGGCTTCTCAAAAGAGAAAGAGGGTTACATGAAATGGTTAGCGGGGAACGTAGCTTCAGGTAGCGCAGCTGGAGCAACAACATCCCTGTTACTATACCATTTAGATTATGCAAGGACTCGGCTTGGCACAGATGCAATTGAATCCAAAGCTAACAGTGAACGACAGTTTAAAGGACTAGCTGACGTCTACAGAAAGACTCTAGCAACTGATGGTATTGTTGGCTTGTATCGAGGTTTTAGTGTTTCCATACTGGGCATCACTTTGTATCGGGGCTTGTATTTTGGCATTTATGATACCATGAAACCCATTATCCTAGTTGGACCACTGGAGGTCAGTGTACAATTTTGCTTGTTAGATCACCTTTAAATATTTTTGGCTGACGATTTGTTGATATACTATGTTGCAGGGCAACTTCTTTGCCAGTTTCACATTAGGCTGGAGTGTGACTACATTTTCTGGCATTTGTGCATACCCTTTCGATACGCTGCGTCGGAGAATGATGTTGACCTCCGGACAGCCATTCAAGTATCAAAATGCATATCATGCTCTGAAGACAATAGTAGGGAATGAAGGTTTCTTTGCACTTTTCAGAGGTGCTGCTGCAAACATGCTATCAGGGATGGCCGGAGCTGGTGTTCTTGCAGGTTATGACCAACTACACCGAATCGCATGTAGGCATGGTTATGGCTTTGACCAGAAGCTTAGAACCAGTGTAAAATAATTTGCTTTATTTGAAAAAGAAAAGTCAAATCTTTTCCATAAATTTTTTTAGTTATTTAGGTAGTCTGGAAAAACTCACAACCAACTACCCTTTACACAAGGAGCTAAAGGATTAAAGACAATCCTCTAGTGCAAATTGTATATAGTGATTGTAGATTTACAAGGATACTGATACTTTGTTTTGCTTTCGTCATTGTTTTTTGTTGTCGAAGTAGATTCTAACACAGACCGCCG
The DNA here is from genome assembly GCF_018446385.1 of Zingiber officinale. Lineage (NCBI taxonomy): Eukaryota > Viridiplantae > Streptophyta > Magnoliopsida > Zingiberales > Zingiberaceae > Zingiber > Zingiber officinale. The sequence goes on along the minus strand of NC_055995.1, from coordinate 99,129,059 downwards.
AGGGATTTTATATATCTCATGGGGATGATGGAGGAAGCCTGCAGGAGAGAAGGTGGCAGAATACGAGAAGGGAGGCTGAAGAGAAACGTCTAAGAAAGTCACATGTATACCATGGAGACTTCTCATGGAAACAGGTGACGAGTAAAATAAAATAGAACTGGCAACTCTCCATCTTCTTCGAGATGTTTTGGCAGACGGTTCCATATATTTATTTTTACTTTTTGGAGAAATTTTCAGATCCCAACTAGCACTGTAAATAAATCAAATTAAACAAGCTGCAAGCTTGTTAACTTTTCTATAATTTCTCCAGTTCTCAGTTAGAATCATCAGAGATCTAATAACGACAAGCCAAAATTCAAAAGCGTAACCAAAAAATTCACTAGGATGAGGATCCAACATGGTGATGAAGAATCTATTGAGTACTACTTGAGAGTTATTTCAACAATTAATTAATTATTCTCCTTAATTACATTGTTATATATTCATCTAGAAAATATTCAACCATTGAGGTTGCTGACACGTCTTTATCCAGGACATTATCGTCATTATAAAAATGGTTGGCGATCGATTCAGAAAATGAGTCAAAGATCGTGGGGTCTCCAAGCTCGAGCATGACCAACGAACCCTGCGGGGTTTCACACCTTCGACCTCCATTAATGGCGTTCTGATCACCGACAGTACTATCCATTTCACCCATGTGAATTAGTGGTGGCTCGTTTTCAGGTTCACTTTCGGCTTGGAAATTAAAGGTCCGTCCAGCAGAGCTCAGACTCCTCTCATTAGTTGTTCCTGAAGTAGAATTACAAGTGTGTTCTCCTTCATAAACCACAAGAAACAGAGATGCGTCCTGCTGTTGCACCTGCTTCTTTGCTTGGCACCTCCGATCCAAACTGTAGGTGCATCTGTAGTAGTTCCTGTTATTCATCATCAGAATTGAGGTTAAGGAATAATGTAAAGAAAAGGACAAGTTGATCATTCAGAAAATTAAGAGAAGATCGCCCGTCAGATCACTTTTTGAAGACGGATCCTTTGATGAACTTCTCGCCGTATTTTCTCCATCGATGGGCATCGTAATAAGGTGCGTTCGTGACTTCTTTTCTTGCGAAGCTGCCGAAGAACAATGAAACAAATTAAACAGGTAACAAGCTAAGAAATTAAAGAGATTAAACTATTGCAATTTTCAGACGGCCAGTCGATCAGTACCTTCTTCTTAGATCTGTAGGCTGTAGTCGATCAGTTGCGCAGGGGAAGCTTCGCTTTCTCTTTGTGCTCCCTTCAGCTGGCTTCAGCTTGGAGAGGGTAGACTTGCAGTTTTCCATTACCTCTTCCGAAAGAGTCCTCACTGACCCCTTCAACCAGTCGCTGTAGTCGCCCATCTCGACGTAGGACTGGAGCTTCCTCGTGAGAGTAGCCGCGTGCTCAACCTCGCGGATCACGGAGCTCATGATCATGCCAGTGTTCTCCATGAGATAGATCGATGGCTCTGGCCTTCACACACAAGCCTGAGTCTCTCAGACTTTATAGATGCAGACCAAACAAAACATGTAATATTGTCAACTTCAGTGTTTGATTGTTTATAAATATAATATTAATACGCGTGAATCGTTGATGGTGTTTAGGTAGTATCTACGCAAAAGGCCTGAGAAGTATAATTCTATAAAAATATATTAAGATCGATATATAATATTTATAACAACATTAATAGTACTGTTTTTCCTTTAATAAGGAACAAAATAATATGATGATGTCCGAATGAAGGAAATTGAAAAGTTGAAAATGAGATGACCATTCACGGGGCGAATACTCCAATCTTACAAAATAAAACTAAATCAGGGAAATGGTTCTTGACGTTGATCCTCTGACGCTCAAGTCAAAATCAGAAAAAGAATGAGTAATCCAGAAAATAAAAAATCTTATCTTCCTCGTACCTAGCGTACCCTTTTATACATTTTGCTGTGATCATTCATCTTCCCTAATTTAATGATATTAATTGCAGAGGAAGACTTTTTTTTTGTCTTCACTTCCGTGCATTGATGATAAATATAGTGTTCTTCTTTGTCTTTACCTTGGCTAACTTCCTCATATTTAATGATAAACGACGTGTTTTCTTTTGTTTTCTTCTCCTCCTGTGTAATGTCATTCCTTGCACCGGACGGGTTGTCCGAGCGGCTCGTTTACCTTCCGATCGGCCCATGATGCCCCGACCGGTCGGGTGATGTCCGCTCAGCTACTCCTTTGCTGACCGAGATAACTGTAAGCCTGATGTTGACCGCCTTAACTTTGACTCACACCGTATCAATTGACCCGTGATAGATGGACTTCCCCTTATCACCGCATCATAATACAATTTGAATTGGGGTTCCTATGATCGAATTAATCTAACATTAAATGATACAAATCTAATATTAAATGTTCTGATTAGAAATTAATGTGTACCATGAAACATACAATATTATTGTACTTATGTACCATTCACATTTACCCCCGGGCTATGATATAGTGGTAGGGTATTTAGGTTGTCACTCAGATATCTGCGGTTCGATCCTCAGGTATGGTGAATTTATAGGAATTTTTCCTCCAACTGAGGTGTGCAACCAAAGGATGTTGGGCTTCTTGGCTGCCCGCCGCAAGCGCTTCTCAATTTACCCTGGTAATCAGTGAAAAAATTTCATGGGATTGAGTCGGTCATCCTAGAACTAGTCAATGAGACTAACTAAGTTTATCATTCACATTTGTTACAATATGGTAAGGGGTTAATTTCCGACGGACACATATGTCTTTGAAAAAAATAGATTCCTCCCACCCCGTGATTTATCTCCCTTCATATAACCTAGGGGCACGCCCTTTTATATAACTTAGGGACGAACTGTGAGGGACACATGAGATGAGCGTAATTATTTTTTTCTATAGTTGTGCACAATTCACATATAAACAATGCATCATATTTTGAAGTAACAATATAGTATTCAAAGTGTATTATTCAAATAAATTGATCCTATCTGAAACCGGAGGAGATATCACGTTGGGCAGGTGGCGATATTGTTGACCGGGAAAAGATTTTACTAGGGAGAGAAGATGGTGAGATGTGGCAGAAAAGGGGCTTCGAGCAACTTCCTCCTCTCTGCGTACATGGAAAAACAATCCCACAGAGCATTGGGACAAAAACCAAGGAGGGAGTTCTTGGCTTTAGCTTTTCGATGCTCAAGTCAGTATAGTGTCTGAGCGAAAATGAGAGAAGAAGAATAACAGAAGATGCGTGCAGTATGTAAAAATATATTGCATCTCGTCCCTCGTCAACAGAGAAGATCCCCCTTTATATACCACCTCTCATAATCTCTGCAATCATGAGGTGTGGTAGAGAATGTTAAGTGTCAGAGGTTGTTGGGTAAGGGAAGACGTAAACTTGGGAGATGTACCATCACCGCCTGAGAAATCTTCCGCTACCTATATGTGTACCTCTTTTGTAACTTACATCATTAATGAGACGGTTGAAGGAATATACTATCATAATATATCAGTTGATGGAAAGTGTAAAGTTACCTTCGAAGAAGGTTCCAGGAATGCTCATATTGCAATAGAGGAATATTCTTTGACAGACGGTTGTTACTCTGATGATTGTTACGGTTGTTACTCTGATGATTGTTATGATTCTCTGACCATGTTGTCTACTAAGTGTATCTTATACAGACATTTAGTGAACCAGTTATATATTGGTATCTTGGTTGAACATTTAGTCAACTGGTTGCATATTAGCAAAGTAATACATGAGCAGAGTACCCAAGATAATAGGGTCGTCCGGACTGTCGACCGCACGACCATATATTATGTAATGCTGGAGCTTTGATATTGAAGTAATGAGGCTAGCTCCCTTACGTCCAGTCGGTTCTATGACTGACCAACCATATACCGAGCTACTTGTCTATGAGAAATGGGAAACTAAGTCGTGAGAAATTTGATCGGTACTTTAAGCCTATCACCCAGATGATCGAAGATTTGCCTTTGAAGTAAGAAACTGAGATCTAGGAGTTTGGGCGAGTTTATAAGGAGAATTGCTTTACACTCATCTTCTATATGTATAAGAGATAGGCATGCAAAGTTGTATAAATTTGATCAGAGTTATTACCAACTGGCTATATGAAAGTGGACTTATATGTGGGAAAATTCATAGGGTCGACCAGCAGTTAGGCCGACTAGTCATATGCTAAAAGGCTTGTACTGAGAGTGGGAGGCTAGATTCCCTTACTTCAGGGGGACACATAACCGACCAGCTTTATGGTATGTCAAAGGTCAGACATCCCTTGAAGTAGGTCAGCTTATCGAATGATCGGATATATAATAAATTCCTTAATACAGGAATGGAGCACTAGGTCCCTAGGTCCGACCGGCTAATGGACCGATCATCCTCGTACTAAAGGCCTTAGCGCAGGGTAAAGAGCAAAGTCCTGTTAAGAGTGACACGATGACTATCACCTCCCTTTAATTTTAACTATCATGTCACCTTAACTTTTATTGTTCTGTCATATCCGGGTTTAGCCATGACATCCTGTATCATAAACATATAAAACAATGAATGAGAAAGCCCAAAATTTATTATTCAAGTGCTAGAAAAAGACATGACTAATTCAGATTCTGTTTGGATCGTAAGTTTAATCGATTAACCTAGAGATCTAAGTTATTAAATTTTGTCTAGTAATTAGCCTAGACAATATTATAATATTGTCTAGTCACGTGGAACTTTCGAATCAACCACCCCAATCATTCCTTTTGAATACAATATGAATGTAAAGCTTAAGTAAAGAGAGAATAACAAGGGCTCGAGTTGAAGCTTTCAATTTTGCTCAAGCTCTTAGAGATATTTAAGCAAACACAGACACTTGTATAGAGGACTTTTAAGAATGTTTTTGTATTGTATATCCAACGACTCTATCTGCTTTTCACCTCTAATCAACTGGAATGATCCCTAATTGACTAATCGGGCAATTATAGTCATTGAATAGTTAACAATATATCAATAATCAATTTGAAATCATATCTAATTGACCACTCAAGCTGTCATTTTACTAGAAGAAACTATTGGTGCAATAATGCTCCCAAATGATCAGGTTTGACAAATTTATATATGTTGATGTGTTTGACAAAATATTAAAGTTAGGTTTGTTTATAGTATTAGCATCAATATCAAATATAATGTAGGAATTTATAATAAAACACATTGTAGTTGGGAGACCTTGTGGCTAAACATGATCGATCGAGTTTTTTGTTTATTGGTTAGATGACTTGATGACTTGTAATGAGGTGGACTTGGAGGCGATTGGACAAGGATGACTTAAGCATTCGAGGGAGAAAAAAATTCTAACAACGTGATCACTAGGGAACCCCGATTTCTACAGATGAACAAAGTAGGATGATGTGCATTATTGAAGTTATGTGAGCTTTGAAAGATTATGAGTGATTGTGGTATTGGATTTGATGTTTTTGAGTAATACTATCAAAAGATGATATGCATGGATAGGTACATAGGGATTAAGATTATTTAGTGGCTTTTAAGAAGTTTGCAATCAAAGAACAATAAACCTTAAGTTGCACAGTTTGTGTTCAAACTTAATATTGTAGCTTTGCATAGATTTACAATAATATAGTAATGGATGTTGTTGGAGATTGTTGGTGTAATCATTTCTCAAATCAAGGTTGACCAGTTTGACTAAGTTCGAGTGGATTTGAACTTAAATTTCGATATTTGGACAATATGTTGCGGACAATATGTTTGGATCATAATGTGAGGAAAGTCAAAATGAGTCATGGAGGACCACACGTTAGTAAGAAAAGTTCAAGTGGGTTAAGGAGGATTGCACGTTGGCAAGGAAAATCTAAATGGGTTAAGGAGGACCATACGCTGATAAGGAAAGTTTTAATTATGGTTAAACAAAGGAAAATCCAAGCGGGTCAAGAAGGACCGCACGTTGGCAAGGAAAGCCCAAGTGGGTCAAGGAGGATTGCATGTTGGCAAAAAAAGTCCTAACTATGATTAGACAAGCAAAATCCAAGTGGATTAAGGAGAATCACATGTTGGCAAAGGAAAATCCTAACTGCGATTAAGCAAAGTGAAGTCCAAGTGAGTCAAGGGAGACCACACGTTGGCAATGTAAAGTCCTAATTGTGGTTAGGCAAGAGGAAAATCCAAGTAGGTCAAGGAGAATTGCAATTGGTGATCGAAAGTCCAACGGGAATTTAGCAAAGTCCAAGTGTGTCAAAAGGTTGACCGGACACTTGATGGAGAAGTCCCAACAGGTTACACTTAACAAGAGATTGGACAATGGAACCTTAGACTTGGGTTAAGAAAGTTAGGGTTGGGTAATCGATTAGGTGATTGATTGAAACCTATGTTAATCGATCAGCTGATCGATTGAGCACATCTCTTTGCGAAGTGCATGGTGAATCGATCAAGTGATCGATTCACTCTGAATCCAATCAATCAAGTGATTGATTGGAAACTGGTTTTTACGAAGCACAATGCATTGCACTGTGATGAATCAATTGGGAAGAATTCCAATCGATTGGGGATAGTGATCGATTCACTCTGAATCCAATCAATCAAGTGATTGATTGGAAACTGGTTTTTACGAAGCACAATGCATTGCACTGTGATGAATCAATTGGGAAGAATTCCAATCAATTGGGGATATCGTCAGAGGCTTAATCGATTGGTGATTAAACTTGGTTGCAAACGAATAGGATCGAAAAGAATTTAGATATCTCCACAATGACATGATATTGTCCACTTTGGGCCTAAGCCCTCATGGTTTTGCTCTTGGGCTCTACCCAAAAGGCCTCATGCCAATGGAGATATCTTTCTCTTATAAACCATGATCTTTTCCATGTGTTTTCAATGTGGGATTATGTTTACAACCTTGCAACCCCAACAATCCCCCCCTCAAACAAAGGACCACAGGCTTCCCACGTTCAATCCTCGACCCACCAGGACTTCCTGCCCCATGGTCCACCCGACCTACTAGGACTTTCTTGCCTAGCCGCAACTAGGACTTCCTCATGGCTCTGATACCAATTGTTGGATCGAACAAAATTTAGATATCTCCACAATAGCATGATATTGTCCACTTTGGGCCTAGACCCTCATGGCTTTGTTCTTGGGCTCTTCCCAAAAGGCCTCATGCCAATGGAGATATCTTTTCTCTTATAAACCCATGATCATTCCCATGTGTTTCCAATATGGGACTATGTTTGCAACCTTGCAACCCCAAAACAATCCCCCCTCAAACAAAGGACCATAGGCTTCCTATGTCCGATCCTCGACCCACCAGGTCTTCCTGCCACTCGGTCCACCCAACCTACTAGGACTTCCTACCTGGTGTCTGGTCCTCATAATCTGAACATAGGAGCCCCCACTTTTTTTGTTCGAGGTCAATATTGTACCCACATGACTCAATCAAACCATAGCTCTTGTGCACAGTCGGCGGTTAAACCTTCTGGCAGTTCGGGCTCTGATACCAATTGTAGGATCGAAAAGAATTTAGATATCTCCACAATGACATGATATTATCCACTTTGGGCCTAAGCCCTCATGGTTTTGCTCTTGGGCTCTACCCAAAAGGCCTCATGCCAATGGAGATATCTTTCTCTTATAAACCATGATCTTTTCCATGTATTTTCAATGTGGGACTATGTTTGCAACCTTGCAACCCCAACACAAAGAGCTTATGAATCGATTAGGTGATCGATTGAAGCTACTTGATCCATTGGCTAATTGATTGGGAGAAGATCGTCGTGAGATTTGACGGCTGGATTTGTTCAAATCTGACTTGGCAATCGATTGGGGGGGGGGGGGGTAAGGTCAATCGATTGGGAGCCTTACATCACAAGATATAAAGGCTTTGGTGAGATTCAAAAAGTAACTTCTTCTTCCTCGATTCTTTCTTCTAGTTCTTGAAGGTTCTTAGAACAAAGTATTGTTGCATTTCCAAGCATCAAGAGGCAATCCACAACAACAAGAGATAAAGAACAAAGGCCCTTCATTGTTGTATCTATTTCCTTGTTCTTGTTGTATCTCAAATTCGTTTGTGTATTTGCTTGTATGAGACTTCTATGCCTCCTAACAGGAGGATTTCATAGTGTACTATGAGTGAGGAGAGTGGACCCTTGGATTAGTCACCACAAGGAGATGGATACCAAGTAAAATCAAGGGTGTTAGCGTTTGCTTCGAGTTTCCGCTGCAATAAATCATCAAAGAAGCGATTGGAGCTAATCACCCCTCTAGCTTGCCGAAGTGTCCTAACAAGTGGTATCAGAGCGAGGCCGCTTTTCATTGGACTAATCGCCGAGAGAACAACAAGCTAGAGGAAGAAGAAGCCATTGAAGCTTGAAGCCCTAATTTCAACGGTCAAAGATTCATCATCAAAGAGTTCAAGTTCAAAATGGAGTTTAAAGACGGATTCAGATATGATATCTAAGCACCTCCACTCTATGGAATTGGGAGTTTCAACCTTTGGAGGGATTACAAACTCTAATTGATGGAAAAGGAAAGCTCCTCAAGAAGAAGATGTTGGTTGCTACTCGGAAAACCTAGAGGTTCCACTGTACAAAAATTTTATACAAAGGTCTGAACCTTTTCCTAGCTACCATGTGTTCTTTTAAATTAAATTTTGGATCGCCTGCGGAACTTAACACGTTTGATCCAAAACTTAATCTATTTGTTCTTTTAGGTTTAGACTTGGATCTCCTGCGGAACTTAACACGTTTGATCCAAATCACCTAAGTTATTAATTCCATTAAATAATAATTTCCATAATTGGTTCTCAGTACTGATGTGGCGAGGTACATGGCCTTCTTGGATATGGGAACAAACACCACCGACTAGACAAAACCTTTTATGGAAAGCTAATATTTAATTTCCTAAAATAACTTTAGGTCAACCAAAAAGAACAATCAAATCACAAGGAAAAGAAAAATAAAAGAACACTATATCGAAAACAAATTCGAAACACTAGAATCGTATGCCTCTTGTATTTAGTATTATTTCCAAAAATAACTAGTATGATGCGGAAAGAAAAATTACTAGTTATACCTTTTAGAAAGACCTCTTGATCTTCCACCGTATTCCTCTTCTAACCTCGGACGTTGTGTGGGCAACGATCTTCCGAGATGAGAACCACCAAGCACCTTCTTCTTCCTTGCAAGTTTCGGCCATCAAAACTTCTCCTAGGATGAAGAGGTTCGGCCATCACCACCATGCTCCAAGGGATGCTAGAAAAGAGGCTTCTTTTCTCTCCTTCTTCTCCTTCTTAGATCCGGCCACCAAAGCTATCTCCACCATGAGAAGATTTCGGCCACACAAAGGAGAGGAGAGGAAAGAAAGGGCCGGCCACACCCAAGGAAGAAAAGAGGGAGAAAAATAATAGAGTCGTTCCCCCATGAAGGCACCTCTACCCCCTCTTTTATAATCCTTGGTCTTGGCAAATAAGGAAATTTAAATAAAAACTTCCTTAATTCTTTTGCCATGAAAAGGAAAATTTATTTAATTAAAAATAATTTTTCTCTTCTCAATTTACAATGGCCGGCCATTATACAAATCTCCAAGCAAATACAATTTTAAACACAAATTAAAACTTCCTTATTTGCTTCCGGAAATTTATAAAATTTTTCCAATAATTTTTATCCCTTCATGATTGGTTTATAAAAAGGAAATTTAATAAATTAAAATCTTTCTTTTAAACATGTGGATAAAAAAAGTTATCTCTATAAATTAAAATCTCTTTTAATCTACAAATAAGGAAAGATATCAAATCTTTTCTTAATCTTTTGTAGAAACTTATAAAAGAGAATATTTAATTTTAAACTCTCTTTTAAATCATGAACATTATTAAAAAGGAAAGTTTTCTTAAAATTTAAAATCCTCCTTTAATCAACAAATAAGGAAAGATTTCAAATTTTAAACTCTCTTTTAAACATGTAGATGATTTACAAATAAGGAAAGTTTTTACCAAAAATTAAAACCATCCTTTTAAACTATAAATAAGGAAAGAGATTAATCTCTTCTCTTAATCTTTTGTAGAAAGCTATAAAAGGAAATTTTAAATTTTTAAACTCTCTTTTAAAATCATGATATCCACATAAGAAATAATTTTAATAAAAATCCTTTTTAATATTCTAGTGGCCGGCCACCTAAGCTTGGGACCCAAGCTTTGGCCGGCCACCTACATGGCTCATCCACTTGGTCTTGGCCGGCCCCATTGGATGGGTAAGAAGGTGGGTATGCGGTGGGTATAAATCTCTATATACTAGAGGCTACGATAGGGACCGAGAGGAGGAATTGGTTTTGGTCTCCCGATGAAATTAAGCATCCCGTGTTCGCCCCGAACACACAACTTAATTTTATCAATAATAATTCATTCCACTAAATAACTATTATTGAACTACCGCACCAATCCCAAATTACATTTTGGGCTCCTTCTTATTATGAGTGTGTTAGTCTCCCTGTGTTTAAGATAACAAATGTCCACTAATTAAGTAAGTTACTGACAACTCACTTAATTAATATCTAGCTCCAAGAGTAGTACCACTCAACTTCATCGTCATGTCGGACTAAGTCCACCTGCAGGGTTTAACATGACAATCCTTATGAGCTCCTCTTGGGGACATTCTCAACCTAGATTACTAGGACACAGTTTCCTTCTATAATCAACAACACACACTATAAGTGATATCATTTCCCAACTTATCGGGCTTATTGATTTATCGAACTAAATCTCACCCATTGATAAATTAAAGAAATAAATATCAAATATATGTGCTTGTTATTATATTAGGATTAAGAGCACACACTTCCATAATAACTGAGGTCTTTGTTTCTTTATAAAGTCAGTATAAAAGAAACGACCTCTAATGGTCCTACTCAATACACTCTTAGTGTACTAGTGTAATTATATAGTTAAGATAAACTAACACCTAATTACACTACAACCTTCCAATGGTTTGTTCCTTTCTATCATGGTCGTGAGCTACTGTTTATAATTTATAAGGTACTGATAACATGATCCTCTGTGTGTGACACCACACACCATGTTATCTACAATATAAATTAATTGAACAACTACATTTATCATAAATGTAGACATTTAACCAATGTGATTCTTATTTCTAGATAAATATTTATACCAAAAGCTAGGCTTTTAGTATACACTCTAACAATCTCCCACTTATACTAAAAGATTAAGCTGTCATATCTGCTGTCATACATCTGATTCCCATGCCTTTCAAAAATCTCTTGCCTTAAGGACCTTAGGTTATCATCTGATGCAATCTAGGCGACAACAACTTCTCCTTGTTATACAATTTCTCGTATTCGGTAGTACTTGCGCTCTATTGTGTTTACTTGCCTTATAGACTCATGGTTTCTTCGAGTTTGTTACTGCACCATTATTATTACAATAAAGTGTAATAATCTTTGGACAAACTAGAAATCATATCTAAGTCTATCTTGAGGTAATTAAGTCATTCAGCTTTTATGGCTACCTCAGAGGCTTGCCATATACTCAGCTTCTATGATGGAGTCCAGAAAAACACCTATGCTTATTACTCTTCCATGACTTTTCCTCCTAAAGTGAACACAAAACCCTGAGGTCGACTTATTATTGTCCCTATCCGATTGGAAGTCAAAATCCGTGTAACCCACAGGGACCAAATTAACTGCCTTGTAAGCTAGCATATAATCTCTAGCGCCTCTAAGGTACTTTAATATATGCTTTACTGCAGTCCAATGTCCTTGTTTAGGGTTACTTTGATATCTGCTAACTATGCCCTTGGCAAAACAGATTTCTGATCTCGTGCATAGCATACATTAGGTTGTCTAACTGCCGAAGCATAAAGAACTGCCTACATGTCCTCAATCTCCTTTGATGTCATTGGAGACATCTCTTTAGATAAAGACACTCCATGCTTAAAAGGTAAGAAACCTTTCGAGGAGTTTTGCATGCTTAAAACGAGCAAGGATTTTCCGATGTATGAAGCTTGGGATAAGTAAAATATTCTTTTCTTGCGATCCCTTATTACTTTGATCTCAAGAATATATACATTCTCCCAAGTCCTTTATATCGAATTGTTTGGACAACCATACCCTTACTTTTGACAACATTTTGATATTGTTTCCAACTACCAAAAATGTTATCTACGTATAGTACAAGAAATACCACCACGCTTCCATCGCACCTTTTGTATACACAAGACTTATCCAGTTACTAAATAAATCCATAGGTCTGGATTACTTTGATAAACCGGATGTTCCAAGACCTCGAAGCTTTGCCTCAGTCCATAGACTGATTGAGCTTACACAAGATGCTCTTAGCCCTTTGCAATGAACCCTTCTGGTTGCTTTATATGGATGCTTTCTTCAAGACTTCCATTAAGGAATGCTGTCTTGACATCCACTTGCCAAATAGATAAAAGAATCCGGATAGACTTAAGCATGGCTATCAGTGAAAAAGTTTCCTTTTCATCTAGCCTTGCTTTTGAAAGTTTCTACCTTCCTGTCTATCCCTCTTTTCCTATTATAGATCTTTTTACACCCAAAGGCTTTTACACCATTTGGTGGTTCTGCAAGCTTCCAGATTTTATTAGAATACATATATTCTAATTCTGTTGTTCATTACTCTTTGCCAAGATGTTGCATCTTTATCTTGGAGTGCTTCGTCATATGTCCGGAGATCAGGTTCATGTCCTCCAGGGATCGAGTCCAAAAACTCTCCCAAAACATGAATCTTTTTAGGTTGCCTAACAACTCTCCCACTACGACGAGGCACTTTCTGCAATTGTGTATCATTTGTGATACGTGTTGCAGTTTCCTTGTGGTATCTCATCTTGTACAATTGGTACTAGATTAGACATGTCTTTTATTATTTCCTTAAGAACAAGTTTTCTTATGGGCACATGGTTTATTACATAGTCCTTTTCTAAAAATTGGTCATTGATGCTAACAATGACCTTCTGATTTTTAAGACTATAAACCTACTTTCATTTCTCTAGGATAACCCACAAATAAGTGAATTCCTGTCCAACTTATCATTGTCTCTCTTCAGCATATGTGCTGGACTACCTGAATCCAAATATGCTTCAAAATAAGCTTACGCCTATTCAGCAATTCTATATGAGTAGAGAGTTCTGACTTTGGAAGGTACTATGTTCACTTCCGTTTCCAGAGTATATCCTTAAAATGAATTTGGTAAAATAACTCATCATCAATCTACTTATTTCCATAAGAGTCCTATACCTTCTTTCTACTACACCATTCTGTAGAGGTGTACCAGGTGCAGTTAGTTTGGATTGAATCCCTACTTCTGATAAGTGACTCCTAAATTCTCCCAAGAGGTACGTGCCACTATGATCTCACCATAGTGTCTTTTTACTTTGTCGTTTCTCCACATCAGCCTAGTACTCTTTGAACTAATCAAAGTACTTAGTCTTGCGGTACATTAAGTAAATTTATTTGTATCTTGAATAGTTGTCTATAAAATAGACGAAATATTCAATACTACCTCTTGTCTGGATAGTCATAGGATCACACAAATCAGAATGAACCAATTTCAACATATCTTTGACTCCATACCCCTTAGACTTGAAAGCTTCTTGGTTATTTTTTCTTCCAAGTAAGACTCGCAGGTTGGAAAGATTTCCACTACTAATAAACCCAAAAGTTCATTAGCTACCAATGAATTATACTCAAATTAATATAACCTAGCCTTAGATGCCAAAGATATAATTGGTTCATTTCCGAAGGTTACTTTCTCTTAAAGTTAGAAGATGTGTTACTAATTTCCATTTATTGCATCGTGAGAGTTATTGGATTTATAAATTGCCAACCAACGTACCAGAACAGATAACTTTCCTCTTTTTCTTAATAACAACTTTGTTATTAAAAGAGGCAGAATATCAAGTTCTTTGAATAGTTTAGAAACTGAAAAATCAGTTCTTTCTAAACTTGGTGCGTAAAGACAATTACTCAAAAATCCATGTTTTATTCTTATCAAAAGATAAACATCTCCCACTGCAACAGCTACCATTTTTACAGTAGTGCTCATGTGGACGGTGTTTTAATTTTCATTTAGTTGCCGGGTTTCCTGGAACCCTGCAATGAATTACGGACATGATTGATGGCATCTGTATCTACACTCCAGGTTCTGGTAGATAACACCACTAAACATGTTTCAACTAATTAATTAAATACACCTATATTGTTCTTAGTTCTAAGAAGACAGTCTACCTTAATGTCCAAGTCCTATTTCCAATCATTACAATTGAGACTACTAAGTCTTTTCTATAGTATGACTACTAGGGATTGACAAACATTTTAAATCCTAAGAATCACAAAAATATTTGGTCAAGATCAACTCCTTAAAATCTCCATAAATTTTATGTATACAAAATCGAAGAGGAGATTTTATTCATTAATTTTATTATCTCGTCAACTTTACTTTATGACGAATAAAATTAATAGTTGATCTGTCTTTGATCAAATATTTGGTCAAAACTTTTTGAATTTAAAATAACATTGATTCCTCAAACAATATTATTTAAATTCACCAACACCTCAAACACCGTGAATTTTGCATGTCACGTTAGTGTGGACGTATACAAATTCAACATTTGTAAAAGGAGGGTTTTAACCCATTAATTTTATTATCTTGTCAACCTAACTTTTTGACAAATAAAATTAATAGTTGGTATCATTTGGTCACACAAATAATAGCAGTGACTCGATGGGAGGATACTATTAGATGTGTCTAAGTGTATACCATTACTTGACACTAAGTCCATTAATAAGATTATGCCCCTTCCGTTGGGAAGATCACACGCTCTTAATTAACTTCCTATAGTCATCCAAAAATGGAAGTCTATTCTAGTGATCCACAAACAAGCTCATCCGTTATGGAGGAAGGCACTTCGAGCCAACGCGCAAGCTTGTTTGCATCACTTACAAACCAGTAATGGAGACCATGGGATTTACTTAAAATCCCTCTCCCACTTAGTTATTTATAAATGAGGAATTTTAACTATGCTAGCCTACTAAATATGTAAACTAACATGCACACACAATATAAAAGCAATAAATAGAAAATCTAATTTTCAACTATTATGGCTTTTATCTCTAGTTATCCTCCGTGTGTTGTCATCCCAAGCTCTGCCATATTTGGCCACCGCTAGTCGCATCCATCTTGCTCCTAGTTCCACTGCGCCTCTGGTCCTTAGAAGGTTCCACGCTTTGCAAGATTCGATCCATGACATAAATAGAATTTTACATTTTTGATCCTATATTCCATAAAAGAAATGTACATGTATCTAGATCAAAAATAAAATCCTAATAAAACTAAATACAGCTCCTGCTGTATTTTATAATACAATCATGCACACACATATAAATGCCCTTGACATGTCCAAAGGTCCAATCACACACATAATAACTAAAAGCCATAATAGTTGGATCCTGCATCCACAAAGTTAGCACATCCTACTATTAACCTGCCTAAATTATGTATGACATGTGCATAATTAACCTAATACCAAATACACAGAGGCAAAACCCTAGCTCTGATACCAATTGTTGGTTGCTACTCGGAAAACCTAGAGGTTCCACTGTACAAAAATTTTATACAAAGGTCTGAACATTTTCCTAGCTACCATGTGTTCTTTTAAATTAAATTTTGGATCGCCTGCGGAACTTAACACATTTGATCCAAAACTTAATCTATTTGTTCTTTTAGGTTTAGACTTGGATCTCCTGCGGAACTTAACACGTTTGATCCAAATCACCTAAGTTATTAATTCCATTAAATAATAATTTCCATAATTGGTTCCCAGTACTGACGTGGCGAGGCACATGGCCTTCTTGGATATGGGAACAACCACCACCGACTAGACAAAACCTTTTATGGAAAGCTAATATTTAATTTCCTAAAATAACTTTAGGTCAACCAAAAAGAACAATCAAATCACAAGGAAAAGAAAAACAAAAGAACACTATATCGAAAACAAATTCGAAACACTAGAATCGTATGCCTCTTGTATTTTGTATTATTTCCAAAAATAATTAGTATGATGCGGAAAGAAAAATTACTAGTTATACCTTTTAGAAAGACCTCTTGATCTTCTACCGTATTCCTCTTCTAACCTCGGACGTTGTGTGGGCAACGATCTTCCGAGATGAGAACCACCAAGCACCTTCTTCTTCCTTGCAAGTTTCGGCCATCAAAACTTCTCCTAGGATGAAGAGGTTCGGCCATCACCACCATGCTCCAAGGGATGCTAGAAAAGAGGCTTCTTTTCTCTCCTTCTTCTCCTTCTTAGATCCGGCCACCAAAGCTATCTCCACCATGAGAAGATTTCGGCCACACAAAGGAGAGGAGAGGAAAGAAAGGGCCGGCCACACCCAAGGAAGAAAAGAGGGAGAAAAATAATAGAGTCGTTCCCCCATGAAGGCACCTCTACCCCCTCTTTTATAATCCTTGGTCTTAGCAAATAAGGAAATTTAAATAAAAACTTCCTTAATTCTTTTGCCATGAAAAGGAAAATTTATTTAATTAAAAATAATTTTTCTCTTCTCAATTTACAATGGCCGACCATTATACAAATCTCCAAGCAAATACAATTTTAAACACAAATTAAAACTTCCTTATTTTCTTCCGGAAATTTATAAAATTTTTCCAATAATTTTTATCCCTTCATGATTGGTTTATAAAAAGGAAATTTAATAAATTAAAATCTTTCTTTTAAACATGTGGATAAAAAAAGTTATCTCTATAAATTAAAATCTCTTTTAATCTACAAATAAGGAAAGATATCAAATCTTTTCTTAATCTTTTGTAGAAACTTATAAAAGAGAATATTTAATTTTAAACTCTCTTTTAAATCATGAACATGATTAAAAAGGAAAGTTTTCTTAAAATTTAAAATCCTCCTTTAATCAACAAATAAGGAAAGATTTCAAATTTTAAACTCTCTTTTAAACATGTAGATGATTTACAAATAGGAAAGTTTTTACCAAAAATTAAAACCATCCTTTTAAACTACAAATAAGGAAAGAGATTAATCTCTTCTCTTAATCTTTTGTAGAAAGCTATAAAAGGAAATTTTAAATTTTTAAACTCTCTTTTAAAATCATGATATCCACATAAGAAATAATTTTAATAAAAATCCTTTTTAATATTCTAGTGGCCGGCCACCTAAGCTTGGGACCCAAGCTTTGGCCGGCCACCTACATGGCTCATCAACTTGGTCTTGGCCGGCCCTAGCTTGGGTTCCAAGCTATCTTGGCCGGCCCCATTGGATGGGTAAGAAGGTGGGTATGCGGTGGGTATAAATCTCTATATACTAGAGGCTACGATAGGGACCGAGAGGAGGAATTGGTTTTGGTCTCCCGATGAAATTAAGCATCCCGTGTTCGCCCACACAAATTAATTTCATCAATAATAATTCATTCCACTAAAGAACTATTATTGAACTACCGCACCAATCCCAAATTACATTTTGGGCTCCTTCTTATTATGAGTGTGTTAGTCTCCCTGTGTTTAAGATAACAAATGTCCACTAATTAAGTAAGTTACTGACAACTCACTTAATTAATATCTAGCTCCAAGAGTAGTACCACTCAACTTCATCGTCATGTCGGACTAAGTCCACCTACAGGGTTTAACATGACAGTCCTTATGAGCTCCTCTTGGGGACATTCTCAACCTAGATTACTAGGACACAGTTTCCTTCTATAATCAACAACACACACTATAAGTGATATCATTTCCCAACTTATCGGGCTTATTGATTTATCGAACTAAATCTCACCCATTGATAAATTAAAGAAATAAATATCAAATATATGTGCTTGTTATTATATTAGGATTAAGAGCACACACTTCCATAATAACTGAGGTCTTTGTTTCTTTATAAAGTCAGTATAAAAGAAATGACCTCTAATGGTCCTACTCAATACACTCTTAGTGTACTAGTGTAATTATATAGTTAAGATAAACTAACACCTAATTACACTACAACCTTCCAATGGTTTGTTCCTTTCTATCATGGTCGTGAGCTACTGTTTATAATTTATAAGGTACTGATAACATGATCCTCTGTGTGTGACACCACACACCATGTTATCTACAATATAAATTAATTGAACAACTACATTTATAATAAATGTAGACATTTGACCAATGTGATTCTTATTTCTAGATAAATGTTTATACCAAAAGCTAGGCTTTTAGTATACACTCTAACAGAAGAAATGGACCAAGGAGCAAGTCAAGAGATGCGAGGCTAATGAGAAGATAACCAAATTATTGGTTAATTTGTTGCCAAGTTTCATCTTGTGTAAATTGAGGAATATCAAGATGCCAATGAACTATAGAGCAAATTAGTAAAGCTTCATGAAGACTCATCCTTAACAGAACGCAACAATGAAAGAAAAGAGAGAAACTCTTTGTTTCATATGCTTGAGGATTCAGAGGTTGAGAGATGTTCAATATCCGATGAGGAATTTGAAAAGACATCCATCTCAAGGATTGAGGGGAAGCATAGACCATTAACCTCGAAACAAAAAAAAGTATCATCATTATTCGAAGTCGATGAGGAAGAAGAAAATGTCACCTCTATAAGCACAAATTGTGAAGGTATATCAATTTCGTGCATTACAAATAAAAATCATATTATTGGTTTAAGTATAGAGAAAAAGTGTATTACAAGAGCAAGTATTCTAAATTGAAGAAAAAAACGACTCAAATGACTCTCAAGATGAAGGAGAATCAAAAGCGATCGGCCTCATGGTACGCAAGGGCATGCTCTTGGGGCATGATAAGTTGTAATCTAATGATAAGTTGAGATGATGCTGTCAAAGCATGATAGAAGAGATACATTATAATCTCCCCAAATCATTAATTAAGTACCTTTGGAAAAATCGTAATATATAGTGTATTTGCAAGAGTGATTCATTCATAAGTCGTGGAGTATAAGTGAAGCTTCAAACCGCATCGAATGGTTATCCTAATATTGTATTGTTTTTATTTATTTATTTATTTATTTGGTATTAGATATTTAGCAACCGATTAATCTTAGGATGATTCATCCAATCTTACAGAAATTTTCTATCAATAAATCGAAAAGTATTTATGGACATCTATCCAAACAGTTAGTACTTTTAGATTTACTTAGCTTTTTACATGAGCAAAAATACCTTATAGTATATCATAATTGAAATTTAAATCTTAAATCTTTTAATTTTCTATTAAAAAGTCTAACTATTGAATCATTATATCGGGGATAATATTATATTCCATTGTTCCATAGAATGGAAGGCCCCTCTAGTGTTTATAATTTTCTTTTTACGCCAACACAAGGATTCCTTTCTTAATGAATAAATTGACTACTAGCTATATAGTCAATATTAGCTGCAAAGAAGACAATCTAATTAAATGCCTATAGTCAATAATTGACAAGTCACGGCAATAAACCGTTGCTTCATCGAAGCTTAGAACTAGAATATCAGGGTATCGGTGGGGTCCGGGATTATGACCTTCTGTCACCCAGAACAGATATAAAAAATTATAAGGCCTGAATTTAGTCTTCTTAATTTATTTGTTTATTCCTAACAAATATATATAATTAATAAAAATACGAGAAAAAATGATAATGCATGTGTGTGCCAGTCAAATTGTACGTATATGTCAAAAGTCATAAACTGAACGTGAAACACTTGGTACAATTAATGAGAACGCACGAATTTGAAGGTTGATGAAGGCGTACGTTGCTGATTGCTACCGTCGTACGTCATGGTCAGGTCGTCACTAGTTTTAATGCTTACTTGCGTCATCTTTACCTTCGTCATCTCCCATTCCCATAAAAACCTATATATATATAATCTTTAAACACAATTCTTCTGAAGATAAATAATTTTTACTTCGACAATTTACTAAAAGGCATACTAAGATTAATGTATTTATCAAAAAGCATATCACGGTTTTATATTTATCAAAAGGCGGAGTTTACCAAAGTCAATTCTCAGATTACCCCTCTGGCTAACCTGGCAACCGCCTTTTTCAAACACATTTTTCCAAGCATCCAAGCCGAAAGTAGAATAGAAAAATAATTTGTGGTTCGGATATACGTCTTCTCACCGTCTCTCTCCCTTCATCCCTCTGTGTGGTGTTATAAACTTGAAAGAAAAAAATATATATGAACCCTGCGCTTGCCATTACTGCTCGTGGTGGTTGGCGATTGCAATAGACCAGTTAGGTTTATGGCATAATTGCGTAAGAGTTGCTAGAGGAGACGAAGGACAAATTAAGTTAAGAAGGTCAGCTGAGAAGGACAAACTTCTTGCAAGAGGGAAATTAGTAGAAGCACACATTTAAAGATTTAGACATGTATGTATGGATTTTTTTACTGTAAAATAGGGTAGTGAAGGTAAATAAAAAGTACACCATTTGTGTGTGAAGGGTGGCAGCAAAAAGTGATTTTATGGTTAATTTTGGTTGTGTGGGGAATAATATTCAATAACACATGAATTATGATGTAATAGAAGACTTAATCGATTTAATTCATGTTAGTTTTTGACGTAAATAGTTAAGTTTGGCTAAAAATTGTTTATTTATGGTTTAGGGTTTAGTCAGTGGTGGGCCTAGTTTACAAGAAGTATCTGCTTCAAAAATGGCCTGATATCATAGATATCAGGCCCAACGTGGGCCTGATATATATGATATCAGGCCCACCTTGGGCCTGATATCGATAATGTGTTATGTGGTTAAAACTTTGCTTTTACATCAGACCCTTCCTAGTTTGAGCAAAATTACAATTTAACTACAGAAAAAGATTATGGAGTTGCAAATTTACTAAAATAGTTTGTAATTTATTTATCAGGGATGATCATATAACTGACGAAATTCTATCTGAGATATGAAATACTCTTGATGCAACTTCTAGCATTGGACATGCAGATAATGTAGGAGAAGTATCCAGAACAAATATTCCATCATCTTCACAGTATAGTTGTGTGCATAACACAAATAGAAATACAAGCAGTAATTTCACATTTGATCTAAATGAAGAAGCTAGTATTCAAGAAGATGAGGTTCTGAACCCGTGTGCAACACTTGTTGATTACTATGAGCCTAGTTGGAGTGAGGAGGAAGGGTATTATAACCGAAATGGAGAGGAAATGCAATGCAATACAGATGTACAAGAATTCTTTGCTGATGATATGCAGATTGAACAATATGAAATATCTCAAGAGCAGTATAGTGACTTAGAGGAGGAGTTCCCAATAGCTGATGATCCATATATTCTAAATTCTCGATTGCTCTAAAGGCCAATTGAAGAGGCAACAGATCAGCATGAATTTTTTGTAGGACAGATATTTCAGTCTCGACAAGAGTTCAAGAATCAACTTATGAAGCATGCCATGGTTAAACATATGAGATATAACCCAGTTGACACTAGGAAAAATAAAGTAAAAGCTGTCTGCTTCAATCAACCGTGTAAGTGGAGAGTAGTTGTCAGGGGAGATGTCGAGTTCATTGTTACGAAATATATAAAGGAACACCAATGTGGCACTATTAGGGAAAGTGCTGATCATCAAGCATGCTCTTCATCCTTTGTAGCTTCTTTTGTTGAAGAGCAATTTCTTGCTAATGAACAATACAAGCCAAGTATGATTATAGCAGATATAAAAGCCAGGTTCGGAGTGACCATATCCTACAGAAAAGCTTACATAGCTCGAGAGAAAGCGATGAAGAAAGTTGTTGGAGATTATGATCAAGCATATAGAGATCTTCCACTATATCTGCGTGAGTTAAGAGTAAGGGATCCTGAAACCTATGTTGCACTACACAGGAATGGGGATAATCAGTTCCAATGATGTTTTTGGGGTTTTGGAGCTTGTAGGAGAGTATTCAGGTCTTATCTGCGTAAATTAATTGGAATTGATGCCACACACCTAAGAGGCAAATATTCGGGTGTGTTGTTGATGGCTACATCAATAGATGCTAATGACAATGTCCTCCCAGTAGCCTTCGGAATCGCTGAAGTTGAATGTGGGTCTGCATGGGAGTGGTTTCTGGATCATACGAAGAGATTCTTTAATGTTGATGCAGAGTCAATGAGTATAGTATCAGATAGACATCGTGGCATTATAACAGCAGTTAGGAAAGTCTACCCTACTGCCCATCATGCTTTTTGTTGCCACCACATGTCTTGCAATATGGTAACAGATACTGGCAGTAGGTCAGGTTTAGGGTTGTTTTGGGCAGCTGCTCGAGCAAACACAACACTACAATATGATCTCATAATGCAGTCCATGCTTGAAAAACATCCAGATGCTCATAAGTGGCTTCAGAACATTGACCCTAAAAGATGGGCTAATGCACACTTTAGTGGGAGAAGGTACACAATGCTAACCACCAATTATGTAGAGAGTTTAAATGCTTTGTTCAAGGAGACGCGTGAACTTCCGATAAACAGGTTAATTGATAATACCAGAAGAAATGTAGCTCAATGGTTCTGTAACCGTAAGGAGGAAGCGTCGAAATGGTATGTAGCGTTGACACCTCATGCTACCAAAGAAATGCAATCAAGGAGGGAGAAAGCTAGACAATATAAAGTCCACCCCTACTCTCAATCCGAAATGGAAGTAGAGACATGGGGTGCTTCATACATTGTTGATTTGGAGAGGAAATATTGTAACTGTGGGGAGTTTCAAATTTCAGGATTGCCTTGCTCACATGCAAATGCCGTCATAATTCACCGGAACATGGATACACTCCCATATTGTAAGCATTACTTTTATTCACATAATTGGAAAATGACATGCATGGATCGTATTTACCCCTGTCGAAGCAAAGAATTTTGGCCTAGGGGTGTCAACAACATTATAGTGCTATGTCCCCGTAGCCTTGTGCAGCCTGGTAGGCGAAAGAAGGCAAGGATCGAGTCAAAACATAATGAGAAGGTAAAAATCAAATGCAGCAGGTGCAAACAACTGGGCCATAATCGGAGGACCTGTAGAATGCCGCCAGCCCCTGGATCTTGACTGAATTGTAAATTGGAGGAGTTGAGGCATATGTTTTGTATGAAGTACATAAATAGGTTTGTAAGACAAATAGTTGTTAAAAGTGATGTTTCTGTTATATACGTTTATGGAGTATTTAGTTTGTGTTACAGTTTTATGGTAGGTATGAGAAGTGTAAACCATCACCTGCAAGGCAGAAATAATACTTCACACCATATCTCCAATGTGTCAAATGAAAATGCGATACATTTCAATTCAACAGGAAGGGGTTCGTAATTTCAAAGTCACATTAATATGTAGTGAAATATAGATGTGTTAAAACATGCACAAAGGGAGTGTAGTAATCCTTGCAAAATAAGATAGGACAGCAGTTCTAGGTCATTGAAATGGGGTATAAATATGTTTTGACACCAGATATACCATCTTCCCAAGTAGACCTTCACAGGGGACTTGATTTCATGTAAATCCAAATAGGGGAAGGCCATCAGTAGGTTTAGGTCAAAACCCACTGATGGACCTTGACACCTCTGATTGGATCCATTTCAGCTATAGTGGTATTCTGGAGTTGCAAGGACTCCAAATATGCTGGCAAATCATTATTTATATATCTATAGGTGCTGAGAAAAAACAATATAAAATCAGGCTTCGTTAGGCCTGATATGCTTGGATATCAGGCCCAACGTGAGCCTGATATGACTATCATTTAATAAAGCATTATTCTATCTCCCCCTAATATAAACTCCAAGCATTCTTACAGGGGCCTGATCAAAATAATAAAATAACATCAATTTTAATAGTCACATTCCATAGGATAGAAAAGAAAAGTTGTGCACTGTTCCGTGCCTACTGGCACGAAGTCATACTTCGTAATCCATGGTGTATAAATTATGTTTGACACCATAAATACCATCTCCCCACCAAGACCTTCACAGGGGACTTGATTTCATGAAAATCCAAGTAGGGGAGGGCCATCAGTGGGTTTTGGTCAAAACCCACTGATGGACCTAGACACATCGGATTGGACCTATTTCAGCTCTAGTGGTATTCTGGAGTTGCAAGGACTCAGAATCTGGTGGCAAATCATTATTTAAATATTTATAGGTGCTGGGAAAAATTTAAAATACAATCAGCCTCCGTTGGGCCTGATATGCTTGGATATCAGGCCCAACGTGGGCCTGATATGAGTGCATATCAGGCCCAACGTGGGTCTGATATCCAAGCATATCAGGCCCAAAGTGGCCTTGGTATGGTATCCTTTCTTATAAATTTATACTATCTTCCCTTTTCTATAAACTCAAAATGTGCTACCATGCTCCTTATGAAAAAATAAATGGCAACTGGCACGAAGCCATACTTCGTAATCCATGGTGTATAAATTATGTTTGACACCATAAATATCATCTCCCCACCAAGACCTTCACAGGGGACTTGATTTCATGAAAATCCAAGTAGGGGAGGGCCATCAGTGGGTTTTGGTCAAAACCCACTGATGAACCTGGACTCATTTCAGCTCTAGTGGTATTCTGGAGTTGCAAGGACTCAGAATCTGGTGGCAAATCATTATTTAAATATTTATAGGTGCTGGGAAAAATTTAAAATACAATCAGCCTCTGTTGGGCCCGATATGCTTGGATATCAGGCCCAACCTGGGCCTGATATGAGTGCATATCAGGCCCAACGTGGGCCTGATATCCAAGCATATCAGGCCCAAAGTGGCCTTGGTATGGTATCCTTTCTTATAAATTTATACTATCTCCCCTTTTCTATAAACTCAAAATGTGCTACCATGCTCCTTATGAAAAAATAAATGGCAACTAGCACGGAGCCATACTTCGTAATCCATGGTGTATAAATTATGTTTGACACCATAAATACCATCTCCCCACCAAGACCTTCACAGGGGACTTGATTTCATGAAAATCCAAGTAGGGGAGGGCCATCAGTGAGTTTTGGTCAAAACCCACTAATGGACCTAGACACATCGGAT
Source organism: Zingiber officinale (assembly GCF_018446385.1). Lineage (NCBI taxonomy): Eukaryota > Viridiplantae > Streptophyta > Magnoliopsida > Zingiberales > Zingiberaceae > Zingiber > Zingiber officinale. The sequence continues at coordinate 99,104,019 of NC_055995.1, read as the reverse complement.
TGGACCCATTTCAGCTCTAGTGGTATTCTGGAGTTGCAAGGACTCAGAATCTGGTGGCAAATCATTATTAAATATTTATAGGTGCTGGAAAAAATTTAAAATACAATCAGCCTCCGTTGGGCCTGATATGCTTGGATATCAGGCCCAACGTGGGCCGGATATTCTTGGATATCAGGCCCAACGTGGGCCTGATATGAATATCATTTAATAAAGCAGTATTATATCTCCCCCTAATATAAACTCCAAGCATTCTTACAGGGGCCTGATCAAAATAATAAAATAACATCAATTTTAATAGTCACCTTCCATAGGGTAGAAAAGAAAAGGTGTGCACTGTTCCGTGCCAACTGGCACGGAGCCATACTTCGTAATCCATGGTGTATAAATTATGTTTGACACCATAAATACCATCTCCCCACCAAGACCTTCACAGTGGACTTGATTTCATGAAAATCCAAGTAGGGGAGGGCCATCAGTGTGTTTTGGTCAAAACCCACTGATGGACCTAGACACATCGGATTGGACTCATTTCAGCTCTAGTGGTATTCTGGAGTTACAAGGACTCAGAATCTGGTGGCAAATCATTATTTAAATATCTCTAGGTGCTGGGAAAAATTTAAAATACAATCAGCCTCCGTTGGGCCTGATAAGCTTGGATATCAGGCCCAACGTGGGCCTGATATGAGTGCATATCAGGCCCAACGTGGGGGCTGATAATATAAAAAGTATTATTTCAAAATAATAATAAATAATCTTACACATAAATCGAGGAAATTAAATAAAATAAAATAATGAGATATCAGGCCCAAGTTTCAATCTGCAAAAGCGCACACTCTCCTGCTTCGGTCTTCATCTTCTTCTCGAAGCCATTCAACGCAGCTCCGGTCCAGGCGTGACTCTTTCTTCACCGGCGTTCAAGAATCATTTCCGTACGTAGGTCGGTTGCTCATTTAGTTAAGCTTTCTATAACCGGTTAACCTAGGGTTTGTGTGGGTGTGTTAGAATAAGAGCGTAGTCGTTATTACGGGAACTAAGAGTTGTTTTTCTGTGTGTGGTTATACAGTACCTAGGTTCGCAATGGCAACAAAAGAAGTCTCCGCAAGTGTGTGTGCTGATCGACCAAATTATCAAAGTTACGTCAACAGAGGAAGAACTAAAAGAATGAACTGGAAAAGTACCATTTGCCACTTCAGAAAGTTTATCTCTTCTGTTAACCTGACTGCAGAACAAGAACAGATGATTCGAGGCACACCTTTTTCCTGGATCCTCGACCTCCCTGATAGTTCTTTTGTAAGAGCTCAGGTACAAAATATGTTTGATAACTGAGATCATGAGGAAAAAAACTTTATCTTCCATGGGAAGAAGCTCAATTTTACAAAGGTAGATGTGGGACTGATTCTTGGCCTACCCGACAATGGAGATATAGTTCGTCTCGATTTAAATGAGGCTTCAAGCGCACTGTACATGGAGTTTTTACGAGAATCGGATTGTTCTGCCAAACATTTAGAGAAACTGATTAGGAAGTCTAGATCAAACGACAAGCTGTACTCATTTTTATCCTGTATTTTTTTACAACTATTCATTTTGTGGGAGTAGCAGTGTTCTCAGAATACCTGTGCTCTCCCTAATTGACTGTGTAGATGATTTTGACAACTTAGCTAGGTTTAACTGGTGCAATGCAGTATACAGTTTCATGGCTCAACAATTAGACTCCATTGGATTGGAGCTTACATTAAGACCAAAATCACAGGTTGCTGATGCAACGCCCAAGGCCCCCTTGCTAAAGGGATTTCCAAATATTTTAGCTGTAAGTCCGATTACATATATAGCAAGATATGTGTAAAGATTATGAATTATTTTTATAATCATATTGTAGGTATGGGTGTGTGAGCACATCAGCATTATTGATCTAGACCATCCAGAAAAATTGCCAAGAATACTACGATGGAGGTGACCTAACTATCATGTTGACACAGTAAAAAAATGATAGAGCGTGTAACTGCAGATAAAATTTTAGTAGATTTAATTCCGACAGAATCAGAGTTGAATTTACTACCAAACCGGCCTCACCCATCTGAGTATCTTGAGTTGGTTGGCCAAGGATCTTTACATCAAGCCGAAGAAGGCCAACTCCAGTGTGACGATACCATAAATTGTAGTTTGTGCAAGGAAAAGGATAACAAAATTGAGAGTTTAAAGCAAGAATTACATAAAGCTTCTCAAAGTTTGGAGGAAGCTAATAAAAACCTGGCAACGGTGATAGAAGAAAAGGATAGTCTAGTAGCAGCAAAGGATATTGTGATTGCTGATATGGAAGCTATGCTTAAAGAAAAGGATCAACAAATAAGTGAACTGCGTAAAGAACGGGATACGAGTGGCAACAAGGCTGACACTATAAATTCTGACGTGGATAACAGAATTTTAACTGTAAAAGACAAAATCATAGCCGATGCCGAAAATAAGATTAAAGAGCTCCAACAAGTCATACAAAGCATATCAGGGGAGCCAAGAGCATCAGAAGGCATAGACCCAGCATCAGAAGGCATAGACCCTAATCTGCCTATAATTCCAACTAATTTTCGGGTAGGCCCCAAAAGAAAGAGAACCCAGAGAAGGTTGATATCCCAATGCACACAAAAAAAGGCAAACATGTTGTTCTTAGTGTCGAACTAGATGCTCCTGCACCATCAAAGACAGAAAATACAAGTTCATCACAGATAGAAACACAATGTCATGAAATTAACAAGGTCAAAACCAAAATATTGAAGGTACGGTCGAGAGTAGGTAAGTTGTTATTTTATAATCCTTAATGACATAGTATTATTTTAATTATCTCAGCAAGCGAAAATATTTTTTAAAAAGAGCAAAGATGATGTGATAGCCGATGCATTGTTGAAGCTCAGTCAGTTAAGGTAACGTAGTTGCCAACCTAAATTCTTAACCCACATGTCAACAAAGGATTATTATTGGACTTTAATGATAATTTTTTTATTTTTAATTTATTAAATACCATTGACTATATACTTGTGTGTAGGGTGACGGTGCAACCAATATGGGCAAATGATAATTTCTCCTTAGATATGCAATCTTTTATGACAATATTTGATTGGACACAATATACCAATGGGGATTGCATAAATGTTTATTGGAATATTCTTGCTAATGAAGCCAAACACTCTAACTCACCATACCACCCATCCATATTTTGTGGGGTTGGATTCCCAGTATGTCCCTTATCTCATTGTAAATTGTTTACATTATATATTGGATGCAGTCACCATAATAGCTCTATTATTTGCATAGGACTTGTTCGGAATGATGCACGTGGATGCATTGAAACAAACTGCAAAAACTGATGACGACAAGGACATTAGATATATTTTTTGTCCTCTACATAACCAAGATGATCATTGGCATCTAATGGTCATGGACCTGGAGGAACGACAAATAATTCATTATAACTCTCTTGGCACCACAGAAAATTACACTTCTGTTTTTAATCAAACTGTAAGTAACAAATTTCTTATAATCAATAATCATTGTTTATGTATTAATTACTATGGTTTGATATTTATAGGTGTTGTTTTTTAAGGAGCTGAACTGGTCATACTATCACATATGGCATAAAGGTTTAGAACCATTCTCCGGGAGAGAGTATAAAACGATGCAAGTTATTGGCTCCACACAAAGCAAATCGTAAGTATTAGTGTATGTTCCATAATAATTCTATTTGCCTTTTTTATGATGGATTGTGCATTTGTTTTGTAGGTTGGATTGTGCTTTTTTTATAATGCGCTATGCAGAGAGTTTGATGTTCCGGAGATCTACAGACTTTGTACAAGCTGATATGAGAGCTTATAGATTTAGACTTGGACACAAAATCATGTCTGACAAAAACTTTAAACTATAGAAATAGTGAACAATTGTAATAATTTATTCTAGTAATGATTTACTGTTTGTGTAACTAAAATTTATGGTGAATAAAATTATTGTAAAATAAATTTATGGTTACTTAATACCTTCTTTAAATCCCTTTTCTAATAAGGTATTGCTCCGTGGCAGTTGGCACGGAACAGTGCACCGCTTTTATTTTCCACCCTATGGGAAGTGAATTTAAAAAATGATCTTATTTTATTTTATTTTTTTCATAAGGAGCATGGTAGCACATTTGGAGTTTATAGAAAGGGGGAGATAGTAATTATTTGCCACCAGATTTGGAGTCCTTGCAACTCCAGATTACGACTAGAACTGAAATGGGTCCAATCGGAGGTGTCTAGGTCCATCAGTGGGTTTTGACCAAAACCCACTGATGCCCCACCCCTACTTGGATATACATGAAATCAAGTCCCCAGTGAAGTTCTTGGTGGAGAGATGGTATATATGGTGTCAAACATAATTTATACACCATGACTTAGGAAGTATGGCTCCGTGTCAGTTGGCACGGAACAGTGCCAAGGCCACTTTGGGCCTGATATACTTGGATATCAGGCCCACGTTGGGCCTGATATCCACTCATATCAGGCCCACGTTGGGCCTGATATCCAAGCATATCAGGCCCAACGGAGGCTGATTGTATTTTAAATTTTTCCCAGCACCTATAAATATTTAAATAATTATTTGCCACCAGATTCTGAGTCCTTGCAACTCCAGAATACCACTAGAGCTGAAATGGGTCCAATCCGATGTGTCTAGGTCCATCAGTGGGTTTTGACCAAAACCCAATGATGGCCCTCCCCTACTTGGATTTTCATGAAATCAAGTCCTCAGTGAAGGTCTTGGTGGGGAGATGGTATTTATGGTGTCCAACATAATTTATACACCATGGATTACGAAGTATGGCTCTGTTCAAGTTGCCATTTATTTTTTCATAAGGAGCATGGTAGCACATTTTGAGTTTATAGAAAAGGGGAGATAGTATAAATTTATAAGAAATGATACCATACCAAGGCCACTTTGGGCCTGATATGCTTGGATATCAAGCCCACCTTGGGTCTGATTTCCACTCATATCAGGCCCACGTTGGGCCTGATATCCAAGCATATCAGCCCAACGGAGGCTGATTGTATTTTAAATTTTTCCCAGCACCTATAAATATTTAAATAATGATTTGCCACCATCTTCTGAGTCCTTGCAACTCCAGAATACCACTAGAGCTGAAATGGGTCCAATCCGATGTGTCTAGGTCCATCAGTGGGTTTTGACCAAAACCCACTGATGGCCCTCCCCTACTTGAATTTTCATGAAATCAAGTCTCCTGTGAAGGTCTTGGTGGGGAGATGGTATTTATGGTGTCAAACATAATTTATACACCATGGATTACGAAGTATGGCTCCGTGCCAGTTGCCATTTATTTCTTCATAAGGAGCATGGTAGCACATTTTGAGTTTATAGAAAAGGGGAGATAGTATAAATTTATAAGAAAGGATACCACACCAAGGTCACTTTGGGCCTAATATGCTTGGATATCAGGCCAACGTTGGGCCTGATATCCACTCATATCAGGCCCACGTTGGGCCTGATATCCAAGCATATCAGGCCCAACGGAGGCTGATTGTATTTTAAATTTTTCCCAGCACCTATAAATATTTAAATAATGATTTGCCACCAGATTCTGAGTCCTTGCAACTCCAGAATACCACTAGAGCTGAAATGGGTCCAATCCGATATGTCTAGGTCCATCAGTGGGTTTTGACCAAAACCCACTGATGGCCCTCCCCTACTTGGATTTTCATGAAATCAAGTCTCATGTGAAGGTCTTGGTGGGGAGATGGTATTTATGGTGTCAAACATAATTTATACACCATGGATTACAAAGTATAGCTCCGTGCCAGTTGCCATTTATTTTTTCATAAGAAGCATGGTAGCACATTTTGAGTTTATAGAAAAGGGGAGATAGTATAAATTTATAAGAAAGGATATCATACCAAGGCCACTTTGGGCCTGATATGTTTGGATATAAGGCCCACGTTGGGCCTGATATCCACTCATATCAGGCCCAACGGAGGCTGATTGTATTTTAATTTTTTCCCAGCACCTATAGATATTTAAATAATTATTTGCCACCAGATTCTGAGTCCTTGCAACTCCATAAAACCACTAGAACTGAAATGGGTCCAATCACAGGTGTCTAGGTCCATCAGTGGGTTTTGACCAAACCCCACTGATGGACCTCCCCTACTTGGATTTTCATGAAATCAAGTCCCCAGTGAAGGTCTTGCTGGGGAGATGATATTTATGGTGTCAAACATAATTTATACACCATGGATTAGGAAGTATGGCTCCGTGCCATTAGCACGGAACAGTGCCAAGGCCACTTTGGGCCTGATATGCTTGGATATCAGGCCCACGTTGGGTGACTACTTTGTAATTAAAATACAAAATTATAAATTGTACTTGAGAATCTAAAGGTTTGACTACTTGAATCCCAATTTTCAAATATATTTATCAAAATCTCACGGATGTGCTGCATATCTTCTATGTCCAAAAAAATATGAAAGGGTGACTGTTTGATCAGCACTATGTGTCGGTCATGTAAAATAACATAGCCTCCATGCGTTCCTTTCTTCGTGGATGGTTGAAAAAAACTTTTAAAGTGACCGAGGACACTGTTCCAATGCAGTTTCTGTCCAACATCAACTGAACCCTATACTTTATAAAAATAAAAAAATTTAAATCATACTAGTTCAGCTTCTCAATATCACAGAGTTTGTAAAATGATAACCTTTACAGCTAATTGATGTGGAGAGGATGATGATTCACCCGATCGACGTCTTTGCGCCATTATGATACTAGCTGATTAATGTAATGTAAACCCTAGAATCCTTCACTGATGGCTCACGAACACTCCTGATTTTTAATTCAACTGAAATGCTAGCTAGATGCCGCTTGAGAAAAACTCGAACTGATGGCTCACGAACACTAAACTAGGGTTTCACAAGACCGAGCTGCACTCGCATGTCACGAAGGAGGGAGGTACCCTAATGATCGTTTTTTTTTTAATATCTAAGTTTTTTAAAAATGTGGTTCGGATGCCTGGGAAATGATGACTGATCAGAGGAGTTGGTTGGCGGTAGGGTTATATTCGGTAATATACATCACTTACCTGTGCCTTTTGGTAAATACAAAACCGTGATGCGCTTTTTGGTAAATACATTAACTATAGTACGCCTTTTGGTAAATTGTCGTTTTTACTTTGATTCACCAGTTCACTAAATATAAAACATTTAGAAGTCGATTTTTGATCTTCTAGTTATTTCTTTCATCCTTAATTTGAATACTTTATCATCATACTATATCACTAGGATATTTTTTCTACATGAAAAATACTCTATAGTGCATTGCAATTCATAATCAAATCATATAACTGCTTAGGATACTACATGAATATCATACCGTTGTACCATAATCGAGGGCTAGAGTCGGGATATTTGAGCACATGTAAGATCTAGATACATCTAGGAAGCATGCAATTAATATATACTTGGTCTCAATCTCAATAACTTGTTTGGTGAAATATAGTACTGCAATTCATGTGAGTGAAATTTAATAATGATATGAATTTGCAACACTCTAAGATAATTAATTAATACAGGGATAATATTAATTAATCAATCTCAGTAACTTGTTTGGTGAAATAAAGTTAATTAATGTACATGTGGACTCTGTACAATTAGAACCTAAACCATTCGTTAAGTACAGATTGATTGTCCTGCACATTGTACAGAGTCCACATGTAAGTTGCAATATTTAATAGTGGTCAATATGTACCAATTAATTGGTAATTGTGCAATAGGGATATTAAATTAGGACAATGCTAAATAGTTAAAATTTACCCGTCAAAATGAAATCTTTTACATTCATTTTTTGGTTGACATACATTAATTAAGATTGTATGCAATAATAAAACACTTTATATTCAAATTTTGGCTGGTTAAATTTGGCCATTGAGATTTACCAATTAAATTAAGGAGAAGGTGTGATATATAATATTTGGATTAAGCTGAGTACCAATAAATAAATTCACATTCAACTCCGTCTATGATTAGGATAGTAAATAAGTCAAGCCAAGCTAAGGTTTATGGTGTTTAAATTTATTTGATAAGAAAACCAAGCTAAGTCAAGATGAGTCAAATCGAGCCGAGATTAACATAAATTAAATTGTTGAAATGATTGTTCAAACTTGTCTTGATTTTTTTTAATATATATAAGCTTAAGCTTGATTATTCGTTTAGATATTTTGAACTCTTAATTCAAACTTATTCGATTATTTAAACTTTTATATTTTTAAGTTTGTTTAGTTATTGAATTTGATAATACAAACTTATTTATTTATTTTAAAAAAATTATTTAGCATATTGATAAGAGTTTTGTTGATAAATATGATTCATGAATATTATTCATGAATCACGAAGATTGTTCATGAACATTATGTTGGGAGCAAAAGAATTCACATATATCTATAATAATATAATATTATTCACTTTGTGTCTAAATTCTCATAGATTTATTTTTATACATAGAGATATCTTTTATCTTTTAAACTCAAAAGGTCTCATACCACCATTACTCTCATGGTCCAGGTCTCCCCTCAAATATTTGTTCACTGTTGACCTATTTCGTGATGGTGCAATTTGCACTAATAATCAAACTCAGATTTTGATATATAACAAAGGTTAAAGTTAGATCATACATTTTCTAACGTAGTTAAACAAGTGTGTAGACAAACCAACTCGATGGATCTAGATGACTAGACACCAAGCTAAAGTCCAATTGAGTCAAAGAGAATCAGACAGTTGTCATGAAGTCTAGTTAGGTTAGGAGGACCTGATAACTAACAGGAAGTCCAGATAGGTCAGAGAGAACCTGATATCTGACAGGAAGTCCAGTTGGATCAGCAAGACCTAACAAATAGCTGAAGTTCAAATGGGACATCTGGCAGGAAGACCTAGTGGGTCAAGAGATCATACGTCAAGTAAATTTGCAAATGGTAAGTGGAAATAAGCAATTGGAGGAGAGACAACTAGTGAGGATGACTCCTAGTGGGACTGTAGGTGCTGGTCCGACTTAGAACTATTTTGAAAATTTAAGTTGAGACCAAGACTAGATCTTGGTCGTGTTAGACAAGATCTAATTAATAAATATATAAACTTGTCATGTATATATCTTTTCTAACTTTTTTGTTGTAAAGGCATACGTAGATCTTCGAATTATTCACGTGTGGCTACTGATAAAGCCTTATTCCGAGCCCCGAGTCAAAAGTTATAACCTCCAAAAGATAGTTGTGTCAAACCAGTTGTTTAGAGGCGCCTTAAGATAATTGGAGATCCCTTAAACCAAAAAGTTATCACAATTAGATAACGCATGAAGCCTTTGGATTAGATAAAGATCACTTGAGGCGCCCTAGACCATTGGAGGCACCTTAGATCCCTTATATAAGGAGTGTTCAACAACAATAGAGGAGTTAATCATTCTACGCTCATATGATCTTCGCGCTGCTTTGAAATTTGACTATGGCGTTGTAACACTACTCCGACATCGACGCTCTACTTTGGATCTTGTTTTCATGTTGGTATAATTTTATTATTACATTCATCTTTTTGGTACATATCTTATAAGGACTATAAACTTATTATCGCTCCTAATCTTTTGTAAACGATGAATTGATAATGATTGCCCAATCAATACTGTCTAAGGAATCATGGGCCTTAGAGTAGTAGTTTGCTAGGCTACAAATCAAATAAAACCAAACAAGTACTTTCCTTTCATTACTTTTGATTAATTATTTTTCCGCTGTGTACTCGAACTTTTGACAAGTATTTAAAAAAAAAAAGAAAAAGAAAAGGTTTAAAATGTGATTCCCCCCCCCCCCCCCCCCCCCCCCCACCCCCTCCTCCACATTTTATTTATTTAGTTATTTATTTAAATTTTGTCCCCAAGGCGTAGCACAGATGGGGAGTGCATGGTTCTATGCCTGAAAGGTCCAGGGGTCGATCCCTGGGGTGTCACTGCCTAGGGTTAACGTCTCCGCCATGCATTTTCCACCTGTGTACCTGTATTTACCTCCCTCCATATCCGTGGGACCGGCTCTAGTGGGGCCGCTGATGTGGCGGTTCCACATTTTTTTTTTTCAAAAAGTGATATCAGAGCAGGGGCATTCTAATTCAGTGCAACCATTGATTAAAGAAATCAAATTTTTTCGAGAGTTTTTATATTGTTCCATTTTTCTTCCTTTCCCCAAGATAAAGTCTTGGAAATTTGCTTTAAGACTTGTCATGCAAGAACATTGAGCACAAAGAGATACTAGGACGAAACGTCAATGAACCTCCACCCTATGATATGGATAGATTCAATATATATATGGAGGATACACATGGAATGTCGCTTCATCTTTATGGGGACTTTGATGGGGGCATGACGTTGAAACGATCAACCCAAAATAAAAAAGCTAACAAAAAGATAATAAATTTAATTATAAAAATATTACCTAACAAAGTTACATGCAGGATAGGAAAGTTTAACAATGCGTATGAGTTTTAGACTCTGCAGAACGAGATTCATAAGGATCTGTCAAAGCTGGAGGATAAAGTCAAAGTTGAACTCAAATTCGAATATGAATCAATAGAAAAGCGTACCTGATAGTTTAGAATTTTTTTTATAAATCTGCATGAAAAATTAGATGTTTATGAAAATATCCTTGTAAACATATCAAACAATTTAGATATAATAAATTCACAAAATTTTAAAAATTCAAAATTAATTAATAATTCACATGTTAAAGATGACCAAGACAATGTAGATCTAGATCAAATTAATATATTTCTTGATAAAATATTTAATTTAGATAATTTAGACAATGTCAATTTAGAAATTTCTATCCAAAAGAAAATATTAAATTTAAATATATATAATTATAAAAAGAAAGATAATTTAATAAATTTGAAATTAAAAATTAGTAAAGATTCAATTACTAAAGATAACTTAATAAATTCAAAATTAAAAATGAGCAAATGTTCAAATACAAAAGATAATATATTAAATAATAGATATTTAAATGATAAGTTAAATAAGATAAATTCAACCAATTTAATTAATTCAAATTTACAAGATAAAGAAAACTTACATATAGGGATGAATTCAAATACAATAAAATCAAAATTAAATCATAAAAATTTAAAAAATTTAAAATAAAATCTAAAATCAAAATCAAAATATCAAAAGATAAAACAATAATTAATAACAAGGTAATTTTGAAAGTTAATATTAAAAATTCTAACATAAATATTAAAAATATAATAAAATCCTTAAGATACATAGGTAGATCATCCTTGTGGTTAACAAGGATAATCAAGATATGTCAGATTAAGAGAGAGTGTATTGAATCATTTCGAAATAAGGTTGAAAATTAGTTAGGTGGGAAATCTTTGAAAAATATTTTTAATTTTTTTAAAAAAAAATTGTTGGAAAAGACTGTTCCTTAAAACCTATCAATTTTTTTTAAAAAAAAATAATTAGGAGAATACTAAAATCAAAATCTTGTCTGACTTTTGATACCTATTCTTAAATTAGTTTACTTATTTTGAAAACTATTTTAAAAAAAAAATCATTACAAATGTGTTCAAAAATATTTTTTAAATATCTTTGTAAATTTTAAAAGTATTTTGAAAATATATTTGAAAATTTTGAAAAATGTATTGAAGATAATTTTGAAAACATTAAAAATTATTGTAATAATAGTTTATATCCTTGAAAAATCTTTGACTATTCTTTTTTTAAAAAATCTCGAAACATTCAAAATATTTTCCTCTGAGATATCTTGAAAACTTTTTCACTCTTAAAACTTTTTTGAAAAAGTTAAAATATTGAAAATTTAGTGGAAACTTATTTGTAGAATAGTGAAAACCTTTATTTGAAAATTTGTTTGCTAAATTTTCAACACTTATTTGCAAAACTATAGATTACACTCTACTCTCTTATTGGTTTTCTGCATATTATGTTTGAGCTTCACTTATTTATTTTTGATATATGACAAAGAGGGAGAGTAAAAGTTAATTTAAGAAAAACAGAACTTCCTAATCAACATAATACATATTACTTATTTTTGGACTTAATGGATACTATTTTACTTAGTCAGAAAGATTTTATTTTCCTAACTTTAACTTAGGTTGTCATTACTTCAAAAGAGAGATTGTTGGTGTAATTTGTACTAATAATTAAATTTAGATTTTGATGTATGACAAAAGTTAAAGTTCGATCATATATTTTCTAACATAGTTAAACAAGTGTGTAGACGAACCGACTTGACAAATCTAGAGGACTAGACACCATGCTAAAGTCCAGTTGGGTCAAGGAAGACCAGACAACTGGCATGAAGTCCAATTAGGTCAGAAGGACCTGATAAGTGGCAAAAAAATCTAGATAGGTCAGAGAGGACCTGATATCTAACAGGAAGTCTAGTTGGGTTAGCAGGACCTGACAACTGGCTGAAATCTAAATAAGGCATTTGGTAGAAAGACTTAGTGGGTCAAGAGATCAGACGTCAAGTAAGGAATGACATTAAATAGGGCACGACCGAGGGAGACAGGAAGGATGATCATTGCGCAGTTGAAAATCAAAAGAGTCATCCATGCCAATACCAGCAAGAAGATAATGTGGAGTACAAAACCATACTTGCGAAAGTTAAACATAGCATAATGGATTGTGTATCGATATATAAATCATGTAGGTGCAAAGAATTGAATGTTAAGGGGTCTTACTCAGAGTCAGAATCTGCCTGATCGTCTGCATCAGATTCTTCAGCCACATCTGTGTTTCCAATGATATCATCCCTACCTTGATCACCATCAATTCTTGGCACCATACGTAGATCATTCTGACGAGGTCCACCTAGATGAGCATCATGTAATCTCTCTCGTCTAACTGGTTCAATGTTGCCAGCATCTTGAGTTCCATTAACCTCCGCCCGTGGTAACAAGTAATCAGACAGACCAAGCGCCCAACCAACTGCAGTAAACCAATGGCGCAAAAGAGATTTTATTGTTGTCCGTAACTTAAAATGCTCGATAGCAAATGGTATGCAAATTTGGAACAGTAGAACATCCGTAGGAATTTCCGTGAATGGATCAGAAATACTGCTTAATGAGAGATGCTAGGTTAGTTAAGCAGGTAAACCAAGGATTCAACTGTTGAATGAATTAACCTAGAAGTCAACCAACGTTATGTCCAGAGGGAATATGGAAGGCAGAAGGCGCATAGAGAGCTTCACAGGTAAGAAGACAAGCATCACTATCAGACTGCCATAAACAGCAACAGAGAGTAAAACACGCCGTGCGTGTTTATGCACTGGGTCATCAATGAGGTCACGGAATGGATTATAGTTTGGATCTGCTGGATCCCGCAGGAAATATAGAACTCCATTCCTCAGTACCTACAAAAACAGAAACATTAATTGTTACGCTAGGTTTAACAAGGCACTATGTATAATAATATCTACAAATGAAAATATTTTTAAATACATAATCTTTTCTATATATTTTCAATATGAGACTTTAATTATATTTCAAACCTATTAATTATTCATGAATATTTTTCATAAAAATTAAGGAATTAAACACATATACGTTTAAACTTGTTCACATAATTTAATGAGTTGTTCAAACTTGTTCATTTAATTAATCTTGTATATATTAAATGGATATAAATAAATTTTTACCAAATCGATCGCCAAACTTATTCACAAACGTTCAATTCAGTTACTGTTATGTGCTTTAAACTTGGTGCCTATTTTATTACACCGCAACACAAAATTTTACAATATTGTAGTAACAAGACACTGTACAGAACAAGTACAATAAATTCAACTGATAATATGTGGAAAAATACTGATGTAAAGAAGTCATCGAAGTCAAATTCCTCTAGGGTTAAATACATATCCTGAACTACTATATCTTTGTCATTATTAGTTATACCTCCAAACTAATTTATAATTAATGTTCAGATTTGTTGGACAATTAAAACACTAGAGGGGGTGAATAGCGTTAGTCAAAAATCATAATTTAAACAAGTCACGAAGCGAAAAAGAAAGAGAACAAAAGTACAAATACTAACATAAGTAATTTTTTACTTAGTTCAGAACCTTCGATGACTCCTACTCCAAGGCCCTCACATGATAGTGCTTTCGTTAGGCAATCACTATCAGTTCAAAGATGAGTTACAAAAAGATTTGAGTACAAGAACTGAAATTAATTGTTATCGACAAATAGAAAGAAAATTTGAAGTCTTCCATTCTTCAAACTTTGGAATAAACTTTCAGTGTCATCGGAACTTTTTAGAGTAGCGCGCAAGAATGAAACTTATAGCAGATCGTTATTAGAAGCTGCTAGTTGAAGGCCTTTATATAGGCCCATTCCGGGTGACTGGAACCCCTTCTGGCGCCTAGACCATTGTTGACATGGCAATCTCTTGTAGAAACTTGATCCGTCAAATTTATCCAACTCCGGGCTATTGATCCCCTGGCGGCCGACTAGAGGGGGTGAATAGCCCTGCATAAGTAAACTCAAACCTTTCTCGATGTTTCAAACTAAATTAAGAAAAACACTTGTTTAATAACAAAAAGTTGTATGATCGTAAAGCGCTAGAGGGGGGTGAATAGTGCTCATGGCTAATTCATTCGTTTTGAGTAAATGCTCAGCGGAAAATAAAGATAAACAACACAAACATCAATAATTTACTTGGTTCGGAGCCTGTGGCAACTCCTATTCTAAGGCCTGCACGTGAGAGTGCTTTCGATGGATAATCACTAATCAGTCAAAAAGAGTACAAATACAGTTTTACAAGTAATTTGAAATTAAAGAATACCAACAACTTTGTATAAGGAAATCTTCAGTACAATCGTCGTCGGAGCTTTCGGGCATCGTAGAAGCATTTTCTGAGTAGCTCGAAGAAAAGAAAGTTGTTCGTGATCTTATTGTGAAGCTCCTAGTCGAAGGCTACTTTTATAGGCTATTCCGAGAGTCTGGAACATGTGGTTCAACCAATCGACACGCGCCACATCAGCTTGTAGATAACTTTTGAGTTCCGAGTGTCTGGAACGACTCCGGGCACCCAGACCAACTTTTTTAGCCCCTTATTTTCTGCAAAATAAAGTTAGTTCAAGAATAAAGCAATATATATAATATGAGATTTGACAGCCTTTGACTGCCCGATTCTGACTTTGAGTTTCATCGAAACTCTAGGTCGAACCGACATTTATTGTTCCCTCTTCGGGGAACGCGTGCTCACCTACTCCTCTCGGGAGAAGTTACTTGTTGCTAGACTGGTCCTCCAGATCGACTGGACTTTTGTTCAGCGCCCGAGGCTTTCGGTCTTCATATTGGACGTCCGCTCCACGTCCCGTCCAGACTTCCATCCGATCTGTGACCACTAGGATTTCAACCTAGAGTCCCTGACTCTAGGATTTTGCCCGAAGCGCTAACCCGTCAAGACCTTCCACCTAGGGTTACCACCCACTATAACCTAGAGTTATCACACCCTAGGGTTTTCCACCTACTTAATCGCAGCTAGGACTTTTCATCACCTAGAGTTACCACCCCCTAGGATTTTTCACCTATCTAGAATCCACTAGCACTTTTGCCTAAGATAACTTAGGACTTCCTGTAAGCTCAATCAACCTTATTAGACAACAAGACCTCTTAACTTTTGAATCCTTTGCCATTATCAAAGCACATGTTTGATCGTCTGGTGTTTCCTGCACTAACAATCTCTCCCTTTTCTATTATGGTAACCAGGTTCAAAAGTTAAGTAAATATATAGCAGTTTAATGAAAAACATTTAAAGAAAAATATAGCATTTTCTCACTAAGTATTAGCTCCTCCTTAATTTATCACTCCCCATAACTTTTGACCATTCTCTCCCCCTTTGCCCTATATCAAAAACAATTTAGGGAGGAAAGGATTTTACTCTATTTATCTTAAGCTCCCCATGAAGGGTAGCACTTAAAAAAAAATTAGCTAATTTTTAAGCGTTGAAAGTGAGCCAGCTTTTTTTAAAAAAAACTTAGCTAAACTTAGCTTTAAAAATAATTACTTTGAAAAACACTTAGCTAAATTAGAAATACTTTGAAAATACTTAGCTAAATTAGAAATGCTTTAAAAATACTTAACTTTTTCAAAAAAAAAAAAACCTTTGTCAAGTACTTAGGGTTTTGAAACTTTTGATAAAAACTTGACTTTAAAAAGATTTTGATAAAAACTTAATTTTAAAAATATTTTGATAATAAAAAAAACTTAGCTTTAAAAAGATTTTGATAAAAGCTTAGTTAAGTTAAGTACTTAGCTTAAAAAGGATTTTGATAAACACTTAGTTAAGTACTTAGCTTATAAAAAATTTGATAAAAGCTTAGTTAAGTACTTGGCTTAAAAAAAAATTTGATACAAGCTTAGTTAAGTACTTAGCTTAAAAAAATTTCATAAAAGCTTAACTTAAAAAGATTTTGATAAACACTTAGTTTTAAAAATATTAAAAAAACTTAGCTAAGTAAAATATTTCTTTGAAAAATACTTAAAAATATTTTATTAAATACTTAGTTTTTGTCTTTTCAAAAATAATTTATTTTTCTTTTCAAAAATAGTTTAAAAAAAAAATAAACTTCCTCTTTCAGAAGTATTTTGAACATTTGAAAAGTTTAACTTTTAAAACCTATGTTTAAAATAAATAAAAATTAATATTTTAATCTTCCTTTCACTCCCCCTTAATTAATGTCAAAACTGTTTGAGGGTCCTAAAGTCCAAGCATATAAAATAAACATAAAAGTTATATTTTATTTTCCTAATTTTTTATCTCACTCATTCTATATTGTCAATCATGTTCAGCTTATGAGTGTGTATGAGATGGAGTTAAGTTAAGTTGATTTTATCTTTAACTTTGAAAAATATTTATGATATAGAAGTATATTTTAAAAATAATTTAAGTTAAATTTAGATTTTAAAATACTGACTTTGAGATTTTAAAATATAAGTTTTAAATTTGAAGATTTCAAAATGTTGAAGACAAAAGTATTTTAAATTTGAGTTTTAGAATAATTAAGTTTGAATTTGAAAACATATACGTTTGAGTAATTAAATTTTCAATTTTGAAACTTTTTAAACAATATTTAAAAATAATTATGATTATGATTTTGAAAATTAAATCATTTGAAAATAATTTACTTTGATTAAGGATTGTAGAATTAATTGAAATTAATTATACTTTTAAAATTAATTATGATTTAATTATGATTTGAAAATAATTAACATTTTGAAATTATGATTAACATATTGAAATTAATTATTATCAATATTTTAAAATTAATTATTATTTGAAAGTAATTATGATTTGAAAATAATTAACATTTTAAAATTAATTATGATTTAAAAATAGTTAACATTTTAAAAGTATGATTAACATTTTGAAATTACGATTAACATTTTAAAATTAATTATGATTTTATAATTAATTATATTTTAAAATTAATTATGATTTTAAAATTAATTAGATTTTAAAATTAATTAAACTTTTATAATTAATTAGATTTTGAAATTAATCATGATTTTGTAATTAATTAGATTTTGAAATTAATCATGATTTTATAATTAATTATGAATTTTAATTGAGTTAGCTTTAATTTAATTAATTTAGGTTTGGTTAACTACTTTAAACCTAGGTACATCTCACCCTTTTCTAGATTTTCAATCAGGGAACCTTAATAGTTTTGTGAGATGGTTAATTTAATCTTCAATTTAAATTCTAATCTAAGTATTGATCAACATTTGAGTTAGACTAAGGTTTAACAGTTAGTTAATTAAATATCTATTTCAATAATTGGCTTCCAGGCTGTGGCGAGGCACTAGGCCTTCTTGGGTATGAGATCATCCACCACTTCTAGACAAAGCCTTTTAAAGAAATTAAATATTTAATTTTCTTTCTGAAAATCCTAGGTCTAACTGGTCAAGTGTGGATCAAGCCTAAGTCCTTATCTATCCTAATCTAACCATGTATAATGAAAAATAGTAAAACAAACATCAGATAATTCTATTTTATGATAAAGATGATCTTTTTGTTGGCTCCCCCTGGATCATAGCCTCGATAAAGTCTATTAAGGTAATGAATTTGATCTTTGGGGATCCAATATTAACCAAGTCCAACTTGATTAGTTAGGTTAGACTTAGGAATGCATGCTTGGACTAAGTTTCTATTTGAGTGTTTTACTAGGGACAAATAAGATCTGAATTTATGTTTAGCCTTATATCCAAATCCAGATCGATTGTATACGACTCTTTGTTTTCCAAGAATTAGGTCAAGGTTCTTGGAACCCAAAGTAAACTGTTCCAATGAGTCCTTGAGTTCTTTGACTTGAGTTTTAAAATTGGAATTCTCTTCCTGAACTTGCTCAATCAAAGAACTCGAGTTAGTCGCTTCCTTAAGGGTTGTTGCCTCCTTTTGGAGTGACTTGACCTGGATGTTGGATTTGGCCAGCTTTCTTAATAAATATAAAACTAGATTTTGTAAGTCATCTATCTGAGTACCTAAAATTAGGGAACATACAATGATGTTTGGCCCTTCATAAACGGATACGAATCCGTGGCTTCTCTTGGACTCGGTTTCCGATTCGCTCTCGGTTTCAGACTTTGAGTCGGTTTCGACAACGTACGCTTGTACCAGTAGAGTAAGGAAGCTTGTTTGCTTGTGATCTTCTTCGTCCGAGTCTTCTGACGACTCGAACGGCATTGCCTTCAACGCTTTCCTTTTTCCTTGCTTCTGGTTTGAACAGTCAGGCTTGTAGTGTCCCTTCTGGTTGCAGCCGTAGCAGATAACTCCAGACTTGGTCTTCAAGTTCGATTGAGTCACCTTCTTCTTCTTGAGTGCTTTCCAAACTAGTTTGACTAGTTCGATGGTGATATCATCTTCGAGATCCGATTCGTCTTCAGATTCAGGTTTGGTTCGATGCTTGATTTTTGGTTCTCTCGTTCTGCTTGTACCTGCAATCAAAGCAATACCTTTCTCACCCAGCAATGCATTAGTCTGCTTGTGTAACTCAAATTCTAAAAATAATTGATCCAATCTAATTATCGAGAGATTCTTGGATACCTTATAAGCATCTACCATTGATGCCCACAAGATATTCCTCGAAAATACATTGAGCGCATACTTGATGATATCGCGATTCTCCACCTTCTGTCTAATTGAGTGAAGACCATTGAGGAGGTCTTGAATCCACGCATGAAGTTGTCTTGTCGATTCATCCTCTTGCTTTTTTATATTGTAAAATTTATTTAATATCAAATCACATTTGCTTACCTTAGTGTCTAAGGTTCCCTCGTGCAGCTCGATCAGATTCTCCCATAGTTCTTTCTCACTTTTAAAGGTGCTGACCCGATTCAATTCTTCTTTGTTAGGTCGCATTGGAGAGTGCATGTTGCTTTGGCATTGGCCTCAATTTTCTTCATCAAGATTGTGTCCCAGTTTTGGCATGACACTGGCTTTCCAGTGTCGTCGAGTGGGAGTTCGAGACCAGTTTGGATGATTATCCACATCTCGACTTGCGTCTTGAGGTGGTACTCCATTCGGCTCTTCCAATAGCCGAAGTCTTCACCGGAGAAGAGGAGAGGTCGTGCAGTGCTATATCCCTCTTGGTAGGCCATTAAAGAAATCTCGCACATAAAAAAAATAATAATAACAAATGTTCCAAAACTTGGTAATGGATTAGTAGTACAGGGAAAAAAATAAAAATAGCAATTCGCTAATTTTGAAAAAAAAAATATTAATAAAAAAATTATTTCAAATTTTGTTAAAAGTGATATTTTGTCAATACTGACCAATGGTGAAAAGATTAAAATAAATTTTTCAAAAATAGTTTGGGAAGAAAAAAACGAAAGGCATATCGATACCAACGATATCTATTTTTCTTTCAAAAAGGAACCTCCCTTGCTCGATTGGTGGTTTCACCAATTTAGAGCGGCCTTGCTCTAATGCCAATTGTAGGATCGTAAAGCGCTAGAGGGGGGTGAATAGCGCTCGTAGCTAATTCGTTCGTTTTGAGTAAATACGCAGCGAAAAATAAAGATAAACAACACAAACACAAAGAATTTATTTGGATCGGAGCCTGTGGCAACTCCTACTCTAAGGCCCACACGTGAGAGTTCTTTTAATGGGCAATCACTAATCAGTCGGAAAGAGTACAAATACAGTTTTACAAATAAAATTAAAGAATATTGACAACTTTGTATAAGAAAATTTTCAGTAGAATCGTCGTCGGAGCTTTCGGGCATTGTAGAAGCGTTTTTTGAGTAGTTCAAAGAAGCAAAAGTTGTTTGTGATCTTATTGTGAAGCTCCTGGTTGAAGCCTACTTTTATAGGGTGTTCCGGACGCTTGGAACCCCTCCGGGTGCCTAGAACACGTGGTTCAGTCAATCGACGCACACCACATCAGCTTGCAGATAAATTTTTGAGTTTCGAGCGCCCGAACCAGCTTTTTCTAGCCCTTCATTTTTTGCAAAATAAAGTTAGTCCAGACAGAAAACAATATATATAATATGAGATTTGACAGCCTCTGACTATCCAGTTCCGACTTCGAGTTTCGTTGAAACTCTAGGTCGAATCGATGTCTATTATTTCCTCATCGGGGAATGCGTCCTCACCTACTCCTCTCAGGAAAAGTTACCTGTTGCAAACCGGTCCTCCAAACTGACTAGACTTTTGCTCAGCGCCCAAGGCTTCCAGTCTTCATGCTGGGCGTCTGCTCCACAGCCCGTCCAGACTTCCACCCGGTCCGCGACCACCAGGATTTCAACCTAGAGTCACCAACTCTAGGATTTTACCTGGAGCGCTCGACCTGCCAAGACTTTCCACCTAGGGTTACCACCCCCTAGGACCTAGGGTTACCACCCCCTAGGATTTTCCACCTGCTTAACTGCAGCTAGGACTTTTCATCACCTAGGGTCACTGTTGGGATCTTAGATGGCTAGAGGGGGGGTGAATAGCCCCTTGAAAAACTTAAACCAAAACTTCTACACAGATAATTGTTAGCACAGCGGAATTAGACAACTAAAGAAAGGAAAAACTCAAGCACACTAACACTAGAATTTACGAGGTTCGGGGATAACTTGCCCCTACTCCTCGGCGTGTCCGTAAGGTGGACGACTCCTTGATCTTCGGTAGATCGCACCCCGGATAACTTCCGGCTACAAATCCTCCTTCTCGGTGGAGCAACCTCCCCACAACGTCTCAAGAAAGATCTAAGTTAAAGCACGAGACTTACAGAAGCTCGGTGGCAAAGGAGAATAGAAATGCTTACAACCACGCGAGGATCAGTAGCAGAAAACAGAGATCGCAGTTCACCCGAGAGCTCAAGAACTTCGCACAACAGCACAGACTTTTCTTTCAAGCTTTCTTGTTGTTGTTCTTGTTCTCCTCTCGTTGTTTTACTGCTTCTCAAAACCTGATCTCTGCTGTCACAGATCTGGTCCAAACTGCGCAAATCAGCGCTGCAGCCAATCCCTCTTCCTCCTTCGCGGCTTAACTCCAACATCTTGAGGATCGACGGATCACAGCGGTACGAGAGAGAAATGCACCAGGGAGAAACCAACAGAAAGACCATTTGTCGCATTCCTCTTATGAACTTAATTTGAAATTAGGCTTGGAATGATACTGTTAACCTGCAAACTCAAAAGCTAACAGAGGATTACATCACATAAATGAATGAGATATATCAAAGCGGTGAAGGAATCGTCGATGAACAAATCGAGTGTGTGGATCGGTCACGGACCGATCACGATGCTGGACCGATCGAGCAGCGATGCGATCGGTCGATCCGATCGATCGTAGTGACCGATCAGATTGAGTGTGGATCGGTCCACGGACCGATCCACCCTTTTTCTTTCTCGTCTCTCTGATCGGTCTCACGACCGATCAGTTACCTCGATGTGCTCGAGTGTTCTCGATCGATGCGGTGATCGAGATTGAGTGGATCGGTCCGCACCGATCCACCTCTTCTTTCTTCTGGGCTCTTCTCGATCGGTCTCACGGCCGATTAGATTGCACTCGATGTGCTCTTGAGTGTCATCGATCGATCATCGACCGATCCATGGAACTTCGATTTCCTTTGGATCGGTCGCCGACCGATCCACTGATTCATGTGTCACTGGATCGGTCTACCGACCGATCCAATGTGCCATGGAATGTCCACTTAAGTCTCTCTCTGACTTAATCCGGAGAACGAGCTACCGAGCCCTCTCCGACTTCGTCTGGTCCAGAGAACGAGCTACCGAGCCCTCTCCGACTTCGTCCGGTCCAGAGAACGAGCTACCGAGCCCTCTCTGACCATTCCGTGCCAAGTCACCATACTTGGACTTTTCCCGTGCCAAGCTCCCTGCTTGGACTTTTCACCAGATGTCTTGACCCATCTGGATTTCCCTTGCCTGGCTTTACTCATCAAGACTCTCACCTAGCTTCACTCACTAGGGTTTTTACCTGACTTCACTCACCAGGATTTCCAACTGCCTAACATCCCAGTTAGGACTTTCTCAATCAGGTCAACCAAGTCAACCTAGATTAGTAATCAATCTGAGTTAAATATCTGATACAAACTTAAATCAGTGTTAACAGCAAAACACCATCCAGGTCAGACTGTATCAACAATCTCCCCCTTTTTGTTGTTTGACAACACGATTTAAGTTTAGATCAGAAATGCTCATATACCCATAATTTTTAGGGAAATCAGGATCCTCCCCCTAAGACGGATACACCACCAAGTCAATGACGGGAATCAAGATCCTTCCCGTTATCCTCTCCCCTAAAATCAAGCTTTCATACATTTCTAAACTTAGGTATCCTCTCCCCCTTTGTCAAACACCGAAAAGGTGCGAATAAGGTAAGATAACTTAAAGAACTCCCCCTTAACCCTTACTGTCTGTTTCTTAAAGCACTTAGAATTCCCTTTAAGTGTATTATAAGACAGTAATAAGGAAATAAAGGACAAACAAGACAGGCAAGTGAACAGCATATTAATAACCGATAGAAAATGAAGCATAATAAAGAGCAAGCAAATATAAAACTGAGTAGCATAAATACAGGAGTAACATCAGAAGTGCAAACATCCAGGTCAGTCATAAAGACTAACAAATAACATCCAAAATACAGACAGTCAACAAACAAACTGTATCAATCAACATCCTCACACTGAGGAACATCACCATCATCGGCAGGAGGGGTGAAATCCTGAGGCGGCATGCTGGAGGAAGGATAGCCTGGGTAGGACTGCGGAGGCGGGTAGCGTGCCATCCATCCGAGTAGCAACTGCTGTGTCACCA
The DNA here is from genome assembly GCF_018446385.1 of Zingiber officinale. NCBI lineage: Eukaryota > Viridiplantae > Streptophyta > Magnoliopsida > Zingiberales > Zingiberaceae > Zingiber > Zingiber officinale. The sequence goes on along the minus strand of NC_055995.1, from coordinate 99,080,680 downwards.
CCTGATGACTGCGCATATCATCGAAGCGCTGGTCAATATGCCCGCGCAGGTCATCGTAGCGCTGGTCTATCCGAATACGCAGGCCATCTAGCTCAGCAGATATCATCTCATCGTGCTGATCAAAGCGGCTCTCCAGCTCGGCGATCTGCCAGCGCAGATCAGAATCGGCCTCTCCATCGTCAGCAGCAGGAGGAGCAGCAACAGGAGCAGCCTGTCGTGGAGGTCCCCGTGGTAACTCACCCAGTGCTCGCCCATCCTTCCACCGAACATCCCCATTTTGCCCTATGATGCCAGACTTGGAAAATGCCCGTTTCCCAAGTCGGCAATCCTGCCTGACCATTTTGACTATTCTACCCTTAGAGACATCAACCTGAAGGGTCTCGAGCCAATCAGTAATTATATGCCCATAAGGCATATAAATAGTGGAGCCGCTAGGCCTAGAATATGATATGATCGAGGAGTAGATGCTCGACATGATTTCAAAATCGAGATGTCGACGCAAACCATAAAGCATAAGACAATGAAATGATCGGATCTCAGATAATGGTTTAGATGTGATAGGTAGAAGGCAGTTCGTGACAATCTTAAAAAGAATGTAGTCTTGAGGAGATAATCTCAAGGCTGCAAAAGTAGGGAAGTCAACATCTAGCTCATCTAGTCCATCCGGTCTAGGTTGCCTGAAGAAGTACTCATAAATATCGTCAGGTGATACATCAAGTGGAGCAGGTAGTGACTCTGGTAAATCAGGATACAAGGAAAAAGGATTTCCTGAACACATACGGCAACCTAGATACCCAAAGAATTCTCTGATGGAGAAATCGATACTTCTTTTAGCGACTCGAGTGTTATAAACACCATCATGGTTTTGATGAAGGTTGTTATAGAATTCAGATATGAGGTCAAGATTGATGTCCCTTTCTAGGTAGACTACCGAATCAAGTTTATAATAGGCTAGGGTTTCGGAGACAGAGGGACAAAATTCATCCATCCACTTTCGATCCACAGATCGACATGGAAGCAGCTTGAATGTCCTCTGTTGAAATGCTAGCTCAAACTGGCGGTTTGGGAATCTACTGGAACTAGCTGGTTGGGGTCGAGAGGGAGCAGGAGCTTTGGATTTGGATTTCTCAGCTGGGGACTTAGAAGAACCCTCACCGGCTGCTTTCTTCCTAAATAGATAAAGATTTGGACACGGTCGGGGCAAATGGGAGTCCACGGGAGCCACACAGAGAGAACCGAGACAACACACATAGAGAACCTGTGAAAAGAAGCTAAAAATGCTAAGAATGAACAAATCTCGGGAGGAAGAAGAGTTACCTGGGCGCCATTGTGAGCTTCGGCTTTTAGAAGATGATGGGTCGAGAAGACGAGAGGAAAAGAGGGGCGTCGGCTAGGTTATGAGTCGATCGGCTAGGGTTTTGAGAAGGAAGAAGATCGGGAAGAGAGGAGGTCGGGAGGATTTAATGAGGGATAGTGCACAGTGTGATCTGATCGGACGGCTGTCCGAACAGAGAATCCTGACCGATCAGGGAACGTCCTGATCGGTCAGCGATCGTCCTGATCGGTCGTGGGGACCGATCAGGGATCTTCCTGATCGGTCCCTGGACCGATCAGATGTGCATCAGTGGGGTGCGATCTGTGCCGGTGTCTCCTGATCGATCCCTGGATCGATCAATGAATCAGGAATGTCCTGATCGGTCGTGGAGACCGATCAGGCATCATCCTGATCGGTCCCTGGACCGATCAGTGTCTGATATATTATTCAGTAACTGAAAATATGAGCCGTTATCTATCGGGAATTTTGAAAAGTTCATAATTCAAGAATTCAGAATCTCCCAAATTCATAACCTAGAATCAACACCCACAAGTATATAAAAAAAAATGAGCTCTTATGGTCTTAGCTTGTGTAGAGCCCGAAAGTTTCAGCCTTTAAATCCAAAAACTCAGACATTTGGAATCTTAGAATTCCAATCTCAGAAAACCTTATAAAACCATATAGTGAAGCAAGGTATTAATTAAGACTTAGGATTGCTATGATCAGTTTCAAGTTTGTCAAAATATAAACAACTTGTCCTAATTTTCAATCAAGGCATGTTAAGTATCAATCAAAAATATCAATCAACAAATCACCCATAGTTAGACACTTTTTAGACAAAGGCCCAATCAAGATTCCTTGATTGGAATATATGAGTAAGATCAAGGAACCAATTACACATGAATTATGTAATGGTGTTCCCCATACTCAATTAATGTCTCTTCAACCTAATTATTCAAGGGATGCATGATACATTTTGAATAATTTGGTTGTACCTAGCATCTCACCCCATTTATAGCAAACAAAAATATTTTGTTAAACCTTATAGTTTGTGTGAGATGTTCCCAAGTTGCCCAAAATCATTCCCAATTTCTCTTGTCATTTTAATTTGTCCTTATTGATCATGATGAAGTCCTAAGGACCTAAGGAGCCAAACACATTCCCAACTCCCTCCTTAAATGACTAAATTCATTCTCCGGAAGGGGTTTGGTGAAAATATCAGCTAGGTTTGACTTTGACTCAACATATGTGAGTGCAATGTCTCCCCTAACTACGTGATCTCTTATGAAGTGATGACGCACTTCAATGTGTTTGGTCCTCGAATGATGGACTGGATTTTTAGTTAGGTTGATCGTGCTAATGTTGTCACATAGCACTTGTACACCCTTATAAGAAAGTCCATAATCCTCTAGGGTGTGTATCATCCACAACAACTGTGATACACTCTCTCCCATGGCAATATATTCGGCCTCGGTCGTGGAGAGAGCAACACAATGTTGCTTCCGACTTGACCAACTAACTAAAGATGAACCTAAAAATTGGCAGCCCCCACTAGTACTTTTCCGATCCAATTTGCACCCAGCATAATCGGAGTCGGTATAACCTATCAAGTCAAAAGACTCAGTACGTGGGTACCAAAGACCTACTCTAATTGTGCCTTTAAGGTATCTCAGAATTCTCTTAACTGCAATTAAGTGAGATTCCTTGGCACAGACTTGATACCTAGCGCACATGCCCACAGCAAAGAGTATGTCTGGTCGACTAGCTGTGAGATATAGAAGACTACCAATCATGCTTCTATATTGCGTTAGATCAATTGGTTTTCCACTCTCATCATTGTCAAGGCGAGTGTTTGTCGCCATTGGAGTGGACACTTCCTTAGAGTCACTCATATTGAATTTTCTAAGCATCTCTTGAGTGTATTTTGTCTGATGGACATAAATTTCATCTCGAGTTTGTTTGATTTCAAGTCCAAGGAAGAATGTCAATTCTCCTACTAGACTCATCTCAAACTCACTTTCCATGTAAGAAATGAATTCATTCAAATAGCCCTTGTTATTTGAGCCACAAATTATGTCATCGACATATACTTGGGCTACAAAAATGTTTTCACCATCTCTTCGTAGAAATAGTGTTGGGTCTATTTGGCCTCTTACAAAACCCTTTTCTAATAGGTAAGTTGACAACCTTTTGTACCATGCTCGAGGTGCTTGTTTAAGCCCATAAAGAGCTTTCTTGAGCTTGTATACGTGGTTTGGAGCTTCGGTACTCACGAACCCCGGTGGTTGCTCAACATAGACCTCTTCTTTGATGAGACCGTTTAAGAAAGCCGATTTAACGTCCATTTGATAGAGCTTGAAACCTCTATGTGCAGCAAAAGCTAGCATCAAACGAATGGACTCTAATCGGGCCACGGGAGCATAAGTCTCATCATAATCGAGACCTTCGACTTGACTATAGCCCTTGGCTACAAGTCTTGCCTTGTTTCTTACAACTTCTCCCTTTTGATTTAACTTATTTTTGAAGACCTATTTAGTTCCAATAATGGTGGTCTTCTTAGGTCTAGGAACTAAGTCCCACACTTGGCTCCTTTCGAATTGACCTAACTCATCTTGCATAGCTAAGATCCAATCAGGATCGTGCAATGCCTCATCAACTATTTTTGGTTCAATCTCTGAAATCAATGCGACTTCATTAGACTCATTTCTAAAGAATGACCTAGTCCTAACCCCTTGTTGGATGTCTCCCACAATTTGATCTTGGGGATGACTAGTGGCTAACCTAGACTGCCTTGGTGTTGGTGGTGCCTCATGAATGGTCTCACTCGGCACAGGCAAGGACTCAATATCAGGCAAAGGATCAGATTGAGTTCTTTGTTGCCTTTGCTCATCAACATCAGAGTCAACTTCGACTCGTTCTTCATTTTGATCATTCAAACTTAGATTTCTAAGTTCAAATTGAATTTCTCCTACATCCCTTGGTTGATCATTTAAGTTAGGGATTTCTTCAAAGGCTACATCAGAGGACTCTTCAATCAATTTAGTCCTATTGTTGTAGACTCGATAGGCTTTGCTGGTAAGAGAGTATCCCTTGATCAGTCTTCGCCGAGAACTTCCCAAGATGGTCCTTGGTGTTCAAAATAAACACCTTACAACCAAACACCCTAAGATGTTTAATTGTAGGTGGTTTCCCAAACCAAAGTTCATGGGGAGTCTTTCCTAAAACCTATGTATTAAAACTGATTTTGCACATAGCAAGCTGTATTCACAGCTTCAGCCCATAAGTAGCTCGGTAGTGAGTACTCATTGAGCATGCTTCGTGCAGCCTCTTGTAGGACTCGGTTCTTTCTCTCCACAACCCCATTTTGCTGTGGGGTCCTTGGAGTAGAGAACTCATGCCTATATCCCTTTTCTTGACAAAACTCTAAAAACCTATGATTTTGAAATTCCCCACCATGATCACTTCTAATGGTTTTAATTGTTGTCGATTTTTCATTCTCAGTTCTTCTACAAAAAGAAATAAAAATATCTATAGTTTGGTCCTTATGTTTCAAGAAGAAAGTCCATGTGTATCTAGTAAAGTCATCAACGATTACCAAGCAATATCTACTTCCATTCAATAATATTACACTACTGCAATCAAATAGGTCCATGTGCAATAAATCTAAAGCAGTAGATGTACTTACAGTGCTTTTACCTTTATGAACACCTTTTGTTTGCTTACCCTTTTGACATGCATCACATAGTTTGGTCTTGTGGTACTTGATGTTGGGTAAGTCTCGCACTAATCCTTGGTTGGCCAACTTCCGGATGTTCTTCATGTTTACATGTGCCAACCTTCTATGCCATAGCCAAGACTCTTCTTCTTTCGACATGAAACACTTAATCAAAGCATTAGTAGCACTTTTAAACGATACTTGATAAATATTATCAACCCTTGTGCCTACTAGTACCGTGTCAAGTGTGTCAATGTGTTTAACCAAACATTGACTTGAATGAAATTCAATTGTGTAACCCGTATCACACAATTGACTGACACTTAGGAGATTAAAAGTCATCCCCTTGACTAGAAGGACATTCTTGATATGGAGACATTCGGATATATGAATGTCTCCAACTCCTACAACCTTAAGGCTACCATTATTACCAAAAGACACATTACCTCTACTTTTGTTTTGAATGGTTGTAAACAGTGATCTGTCCCCGGTCATGTGCTTGGAGCATCTACTATCAACAAACCAAGTTGATAGATGCTCCCCCTCGACCAATGCCTACAAGACACGGAAGATAGAGGTTTTAGGTACCCAAATCTTGGGACCTAATGCTTCTACAACGAAAGACCTAGGAACCCATGCCTTGGTCATACCTTTCCTAGTTCCATGAGCCCTAGAAACATGTGATCTACTATGTTGAGTTCTAGACATTAGAGAAATGAAACTCGACTCCTTGGGTTGGTACCCTAGCCCGGCCTTGTTGTAGACTGCCCTTTGGCCATTTAGAATCATGTCTAGAGTCTTAGAGCTAGTTGAGAATTTCTCAAGCATTTTCTTGAGTTTCTCAACCTCACCCTTTAACGCCTTGTTCTCATCCTCAAGGACTTCTAGATGTAGGTCATCGACCTCATCTTCCCTAAGGGTCCTTAAGGTTTTTACTTCTTCTTTTAACACTTTATTTTCTGTTTTTGACTTTTTAAGCAATGTAGATAGGTGAGTGATAGTCTTATAACACTTTTCTATATGAGAAGAGGTTACCTCTTCATCATCCGACGATGATGAAGCTGCGGTTGAAGCGTCGCTCGAATCTCCCTCACTTTCGGAGTCGGAAACCTCCCTTGCCATGAGTGCTAATTGTCGTGTGCTCTTTTCCATCTTCTCTTCTTCCTCCGATGAGCTTGATGAGGACTCATCCCAAGTGGCCTTGAGAGCCTTCTTCTTCTTGCCTCTTTCCTCCTTCTTTTTGGCTCGTTCCTCCTTCCTTTTTAATTTCGGACACTCGCTCCGAATGTGTCCTTTCTTGCTACACTCATAACATACAACATTAGATTTATCAAAATTTTGATAATTAGTTTTACCTTTTCCTTTGTATCTTCGGCTTCTTCTCATAATCCTTCTTACGAAGTTCGCCATCTCACTTGATGATGATCCACTTTCATCATCGGATTCGGAGGAAGAAGTGGATGAGGAAATCTCCTTTTCCTTCTTCTTTTCCTTCTTCCTTCTTCCCTCCTTGCTCTTTGGTCCTGCAAATAAAGCAATACCCTTCTCTTTTTGACCTTTGTTAGCAAGCTCATGAAGTTCCATCTCACAGAAAAATTCATCTAGTTTAACAATGGAAAGATCCTTGGATACCTTGTAGGCATCTACCATAGATGACCACAAGGCATTCCTAGGAAAAGATTTAAGAGCGTACCTTACTAGATCGCGATTCTCCACTCGTTCGTCCACAGAGTGTAGACCGTTGATGATCTCCTTGAATCTCCCATGAAGCTCACTTACCGTTTCATTGTCCTTCATGGTTAGATTTTTGGAGTTGATTCAAGAATAGGTCCCTCTTGGCAATCCGAGAATCTCGAGTTCCCTCTTGGAGCTCGATGAGTTTGTTCCATAGGTCTCTTGCGCTCGAGAACGGACCTACCTTGACGAGTTGGTCCTTGGCGATTCCACATTGCAAGGTGACCATAGCCTTGGCATCGGCTTGTGCTTTGCGGAGTTGTTCGGTAGACCATCTTGACGAATCGAGTTCCTTACCTTCTTCATCCTCTGGTGGTGTGAAACCTTCCTTGACTGAGAACCACATGGCAATGTCGGTCTTGAGGTAATACTCCATGCGGCCCTTCCAATATTGAAAATCTGCTCCTTCGAAGTAGGGTGGTCGATTTGTGCTAAAGCCTTCCTTCATAGCCATCCTTGTTTGCTCTTTTGGGTGTTAATCCGAATCAAAGAGCCCCTTGCTCTGATACCACTTGTTGGGATCTTAGATGGCTAGAGGGGGGGTGAATAGCCCCTTGAAAAACTTAAACCAAAACTTCTACACAGATAATTGTTAGCACAGCGGAATTAGACAACTAAAGAAAGGAAAAACTCAAGCACACTAACACTAGGATTTACGAGGTTCGGGGATAACTTGCCCCTACTCCTCGGCGTGTCCGTAAGGTGGACGACTCCTTGATCTTCGGTAGATCGCACCCCGGATAACTTCCGGCTACAAATCCTCCTTCTCGGTGGAGCAACCTCCCCACAACGTCTCAAGAAAGATCTAAGTTAAAGCACGAGACTTACAGAAGCTCGGTGGCAAAGGAGAATAGAAATGCTTACAACCACGCGAGGATCAGTAGCAGAAAACAGAGATCGCAGTTCACCCGAGAGCTCAAGAACTTCGCACAACAGCACAGACTTTTCTTTCAAGCTTTCTTGTTGTTGTTCTTGTTCTCCTCTCGCTGTTTTTACCTGATCTCTGCTGTCACAGATCTGGTCCAAACTGCGCAAATCAGCGCTGCAGCCAATCCCTCTTCCTCCTTACCTGGTTCCCTGAACTCACACCAATGATATCACAGTCAACACTGGCGTCTTCTGAGCTCGAACCAATCCCCAGGAGTCAAGCAGATCGCAGCCAGATCACAGCAGTATCCGTTGATGCCTGAAATGCACCATGCGCCGCTGAAACCAGCAGAAAGACCATTTGTCGCATTCCTCTTATGAACTTAATTTGAAATTAGGCTTGGAATGATACCTGTTAACCTGCAAACTCAAAAGCTAACAGCACAGAGGATTACATCACATAAATGAATGAGATATATCAAAAGCAGTGAAGGAATCGCTGATACAGCGAACAAATCAGAGTGTGTGGATCGGTCACCAGACCGATCACAGTGCCTTGGACCGATCAGGCAATAGTCTGATCGGTCTGAGGCCATTCTGATCAGTCGTAGTGACCGATCAGATTGAGTGTGGATCGGTCCACAGACCGATCCACCTCTTTCTTTCTTTGCAGTCTCTTCTCCTGATCGGTCTCCCTGACCGATCAGATTGCACTCAGTGTGCTACTGAGTGTTCTCTGATCGGTCTGCAGACCGATCAGATTGAGTGTGGATCGGTCCACAGACCGATCCACCTCTTTCTTTCTTCTGCAGGCTCTTCTCCTGATCGGTCTCCCTGACCGATCAGATTGCACTCAGTGTGCTACTGAGTGTCATCTGATCGGTCATCAGACCGATCCATGGAACTCAGTTTCACTGGATCGGTCTGCCGACCGATCCACTGATTCATGTGTCACTGGATCGGTCTACCGACCGATCCAATGTGCCATGGAATGTCCACTTAAGTCTCTCTCTGACTTAATCCGGAGAACGAGCTACCAAGCCCTCTCCGACTTCGTCCGGTCCAGAGAACGAGCTACCGAGCCCTCTCTGACCATTCCGTGCCAAGTCACCATACTTGGACTTTTCCCGTGCCAAGCTCCCTGCTTAGACTTTTCACCAGATGTCTTGACCCATCTGGATTTCCCTTGCCTGGCTTTACTCATCAGGACTCTCACCTAGCTTCACTCACTAGGGTTTTTACCTGGCTTCACTCACCAGGATTTCCAACTGCCTAACATCCCAGTTAGGACTTTCTCAATCAGGTCAACCAAGTCAACCTAGATTAGTAATCAATCTGAGTTAAATATCTGATACAAACTTAAATTAGTGTTAACAGCAAAACACCATCCAGGTCAGACTGTATCAACAGTCACCACCCCCTAGGACCTAGGGTTACCGCCCCCTAGGGTTTTCCACCTACTTAGCCGCAGCTAAGACTTTTCATCACCTAGGGTTACCACCCCCTAGGACCTAGGGTTACCACCCCCTAGAACCTAGGGATTTCCATCTGCCTAGAATCCACTAGGACTTTTGCCTAAGACAACTTAGAACATTCCTGCAAGCTCAATCAACCTTATTAGATAACAAGACATTTTAACTTTTGAATCCTTTACCATTATCAAACACAGGTTTGATCAAAAGTAAAAGCATAAACTAAAAATAGAGGCAAGAGAATTTACTAGGCTTATAATCAAAGGATTGTTAATCCTAGATAAATGAAGTTCACTCAAATCTCCTTTGGGCGGAGTAGCCTCTTTACAATGTTGATAGCTTACAAAAGTAGTAGAATAGAAAGAAGTCATTTACAAGTGTTATTTTTTAACTACTAAAATTAGAGTTGTATTTATAGAGCTGATCCAAGCACCTGGAAGAGTTTCGGGTGCCTAGGGGTGGATAAAATTTTATCCAAGATGTAACGAATCGCGACAGCTAGGCAAAAGATAAGTTTTATGGTCCGGGTGCCTGGATCACAACACCAATTTCCTCGGACGCATCAAGCTCGTCGACTCTCTCCCATGTCGTCCTTCTCGCTAGCTGCATCTTTCGCTCAACTTCCTATGCTCCTAAGTTCCTACACACTTAGACACAAGGCATCAAAAGACAACATGACTTAACTCTGACTTAGTTTATCATATAAAACTACCACGGGGTACTTATAATCTCCCACTTTTTGATGTGAACAAACCAAGTTAAGTTAGGGTAAAAACAAGACATTTGAAATAAATGAATATGCAAGTTTAAAACATTAGATATGCAATATTTTGAAAAAAAAAATCTATCTCCCCATTAAACTTAACTTCTAACTCTCCCCCTTTAATCACTTTAAAAATAGGGGATTTGCTCAAATAAATTGAAATTAAAGTCTAAGGAATGCACAAAATAGTGACTAAGACTTGGAAAAAAATTTAAAATTTATTCTCAAAATTATGATTATTGTGATTAAAAAATAATTTTCAACAAAAAAAAAATGAAAAATTATTTAGTTTGTTTAAAAATTCTTAGATTTTTATAAGTGTTAAGCAGACATATCCAAAGTAGTAATAATTTTTTTGTAAAAAAATAAAATCAATTTAGGCAGTAATAAATTATTTATTATAGAAAAATGAATTTTTCTTAAAAATGCTTAAAAATATATTTAAGGTTCGAAAAATCTTGAGAAATTTTCTGTGAATGTAGTAGAGTAATTATTTTTGCAGAAAAATTAAATTTTCAAAATTAAATGTTCATGAATTTATAATATTAAAAATTAGAATTTGGTTAAATAATTTATAGAAAAATTAAATATTAGTCAAAATATTCCGAAAATAATTTTTTGGACATAGAATATTATAAGTTTTTACTAAAAAAATAAATTTTATAACAATAACTCTAAGAGATATTTTTAAATTGAAAACTATAATATTTGAAAAATAAATTATAAACAAATAACACAACAATAAAAAATTTATAAATTTTTCTACTGATAAGAAATAAAATCATATTTTCAGAAAAATTAATATCTAATTAATTTTGAACAAAACTTATATGAAGAAATTTATTTTAGCACAATAGGCAGTTAAAAGGTAAATATTAAACCAAATTAAAATTTAAAATATACACAAATTAAACTAAGCATGACTTTGGAACCCAATATAGGTCCTTCTTACTAGATTGATCAAGTATTTTATAGGGATATATGTTTTTGTTACTTTTCTGATTTAACCCCTATGAATCTATAATACCAATTTAATACTTGAGAATATCTAAAATTTGAGCATGTAGAATTTTAAAAATTTCTATTTGTTCCTTTAAATTAGTATTTTTTAATTTCCAATTTTTCAAGATCCTCTATCAAGTAAGATTTTGCCAAGATTCTTTTTATTTCTAAGTTTTCCTTTTTCAAATTTTAATTTTTAATTTTAAATTTACACATTGATTTAGCCATTGATTTAATACCGAAATATAGTTGATCAGGAGGTAAGAGACATACCTTACTTACCATGTCAGATCTGAAGCTTGATTCTCCCCCTACTTCACTACATTCATCTGAAGTCGCTCCCCTTCATTAATGCTGACTTCTGATATGCTTTGTTCTTCGTGGCTAGCCATCAGTGCTAGTTCAACGTATACTTTTATTTCTAACTTGGATCATGTGCTTGTTTTACTTGGGCCTCTTATCTTTTTCCTTTTTGAGTTCCAGATAGCCCTCTTTTATGTGTCCTTTTTAACACTGATAGCATAGAGCTTTTCTCCTATTTCTTGAATTTTTCCTGTTCCGCATTCCTTTAAATTTATTAGATCTATTTTTTTAAAACTTTCTTACCATGTAGCCTTCTTGGTCTCCTTCCAGATCTAAGTCTGACTCGGGTTCGTCCTTCTTGGTGGCTTTTAGTGCCAGATTCTGGCTTGACTCTTTTGTTGTACCTATACATCGAGTTTCATGTCATTCCAAAGTCAAAAAAATTCCTCTAGGGTACTTACCTCCAGGTCCTTCGAGATGTAGTAGGCGTCTATGATCGAAGTCCATTATAGAGTTCTGGGAAAGATGTTGAGTGCGAAGCATATCGAGTCCTAATTGGTTACCGTTTTGTCGAGATTTACCAGTCCAGTGATCAGTTCCTTTATTGGGATTTAATCAAAGTCTCACATTAGAAAGATTTAGGAAAGATCATGGGGTTAAAAGGATGTAGGATATCTCTATTGGCATGAGACCCTTTGGGTAGAGCCCAAGATCAAAGTCATGAGGGCTTAGGCCTAAAGTGGACAATATCATGTCATTGTGGAGATATGTGGACATCCTTTTGGACAAAAAAAATTGGTATCAGAGTCATGGTCCAGACCAGATGCAATGTGGGGTGGCCTTGAACAAAGTTGAGGGTAGGCCTAGAGCAGGTCAAGGTGACTGGATGCTTGTGTGGGGCTCGGAATAGGTCAAAGTGACCGGATACTTTCAGGGAGGCGAGTAGGTTAGGGTGATCGAATGCTTGCAGGGAGGTTCGGAGTAGGTCAAGGTTAATCGGATGCTTGTGTGGGGCTCGGAGCAGGTCAGAGTGGCTAGATACTTGTAGGGAGTGAATAGGTCAGGGTGACCGGATGCTCGCAAGGAGGCCCAGAGCAGGTCAAGATGACTGGATTCTCGCAGGAAGGCCCAGACTATAAGAGTAATTGTGGTCCTTCGTTTGAGGAGAGGATTGTTGGGATTCAATCAAAGTCCCACATTGGAAAGATTTGGGAAAGATCATGGGGTTAAAAGGATGTAGGATATCTCCATTGGCATGAGGCCTGTTAGGTACAGCCTAAGAGCAAAGCCATGAGGGTCTAAGTCTAAAGTGGATAATATGATGTCATTGTGGAATATATGGACATCCTTTTAGGCACAACATCCTTGATCTTCGCATGTAGTTTAACTATGTTCTCACCTTTTTTCGGATTAATGTTCGTCAGCTTATTCTAAAGAATGTCCCATCATGCGAGCTTCATTCTGGATGTACCTTCATGGAGTTTCAAGAATTTCTCCCAGAGGTCTTTTACCGATGTATAGCTTCCGATGCGACTTACTTTTTGAGGCGATAATACACTTAATAAGTGATATTTCGCTCTATTGTTGGCTACGAAATTGCTTTGCTCCTTCTTCGTCCAAAGGTACTCTTCTTTCTCTAGGCCTTGTTGATCTTTGGAAACTACGAAACCGTACTTAATTATTAAAAGAATTTCAAAATAAATTCTTAGGAATACCTCAATTCGGCATTTCTAGTGTGCAAACTCTCCCTCGAACTTTAGTGGGATGAGCCATGGTCCGACCATTGATTTTACTTCGGTCGGCGGTTAATCCTTCTGAAGCATCCTTACTTTGATACCAATTATTGGTCCCCTAGTGGTCGGTTGGGGGGGGGGGGGGGGCGGTACACAAGTAAACTCAAACCTTTCTTGACGTTTCAAACTAAATTAAGAAAACACTTGTTTAATAACAAAAAGTAAAAGCATAAACTAAAAACAGAGGCAAGAGAATTTATTAGGTTTACAATCAGATGATTGCTAATTCAAGACAAATGAAGTTCACTCAAATCTCCTTTGAGAGGAGTAATCTCTTTACAATGTTAACAGCTTATAAAAGTAGTAGAACAGAAAAAAAGTTATTTATAAGTGTTTTTTTTAACTACTGAAATCAGGGTTGTATTTATAGTACCGATCTGAGCACCTGGAAGGGTTCCAAGCGCTTGGGGGTGAATAAAATTTTATTCACGACATAATGGATCGTTACAGTTAGGCAAAAGATAAGTTTTCTAGTTCGGGCGCCTGGACTAGATCCGAGCGCCCGGACCGGGCTGAACCAGCCCTTGACCAGGGCATGCACTCGAGGTGCCCTAGCTGCCCCGGGTGGTCCAAGCGTCCAGACCAAGTCCGGGCGCCCAAAGTCTAGGAATCCAGAATAGCTCCTAGCGCCTGGAGTAGAGTCAACTTCTAGTTGACTTTCTGTCCAAGTCTTCCGCTTCGGTTCTGCTCTCTTGGGTGATTTCAGCCATCCAGAATAGGGCTCACCCAAACCTATTTTCCGGCCTTCTCGAGCAACCTTCCGCTCCGACTTCTCGTCCTTTGGAAATGTCACACGCCTCCTTCTCGTCTGCCTGCATACTCTTCTGCAGCACCTTGTCCCTCAGATGCATCGAGTCCGTCGACTCTCTCCCATGTTATCTTTCTCTCTAATTACGTCTTTCGCTCGACTTCCTGTGCTCCTAAGTTCCTGCACACTTAGACACAAGGCATCAAAAGACAACAGGACATAACTCTAACTTGGTTGATCATATCAAAACTACCATGAGGTACTTACTACACAGGTGTCTGGAACCCCTCTGGGCGCCTGGACTACTGACGTGGGTTCACCAGTCGTCGTACTCTAACTCAGCTTCTGGATAACTTTTATGGTCTGGGTGTTTGGACTAACTCCGGGTGCCCGAACTCTAGGTGCCCGGACCACGCTCCAACTCAGCTTCTGGATAATTTTTCTGGTTCATGCACCTGGACTAACTTCGGGTGCCTGGACACTCTTTTTTTAGCCTCTCCTTTCCTGTAAAAAAAGAGTTAGTCCATGCAATAAAAATATGTTTATCTTACAAAATAAAGTTAACACAACACAGTAAGATAGTAGTAATTAGATCATGTCTCCCTGAGACGATGATCTAGTTAAGGTCTCAACCTAGATTTTTCAAATGGACCTAAGATAGATCGACACCTACAACCTACAGTTTTCTCAATCGGGAATGCGTCCTCATTGGATCTCTCCACTAGTTGTTTACCTCTTACTTACTAATTGCAATTGCTTGACTTGCCTTTGACCCACCAGGTCCTCCCGTCAGTTGTCAGATCTGTAGACCCAACTGGACATCAGTCGGTTGTCAGGTCCCATAGACCTAACCAGATTTTTCACCAGATATCGGGTCATGTAGACCTATCTGGACTTCGCACCAGCCATCGGATCCCGCAGACCTAACTTGATTTTATCTTGGTGTTAGGTCATCTAGATTCGTCAACTCCTATACACTTGGTAAAGTAATTAGACCAACACTCTAACTTTAATTCACTTGTCATTTATCAAAACCTGAGTTAGATCATTAGTATAAATTTCACCAACAGGAGTATCATTTCTTTCTTATTTGAAATAGAGAGGGGATTCAAAAGAGTAATTTGGGGAAATAGATTTCGGATCTGGTTTTCAAAATTTTACAAACAATAATTAAGATCTTCTAAAACTGTGTTCTATGTACATGGTAAGAGTTTATTTATTTTTGAGTTGGCATCAAATATCTAACTTACACCGACTAATCATGAGAGTGACTAGCTCAGCTCCACAAAAGTTTTCTATCAGTCACTAGGATAAATCGGGAAGCGCTTGCAGCAGAAAGGCAAATATATCTCTAAGAAAAGGCAAGAAAAAGAAAAAAAAATCTCAAGGAAATAAAATCAAAAAAAGAAACTAAAAACTAAAAAAGAAAAAAGAAAAAGAAAAAGAAAAAGAAAAAGGAAGAAGGAAGAAAATAAAATAAAAAAATACAATCGAGGTGTCACAATCATCCAAGGCAACCTCTTGCAGAATCATTGTCCATGATCGTGCAAGGAGTATTGGTGCAATTGACCTTTAATTAAGTTTGACCAGGTTGACTAAACTATATTTGACTCAAGTCAAATTTTAATATTTGATCAATATGTTAATTTGATATCAAGTAGGTCAAGATTGATTAAATACTTGATGGTTGATCAATATGTTAGGTGATTGAGTGAAGTGTCAAGTACGGTATGTTAGGATAAAAAATATTCACATATCTCTATAATGGTATGATATTATCTACTTTAAATCTAAGCACTCATGGATTTATTAGATTTCTTTTTGGGTTCTACTAAAAACGCTTCATTCTAATAAAGTTATCTTTAATCTTTTAAATCTATGATTTTTTTTCATATATTTTCAATGTAGAACTTTGATTGTATTCTTAACAACTCTCTCCTCAAATGAAGGATCACCATTATGTTGGGAGATTGTTTGAACAATCATTCCCCGGGTCCAGGTTGATTAGTTTGACTAAACTCGAGTGGATTTGAGCTTGAGTTTCGATGTTTGGACAATATTTTATGGATAACATGTTTGAACAATATGTTATCGGACAATATGTGAGAAATGTCAAGTAGGTCAAGGAGGAATGAAACTTGACTGGTAAATTTCTAACTGGAAGTTAGACAAGGCAAGTCCTAACTCGAGGGTTAGACAAAGGGAAAATCCAAGTCGAGTAGGGAGGACCGCACATTTGCAAGAAAAGTCCAAATGGGTCAAGGAGGACTGCACGTTGGCAAGCAAAGTTCTAACTACGGTTAGGTAAAAGAAAGTTCAAGTGGATCAAGGAGGATCACACGTTGACAAGGAAAGTCCAAGTGGGTCAAGGAGTATCGCACATTGGTAAGGAAAGTCTTAACTGTAGTTAGGCAAAGGAAAGTCCAAGTGGGTCAAGGAGGACCGCACGTTGATAAGGAACGTCCTAACTGCGGTTAGGCAAGCAAGTCCAAGTGGATCAAGGAGAATCGCATGTTGGTAAAGGAAAGTTCTAACTACAGTTGAACAAAAGAAAAATCCAAGTGGATCAAGAAGGACCGGACTAGGTGATAGAAAGTCCAACAGGAAGTTGACAAAGTCCAAGTGAATCAAAAGGTTGACCGAACACTTGGTGGAGAAGTCCTAATAGGTCATGGTTAACCGAAAGTTGAGTAAAGGAACCCTAGACTTGAGTTAAGCAATTTAGGGTTAGGCAATCGATCAAGTAATCGATTGAGTGTTGTGCCAATCGATCAGCGGATCGATTGACCATACTTCTCCATGACACAGAGGTATTCTCAATTGATCCACTAATTGATTGAGAGTTGTGCCAATTGATCAGTGGATTGATTGGGAACATTTTCTTCGTGACACACAAAAGGATGGTGAATCTATCAGGTGATCAACTGACCTTAAACCCAATCAACTGGGTAATCGATTGGGAAAAGTTTGCGATAAACAAAGAGCTTTTGGATCGATCAGTTAATAGATTATGTTGCGCCAATCGATCAAGTGATCAATTAGGCACGCTTTTGTCATGAAACATAGTAGCTTCCTCATGAGAGCATGATTGATTCGGTGATCAATCAAGAGGAGCTTGTTAGGATCGATTGCACGTGAGAGGGGGAGGGGGGGGATAAATCACATGTATTTTAAAACTTTCTTTTCTGTTTTGAAAATGAGCACGCAATGAAATTAAAATAAACAAAGTAAGAAAATAAAAGTACAAGATCGGTTGCTTAATTCGGAGCCTTCGACGACTCCTACTCCAAACCCCAAGTTACTCAGACCTATCGATGGGTAATCTACTAAAATCCTTTACTGGTAAACTTTCGGTAGAGTAATCGAGTACAAAGAATAATACGAGAAAAGTGTAACACACTACACTTTCCTAAGTAATAAAGTAACTAACTGTAAATTAAAATTTACCAACATAATGATGTAGAAGTTGAAGTGCTCATGTGTTGGTGTCGATCTGTCGACAATGGTTAAATTTTGAAGAATAGTCACACGACAACAGCACAACAATATGCACATAGTTGGAGCAGTCGAATGATAAAAGAATCACATAGAAGCGTTGATATGTTTTTCTTGGACATCTAACTTCCTTTTATAGATGAACTTGTTCTTATCAGATCCATTAAATTTGGGATAAACTTTCTGACTTTGGATCTTACAGATAATTCTGTAGAGAAAGTTAATTAAATAATTTAGATCTTATCCATTGCTCTAGTTTGGTCTAATTTAGTTCAGTTTGATTCGGTCCGGTTCAGTTTGATTTGGTCCGGTTCGATTCACTCCATCCACTTGAGGTGCCTCCAATCACTGGTTCGACACAGTAATCTTTCGGAGGTCATATCTTTTGACTCTGGATTCAGAATAAATGTCTGTCAATGGCCACACATGAAATTTTGAAGATCTGTGTATGTATCTACAACATAGAGTTAGAAAAATACATGCACAAACAATTTATTTATGAGTTAGATCCTATCTTACCAAGACTAAGATCTAGTCATGGACTCAGCTTAAACTTCCAAAATGGATCTAAGCTGAACCAACGCCTACAGTCCCACTGGGATTCATCCTTATTAGATCTCTCTCCTCTAGTGACTTACCTTACTTACCATTTATAATATCTTGACTTGCCTCTTAACCCACTAGATATTCCTGTCGAAATCACACATTCGGACTTCAACCAATCGTCTGGAATTGAACATCTAGATTGGACTTCAGCCAACTGTCAGGTCACATAGACCTAGCTAGACTTCCTGCTAGAATAGCACATCTGGACTTTAGCCTGGTGTTAGGTCCTCTAGACTCGTCAATTCCTGCACCCTCAGTAAAGAGATTAGATAATAGCACATCTAACTTTAACCTATTTGTCATACATCAATACCTGATTATTAGTGCAACTTTCACCAACAAAGCTTAATTGATTAGGTGATTGATTGGGAGGCAAAGAAAAGAGCCGTTATGAGGTTTGCATGATTGGATGCGCTCGGATATCATATGGCAATCAATTGGGGGTAAGGTCAATCGATTGGAAACCCTATACCGCGAGATATAAAGGCATTTGTGAAGATTCAAACACAACTCTTCTTCCCCACTCTTCACAGCCGATCCTTGAGCTTTGGAAGACAAGTGTTGCTGCACTTTCCAACCGATCAAGAGGCATTTATAAGCTACAAGAAAGCAAGTAAGGTTTTCATTTGTATTGTATATTTTCTTCTTGTTTGCATTGTATTTCTTGTTTGTGAGCTTATACGAGATTTCTCCATCTCTGGAGTGTTTCCATGAAGGAGTATTTTTATAGTGAAGAGTGTACTCTATATGAATTCTTGGATTAGTCACCTCGTTGAGATTGTTGGTGCAACATCCCTCAGGTCAAGGTTGACCTGGTTAACCAAGATGAGTCTTGGTTTGGGTTTAGATGTTTGACAATAAGATATTGATTGAAGAAGAGTCAAGTAGGTCAAGGTTGACCGGATACTTGACTGGGAAGTCCTAACTGAGATGTTAGGCAGAATGAAAGTCCTGGTGAGTGAAGCTAGGCAGAAGGAAAGTCCTAGTGAGTGAAGCTAGGTGAAAGTCCTAGTGAGTGAAGCTAGGTGAAAGTCCTGGTGAGTGAAGCCAGGAAGAAGGAAAGTCCTAGTGAGTGAAGCTAGGTGAAAGTCCTGGTGAGTGAAGCCAGGCAAGAGGAAATCCAGATGGGTCAAAGGGATTGACCAGACATCTGGTCGAAGTCCAAGTAGGTCAAGGGAGTGACCGGATACTTGGCACGAAGATAAAAGTCCAAGTGGGTCAAAGGGATTGACCGGACACTTGGTGGGGAGTCTTAGCAGGTCAAGGGAGTGACCAAATGCTAGGCATGATGTACCAACAGGTCAAGGTTGACCGGATGTTGATTTGAGAGGCTTGGGACTTGGTTTTGGGCAAAAACCAAGAGATGGATCGATCAGTGGATCGATTCAGGCCTTTCTCAGCGAACAGAGAGCCTCTGGATCGATCAGTGGATCGATCCAGAGGTCCCAATCGATCAGTGAATCGATTGGGACGCTGCTGCTTCGCACGATAAGCGCTGGATCGATCCGTGGATCGATCCAGGCATTTTTCCAGAGCACAGAGGCGCTCTGGATCGATCCGTGGATCGATCCAAAGCCTCCCCGATCGATTAGGAATAATCGAATCTATCGGGATCCGACCGTTGGCGTCGATAAAGGCCGTAGGCGCACGATTCCTTCGGCATCTCTTCACCGATTCATTCCAGATCTTCACCAGCTCCTCCACAGCTCTTCTCAAGCTCGAGATCGCCAGTTCTTGAATGTTCTTGGAGGCTCTTCCAAGTCAAGAGGCGGATCAAAGCAAGAAGAAGAAACTAGGGTTAGGGTTTGTGCACTCATTGTAAGCTTGTAAGCTTGTATTTCTTTACTACCCTTTCTTCTTCTTGTATTGAGTCTTGTAGGGCTTCTCCGCCCTTGGTAGTTACCATAAAGGAGAGTTTCATTAGTGGAGGGTGTGTGTGTTGGTGTGGATCCTTGGACTAGTCACCTCTTGTGAGGTGGATACCAAGTAAACCAACCGTGTTAGCGTTGTGTGAGTGTTTCTGTATTTTCCACTGCACATCTTCGAAGAAACAAGCAACGCCAACCACCGAGCGAAAGCAACGAGCTATTCACCCCCCTCTAGCTACTTTTGGTCCTAACAAGTGGTATCAGAGCGAGGCGCTCTTCACCGGAATCATCGCCGGAAGGGTCAAGCATAACAAGAAAAGCTAGAGGGTGAAGAAGTTGGAGTAAATTCTTCAAGTTCAAGATTTTATCAAGCTCAACTTCAAGATGTAATTCCAAGATGGACTTGGATTTGACACAAGGGTGGCTCCACCATACACTTCCACGAGCTTCGATTCTTGGAAATCAAGAATCGAAAATTTCCTTATGATGGAGATAGAGCAATGGTTTGCTCTAATGGAAGGCTTCGAGGCTCCAAGAAATTCCAAGGGCAAGCTTCTCAAGAAAAGCAAATGGAGCTCGGAGCAAATCCAAAGGTGCGAGGCAAATGACAAAGTGACCAAGCTTTTGGTCAATTTATTGCCAAGCACTATCCTTTGCAAAATTGGAGAATTTGAAGATGCAAAGGAACTATGGAGCAAATTGGCCAAGCTTCATGAAGAGATCCCCTCCACTGTACAAGATCATGAAGAATCCAGAGAGGGTGACTCTTTGGTGCAAGACCAAGAGGAGGACTCCGAGGTTGAGAGATGTTCAACCTCCGAAGAAGAGGAAATCCAAGAAGCTTCATCCTCAAGGGAATGCAACGAAGGGAACAAGGAGGGAGCATACTCCTTGTTTCATGTTCAAGATGATGAAGCCTCCACCTCTAGGATTGAGGGGGAGCAATCCTTGGTGACGCCGGATCAAGAAGAAGGAGAAACTTCTACATCCGGGTCAAGTGAAGAAGAAGAAGATGGTGCCACCTCAAACATTCAAGAAATATCAAATGGAGGAGCAAGTGTCATCCCTACACAAGAAGGTATAAATGTTTCAATTAAAAATAAAAATTATATAATATGTTTTGAGTGTAGGGAAAGTGGGCACTACAAGAGCAAGTGTCTCAACTTGGCCAAGAAGAAGGGTCAAGTGACACAAAAGAGCAAGGAGAAGCCCAAGGAGACCACCCCCGGGACAAAGAAGAGCAAGGAGCACATTGTGTGCTTCTCGTGTCAACAAAAAGGGCATTACCGAAATCAATGCCCTAAGGGGAAGAAGATGGTCAAAGCTCAAGGAGGCACTAGTCAAGGGGGAGCCTCCAAGGTAAAGAAGAAGGTAACATTTATTGAGCCTACGTCTTTACGTTATGGTAAAAAGCATGATAGTTCTAATTTTTATCATTTTAATGCGATTTACCATAAGAATAGGAAGCATGAGGGCTTTAAGGAAAAGCATGTGACCCTACATGCCAAAACTACTATCCCTAAGGCTAGGAATGTAGATAAAAACCTAGGCGATAACCCTAAGGATTCTAGATACAAGCCTAGAAACAAAAAGGCTCATGGATCAAATACTAAGGACCTAGTGAGAGAAAATCAAGTCTTGATTTCAAGACTTGATAAAATGGAAAAGACCCTAAAAAGGATGGAAAATATCCTATTAGGGCAAAATGAGCATAACTTAGGGTTAGGAAAATCAAAGCCATCCAATGGCCATAGAGGTTTGGGATACAAACCAAAAGCTAAGAAGGATGTGCCTAGTTATCATAGGGTTCCATATAGTTATGGAACGAACCCTAAGTCTAGAGGTCAAGTCAAGGATACAAGGGAAGATATCCCTAGAAGTATCTTTGCAACCAAAGTGACTAAGACTTCTAAGAAGTCTAAGAAAGTCGCTAACAAGGTCACAAGGGAGGTCATCCCTAGAGTTGACCTAGAAAATGTGACCAAGGCTTCTAAGAAGCCCAACAAGGTCACTAGGAAGGTATCTAGGGAAGTTATCCCTAGTGAGTACCTAGAGCATCCAAGGAGCACCAATAGGTGTTGGGTTCCTAGGAGCATCTTCTCTACCCCATAAATGGGTTAGAGAGTGTCAACTCCGATTAGAAGGGTAGTTAACCTAACTTTGAGGAAATTGACACTCAAGGAGCATTTTCAAGGTTTTGTTAACCTTTGAAAATGAAATGGAATTATTATTTACTCCTTGAAAGAGTAAAATGTGCCTAATAGTGGAAGAATTGATTTTAATCTTAAATGGCATATATTAGGAAATTCATAAGAACTACCAAGTTGGGATTTTGGTATGTTCTTAGAAAATTTAAGGTGATCCGGGCCTTAATTTAAAGGTGCTACTCTTGTGGAAAAATGAAATATGCCAACATCTGAGGATATGCTTATTTTCAATTGGCATACATTAATCAAGGGAATTAGAAATGCCAATTTAGGCGTTGGCATTCTCTTGAAGCACTTTAGGGCAATCTAGGTTTAAGTTGTAGGTTTAGCTAAGATTTTAAGGATACTTAGATAGTTAATCTAGGTATATTTTATTTATGCTAAATCTTGCCATGATTGTTTGCCCATCATATGCCATGACATCATGTCTATTTTTGCATTCATGTTGTATTATGAAAAATCCAAAAATACCATGTCATAACATTCATACATCATGTAGTTATAGGAATCTTTCTTTTGAAAGGTATTTTATTTTGATATATGCCATAACATAATCATGCATTAGTTTAATTCCTTGTAATTAAGGACAAATGACATTTAACAACACTGATTAACAAGTGACATCCTAGGTGGATGTCTAATATCTCTAAAATGCCTAGATAGATATGCATGATCCCTAGATTAGGGCAAAACCAAAATCTCACATCTCACAAGGACTATAAGGTGACTTGTACATATTTTAGTGTACATTAGATACAAGTGAGATGTTAGGAAGATGAACAAAACTCAAGATGTTGATTTAGTGCATTCTTTTGAGTTTTAGGTTCATCAAAACACATAGTTATGTGTTTTCCCATCATTGGGAAAGCTAATGTACAAGTCATGTGCATTAAGCCCAAGGAACATGGTGGGATATTGGTTTGAAAATGTTTTCAAAATGATTTTGGAAAACCTTGGTGAAGGCTATCTTTTGATAGTAATCACCATTGAATAGTTAAACACAAACTTGAAGAAAACACTAAAGTTTTTGCAAGTTTTCAAGTTTGTGTCAATCTTTGAAAATATGAAGTATTTTCATAGAAAACTATTTTTCCTTGATAGTAAATGCCCTAAATAATGTCTACACAAATTTTTACGATTTTTGGTATTTTGTAAAATTTTCTAGGGGTTTCTGAAATTGGCTGAAATTAAATTTCAGCAACTTCAGACCTCCAATCGATCAGTGGATCGATTGGAGTGTCTCAATCGATCAGCCGATCGATTGAGAAGGAATTTCTTGCGAGCAGAAGCTCGCTGGATCGATCAGCCGATCGATCCAAGAAGACTGAATCGATCAGTGGATCGATTCAGAGAGGTTCAATCGATTGGAACCCAACTCCAATCGATCCAAGGTGCTGATTTTAGCTAGGAAGGCCTGATTTCAGCATTTTGAACCTGTTTTAGTCTACGTAACCATTCCAAACCCCTCAATACACATTTGTGTACATAAAAAGGGTGTTTTCGTGTTGAAAACAAGGATGGATTGGTTAAGGAAGGCTAAGTTGAAGTTTAGGTTGAGGTTTGTTTCAAATTTTGAACATTTGAACCTCAAAACTTCTAAATTTGGGTTTCCTAAAGGTTTAGGGATTCCAAGTCATTGTTGGTGCAATGACAGAAGTTACCACCATGTCTTTAGGGGGAGGAACTCTTTAAAGACATGAAAAATTATTTTTCATGAACCTTGGAAGGTGGTTAACCTTCCGTTAAGAACATGCTCAAGGTTGAGCGTTTGAACCTTAATGGGGAGTGGATATCCTCATTGTTCAAGTGGTTTCCAGTGGATAATGCTCAAGGATGGGCATTTGCCTACATTGGGGGAGAATGTAGGGTTAAGGATAATGAAGGGTAATGGGATCTTCATTATCGTGTTGATCACAATGAGTGAAGTTGTGATCACGATAAGCAACTCTCAAGGGGGAGAGTTTTCAACAATGGATTTGTTGATGTGTGCCCAATATTGAGGCATGGATTGATGTGTGCTCAAGGCTGGGTTGATGTGTGCCAATAGGGGGAGAATGAAATGACTTGTGAAAGGGAGTAAGTTAGACTTTCATTACCTAAGAGGGAGTTTGCCCTCTTAGGGGGAGAATGAAGAGCTTCACTTCTGCTTTCATTACCTAGTGGCATGAAGAATGAGGCTATGGGATTAGCCTAACTTACATGTGGGATTGTAAGTGTTATTGTGGTATTGTCAAATATCAAAAAGGGGGAGATTGTTGGTGCAACATCCCTCAGGTCAAGGTTGACCTGGTTAACCAAGCTGAGTCTTGGTTTGGGTTTAGATGTTTGACAATAAGATATTGATTGAAGAAGAGTCAAGTAGGTCAAGGTTGACCGGATACTTGACTGGGAAGTCCTAACTGAGATGTTAGGCAGAATGAAAGTCCTGGTGAGTGAAGCTAGGCAGAAGGAAAGTCCTAGTGAGTGAAGCTAGGTGAAAGTCCTAGTGAGTGAAGCTAGGTGAAAGTCCTGGTGAGTGAAGCCAGGAAGAAGGAAAGTCCTAGTGAGTGAAGCTAGGTGAAAGTCCTGGTGAGTGAAGCCAGGCAAGAGGAAATCCAGATGGGTCAAAGGGATTGACCAGACATCTGGTCGAAGTCCAAGTAAGTCAAGGGAGTGACCGGATACTTGGCACGAAGATAAAAGTCCAAGTGGGTCAAAGGGATTGACCGGACACTTGGTGGGGAGTCTTAGCAGGTCAAGGGAGTGACCAAATGCTAGGCATGATGTACCAACAGATCAAGGTTGACCGGATGTTGGTTTGAGAGGCTTGGGACTTGGTTTTAGGCAAAAACCAAGAGCTGGATCGATCAGTGGATCGATCCAGGATCTGGATCGATCAGTGGATCTTTCTCGGCGAACAGAAGCCTCTGGATCGATCCAGAGGTCCCAATCGATCAGTGAATCGATTGGGACGCTGCTGCTTCGCGCGATAAGCGCTGGATCGATCCGTGGATCGATCCAGGCGTTTTTCCAGAGCACAGAGGCGCTCTGGATCGATCCGTGGATCGATCCAAAGCCTCCCCGATCGATTGGGAATAATCGAATCGATCGGGATCCGACCGTTGGCGTCGATAAAGGCCGTAGGCGCACGATTCCTTCGGCATCTCTTCACCGATTCATTCCAGATCTTCACCAGCTCCTCCACAGCTTTTCTCAAGCTCAAGATCGCCAGTTCTTGAAGGTTCTTGGAGGCTCTTCCAAGTCAAGAGGCGGATCAAAGCAAGAAGAAGAAACTAGGGTTAGGGTTTGTGCACTCATTGTAAGCTTGTAAGCTTGTATTTCTTTACTACTCTTTCTTCTTCTTGTATTGAGTCTTGTAGGGCTTCTCCGCCCTTGGTAGTTACCATAAAGGAGAGTTTCATTAGTGGAGGGTGTGTGTTGGTGTGGATCCTTGGACTAGTCACCTCTTGTGAGGTGGATACCAAGTAAACCAACCGTGTTAGCGTTGTGTGAGTGTTTCTGTATTTTCCGCTGCACATCTTCGAAGAAACAAGCAACGCCGACCACCGAGCGAAAGCAACGAGCTATTCACCCCCCCCCCCCCTCTAGCTACTTTTGGTCCTAACAGAGATATATACCAAGTAAATCCAGATGTTAGCATTGCTTTGAGTGTTTTCCGTTGCAACTCATCATTGAAGAAGCAATTGGAGCTAATCACCCCCTCCCCCTCTAGCTCACCAGAGTGTCCTAACACTCTTATGATTTGGGTCTCCCCTCAAGCACCTGGTCACTTTTGACCTGCTTCAGGCCTCCCCTTAAGTATTCGGACACTCTTGACTTGCTCAAGCCTCCCCTTAACTTCATTTAAGGTCACCCAACATGGCATCTAGTCTGGATCATGGCTCTGATACCACTTGTTAGGACAAAAATAATTCATATATCTCCATAATAGTATGATTTGTCCACTTTGAGCATATGGATTTATTTTTGGGATCTATATAAAAGATCTCATTCCAATGGAGATATCTTTCACCATTTAAACTCATGATATTTTTTATGTATTTCAATGTGGGACTTTGATTGTATTCCCAATAAGTCAAGGTTGGTCGAATACTTCATAGTAAAAAAATCCAAGTGGATCACGGCTGACTGAACACTTGACAGTTGGAAGTCCAATAAGAGTTGACATGAAGTGTGAAATCCTGGCAAGTCAAGATTGATTAGGTGTTAGACAATAAGGAAGTCTTGACAGGTCAAGGTTGATCAGATGTTAGGGAACAATAAAATCTCGGATGCTGAACAAAGAAAGTTCTAGTTGGTTAAGGTCAACCAGATACTAGGCAAGATTAGAATTCAATCTTGGTAAGGTTGAAACATAAGTATTAATTGATTGATTGGGTATATTGATCAACCGATAGACTATAAACCCTGAAATTAGGATTTGAGATATTTTTTAGAGTTTGCTACATTAACTATGCTACAATAAGTTGTTGAAGTAATCATGAATAGGAATTTACTATAGTAACAACTAACTGATAGGTTCAATCAATCAATTAATGCACTTTAATTAACTGTGAACAAAAGCTTTAAAAATCGATTGAAAAACACAATTATTCATAATCAGTGACTGATGTCACTTATTGAGCTAATATAGAGTTCATAACTCGACTACGAGATTCAACTGAGTAGGTAATAATCGACCGATTATAAAATCAATCGACTGGTAGGTAAAAATTAATCCCGACCTAAAGAATATAAAAGAAGGATTCCAAGGAGATTTTCGACGTCGATTCTTGAAAGGTTAGAGACGAAGTAATACTGCATTTCCTCCCATCATGAGACAATCCAAAACGATAAAGAAGCATTCAAAGTAATGTTTTCATTTTGCTTGTGTTTGTTGCATGAACAAATTGTAAGAGGCTTTTCTATCTTCGGAAAATATCCGAAAAGGAAAAAGATAGTGATTGTTGTCTGCTAGGACTAGTCCTTAAATGTAGTCATCTTGGGAGGCGATGAACCAAGGAAAACCTATGGTGTTTTGCATGTGGGGTCAAGTTTCATTCAAAATTTTTATTGCTCATTCAAACGACGAGCACACAATTAAGACGAAGCGATCAAAATTATTCATCCCCTTTAACTCGCAAGGGGCTAATAAGGAGACCTCTTGTAAAATCATTGTATGCGAGTACGCTAAGCCACTGTCCACAGTCGCATGGGGCTACCATATGTAGTGGCACAGAGTCATCATCCGTGGTCGTGTAAGGCCTGATCATGAGTGGGAAGAAATTTGAATGTATAATTAGAGCTGTCAGACGGGCCAACCCGTGGCGGGGCGGGTCGGCCCATGGCGGGCTAACCATTTGGCGGGGCGGGGCGGGCCAACCCGCCAACTTGGCGGGTTGGGAAATTTCCAACCCCCCATTCTAAGGCGGGTTGCGGGTTTGGCGGGCCAACCCACGGGCCCATCAAAAAATTTTAAAAAAATTTAAAAATATTTTATATTTTCAACCTTTTACTTCGAAAAAGTTTTCTACAATTAAATGTATACATAAACATGTATTTTAAATATAAATGAATACAAACAAGTACTTATGTTGGATGAAAAGTATTATTTTTATTTCAAAATTATAACAAAGAAAGATAATAAATTGGCTTAAAACTTAGTTTACATGTGTTTTTCAACCCGCGGGCCAACCCGCGCGGGTCGCGGGCCTAGGCGGGTCGGCCCACGGCGGACTTGGGTTGATAAAATTTCAACCCAACCCGCTTAAATTGTTTGGCGGGGCGGGCCAACCCGACAGGCCCAACCCAAATTGACGGCTCTATGTATAATTAGGAAGGATAAAATTACTTTATGTCCAATTTGAGTAGAAAAAATGAATAAAAAAAATCTGTCAATCAATTTATAAATCTATTTATTCATTAGGTAAACAGAAAAAAAATAATTTACTCTTTTTTACGAGGTAACTAGGGATCAAAAATTTTGCACCGTGAAACTCTTTTCACACTTTATTTTCGGCCTCCTAAGTATAAATGACCTAAAAAGAAGAGAGAATTTGAAGGGATAAAAGCATGCGGAGAAACCGTAGAAGTATTTAAAATTTTACTCATTTTACAATAATTTAAATGTAATAGATGATGTCGTCTCTTAGATATTTATAAGAATACTTAAATTCATTCTTTATAAGTATGATGTGCGACACAGTACGGGTCAACGCGTGCGAACTGCTTAAACTTTGACCATGATTATATCCTTAATTTTGTAGATCTCAAAACATGATTATAAAAGATAAATATGTTTGTTCGTTAATTCGTTCCAAAATTAATATATAGGAGATAAATTATGGGTGATTATTAATTTTTGGAATAATGATTATCACATAAGAGAGGTATTTATCTCAACTTTATCGAGATTTAAATCTCAGATCTTATGATGACAACGCTAATCATTAGACCGTTCTGAGGGGAGTTGTAGATCCTAAAATATTGTGACAAAAAGGCGAATACACTCACCCCCAGTGCCCCCGCCAACCCGTCCCAGGGTCAACACGGAAGAGGTAAATCACGCGGCTACTAACCTTTGGAATAGTGACTAGCACATAAGGGAGACATTTATCTCTATTTTGCCAAGATTCGAACTCCAGACCTTATTATGACAGTACCTCAAGTATTAGTCACTAGACTCATCCGAGGGGACTTGTAAATCGCAAAACATGGAGAATAATGATATGGGCCATATGATCTATGCATCTTTAATTCGATTCCATGGTCAAACATGATTCATTCCAAAACGACAAACACGCGGTGGGTTGACTGGTCAACCAAGTTTGACTTGCCACGAGGATCCAAGGAGATTTCTCCAACATTTTATCACGGCAAGAAACTTCCAACATTTCCATCCACGATACTTCTTTTGTTTTTTTCGTTATTAGATATTGTATTATTGTTATATTAGAACAATTAGCTCATGTGTCAATGTCATAATTTTTTATATTGTTGGGTCATGATATGGTATTAAGATATCTAGATTATCACTTAAGTATCTATGATTTGAACTCTAGTTATGATATATTTAAATAATTTTTCCTTCAAATGAGGGCATAATCGAAGGATGCTGAACTTCTCGGCTAGCCGCCACATGCGCTTCCCAATTTTTCCTGATGATCGATAAAAAATTTCCGTAGAACCGGACCGATTATCCAAAAATAGTCAATGAAACTAACTGAGATTATTATTTTTATTATGTATAAAAAAATACATTTTTCTCAAACGAGATATCCAAAATACCCCTTCGTCTACAATAGGGATCCTCTGGGCCGCGGACCAGGGGATGCTCGACTGATGAGGATCTTTGATTTGGATGGACTCCATCTTTAAATCGGTGGGGTCCATCTAAATCAAAGGTCCTCATGTAATGGATTATTCCCTGATTCATAATTTATGGACCAGAGGATCTGCTCTACTCTCCTTCATCTAAACCCCGGCCCTCTCACGAATCATTTTCATTTTGAATCCTATATTGCCCGATCCAAAGGATTGATCTCCTTTCAAGACCCAGTAAGAAAGTAAGATCATACTAAAAATTGATTGTTGGTCAAAATTTTGATAAGCTCGTGATGCTGGGGCCGTTTTAATATTAATTTCAAGATAATATCGTAATATCAACCAAATAAAAGTTAAAATAGTCTCAAAACTTTAATGATGTAAAAGATAAAAATAATTCTAATAAAATGATAACTTCTAAAAGAAATTTTAAACGATATTTTTTAAATTTAAAATTAGGCCTTTAAGAATTATACTCGGTAAATCTTTAAACAAACTTTAATTTAATACTAGTGTGATAGTGCACACGTTGCATCTGTAATATAATAATATATAAATTATTTGGATCTTTGAAAATCTAAATTGTTTGGATTTTCTAGTGTCATCCTGTTCAAAATCAAGAATTAATTATTTGGGTAAGATTCGTCAGACCCATGCAATAGTACAATAATGCTAGAGAATCCCAGCAACAAACTATTGTAACGGACTTCCCTATGCAAAAAATTATTTTAATTTAATATTATACTTATCTTAGTAAAAAAATTAAGAAAAGTATATTTTTTAACATCGTCAATCTAAAATATTTATAGAAGTTTCTTTGATCATAGTGTTGTCAATTCTAAGATGTGGGACTAAAGAGAACTATATTTTTTTTATATAAAACAACCAGAGAAAATTAATAATGAGAAAAATTCATAATAATACGCCGTAGCTGAATTTTGAACTCGAGATCACTAATTGTTTCGCTCGTGGAATTACTTGAAATTATTTTTAGTGTGAATAGAAAAAAGGACAATAACATAAATTTATTTTAGGGTTCATCAAAATTAGTTAGTAAAAGGAAATTTTTTTTAATAAAATAGTAAGATATTATAAATCCTTTAATTCCATCTGAATAAAAAATTATGATGTTTCAAAACTTACGATCCCCTGCATCTTTTTTTACCATCAAGCTATTTGTCAAAAACAACTTGATAGGGGAAAAAGAATCTTAGATTTAATGATATCACATTTGGCAAAACCAATGTCGATGGAGAAGCGAAGGGAGTACATTGAACGAGTACTATCGACAAAGAAGATTAGGGATGCTACTATTGCTCCAAACATATATAGGCCAATCATGACATGATTATTTGGACCGCCAAACAACAAAGGGTAGACAGTGATGACATGGTGGACTAGGGGAAATCGTGTCATCAAATCACACGCAAAATGGATGGTCAAATGGGGAGACGAGTACATCCGACATTCACCAGAGAGGAAAGGCAGAAACATATATATATTAATTGCAGGGTTTTCCCACACATGCAATACATTCTGTTATATATATATATATATATATATATATTGCAGGGTTTTCCCACACATGCAATACATTCTGTTATATATATATATATATATATATATATATATATATATATATATTGCAGGGTTTTCCCACACATGCAATACATTCTGGCACATGGCAGAGTCCACCTTTAATTGTCCTTCCCGGCAACTTCCCTTTCATTACTCAACTACATCCCTCTTCAATATATAATCAGGACGGCACCGATCTAGGGGCAACCCAAGAACAAAGAGAATAGCAGAAGCATTTGAAGAATACCATTCACAGTCACTTGCGATCTTCCCATCCCTGCACCAGTTCTTAAGAGATTTTCCATCACCTCCACCAGAATGAACATCGCCTTCATAAGCCAAAAAGATGAACAAAAAAGGTAGGTTTTTATTGCATAAATTAGTTCATAATCAATCAAGACATAGTTCTTGATAGCTTCTTCCTTTAATCTTCACAGAAATGGCAGCCAGACGCACAAAAACATTACGACTGCACCATACGACGATGGTTATCTGTGGAGAAAATACGGGGAGAAGAAGATCAGAGGCAACGTATTCCCAAGGTTGGGATATTCTTGAATTGATTCAGATGATCAGAAACTTAATTTTTCAGAGACAAATGTCATCTTCTCCATTAAAGAAACCTTTTATTTTGATAATTAGTAGTCACTTTCTCAATTAGACATGTGAAACAAGGCAGACTGACACCCTTACCCTTCAGGAAAAAAAAAACAAGTAGGTGCCTTAAAATACTTCTGGATAAGCCTACCTTTAAGCCACCTATATATCTTTATTATAACTCGGTGTAAAGAAGCATCTTAGCTGTTATTAATGAACTATTGATTTCTCATGCATGTACTAAAGTTATTTGTTTGTTTTGATAACAGGAGCTACTACAGATGCACCTACAGAGAGGACAAAGGCTGCGGAGCTACAAAACAAGTACAACAAGAATGTCGCAGTGACCCACCCTTGTTCTTGGTCACTCAAAAAGGAGAGCATACATGCAACACAGCAGCACCTACAACTCCAGGCCATGGACACATGGTGGTGCAAACCACCTCTGATAATCTCGTTCCAGCATTGTCGATGGCTGATCACTCTGGAGATTGCAAATTCCATCAAGAATTTAGCTATTCTTCTCACAACACTACTGTTGAGTCTCATCCAACGAATCAGTTCTTCTATGAGGATCACAGTGTGCTGGACAACTCTGCGTTGGGTACTATTCCTGACGCGTACGCAGCCTCCATGGCCAGTGACTCGAATTTCAGCGACGAATATTATTCCTTCTATGAAAACTTGTGTCCCTACTCCCAAACGTTCAGTGTCAGCGATCTGAAGCTGGAGGAGTTCGACTTCGATGAGGTTTGTGAAATTGTTCTTTGGTAGAACTCTGAATGGTGTACTGAGGGGAAAGAGTCGTCACGAGAATTTATGTAATACATATGTAAGGATCCGAAGGTGTGTTTACGTATATTAGTTGAGAAGAGAAATCTAAAGGGTAAAGGAATTTCTTCTCGGAATCAATCAATCATATATATGTCCTTTCACTTGGCAAGTGCACGGGCGGATTCCGTAGAGGTTACAAAATTCCCAGCCAAGTTTTGATCCTTGATTATGATTTGATCCTGGATTATGATTACTATAGTTATTATCTCATGCACTTATTAACTAATTCAGCCCTTGGGTCATATTTGTCTTTTTCAAGATTCTAGCTTATGATGTTCTTTTCTAGTCCAAGATCTAATATTCGTTAGATGGGTAAATCTAAGTATAAATTATGCACACTCAAAAGTCTATATCAACATAACTTTCTTTTTGTTGCATATAGGAGAGATGTTTGTGGAGTTTCTCGAGGGTGTGACTTTTAAGAGAAAATTCTAAAATATACTGATCCTGTCCGAACGCTGAATTGATGGACGCTGGGTACATGGCGCTCTTCCAATCGATGACATGGATCTCTGGCCGACCGTACGGATCTCTGGCGAACCTGCAAAGAAGTTGGGCCGGGAAGGGGTTCCCGGCGACGACTCTCCGATGCTCAAGTTAGACAAGAGGAAAATGAT
Organism: Zingiber officinale; assembly: GCF_018446385.1. Lineage (NCBI taxonomy): Eukaryota > Viridiplantae > Streptophyta > Magnoliopsida > Zingiberales > Zingiberaceae > Zingiber > Zingiber officinale. The sequence continues at coordinate 99,047,864 of NC_055995.1, read as the reverse complement.
AGTGGCTTCGAAGATGTGAGATCGCGTGATTGCGTACCTTTGGCGAAATCTGGGGGCTCTTATATAGAGCTATGAGGAGGCTTATACACACCTATCGAGGTGTACACGTGTCCTTTGCCATACCTTAATATGGGCTTGCCAGAGGAGCATGTCTGACACCATACTGCTACAGTCCGAGCATATCTTTGATGGGACAGCAGAACCTTCCGTCATGGGCTTCTGTGTATGGCTTGGTTGTCGAACATGCTCATTGTCAGAAGATGTTCCTCGATGTCCCCTTGTCCTTTTGTCCCTTCTCTCCCCGCGCCGAGCATCCAGCCGCTCGGCAGTCCCATCACGTCCGACAGGACGCAAGTACTGGTACACTCGGGAGATTCCCGGTCGTGTGCTCGGCTGAGACTGTTCACGGCCTTGCTGCCTTATGCCTCGGCCAAGCGGGCCACCCGCTCAGCCCGGCGGCCTTATTCACCATGAGCGTTGGAAACCCGACTCCCCGCCGGGTTGTCTTTGATTCTATTCTGATCCGTTCGGCCAGTTGACCCGACCCTTACCCGATCGGCCGGACCTCATCTTGTCCTTGAACTTTTGACCTCTACGTGTCATTGACTTCCCTCAAAGGGGGTCCCGCGTCCGTACCGCCGGATCACTTGCCTCCCCTTCAAGTCTAGTCGAAAGAGGCGATTAGTCCGACTGACTGGACTATAGGTAACTCCGAGCGGCACATCTATGAAATCATCTCCCACTCGGCCCCAGTGGGGGTAGCCATGGCATCAGTCGACACTATTCCTCGGATCTTCTCAGAATTTTCGCCAAATCCCCTCATTAAGGCCGAGCACGCGCTCATTAAATGGGCTCCAGTAGTTGAACGCCACGTGGCGATGTTGCCGTCATCGTACGGCGGCGGCGTGGTGTCCGACGGGATCGAGGCGGTTCGAAATGGATGGCCCGATGCGTGCTTCGGTTCCCGTGACCTGCATCCGACGGTGGAGGCCGCTCGGGCTCATCCCTATAAAGCCTTCGCCTTCTCCCCCACCTCGCCGCATTTGCGTCTTCACGTGTCCAGTAGCTTCCTTTGGCGTTTCAGTGCTCCGGTGATCTCGTTGCTACTTCTTCCGGCGACTCCGTGTTCCTCCTCGATCTCTATTTTTCTCTGTAAGGCCCTTCTTCTTTCCTATCTTTGGTTTTCTTTGCGTTTCTTTCCCGAGTTTTGGTCCTCTGGGCGTTGTCTCGCTTGTCGTCCTCTTCTTTCTATCATCTGCCTTTTGTGATTTTCGTCCGTTCAGACAATGACTAGCTCCTCTCAGCCTCACGACCAAGCCCTCGGCCCATGGTATACTACCATGGAGTCGCGCTTCGATTGGCGCGACGCCGACATTCTGATGGATAATTTTGACATCCCATCTGACTTCGAAATTATCTTACCCTCTCCCTCCGCTCGGCCACACAAACCGCCGCACGGAGCTTTTTATGTTTTCCGCGACCAGTTCACAGTCGGTCTGCGATTTCCAATTCATCCCTTCATCGCTGAAGTTTGCAATTTTTTCGGCATTCCGCTCGGAAGCCTAGTTCCTAACACTTTCCGCCTCTTATGCGGCGTTGTCGTTTTATTCAAAATCCACAACATTCCCTTCCGACCGGAGGTCTTCTACTATTTCTACTACCCCAAACAGTCTGAGCTGGGCACTTACATGTTCCAGGCTCGGCCCGGTTTAGTTTTCTTTAATAAACTGCCCTCTTCCAATAAGCATTGGAAAGAATTCTACTTCTACCTTCGTATGCCCGAGCGGGCCCCCTTCCGAACCCAGTGGCACACCAATCTCACCAGAGCTCAAACGGTTCAAGACCGGACCGGACTATCTTCACGCCACCAACATGCTAGCCGGTCTGAAGTTTGACATCACTAAGTTCCTGCCTGAAGGGGTGATGTACATATTCGGCCTGAGCCCGATCAGGACCCCCCTCCCGAGCGGCTTCGGTAAGAATTTTACTTGTGCATTCGCTTTGATTGCTAACTGATTTTCTCCTTTTTCTTCTGCAGCGGACATCGTCATGGAGTCCGTGATGGCCGGCATTCTGAAGAGGAAGGCGGCGGCGCTCGAGCCCGCGGCCACCAAAGAGATGGAGTCGCTCGGTATTGAGCCGGTCAGCTCACATGAAGGGGAGAGCGGGACTCAACAGGAGTCGGTCGCTCAGGCCTCTCCTCAGGATGTAGCAAGAGGAGCCACTCCCAGTGGGGGACCAATAGTCCAAGAGGAAGGCTCCGCTCAGGAGGAAGAGCGCTCTCTTCGACAAAAGAGGCGCCGAACGGAGACACCACTCAGCTCGGCCACTTCTGCGGTCCAGCCGACCGAACATACCACCGCCGATTCCCGCGGCAAAGCTCCAGCGGTCGAGGCGATTTCGTCTGATCGGACCCCATCCCAGCTGGATGCATCTGCGGACCCCCTCGAGGCCATTCCAGTCAGCGGCCTTCCTCCTGCTCCCCGCCGAGTTGAACGTTCGGCCATTCTGTCCCAATTTTCTGCGCCGGCCTCCGATCCTTCCCCGGCTTCCGCCCAAACGACTCCCGGTCGGCACCGCACCATCAGGGTCTCTCTGCATCTTCCCACTGAAGAGCTGATGCCTGAGTCCGATCGGCCAACCGCGCCCGAGCACATGATCACAATGAAGGGGCCCTTAGCCGAGATGTGGGCCGACGCTCGAGCGCGCATCGTGATGATTCCACTCAGCAATCTGGCCAACAGCCATATGCAAATGGCTACCGGGGTAAGTATGTTTTCTTAAGTCCTTTACGCATTCTTTCTGGTCGTCTATTAACAATCTTGCTTATGTCAGAGATGGTTGGAGGAGATCGCCGTCAGCAACCGTCTGGCCCTGGTAGACGAAGAATTGAAAAGGTTGAAGGCTGCAGGCGGTCCGACCGGCTCCCAAGGCCCCTCATACGCCGAGCTGCAGAGAGAGCTCAAGAAGACCCAAGATCGGCTGGCGACTGAGCAAAAGAAGGCGGCCGATCAGGCCCATACTTTGGCCGAGCTCAATGGACAGGTCAAGACGCTCGACCAAAAAATAAGCCTAGCCACCACTCGGAAAAACACTGCTATCTCCGATCTGGAGAAAAAGAACATCGAAACTCGGGGCTTGGAGCAAAAGGTTAAAGAGCTGATGGACCAGCTGGCCTGCGAGAAGGTGGCCCATTCGGATGAGGTGACGAAACTCGAGACTGCTTTACAAGAACACCAGGCAGCTGTTGATGCCTCCCGAGCGGCCCTCTAAGAATATCAGGAGGCCGAGCCAGGTCGGGTTGCCGCCCTGAGGCAGAATTACATCCATTCGGCCGAATTTTCGGAAAAAGTTTGCGAACGGATGTACACTGCCTTTGAACTTGCCATGGAAGCCACGACAAACTACCTGAAGTCTAAAGGGCAACTTTCTGATTCCGCCACCATCCCAGCTCAAGACCAGGCGACACTCCTCAGCACCATCCCGAAGGATCTTTACAATTATCTGGAATAGAAGTATATGTGTAATTCGGCCGCTCGGCCAAAGACTATCTTTTTTTTTTAATTCGGCCGCTCGGCCTTAATTTCTCTAATGCTATCCTTTTACTTGCTTTTTCTTTTGCTAATCAATACGATTGCTGTCCGCTCGGCTCGACAACTACCGTTGTTCATGTTCCTTCACTTCTCCTCGTTATTCGCCTCTCATCCCACTTTTCTTGTGTTCGAAAGGGGTTTTTTACGAAGTATTTTGCGTAGCTAGTCCGCTCGGCTGAATATATCCTGTCTCGCAAACGGGATTTTCGCCAGGTGTTCACGAAGTACATTTGGTTACTTGGCCGATCGGCCAAACGACTTAAAAGTCGACCTCTTTATTGTCTTCTTCCGGCCGGAGGGTTTATAGTCACCCGCGCGACTCTCGATTTTTAACATCGGAGCTCGACGGTCTTCCGGCCGGAGGGTTTATAGTCGCCGGCACGACTCTCGATTTTTAACGTCGGAGCTCGACGGTCTTCCGGTTCGGCTGACGATGCCTTATACTTGCGCTAATTTTTCGAGTTTTTACTCCTGCATTTCAAATATACAGCCGAAATGAAAATATACAACATACATTACATTGGCGCACCTTCCACCCCGCCCGGTAAGGCTGGAGGTGGTTCGCGCTCCATGGTCGATCCAGTTGTCGTCCGTCTTCATCCTCCAGATAATAGGCACCCAAGCAGAGCTTTTCGATAACTTTGAAGGGGTCCGCCCAAGGAGCCTCCAGCTTGCCAACGTCCCCGACCGGCTTTACTTTCTTCCACACTAGGTCGCCAACCTGGAACACTCTAGGGATCACGCGCCGGTTGATCCGTTCGGGGGAGGCGTCCGTTCGGGGAGCCTTGCCTTTTCTGTTGTCTCGCATGGGCGCCTCGTCGGACGAAGATCCTCGGTCACGATTAACTGTTGCGACTTCAGGAGGCGTACGAAATAGGGCCCGATGAAATGGAACCGTGGCCGGTGGTGCTTCCGCTCGGCCTCCCGACGCGGACGTCGCTTGTTGCTCCATCCGCTCGGCTTGCGCCTTCTGTTTCTATTGTTCCACAAGCTTAGCTGCTCTTGCCTCGATCAGTGCATCGAGCTCCTCCTGGGAGAGCATCACGGCGTGTTGTCGTCCAGCTTCGTCCATTGCTTCCGCTCGGATGCAGGTGCGTTCCCACATACGACGCCAATTTGATCATGTCCGAATGCTGAATCGATGGACGCTGGACACGTGGCGCTCTTCCAACCGATGACGTGGATCTCTGGCCGGCCGTACGGATCTCCGGCGAACCTGCAAAGAAGTCAGGCCGGGAAGGGGTTCCCAGCGACGACCCTCCGACCCTCAAGTCAGACAAGAGGAAAATGATAGTGGCTTCGAAGATGTGAGATCACGTGATTGCGTACCTTTGGCGAAGTCTGGGGGCTCTTATATAGAGCTATGAGGAGGCTTATGCACACCTATCGAGGTGTACACGTGTCCTTTTCCATACCTTAATATGGGCTTACCAGAGGAGCATGTCTGACACCATACTGCTACAGTCCGAGCATATCTTTGATGGGACAGCAGAACCTTCCGTCATGGGCTTCTGTGTATGGCTTGGTTGTCGAACATGCTCATTGTCAGAAGATGTTCCTCGATGTTCCCTTATCCTTTTGTCCCTTCTCTCCCCGCGCCGAGCATCCAGCCGCTCGGTAGTCCCATCACGTCCGATCGGACGCAAGTACTGGTACACTCGGGAGATTCTCGGTCGTGTGCTCGGCTGAGACTGTTCACGGCCTTGCTGCCTTATGCCTCGGCCAAGCGGGCCACCCGCTCGGCCCGGCGGCCTTGTTCACCATGAGCGTCGGAAATCCGACTCCCCGTCGGGTTGTCTTTGATTCTATTCTGATCCGTTCGGCCGGTTGACCCGACCCTTACCCGATCGGCCGGACCTCATCTTGTCCTTGAACTTTTGACCTCTACGTGTCATTGACTTCCCTCAAAGGGGGTCCCGCGTCCGTACCGCCGGATCATATACATTTAAGAGGGTATAAATACGTACTTGGACATTAAATAAATACCTTAATAAGGTAGGTAAGGACGAAGTTAGAATATTGATTCAGTATAGACAATCATGTTAGTTTTTTTTTACCCTGGAAGCTGCATTGTTGTTGGTGGGTAGTGGCGGCTGCTCCCAACAGTGGTGTAGCCATGCAAAGCAGTAGCCACTATCCCCACCAAGCAGCGACGTGGTCGTGCAACTGAGCAATCATGTGGCCGCCTTGTGAGTGGCAACATCGCTGCCTAACGGGGTAGTGGCAGCGTCATTAGTGTCGAGGGGTGTCGTCATTTGAATAGGAAAAAATAAATTTACGGACTTAGGGTTACCTTTGGCTTTGAGCTTTTGGCTTACTTCAGAGTGCGAAGCTATAAGCGGAGGGCTTGCTTGTTCTTGTTGCAATCCTGTGGAGTGCCAGTGGCAATGAGTGTCGAGAGGCCAAGAGGGAAAGTGGGAGACGAAGAAAAAAGTTGTATTTTTCTTCTTTTTTTTTTAACCTGCTACTACATTTTTTTAGCCTGCAGTGTTTTTTTTATTTGGTCTTAATGAAATTTTTTTTTTGGCCCAGTTCACCACCTCCGTCCCTGGAGGCAGGATTAATATAAGAGGACTCAATCTTTATTGAGTCGTAACTTTTGACTCGGACGTTTAATAAATACCTTAGTGAGGCTTTATCTGTGCTCACACATAACTCTTTCAGAGATCTATATTTGTTATTGGGTGAAACTCGTAACCACCAAGTTTCAGATGAAAAAAATACCATTTAGTACTTTTTAGGAGTCATTGAATGTCTTTTTCACTATTTTTAATAATTTCTATTTTATGATATTTAGGATATTTTTAATATGTCAGGTATTTATGGGTTAGGGTTTTTTTGTATAAGTGCCATGTTTATCTATGTGAAGTATTATCCTCTGTATTAATTTTTTTTTTTTTGTAAAACTTAGAAAACGATGAGTTTCTCTTTGTTTTCAATAGTTTCTCTTCTTATATATCTTCTCCTCAATTTCCCTTCTTGTTAGTTCGTAGAATAATCACTATCCTATCTAGCGTCAGTTAGAATTAGAGCAAATCAGATCCAATGAAAGTTCATTGTGGTCATAGTTGCAATAACATGCAGGTTCCGATCGAGGAAGTCGATCACTGTGATCGTAGTATTCAAGACATAATGACAATTGAGGATTTATAGAGCCAAGTCATAAATTTAACACAATGTCTAGGGGAAGGGGTGTGAAATCTTAAAGATAGTGAGATCTTAGATCGTTGATCTGAGTCTACCTTTGAGAACTCATATCACTATAGGGCTACATACCAAAAACGTCGAGGTCAGGAAGAGCCTTATGGAGACCTCAATTTTCGGGTTGATTTTTCTGAATTTTCTAATACGTTACAAGTAGATGGTTTCGTTGATTGGATTAACGACGTGGAGCAGATCTTCTACTATAAACAAGTTTCAAATCGGATGAAGGTGAAGTTGATTGCCATCATACTCAAGAGTCAAGTATCGATGTGGTGGGAGAAGTTACAGTGCTCACGAGTAGACAAGGCAAACCCCAAATAACTGACTTCTGACTGAGAGAATATGAAGAAAAAGACGAGAGAGCACTTCCTTCCTTTTGGCTTCACCCAAGTTCTATTTCAATGACTTCATGTGTTGAGACAGGGCGCGAGATCAATCAACGATTATACGTATGAGTTCTACCAGTTGGTTGCCCGTAATAACTTATCTAAGATGAAGGAACGTATGGTGGCTCGTACTTAGGGGGGTTGTGTAAGTCCTTACAAGATGTCCTCTGCCTTCATTTGTTGTGGACAGTTTTCGATACCTACCAGTGTGCACTAGCTATTGAAAAATAGCAGAATCAGAAACTAGTGGTTAGAGGCGACTAAAATAGTCAGCCTGTTCGCCCTCAGGATTCTCATCCTTAGTAGTAGTAGTCACCATAGATTAATTCTAAGGCCCTTATCATGTATCATCATTGTGGTGAACAAGAACATAAGGCAAACCAATACAAGAAACCTACTCTTTCTGATGAGAAAGGAAAAAATTTATTGATTGAGAAAGATATGAAAGAAGAGACGACAACAATTGGCGATCTAGTGTATAAAGCTGACAACATGTTGAGACTTTGGTCGTTTGCAAGAGTCTGCTGGCTCCTAATGGTGATTCAAGGGATGAGTGATTGGGAACCAATATATTTCACACTACCTACACTGTCGTGTTAAAGTCTACAAGATGATCATCAACGACGGCATTTGTGAGAACATAGTATCCAAAGAGGTTGTCCAAAATATAGTTGAAGATGGAACGTCATCCTAAGTTTGTCGTGGTTGAATAAAGACAATGAGGTAATAGTAAATAGGTGATGCCTCTTATCTTTTGCAATTGATAGTAAATATTTTGATAGTGCTTGGTGTGATGTGGTGGCCATGGATGTATGTCATGCATTGTTGGGCCGACCTTGGAAATATGATCGCAGCAGACAGAAGATACTTATACCCTTCACATCAAAGGGAAGAAGATTGTGTTGACACCACGACAAGCAGGAACCACTCTAATTTTGGTAGCCAAAACTACTAATCTGCTTTCTAATCTAAGTTTTTAGATGAGATGGAGCATAGAGACGCTATCTATGCTTTGCACCCTTGCTAGAACGATGTCATAGTCATAGACATTATCTTGCCAGCCGAATTACAATAGATGCCAAACTACTTTGCCGAATTGATGCAAAAAGACCTTCCTGCTAGGCTGCCACCTATAAGAGACATCCAATATCAGATTGATCTTGTTCTAGGGCCGAGTTTTCCTAATCAACCAGAGCCCCAAGGAGGACGAAGAATTACAGTGACAAATGGTGGAATAACTAGAGAAGGGCTATATCCGTGTGAGCATGATCTTATATGCAGTTCTTGCACTACTAGTGCAGAAGAATGATAATTCATGGCGTATGTGTGTTGACAGTCGAGCCATCAATAAGATTACAATTAAGTGCAAATTTTTAATTCCCCACTTGGATGACATATTGGATCAGCTATTCGATTCTAAGGTCTTCTAAAAAATTAACCTTAAAGCGGTTACCATAAGATAAAATAGGGTCAAGAGATGAATGAAAGATAACATTCAAGACGTGACATGAGTTATATGAGTGAATGGTCATGCCTTTTGAATTGTCTAACATGCCTAGCATGTTCATGAGGTTTATGCATTAGATCTTGTGATTTTTTATAAGAAAGTTTGTGGCGGTCTACTTTGATGACATCCTCATATACAGTCTAACAAAGGCATCAGACATTGATCACATCCTTGATGTTTTTGAGAGGCTGAAGATGGAGTGCTTATTTCTCAACAACAAAAAAGTGTTCCTTTTTACAACCTTGGTAACTTTTCTAGACTTTATTGTATCTACTGATGGTGTTCACGCAGATCAATTGAAGATAGACTCAATCTTAGAGTGGCCTCAGCCAAGGACCTTGTACGATATTAGAAGTTTCTATGGATTGACTTCTTTGTACCGTCGGTTCATCAAAAATTTTAGTACTCTAATTGCTTTTATCACCGAGTGTCTCAAGGGACGTGATTTCAAGTGGTCTAAAGCGGTAGAGGCTAGATTTTAACTGGTCAAGCAGAAGATGGCTGAGGTCCCAATTCTAATACTTCCTAATTTTGATAAAGTGTTCGAGGTCAACTGTCATGCATCTGGTAGTGAGACAGTGTTCTGAGTCAATCTGGGCGTCTAGTTACTTTCTTTAGTGAGAAGTTACCTAAATCCAATAAAAATTATTCTACCTACGATTTAGAGTTCTTTGCCATTGTTTAGTTCTTAAAGAATTGGCGTTACTACCTAGTACAAAAGGAGCTTATTTTGTTTATTTATCATGAAGCCTTGAAGTACATTAATGATCAATACAAGATGAGTAGGTGACATGCCAAGTGAGTCACTTATTTGCAAGAATTCACCTTTACACTAAGACACCAAGTCGGGAGCCTAAACCATGACGTAGATGCCTTGAATCATCGCTCTTCATTACTTACCACTATGGGTACCAAGGTTGCAAGCTTTGAGATTTGTATAGACATCTATGCAGTTGACCCTTCATTTATAAGGATATTTCAAGAGGTACATGGCGGTCGTTGCCATAATTTTATTTTACATAATGGTTACTTGTTTCATGGATTACAGTTGTGCATTCCAAATTGTTCACTAAGACATTATCAATAAACTTTATAATGAGGGGCACTTCAGTCATGACAAGAAACTAGCTCTCATCTCTATTGACTTTTATTAGCCCAAGTTAACCAGTGATGTAGCTCACTTTGTAGACCGATGCTATGTATGCCAGCTGTCTAAAGGTATTCTCACCAATGCAAGCTTGTACACTCCATTACCTATTCTTGAAGCTCCTTAGTTTGATGTTAAGATACATTTTGAATTGGGATTCCCTTGCACCCAACGAATCTCAAATTCTATTCTCGTTGTGGTTGATAGGTTTTCATAGATAACACATTTTGTAACTTACAAGAAGACTATGAATGTTGTCCAAATTGCCTATCTTTACTTCAAGAAGATCATGTGTTTACATGTCATTCCTCGATCCATGACTTCAGACAGTAATACCAAGTCCGCCATCCATTTTTGGAAGAGTTTATAAGACAAACTAGAAACACAATTGAACTTTAGTAGTACCTACCAACCTGAGATAGATGGCTAGATTGAGATGGTGAATTAGAGTTTGGGAATCTTTTGAGATATCAAACATGAACTAAGCTAAATCAATGAGACTTAACGTTTCTTCAAGTAGAAATTGCTTACAACAGATCAAAAAATAGGATCATAAGTTTGAGTATGTACTTTTGAGATTATATATAGGTGGAACCATCTAGGGTTCTGGACTTAGCCCCAATACCATGTGTAAGACAATTTAGTCCTAAACCAAATAAGATGGCAGAGCATCTTCGGGGCATTCATGAGTAGGTGAAACTGACAATTCTTGAGAGCAACACCAAGTACAAGACTCAGGTTAATAGTCATCATCGTCAGGTACTTTTTAAGATTAGAGATTTTATCTGTGTTGTATTAATTCGTGATTATTTCCCTGTTGGAAAGTATAATAAGCTGAAGTATCGGGAGATTGGACCGTGTAAGATATTGCAGAAGATCAACGATAATGCCTACAGGTTGTGCCTTTTGAGTCATTTGAAAATTTCTACTGTCTTCAATGTGAAGCACTTAACTCCTTATTCTATAGATACTAATAATACTACTATGAACTCGAGAACGAGTTATTTTCAAACCAGGGTAACTTATATAGGACTAACATAGGATGACACAATCTTCAATGGGTGTAATACCCCGGTTCTGAGATTCTGGTTAAGTATGACTTAAAAAGTTAGATGGTACTATCCATATCATCAAGGTGCACCTTCCTTTTCGGAAGCCCAAACTTAAGAACTCCAAAATAAGCGTGCTTGGCTTTGAGAAATATGAGGATGGGTGACCTCCTGAGAAGTTTCCAGGGTACGTGCGAGTGTGGACAAAGCACGCTGAAAGGACTTCCGGTGGTCTATGGAGCTAGTCGTCAACCCGATGGGTAATTCTGGTGGCGTTCCCGATTCGGTTCAGGTGGGGCCCGCCCGGGCAGGGGGGTTATAGATGGTATAAGAGTAACCTTGCGACCGTGAGTGCGCATGTGGCAGGAGCACCCAGGGCACCACCTAGTGAGGGAGATTCTGGGATTTATCTGTGGTGTGTGGTTACACAACGAGGACGTTATGTCTTTAAGTGGGGGTGATTGTAATACCCCGGTTCTGAGATTCTGGTTAAGTATAGCTTAAAAGGTTAGATGGTACTATCCATATCACCAAGGTGCACCTTCCTTTTCGGAAGCTCAAACTTAAGAACTCCAAAGTTAAGCGTGCTTAACTTGGAGAAATCTGAGGATGGGTGACCTCCTGGGAAGTTTTCCAGGGTGTGTGCGAGTGAGGACAAACCACGCTGAAAGGACCACCGGTGGTCTGTGGAGCTGGTCGTCAACCCGATGGGCAATTCTAGTAGCGTTCCTGGTTTGGTCAGGTGGGGCCCGCCAGGGCCGGGGCGTTACAGATTATTGTAATACCCCGGTTCTGAGATTCTGGTTAAGTATGACTTAAAAGGTTAGATGATTCTATTCATATCACTGAGGATGGGTGACCTCCTAGTCGTCAACCAGATGGGCAATTCTGGTGGCATTCCTGATTCGGTTCGGGAGGGGTCCGCTCGGGCCGGGACGGTACGGATGGTATCAGAGCGACCTTGCAACTGTGAGTGCGCCTGTGGTAGGAGCACCCAGGGCACCACCTAGTGAGGGAGATTCTGGGATTTGTCTGTGGTGTGATTCGTGGTTACACAACGAGGACATTGTTTCTTTAAGTGGGGGTTATTGTAGGACCGTTAGATTCGATAGAGGGGGGTGAATATCTATTAGAAAACTTAGAGTATAAACGCAGCGGAAAAGTAAAATAGACACAAATGTTTTTTACTTCGTTCGGAGTCTGTGACGACTCCTACTCGAAGGCCCGTGGTCCTTGACCACTTTCGTTGGGCAATCACTATCAATTCGAATATTACAGAGTTAAGTACAAGAATTGACAGATAAAGAAAATACCGACAATAGAATTAAAACAAAACCAGCACTGAGTCGGAGAGCTTTTCGTGGCGTCGCAAGAGCACAGAGCAGCAGATCTTGGATTCTAAGTTCTTATTTAAGCTCCACCCTTGCCCCTTCTTTTATATAAAGCTCAGGGCGCCCCGGATCCCTTCCAGGCGCCCTGGTGGGACGTGGCAGGTCCAACCAGTGAGCTCCACGTGGCGACGCGCAATTGGGATAAAACTTGCCTCCCGGGCGCCCGGATCCCCTCCGGGCGCCCGGACCCCTCTTCTCCAGAAAGTCCTTCTCCTGCAAGAAAAGGTTAGTCCGAGGCAAATGTACCCTGCAGCAAAGATTGTTAGCACAGTTTTATAGATAAGCAAAGTATGACTTAGATTCCGTCTTTCCGAGACCGGAATCTAGTCACGATCTCGACTTAGATATCCGAAATGGATCTAAGCCGGATCGACGCCTAATGTTCCCTTCCCGGGAACGCGTCCTCGCAGTCACTCCCCTCCAGTGACTTACCTTACTTACCTGCCAGACGTCCCTGGACTTCTCGCCAGCTATCCGGTCAGCCCGTCGACCTAGCTGGACTTCTCGCCAAGCGTCCGGTCAGCCCGTCGACCCGCTTGGACTTCTCGTCAGCTATCCGGTCAACCCGTCGACCTAGCTGGACTTCTCGCCAAGCGTCCGGTCAGCCCGTCGACCCGCTTGGACTTCTTGCCAGCTATCCGGTCAGCCCGTCGACCTAGCTGGACTTCGTGCCAGACATCCGGTCAGCCCGTCGACCTGTCTGGACTTCTCCTGCACACTCGATCAAAGTGTCAGACAACAACAAAACTAACTTAACCTATTTGTCATTCATCAAAACCTGGGTTAAATCGTTAGTGCTAACCGCACCAACAATCTCCCCCTTTTTGATGGAATGGCAACCTGGTTAAGTTAGTGAAAACATATGCAAGAAACAACATGCATTTATATGGTTTTAAAGTTAGTTTGTATTTTCAAATTGGTTTAGCTAACTTAACCACCTAACCCTCCCCCTTTGGCATTCATCAAAAATAAGCAAGGGTAAACAATCATAGTGTAGAGTTACTGTAAAAAGTAATCAGATTTTGAAACATATCTAAGTTTGGTTCAAAATTGAAAGATAAAAGTACAATTTTTAACACCAAGTTAAAAAAAATAGTCAAGTTGACTTGGGGGAGACAAGTTGAATTTTGAAAAGTATAAATTTAAAGTTAATCAAGTTTAACTTTTCAAGCGTGTAAAAATTTTCAAATCAGGTTTTTCAAATTTACTTTTCATGTTTAAGTAACATTTACTTTTCAAAAAGGTAAATTTTCAACTTCGATTTTTCAAAACAAAGCAAAAATTAAACAAGTAAGAATAATTTTTCAAGAAGTAAAATTTTTGCCAAAATAAATTTTTAAGGCTAATTTGATAAAAGCTAAGTTTGGAAAGTTGAATTTTCAAGCATATGTTACAAAACTGAATAAGTTTAAATTTGCAATATTCAACTTTTAAAATCAGGTTTAAAAATTAGGTGGGATTAAACTTAGTTAAATTTAACTTTTGAAAACTGGTGTTTTAAAAATAAGTTAGTTTTAAAATAGATGTAAAAAAGCACACAAAATTTTAATTAATTTATCCCCCTGGATACTTAAAATTTTGAAAATATTTGCTAAAAATATTCAAAGTAAATTTTTTTTAAATGAGGTAGAATTTTCTAGAGAGATTTTAAAGAGAAGATTAAAAAATAACGCTTAAGGAGATAATTAAAAAATAAACCTCCCCCTGAATTTGATATTCCTTTATTAATCCTCCTTATTTATTAATTTTTCTAGGGGATTTAAAAGAAATTGAACCTCCCCCTGAATTGGTTACTCCCCTTAATTTAATATCTCCCCTTTAATACTAAGGTTTGGTTGTGTTAAATTTCAAAACCCTAATACATTTGTCCAATTTAGTAATACATATAATATTATCTCTGTATCCTTGGTATAACTGTTTATTTGAATTTGATTAATCAATTATTAATTAATTTTAGATTCAGGTGCTTAACTTTAGTTTAAGGTTAAATAAGATAAGATGTTATTAATTCAATAACAGTTAAGCATTATCAATAATTTATTGATTAGTTTTTACTTGATTTAATAATTTAATACTTAGTGAAATAATTTAAATTACATATTACTTGATTGAGTTGGTCAATGAAAGTGTTAGTTATAATTATTATTATTATTAAAAAAAATTTAAAGGGATTTCTAAAACAGCATTTAAAAGGAATTTAAAATGATTTTTATAATATGTTTTATGTCAATTAACATATGTTTGATTCAGTTTTGATTTTAGATTTAAATTAATATTAGTGGTTAATTTAAGTTTAAGTTTAATTTTATGTTTAAGTTAAAAAATTTAATTTTAATTGTAATTTCAATATTAAGTTTTAATTTAAGATTTAATTTTTAGTTAAGTCAAATTAAAAATTAATTTTAAGGTTAAAAAGATGTTTAAGATTAAAAATGAGTTTAAAGTCAAAATAATAATTTTTAAAGTGAAAATAATCTATAGAAATAATTTATTATTACTATTTTTAAGTTAACAAAATTTCATTATAGTGAGAAAATAAGAAGAATTTTTCAAAAAGATACAAAATTTTTATTTTTTAAATGTTTTTTTTAAATAATTTTTGAAATAATTTTTAAGTTAAAATAATTTTAAAAATATACTTTTTATATTAAAATAATATTAAGTTAAAATAATTTCTAAGTTAAAATAATTTTTAAGTTAAAATAATTTTTAAAATAACAATAATTTTTAAAAGGTTTTAAAAGAATTTTTAAAGTTTTTAAAATGATTTTTAAAAGAGTTTTTAAAATAATTTTTAAATTGTTTTAAAAGAATTTTTTAAAGTTTTTAAATTGATTTTTAAAAGAGTTTTTAAAATGTTTTAAAAGAATTTTTTAAAGTTTTTAAAATGATTTTTAAAAGAGTTTTTAAAATAATTTTTAAAATGTTTTAAAACAATTTTTAAAGTTTTTAAAATGATTTTTAAAAGAGTTTTTAAAATAATTTTTAAAATGTTTTAAAAGAATTTTTTAAAGTTTTTAAAATGATTTTTAAAAGAGATTTTAAAGAATTTTTTTTAAAAAGCTTTTAAAGAATTTTTAAAAAAATTTAAAGAATTTTTAAAAGAGTTTTTAAAGAATTTTTTAAAAAGTTTTTAAAGAATTTTAAAAAATAGTTTTTAAAGAATTTTAAAAATAGTTTTTAAAGAATTTTTCAAATAATAATTTTTAAAGAATTTTAAAAATAGTTTTTAAAGAATTTTTAAAATAGTTTTTTAAAGAATTTTAAAAAAATAGTTTTTAAAGAATTTTAAAAAATAGTTTTTAAAGAATTTTAAAAAATAGTTTTTAAATAATTTTTAAAAATAGTTTTTTTAAAGAATTTTAAAAAAATAGTTTAAAATAGTTTTTAAAGAATTTTAAAAAATAGTTTTTAAAGAATTTTTAAAAATAGTTTTTAAAGAATTTTTCAAATAATAATTTTTAAAGAATTTTTAAAATAGTTTTTAAAGAATTTTTCAAATAATTTTTAAAATAGTTTTTAAAGAATATTAAAAATAGTTTTTAAAAAAATTTTAAAATAGTTTTTAAAGAATTTTAAAAAACAGTTTTTAAAGAATATTAAAAATAGTTTTTAAAGAATTTTTTAAAATAGTTTTTAAAGAATTTTAAAAAATAGTTTTTAAAGAATTTTTAAAATGGTTTTTAAAGAATTTTTCAAATGTTTTAAAATAATTTTTAAAAGAATTTTTTAATTATTTTTAAAATAGTTTTTAAAATAATTTTTAAAATGTTTTAAAATAATTTTTAAAAGAATTTTTTAAGGTTTTTATAATGATTTTTAAAATAATTTTAAAAAGAATTTTTAAGTTTAGAATAAAATATTTAAGTTAAATATAAAATTTTCAAAGTAAAATTTAAAAATATTTTTTAAAGTTAATTTAATTTTTAAAATAATTTTTATAGTTAATTTAGTATTAATTTATTTTTTTAAAAAAAATTTAATTTAGTTTTAATTCGAAATTTAATTTTAATTTGAAATTCAATTTAAAATTCGAAATTTAATTTTAAAATTTAATTTAATTTGAAAATTAATTTAATCCTTATTCATCTCACCCGATCTAGATTATCAATCAGGGAATCCTATAATTTTGTGAGATAAATTAGATTTAATTACAGAGTTTGGTTTAACTTGTGTTAGATTCAGGTTTAGCTTTGGTCTCAACAAATAGGAATTCTTCGGATAAACTTCTAAGCTTGGTGAGTCACTTGGACGTCATTAGAAGTAGCCAACCTTTCGAGGTTTTCCGAATAGTCCTATCCACAGAGCTTAGTACTAAACCTTGGTCTAACTAGTTAAGATCCATTTAAAGGTAGCTTCGGTCGGTTCCACTTGGCCAAATGCACCAGATTGAAGTCATATCTTTCTAGACATGTGATGCTCAAGCTTCCCCAACGTACTATCATCAAAAAACTTCACCAGTACCATGATTCAAGTTAAACTTGAACCCTCTTTAACTAGTCCTAATTACCCTGTCGGGTAGGTTGGTTGGGGTTACCCTTTTCGGGTAGGTTGGTTAGGGTTACCCTGTCGGGTAGGTTAGTTTTGGAGGTGTCAGCTATTCTGGAGCCTCCCCCTGAATTATTGGCCATAAATTTAGTTTTTAGTTCTAGGTTTATTATAGTTAAGTTTTGGTTAAAATTTAATGTTTAATTTGTAATTTAGATTCAAGTTTTTAATTTTGAATTAATTAAATTAGTCAAATTATCTTTCTTTAAGAGAATGTATTTAAAATTTTCTTTCATTTTCACTTTTATTAGGTTAATTGAATTATTTTTCTTTAATAGCTTATTGTTAAAGTTTAAGTTTTTATTCATTTTTAAATTTGAATTAATTAAATTGTTTGAATTATATTTCCTTAAAGGTTTATCTTTTAACTTTTTATTAATTGTTAATTTTGAATTTTTCAGATTATCTTTATTTAATATGTTATTTTTAACATTTAATTTTAATTTTGTTAAATTTAGTTTTGATTTTATCAAAGTGTTTGATTTTATTCTTATATTTTCTTTATTTTTTAAGTTGATATAATTAGTGGAATTTATTAGATTATTCTTATCATTAAAATTTAATTTTTTATTAATTAAATTATCTTGGGGTTGGATATAATTTTCTAGATTAATATTGTCTAGATTATTAAATAATTTATTAATTTTATCTAGATCAATATTCACCTTGTCCTCTCTATCATTTGAGTTTTCAGATTTGTTTAGGTTCAAGTTTGAATTTTTTAAATTAATTGGATTTGTTTTATCAAATAATATCTTAGGGGTATTTTTGTAATTATTGTCAACTACATTATTTTCACATATATTTTCAGAAATAACCAGATCCATGCTCATATTTTCTAAACTACTATTAGCAGGGGTATTTTGGTAAATATCACTAACCTTGAGCGCAACCCCTAATTCAGTAGGCTTTTCGATTGGATCTAACCCGAGTTCAGATTCGATTTTTACTTGATCCTCAAGCTCCATCGGCTCCTCGTGAAGTTTGATCAATTGGGTCCAAAGCTCATGTGCATCTTTGTACTTTTTTACTCTGCATAAAACATTGTTAGGTAAAACATTACAAATGATTTTACTTACATTTGTATTTAGTTCTGAGTTCTGAGAAGGTTTTCTCAATATCAGCCAATAATCAAAGTTTACGCTTCCTAAGAAGCATTCCATTAATCGCTTCCAATAGTTGAAATCTTGATCGTATGGTGGTGGTTCGTGGGGGTTCCGTCCTTCTTGAAGAGTCATTATTCTTGCACACAGAGAAACAGAAAAAAATCCCAAGACTTGGTCTTGGATTAACAGTGCTGAAAAAATAATATTTCACTATTTTCGAAAAAAAAAATATTATTAAAATATTAATAAAAAATATTATTCCAAAATTTTGAAAATGTAATATTTTATCAAATACTAAGCAATGGTGAAAAGATGATGATGTGTTTTTCAAAAATAGTTTTGGAGGGAAAAAACGAAAGGCGTAAGGTTTTATTTTAAAGACGAACGATATCTAATTTTTCTTTAAAAAACACCCCTCTTTGCCTGACTGGTGGTTGCACCAAATCAGAGCGGTACCTGCTCTGATACCACTTGTAGGACCGTTAGATTCGATAGAGGGGAGGTGAATATCGATTCGAAAACTTAGAGTATAAACGCAGCGGAAAAGTAAAATAGACACAAATATTTTTTACTTCGTTCGGAGTCTGTGACGACTCCTACTCGAAGGCCCGTGGTCCTTGACCACTTTCGTTGGGCAATCACTATCAATTCGAATATTACAGAGTTAAGTACAAGAATTGACAGATAAAGAAAATACCGACAATAGAATTAAAACAAAACCAGCACTGAGTCGGAGAGCTTTTCGTGGCGTCGCAAGAGCACAGAGCAACAGATCTTGGATTCTAAGTTCTTATTTAAGCTCCACCCTTGCCCCTTCTTTTATATGAAGCTCAGGGCGCCCCGGATCCCTTCCAGGCGCCCTGGTGGGACGTGGCAGGTCCAACCAGTGAGCTCCACATGGCGACGTGCAATTGGGATAAAACTTGCCTCCCGGGCACCCGGATCCCTTCCGGGCGCCCGGACCCCTCTTCTCCAGAAAGTCCTTCTCCTGCAAGAAAAGGTTAGTCCGAGGCAAATGTACCCTACAACAAAGATTGTTAGCACAGTTTTATAGATAAGCAAAGTATGACTTAGATTCCATCTTTCCGAGACCGGAATCTAGTCACGATCTCGACTTAGATATCCTAAATGGATCTAAGCCGGATCGACGCCTAATGTTCCCTTCCCGGGAACGCGTCCTCGCAGTCACTCCCCTCCAGTGACTTACCTTACTTACCTGCCAGACGTCCGGTCAGCCCTTCGACCCGTCTGGACTTCTCGCCAGCTATCCGGTCAGCCTGGTTGGACTTCTCGCCAAGCGTCCGGTCAGCCCGTCGACCCGCTTGGACTTCTCGCCAGCTATCCGGTCAGCCCGTCGACCTAGCTGGACTTCTCGTCAAGCGTCCGGTCAGCCCGTCGACCCGCTTGGACTTCTTGCCAGCTATCCGGTCAGCCCGTCGACCTAGCTGGACTTCGTGCCAGACATCCGGTCAGCCCGTCGACCTGTCTGGACTTCTCCTGCACACTCGATCAAAGTGTCAGACAACAACAAAACTAACTTAATCTATTTGTCATTCATCAAAACCTGGGTTAAATCGTTAGTGCTAACCGCACCAACAGTTATTGTAATATCTCGGTTCTGAGATTCTGATTAAGTATGGCTTAAAAAGTTAAATGACTATCCATATCATCAAGGGGCACCTTCCTTTTCGGATGCTCAAACTTAAGAACTCCAAAGTTAAGCGTGCTTGGCTTGGAGAAATCTAAAGATGAGTGACCTCCTGGGAAGTTTTCCAGGGTACGCGTGAGTGAGGACAAAGCACGCTGAAAGGACCTCCGGTGGTCTGTGGAGCTAGCATCAACCCGATGGACAATTCTGGTGGCGTTCCCGGTTTAGTCAGGTGGGGCCCGCCAGGGCCGGGGCGTTACAGATTATTGTAATACCCCGGTTCTGAGGGTTAGATGGTACTATCCGTATCATCAAGGTGCACCTTCCTTTTCGGAAGCCCAAATTTAAGAACTTCAAAGTTAAGCGTGCTTGATTTGGAGAAATCTGAGGATGGGTGACCTCCTGGGAAGTTTTCCAAGGTGCATGCGAGTCAAGACAAAGTGCGCTGAAAGGACCTCTGTGGTCTGTGGAGCTAGTCGTCAACCCGATGGGCAATTCTGGTGGCGTTCCCGGTTCAATTTGGGAGGGGCCCGCTCGGGCGGGGGCATTACAAATGGTATCAGAACGACCTTGCGACCGTGAGTGCGCCTGTGATAGGAGCACCCAGGGCACCACCTAGCGAGGGAGATTCTGGGATTTGTCTGTGGTGTGATTCGTGGTTACACAACGAGGACATTGTGTCTTGAAGTGGGGGTGATTGTAATACCCCGGTTCTGAGATTTTGGTTAAGTATGACTTAAAAGGTTAAATGGCTATCCATATCATCAAGGTGCACCTTCCTTTTCGGAAGCTCAAACTTAAGAACTCCAAAGTTAAGCGTGCTTGGCTTGGAGAAATCTGAGGATGAGTAACCTCCTGGAAAGTTTTTTAGGGTGCGTGCGAGTGAGGACAAAGCATGCTGAAAGGACCTCCAGTGGTCTGTGGAGCTAGTCGTCAACCCGATGGGCAATTCTGGTGGCGTTCGGTCCGGGTGGGGCCCGCCCGAGCCGGGGCGTTAAATGGGCCATAGCTTGAAGGGGAACATAGCCGCATTGGATGATATTAGATGATTGTGTCTTTGGATGCTCCTGCATCAGACACCCCAGGTTGAAAAGAACTCGTCCTCGAGTTTATAATTGTATCAGGCGATAGCCTAGGAGGAAGATCATCTGACATTAAATTGACAAAATCTACATTCAGTTGCTACACTTTTGCTACATCTTCCATCCTCTAATTTCCTTGAGCTACATTGAATCCTTCATCCATCCAAATTCTTGTTAATTCAATTTCAGAAAACATGTAATCCTTTTGAAAGAGAGCATAGAAGGCAAAACACCACTTGAGAGGTGCACTAAGATATTGATAGCTCACTTATAGGACTGGAATAATATCATTTTAATTATGATGCAATTCCCATTTATCACTTTTCATTATACTTCTCCAGTGGTGTGGGTTCAAGTTAGGTCCTAACAAGTTTCCCACTATTTTTGCTGCTAGTGGCAAGCCCTTCAACTTCCAAGCTATACTTCTCCTTATGTCCACAAGTTCTAGGTGCTCCTCAGGTTTGGAAGAATTGAATGCACATTGCTTGAACAACTCCCCAAAGAATATTTCATCTAAACAGCCAAGAACAATTCTCTCCACTATACTAATTTTGTTAGCAATGCTTGTAAGTACCTTGAATAAATTTTGATGTAATCAATCAGGTCAAGTTAGGTCGTGTGTATTTGATCCTTGTGTCTAAGTGTGAAAGAGCTTAGGAACATAAGAAGTCGAGTGGAAGACGCAACTAGTGAGAAGGATGGAACAGGAAGCGAGCCGACGGGTTCAGAGCATCCGAGAGGCAAGGTGCTGCGAAAGAGTACCCTAGCAGACGTGCATGATGTTTCTGAGGGATGAGAAGTCGAAGGAGAAAACTGCTCAAGGAGAAGGCCGGAGTTGGATTTGGGTGAGCTCAACTCTAAAAGGTCAGAGGATCATGCAAGCGACTAAAGAAAGAGCCAGCAACCGGAGAAGGCACCGGATGGTTAGCTCGAGGTTAACTGCTCCAGGCACCCTGACAAGATGGTTAGGGCGCCTAGACCACCAAGGCATCTCATAGGCACCTCGTCACAGTGTCGTTGTTGTGGATCACTTTCGGTTACAGGTAAGCAATGATCTAGGCGCCCGAACATGGTCTAGGCGCCCAAATATGGAAAATCCAACCTCGAAGTCATTGCATGGAGATAAAGTTTGCCTTGTTGGGGTGCCCGGAGAGAGTCTAGGTGCTTAGAATTGCCATGTCAGTAAACTGTTAATTTTGACAGTGAGTTATAAATAGAGCCCTGATCTTTTTCATTCGATACAACACACTCTGTAATTTTTCTTGTTTTGAACTTCTATACTCTCAACGCTGTAAGAGGCTTATCCACCTTCAATAAAGGAGAATTTTTTACTGGAGCTTTAACTACCTTGGATTAGCAACCTTCCCAGTTGCAAACTAAGTAAACTAGGAGTCTTCTCTTAATTTTATGTTATTTATTTTGATTAACTAATGTGTGTTTGTCTTGGATAAATCGAAAGCAAAAGAAGTGTTTAATTCTAACTTACAAGTGACTCATCACCCTCTTGCCGACCACACAGAGACCAACAATTCTCATGCTCTGAGTTGTCACTATGACCTTACTTCCTGTAGCAACATACATGAATGGTGCACACAACTTTCTCAACTCCTCGAATTCATTCCATACATCGTTGAGGACTAACAGAATCTTCTTCCCAACACAAGAGTAGCTGGAGATAATAATAGTCCACGAGAGAACATCTCTGTTTTGCATTTTATCGAACAACTTGCAGGCAGTATCAAAAAAACCGCATTCACCATAGATATTTAGAAGGCCAAGACGCATTAACTTTGGACAAGCGCCTCCATAAGTTGACCACCACTTAGTAGGAAGTAAAGTGTTTCTTGCTCTAATAGCCATTTTCCTTCCAAAGTCCCTTGACGAACTTTTTTATAGACTAAGATCCTTTTGAACCTTATCTTGGGTATTTGTAACCGACACAAGTGACTTTGAGCACCCAGTGTGACTCCACGCCACCTTACACTGCTCCAGTGTATCTATCACTTCTTTAACTTTATCGTCATCATAAATAGGATGATTGAATATTTCAATCTTATATCGTCACCAATGTCTTTGTCGTAAATTGGATCACCGATAATTTAGATCTTGTCGTTTATATCTTTCTCAAGAAAAATTTTATTCAAATTAAAATAAAACAACCTACGAACTTTAAGATCTCGGACACTACGATAACGATATGAGACTTCCTCAGCCGGAACATATCTATCACAACCTCGACCATGCACCTCACTATCTTCAAGATCTTGTGTCGTTAGATGCTGAGATAACTCCGTGACTTGTCTTTGTAGATCTACGATGAGCTCGTAGGATATGCTTCAATCTTGGTGTGAAACTTCCTCAGTCGGAACCTGTCTTTCACGACCACGACCTCGACTACGGTGATTATCCATGGATCTAAGGCTCTGATACCAACTAACACAGGAGAAGAAACTTCGAGTGCGACATTCGAATTAGAGGTTTGTAGAGAAAGATATAGAAAGATAATTCATAAACAAAGAGGAGTCGCCTCTAGGTTTAATTGAAAATAATTTATTTATTCAAATTAAAATCAAACTCAACATCAACCATGCTCTTTTTACAAGAGCCCTAATCCTTGTTTAAATAACCTAAGAAATAAGAAAAAGTTATAAAAAAAAAAGAAAAAAAAAACTAAACTAACTTAAAAAATAAAATTAATCTCAAAAAAAGATAAAATCTATATTAAGTTTTAGAAAAAAAAACTAATTCTAAAATTTGAAACAAATAAAGAAAAAGTCAAAGACCAAATCTAGAGTTTTGATGACCTAGTTAGTCAATTTCATCTCATCCGGACTTTGAACATAGTGTAATCATATTAAGAGGTCACAAATTCATCATCTTCCTTGTAAATAATCCCGATCGTCGTTCTTCTAGATTCAAAAGGGAGATTGATAATCTCGTTTTCTTCTCATTATAGCTCGAAAGGGAATATACCTGTGTTGAATAATATAAGATGATTATGTTCCTGAATGCTCTTGCATCATAGAAGAGGTACGCGACTAAAAAAAAAAAATGGTTAATGATAATAAGAAAGAATAAAAATTTATTGCATAGAGGATCTATATAATTCACTTCACTTAGTAATATAAAAGAATGTATAGGAAAAATATTTTTTTTATGATAAAAGATTTATCATAGAAATTTAAGACTCACAGATGAATATAAGTGATTTGCAAACATATAAACATTTAATATTGACAAATAAATATTTGTTAAGCGCTCATTAGATGAAGCGTGGCATTTAAACATATAATCAATCTATATATTCATCGAGTTGAGGAAAATATTTTTTTACATAAGTTGCTCCATGATACTATAACTGAACATCGAGTTGAGGATATGGTTGTACCTTTATAAGAATTGGAATTCACCTAATAGATTGTGCAAATTTAATTGAAGGAACTTTTCAACAAGAATTAAGATGGCCACCAGAAAGAAGTTTAAACTTTATATTAAGTAATGTGTTTAATAGAATATTATCTTAATTCTTTTTCCTTCATTTAAATGTTTTTGCTCTGATTGGGTTTCTTCTAGTAAGGTTTTAATAAGCCATATTCATATTCCTTATACGATGGACGTTAAAGGAATAGTATTATAAAAGGTTGGCAGTGAATATCTAATATTAAAGGAAGAATGCTATAAAATATGAGGAAAGGCTAATAGAAAAAATTCTAACATTGTCCACATAAATAACTGATATATACAAGCTATCGATACAAACAATATTCAAGACAGCATATTATCAACAAATACATTGCGAACAAAATCATACAAGCACATTGCTAACCAATTATAAATAGATGTGTAAATTACTTGGATGCATTCAAGACACATTCAAGCAACAGCTGCTATCCATGCAATCATTGGGCGTCGAATAAAGCTTCGAAATAGACCAGTTTCTGCCACTACTGTTTTTTACAATCACCTTCCTTTTGCTTGACAAATCTAACTTCTTGAAGCAAGGAAGCTCACATTATCTAAGTAGTCGAACCCGATTCCAGACAGTGCAATTGAATTTTAAACGGATGTGCTTTCTCTAGGGCACTCTTCAGATTGTAGCAGGTTTACCTGCAGAAGAACGGTACAGTTGTCGGTATTAGATAGAGCATATCCATGAGGACAGCTGAAGTGAAAACTAGAGGTAAAGTAACAGTACCTTTATAATCTCAAATTTCGAAGGACGCCAATATGCAGCTAAGATACTCATGTGGAAGTCCTGCATTATGATGAATCATAATTTACAGACCATATAGGTTAGATTATAGTGTGCATGATTCACACAGTATATAACAACTCAAAAATTCTCACCCTAAATGGATCGCCCCTTAAAGACTGAATGTACATTGAATTTCTTGAACCACGGCCCTGAAAAAGGCAAGCAGATACAATTGTACAGTGAGCACAAATGAACCAGTATTGTAGGAAAGCAATTTTTGCAAAATCCTAAACTTTTTAGCATGTCATAACTGCTATGTGATGCGCACACAATTAAACAGAAGCTACTGCATCAAATGCTATTCAAGACAAGTCATGCCCTCCTTTCTGAGTGAAATTAAGCATTCATGATTGGTTGGATCAAAATTACCTGAGAGGCACTTTTAAGGATTGGTGAAAAAACAGGTAAAGGCACATGAGATTGCAGGTGAGATCAAACCAAGTTGGAAATTGCTAGCATCAATAAGAAGATGTGCTCTTTGTCTGGCTCATGGAAATGCCTAACGTTTAAAGAGATTAGATTTACTGAGTTTTTAATTCAAATTGTGACACTGTGTAAGTGCAGCTTGTGTTCACTATAGGGTAGGCCACTCGGCTTTCCCTTTCACTAGAGGGAAAAAAAAGGATCTACAGTTGAGATCCAATGGATATTAAGTGACAAAAAATCTAAACAAACACAAGGACAAAATGTTTTTAACATTTTCTATACAAAAACCAGCAACTTGTAATCTAGTTTAATGCCTTTCTATAAACTTTGATCAAAAAGTAGCAGACCATCTAATTATTACAGTGCTCAAACAGCAGCTAAGCAAGAGGGTTAATTTGCAACTCCATTTTCCATAGTGGATTCCACACTCCAGTTTTTCTCCTCTCTAAAATTTGTCTCAGTGCTAGTGTTAGCATGGTGTCATTGAATTCTATAGCAAGTGAAAACTCAGAAAGCAAAAGGGCTGAAGTAATTTTTGCATAGTGGATTCCATGCTCCAGATTTGTTCCCTATCTAAAAGTATTGTGCCAATAGCATTATATCATGGAACTTTATAGCAAGAGGAAAGTAGAAAGACCAAAGTATTTGCAGTTTGCTGAAGTTCTTAAGTTTAAGATATCATCCAGGATGGTCAAATGAGCTAAGAACTTTGTTAATATATATAACAGAGTAAATATAACATAACAATAGCAATATCTTGAGTCATCAAAATCTAACCATAAATTTGTTTTGATGTTTTGAGATGAATTTCTTACGAAAACAGAACATATGTAAGAACGAGATCCAGTGGTAAATCAATAATAATTGAAAGTCCAAACGTGAATCTTAAATGAAAAAACATATTTTTTGTAAAATTTTAGAAAAAAATATAACTAGCTAGAAACATGAAATGTTGCAAAACACCTCAAGATAAACATCCCGCAGCCTCCTTCCAGTTCGAGCACAACATATTCGCACTACATGTTCTTCGCAACTTCCTGAGATTATGTAATCTCGCCCATTTATATAGTAAGATCGAGTGTAATTTTGTGAGTTTCCGGTAAAAGGAATGTCAAATGAAGTATGGAGTCTTCCATCAACAGCCAGTAATTGCCTAACCTGGAATTTTTTAAAGATGCCATAAATATATGGTTGCGAGCATAATATAACTAAATCTGTGGTGGATTTTACCTCGTTGTCCACAGAAGATGTGAGTAAATAGTAATCATCAGGAGAAAAGCACAGCATCACATTTCCTCTAGAGCTAGATGCTGTATAACAAGGCTGTGAAGTGCCTAGCCTTAAGTCCCACATTTTAATCTCTTTATCAAAGGATGCAGTAGCAAATAAACTTGGTGAATGATGAGCAAATTTGACCACATTTATATGTTCCTTATGAAGGTCTTTAAAAATTTGAAGACGTCTTCCACTGCCCATATCATAGAGAGCTACATGGTTCGAGTATCCACTTGCAAGAAAGTAGTCGTCAGTTGAATTTACATGGACTGATGTTAACTGTTGAAATTCATGAAATGTACGTATAGAAGCATTCTGACTGTGATATTGATCAGTAACCTTTGATGGCATTTTACAAACGTCATTTAATTGCAAGGAACCATTATCTGAGCCAGCAAGAATCTGGTGATAAAAGCATTAAGTCAAAAAGAGTATTTGTCATTGTAATGGACAACTTAGAAGCAAGTACAGACTATTAGGCAAAGAAGTAAAGGTAGACACTTATTGCATGTAAAGAATTTAAGAGGAAGAATTTCTCCACTGATAATGCTTACCATGGCTGGATGCTTCTTAAGCCAGCAAAGAGCTAAAATACTATTTAGTGTTCCGACTGATGGGAGATAACCAACAAGTTTTTCACTTTCATGATTGATAACAATGAGCTCCCCATCTAATGTTCCAAAGGCCATAAGCCTTGGGTCTGTAGGATGATATTCAAATTGTCTTGGACGGAAACTCTTTGACTCTTCATTTGGACCACTAGTAATCTTGGAAATTGAATGTAAAGTTTGTGTAGATGAGCCTGCTTTAGCAGCAGAAAGTGACCTGAGAAAGGAGTGATTGCTTTCTCTGCAAAATGACTGCTTGACCTTTGAAAATGTTTGAGAAAAAATAGCTCTGTTGGCCTCACGCCTATGTAGAATACTGACAATGCTATCATTTCTCCGTCTGTTATAAGGTGCACTCTCAAAATATCTCATAAAAATTATTTTAGCTTGCTCTCTCTCCACAAATCCGATAGGTATATTATCTAAGACTTTTAAATGTGGAAATGATGTAACAATATATTCTCTGTAGTATCTCTCAAAACAAATTGGTGAAGGATGCGAGGAAATATGATTTTCCAGTGAGTTCCCTGTAGTTTTGCCAAAATTCACACTATCAGTCACTTCACTCATGGAGGAATCATTCTTATGACAAGTTTCTCCACGGGTTGCATAGCCAGTAAAAGAGTTACTATTATCCAATCTTCTACCTAAATGCATTGTATCCACTAAAAATGGGGCAGTACTTGATACTGAAGAATGTGTAGAAGATGGTGCAGAATGTTTAGATGGGCTAAGTACAGAGTCTGGATTGTTTTGCCTACAGAACTCAGTAAAGGTATCAGAAAATTCTGGATCACTTTCATCTGTTGATTCCTCAGTAGTGCTTTCAAGTAATTCATTACTTGATAACAAGCAATTCTTAGAAAAAAGGCTGTTGAGAGAATTATCTACAGATTGTACAATAGTCGGTTTTAAATTGTTTTCCGTACTAATACACTGTGCTCCAAAGTAGGAAGATGTTTGCTGCTTATTAGAGTGCTTATTATCATTCACCATTCCAAACACACCACCAAAAGTCGGGCATGGCCCAGTATCATAACAGCATGAACAATTCTGGAAGCGGAGTTCTGACAAGGAATGAAGATTTGACAGTGCGGCAGTAGTCATCCAAAGGTTGGCAACTCTTGTTTCACACATTGATAGCCTCATTAGCTTTGGCATACAACTAAAACAATCAATATGGAAGCTGGTCAAATGAACACTGGAATCCAAATTAAGTGTTTGTAACTCCATGAACTTCCCAGTCATGTTGAGCTTCCTAATAGGCGAGAACCGAAGGTTCAAAATCTGGCATGCCATACCTCTTTGGCAAATATCGCTGGAAACACCAAAAAAAAATATCATATGTGATTAATAACATTTAATGCTTCAATTAGGACAAACAAAGTTGAAGAAACACCAGCAAGCAACACTTGTTGCTACATAACACTAGCCACTCACTCTTATGCAATTTAAACATGTTTACTAAGTCACTAAATTACCACCATTCATCCTTTCTCCATAGACACCTTGTCACATAATGTCCAAGTTGATATTTAATCTGCAATGTTTGTAGCCCTAGAGTTTTAATATTATCATCAAAAGTACTTTAGCAATAGTCAATATGTCTTTCGAGTGTGTGACGAATATAATTCCAACACAAATCAACTGTAGTGCGTCATCCTGCTGGCAGTGACTCTCAGACCTCATGCATTTGGTGGAACCAAATCCACAAAGGACGTTAATTGAGTACTGCATCATAACATGTTAAAATGAGAAGACAAACATGATACTTTTATGGAAAAATAACAAATACAAAGAAAAAGAAATACAAACTTCAAGAACAGCCTCATGTCAACATCCCATTACGAAGAATCAACATGAAACGTAAACTGATGCGTATTCAAATCTTGTAATGTTGTTGTAGCGGGAAATAGTGGCTACAGTTACTAATCCTTAAGTTCAACTGATCAGAATTTCAATACCTGGGATAGTTGACTCCAACATATTTTATTGTTATTTTAAAATGCTAGGATATGTAATATCAAAAAGATTGTATAAAGTTCAATGCAACATACCGGAGAACATCTTTCCATGATGAAGAATTGATGAGATCAACAATTCGAAGCTTTTGGTTGACAGCTTGGAATAAAAGTAGAAGATTTTCCCCATCCAATGAAGCATTAGATGATTTTTGTCTTATATTAACCATGTCAATGCCAGATAAACTTCCAGATAATGTATCTAAAAGCGGGGGAATATCCAGAGAATCCAAGTGGTCAATATAGATTTCCAAAATGCATTTACCAAAGCGTGCTTTTTTATATCTTGCCTGAGAGTAAAGTAACAAAACTCAGCCAAATCTTTAATGAAACCTAAGGAAAAATAGGAATTACTTGGCGAGCTTAAAATTTTTTTCCATATTGAATCTAGACAAGTGCCATCATAATAGAAAAATGTGGACTTAATCATAGTCAAACAAGAAAATGGTCATGAGCTTGTACACAACAGCATGAGTCTTTTACAATCTAATTTTCAGAATCAGAAAGGGTATCATTTTGATGCATACTTGCTGTACTGGACACCACATAAAGTTCATTTGAGTAGTAAGAACAGGATTGATAACCCTGCATCTAATCACTCAATGGAAGTCTACAGTGAGATTACAAGAATTAAGTTAAACAGATGAAGTATTATGTCTAAAACCCATGATAACAAGTAAAATTTATAAATGAGACCAAAGAGAGACCCTTAATCAATATAAGATGGAACTTCAAATACACAAGTGCAAGTGCTGAAAGCCGGAAAGAGAACATGACAACGTCTGATTGCATTGATATTTCTTTAGCCAGGATATGAATAACCATTTCACTACTTCAAACCAGTTACAAATATTTGAGTTCGCCTAGATATTTAAAATGGAAAGATTTCTTTGCTCTCAAGGTTCACATATGTTCACATTTGAACCAGACCCTAGATTTTTTTCCCTTTCAGATAATCGATGGCCACAAGTGACATTGATGCATCCATGTCATACCCAACAAAATGACTTGTAAAACAAAGTATAGTAGTAGAATTAGAATTTGTTCCATTAAGTTCTTTTTCCCTGTCAGTGTACTATCAGTACAAAGTTAATGCAGGATTGTTCAGACAATCACTCATTTACATGAACTAGTGTGAAAGAACCGATTACTATTGAAAATTTTCAATGGCAAATAGCAGGTAATCTGTCATATATGCCATAGCACAGTGGGAATTTCAGCTCCATAACCCCTCATGGCATATGCATAACCTGTGTCCAGCACATCTGTTAATAGTTTTAAGCT
Organism: Zingiber officinale; assembly: GCF_018446385.1. NCBI lineage: Eukaryota > Viridiplantae > Streptophyta > Magnoliopsida > Zingiberales > Zingiberaceae > Zingiber > Zingiber officinale. Next base: position 99,017,334 of record NC_055995.1, on the reverse strand, counting down.
TTTAGCTAAGTTTTCTTTCTCTTGAAATCGAATGACAAAAATACTGTCTGTATTAATCTCTTGCCACCAAATAATGACAAAAAATTCAGAAAAAAAATACTATATACTATACCTTCCAACGTATACATAAGTATTTCACTAAACAAATGTAAATGCTATTATCAGGAATGGAACAGAAATACGTCAATTGTGATTATTATGACCAGTGATTTGTTTAAAGCATTCCACCAAATGATGCAAAGAAAATATGTCCACTTTCACAAAGATAATACCTCTGCTAAACTCAACACCATCGAAGAATTTGGAATAACCTTCTGGTTCTGGCACGCATTAAGATACCTTAACAGGAAAACAATCAAATCCAAAATCAATCACATAATTCATAAATAGATCCAGAAGTAAATGTTGTAATATCTTCAACTAATACAAAAAGTGTAAATTAATTGTAAATGAAACTAATTGTTCACTGAAATGCACAAATAAGAACATGGTGATATTCACACCTTGCATTGGTAGATTCCTATAGAAAAAAAAAAAAAAAGACCTACATAATATATATATAATGCAAGAGATCATCATAATTAGATGAGTATACAAGAGCACAAGTGCATAAGAAACACTTTTAAAGGTGCCAAGAAAGAGAATAAATCAAAGTTCAATGCAAGACACATACTTGTGGATGAACAACAGTTTGCAGATAAGATCAATTAGCTGAAAGGAAGTGGGAAATTTGGAATATCAGTGCATCAAAACCTAAAGTATATGTACCTCTGCAATATATTTCATTCGGTTATTACAAACCTAAATTTGTGCCATGTATCCAACCTAATCGGATAACGAAATATGAACAATTCTGACAGGTGCACAAACAGTATCAACTGTACTACCAAACAACATATTGACACGCAATTGCAAGGGATAATCATAATACAGTCATATACGTGTGGTAGAACTACACGCAAAACAAGGGATTTCAAAAATAATAACTTCCAAGCAATTACACAGGAAAGTAATTGTTTAACTGGAGGATGCTTAGGTATTAGACGTATTCCAGACGATCTCCCTTCGATCCAGCATCGTCAAAAACAAAAAGCTATTCTAGCGCGAGAAATTTCCCTCAAGGCCGGGGCGAGGAGGGTGAATGTAGATCCATCAAAATGCTTCATTTGGAAATCAAGACCAATCCAGATCGCTCGTTTAAGGAATTTCAAAGAATCGGTAAAATCATCAGACCAAAAAAAGAGAGAGAGAGAGAGAGAGAGTCTAAATCATAATTCAAAGAGAAAGTTGGATCCTTGTACTGGCCTAGTAGCCATAATAAAATTGCCAACAAATGGAAGACCTTGATAAATTAAGAAGGGCCAAACAAGTTCATTTTTCGTCGTATCATCCACATCGAGCAAGAAACGAAAGAGAAAGAGAGAGAACCTTGCTTCGAGCTGAGAGAGCGGAGAGGTCATGGCGATCCCTTATCTTTTCTGTTTCTTGCTTGAGAAAGTTTTGATAGATTGGGAGCAAAATAATTGAAGGGGGAGACGGAAAGGATAAGAAGAAGATCCACATCAGCTACCATCAAGGTCTGCTGCTCGCTTCCGCACTCCGCATGCTTTTGTCGTGCCGGTGTCTAGCGTTGACTCAACAGTCCGAACTAGCGGCAAATAAAAGCAAACAGATATTTTCTCCAATAAAGCCGCAATTCCCCTTTTATAGAGATATATAATCTGATTAATTTTTCGTATATTGATCATCGACGGTGCGATCGTTTGTGTGGATTTTGTGTCCGGATATAGTCAACGAAGTGTGCGTAAATACCCTCTCTCTTGGTCGGTTATTTACTCTGACCAAGTAAGGACATCTCCCATATAATGTTCGTCAAAAGTTTATAAAATTAAAAAATCTTAATAAAAACGCTTCAATGATTGTGGGGTAAGATTTAAATTTTTTAATTCCAGGTTTAAAAAATCAAATCTATTTGTGTTTTTAAAGGTGCAGCTAATAATTAACGTGCATAATTGATCTTTCAAAATAATTAAAAAATAAATTATTTGATTAAACATTTAATTATAACATTTTATTTTATAAATGGTTAATAATAATTAAAATTATACTATTTTAAATAAATATATTCAATAAGTTAAAAAAATATACACTAATATACACTATAATTAAATTAAAATGTATAAGTTAAATATTAAATGAAAATTATAAATTTAATTAAATTAAAATTTTTAAATTAACTAATTTATTAATTATAATTATAATTAAATTAAATTAAAAATCATAGTTAATTAAAATATTAATTAAAAATTATATATAGATATTAAATAAAATAATAATAATAAATAAAGATATGTGATTGATAATATAGGATCCAATAAAAAAAAGTTATATGGAAGTTTTTTTTATTACGGAGAGAATAGTAAATTTTTATATTTATGACGGGTATTAATATGGCATATTGAAAACTATAAAAAAAAAATTTATTAAAAGGTTTAATAAATTTTAACAATTCCAGATATCCTAATTTATACATATAAATTTGAACTGATTCCTATTAGGTATAGAATGTCTCAGTGATTACATCACCGTTTTTTATATGTGATATTATTGTATTAATATTGGATGAAGCCTCTAGTGATATAACTCTTTTTTTGAAACAAATATAGATCCATTGGAAGTAGTTCGGATCTTCTGTCCTCGAATTTTTCTATCCCTATGTCTCCTGTCGAACCAGATTATATCTCAAAGTATCATAACATCCTTAAAATATGTATAGTATTCTCGTGATGTACAAGATATCCGTGAGATATAATCTGATTCATCCAATCGACAAAAGAACACAAGGACAGAAAAATTTGAGGACATAACATCCGAACTCCATTCGGAGGAGCCCTGATTTCATCTTCTGCTACCGTCTGTATAGATTTTGAACTGGTTGAGGGTAAAATAATATGCAGTTGACTAAATGCACAGGATCGAAACAAGGAAAAATGGCTCGATCGCCCAGTCGTAAAGAGCAAGTCATTGGACTAAGATAAGAATTGCTTACATTAATATATCATCTCTAGAGTAAGACAAATATTATAATAAAATATTTTTATGTCTAAAAATTAATCATTTCATTGTTTATTCCACACGCGCCTAACCGCATGCAAGCCAGATTCATCTGGCGCGTCAGCGGAACCACCACGCCGAGGACGCTGAGCGAGGCCCGCCGGGCGTGCAGAAGAAGGTAGCGGGTTGGTATCGACGATGACAATGCTGGGGCAAAGATAAATTGAGTAATAAAATGAAGGATAATTAATGAATGATTTTGGGACAATTACAATGAGTTTAAAAACATTCTTAGTAATTTTATGTTGAAATCAGAATTTATTCTAAGATATTGATCCCATTCTTTCATGATGAAACAACATAGAGAACACAAAATTGACACCAGAAAAAAATCTCAAAATATTAAATGAAAAACACAAACTGAGAACAGTAAAAATTCTAGTTAATTGTCGAGTGAGTACAAATTTACCGCCATATTATCACTGCGAAACAGGATAAATTCCTTTGCCCACTTCAGGATAAGGCAAAGAATCGATTACCTCGAATGGAGAAAGGATTCGTGTATGGCATAGCTCCAAATAACCTCCGCAACAGCCTTTATATGGTCGTCCTGCAATACGGGCACTCCCCACATATCTTCGCCCATGGCTCCAAGCAATCAGGATGGAACCTGTGCCTGCAAGACAGCTGAATCAGTTCTTCGCCCTCCACAAATCTCTCCAGACAGATGGAGCAATCGAGAAAAGCTCTCTCAACATAAACTTCCATCTGTAGATTACTGAAAGCCTTTGAGCTGAGTCCAGGAGGCCTATTAGCATATTGCACATAGCCATCAGTTTCTGCTCTTGAGCTTGGTGCTAATGAACCTGATTCAAACCATTCAACCAGACTCTCTGCATCTGGTTCTCCATGATTGACGAGCCTCATTTCATCATTCATAGCAACCTCATTCCTTGTGATGTCTAATGTGAAGCCGGTTTGACTGCCATTTAGAAAGTAGGTTTGCTATAAATCTTAAAAGCTTCTGTTGTAATCAGAAGGGCATAAGTTTTGCTGCACCATCTATGGCACATTGCGTGACTAACCTATTTCCAGACGGAGATATGCCTCTAAGTCTCTCTTGAAGCCTTGCTCTTGCCTGCAGAACAACACCAGGAAGTTGGTCGCTCCTGGTCAAGCTTAACCTATCTAGTGTGCTTGCTAAAGATGCGCCGTAGATACTGCTGCCAATCATAGAGTCGCCGTCATTTTGGTTACCTAGCCAATCTGGTTCAAATTCCTTGACAAGGTTGGAAAGATTAGTTGCAGATTGATCACAATTTGGATTCCCAAAAATTCTTTGAAACAAATGAATTATGACCCTTGTGGGAAGAGATGTATTGCAAAATCATCTAGAGACCATTCTCAAATAGAAACCCCCAAAGGAAACAAAGTGATGAAACTTGATAGCTCTAGTAAGGAACTCATAAACTTCACCAAATTCCTTTGACTGAACAACTAGAAGATATTTTTTACCAACTCACATGATTGGTATATATCATGGATAACCCCAAATATATATATATTCAAATTTAATATGATATCTTGAGTTTAAAAGTGAAAATCTACCAATAAGATTGCATTTGGATTATTTTGGTAATCTAGTAGAGAAAATTAGTTCGGTAGTTTGAGCTTAAACATTCCATACTTGTGCCGTGTCCAGTTAACCAATTTATTGAATATTCTCAGACAGTTGAGCGATATTAGTTCTGCCCAACCAAAAGGGAATGGAACTGAAGAGGAAATTATTGAAGTTTTCACATTTAATGAACAGCCAAGGAGGCTCAAATAAGTGAGATAAGATTTCGATCGCAGAATCTCACATAAGTCGCCATTCTTCAGCAATAAGTTGCATCGTTTAATAGAGACACGACAAAAGAGGAGCTTTGAAAAATAAGGGGCCTTGGAGGAGAGATTGTAAGATCCAGATGAGATATTTACCTCTGAATCTACGTATGCCAGTGCAAAAATCACATGACATCAAGTTTACAGATTTACGATTCCAGCAAGGCATCATATGCGGTAGGATCTCTAATAAGAATCGGGAATCGGGAATCGGGAATCGTTACCGTGGAGTGATAGGCTGGAGGAATATGTCTGGGTTCGAGCTGAGGACCATCTCCGAGGCGGCGGCGGCGACGGTTGTGCCGTCGAGAGTGCCGGGGATAGGCATCTCCACCAGCGGCAGGAGCAGCGGAGAGGGGATCGAGCGACGGGTCTGGATCGGGATGGCTCCGACCCGCGCGAGATCTCCAGTTGTAGAGCAATCCCGACGCGCTCAGCATCAGAATTTATTCCCGATTGGTAAAAATCAGCGGAAAATGAGAAGAAACGTAAGCAGATCGAGGAAGCCGAGCAAAAAGGGTGGATTTTGAGCCGTGAGAGATCAGCTCTGCCCGTCGCTTTCCATTTTGCTTGCCTTTTTCAGTTTTTCTTTTGGGAATGTCTTATTCTGCCCCAAAATTTTGCCAAATTCGGAAACGCCCCTTGAAATTTGGTTTCTTCATTTTGCCCTCCACCAAAAGTTTTCTGACTTTGTACTGTCCACATGTTTACAAAATCATGTTCGCAGGATCGGATGAATCAGAAAACCATTAAAATTTAATATCATCGAAAGTATTATTATATGTAAAAACTAGTAATTTAACTATATGATGGTAATCAAATTTACCTTGAAGATGTAATGGATTTTCCTGAGTGATATAGTAACATTTTCTTCTTTAGATGATGAATGAATATAGCCAGGTAATATTTTCAAAGCTTGCAGGTAATGTTATTTAGAGTTTACAAAATAATCTTATAATATTAACCGGATAATATCCTCAAAGCCTACATGACAATGTTACTCAGAGTTCACAAAAACTCACAAAGTAATCTTATGAGATTGACCTAGCAAAATCCTCAAACCCTGTAAAGCAATGTTACTTAGAGTTCACAGAATAATCTTATGAGATTTATCGGGCAATATTCTCAAAGCCCGTAAGGCAATATTACTTGGCATTATATTGGATAATCTTATGAAGGATTTGTTGAAGTAATCTAGGTGCCCTAGATTTTGATATTTGGACAAATGTTTAAGCTATATTTATTGTTGTATTTGATATGCATTGTGAGTGTGCAGGATACAGGTACAATCAGAAAAGTTCAAGTGTGATATTCGCAAAAGAGAAAAGTCCAAAGGTGAGTCTTGACGATGTAAGTCCAAGCATGTAGTCTTGGCAACGTAAGTCCAAGTGTGACTTGGCAATGGATGAAATCCTGGAGGCGTGACCTCTTGGCAAAGGAAGACCCAATAATAAGGACAAGGTCGAAGGAAGCTCCAGAAAACAAGGCGTTAAAGATGGGGAGGCATCCGAGGAATGCGAGGATGATAGAGGAGGCTAGAAGGCTAGGTCTAGGTTGATTGGGCAAGGATGAGTGCTAAGTGAATGTAGTCGGGGGGAGGGGTCAAATCCTAGGATTAGGATTTGACTAGTTAACTGGGGCAGGACACATAATGTTTCTATGCTCGATGGTTCTGAAAACAGTCGTTTGGTACTGTAGCGGTCAATCATTACTGTAGCAATCAACAATTACTGTAGCAGTCGACTGTTACCATAACAGACAACTAGTACACTGTAGCAGTCGATGGATACATTGCAGCATTTGACTGGTATCGAGCTGTTAGCCTGTAACAGTCAAATTCCACTTAGAATCAGTCGACTGGTGTCTTTACTAGTCAACTGGTGGCGGAAAAATAGCTTGGTATTTTCCTCCTGAGCTCTATTTTATAGAGCTCGGGGTGCTTGGACATGATTGATAAAATTAGTAGTGGTTAATTCTAATTAGAGTCTCCAAGTGCTCTAAGTGATCTAGTGTGGTCTTGTGCCAGTTGTGGTGAGCTTTCTCCACCCACAAGGAGCTACGCGATCTAGCCGGAGTTTGCCAGAGATTGATCCACTGACTGATTGAGGTTTCATCCACCTTACAGACACACCGTAGAATAGGAGCCCTAATCTCCGAACCACATTAAACGAACGTATATTGGTTTGCTTTCTTGTTTATTGTTCTCTAGAGTTAGTTTTCATTTTGTTTGTTAGTATTTTTGTTTCCGCTGTGACTAATAATTGTAGGAAGCTATTCACCCCTCCCCCTCTAGCGGGCACCAAGGTCTCAACAAATGGTATCAGAGCGGGTCACTCTTCTATGGACTAATCACCGAGGGAGCAAAGCACTATAGGAAGATGGAGTTCGAAGAACCTCTAAGATGGGATATCCGAATCCCACCTCCATACGATCGAGATGATTTCGAGTACTGGAGGAAGCAGTTGAAGACTTAATTCCAAATGGATTGGGACAATTGGACCGCATTGGAAGTTCCATTCGATGTTCCGACGGACAAGAAAGGGAAGCATCTCCGACCTCAGTATTGGATCAAGGAGCAAAGGGAGCAAGCATAGATGGATAAGGTGGTAACTAGAATTGTATTAAATTTATTACCTCCTAATCTTGTGTCACATGTAGGTGAATACAAGTGTGCTCATGAGTTATGGAGCAAAGTAATCGCGCTTCATGAGAACCCTACACAAACACAAGGAGTGGAGGAGCCCAAGGAGAATGGATCATTAGTCCAAGAGAAGGAGAAGGATCAATCAGAAGTTGAAACAAGCTCAACATCCAAGGAGGAGAAGGAAGATGAAGAAGTGTCATCCACATCTTCAAGGGAGAAGGATGTAGAATCGTCCATATCTTCAAAGGAAGAAGAAGAAGAGTAATCCAAGAAAGAGGAGATCTTGGAAGCTCAACCTTCAATCGTACACACCAAGAAGAGCACTAAAGCTCACGTCAAGTGCTTTGAGTGTGGAGAGATGGGCCACTACAAAAGTAGGTGTCCTTCACTCAAGAAGGTAAACTCTAAACCTGATAAAATCCTTTTGAAGACTAACGTGAGTTGTAGGGATGATGCCAAGGAGAAGAGACACATTCAATGCTTCACATGTGGTGAGTAGGATCACTACTACACAAAGTGAAGAGCTCAAGAAATTGACACACTTGAAGAAATAGGAGAATAAAAGGAGCTCAAGTCAAGGGGGAGCTCCAAAGGTAAAAGGGAAGATAATTCCTAATTTGAAGTTTAATCTAATTTCAAATTCCTTCATACTTGTTAAGAATAAAGAAAATTATGTATCCATGCATAATTATGGATTTACGTATAATGATAGGAATAGGGTTAACATGGTAGATAACCCTAGGAAATCATACACTAAGGTTAGACCTAAAAAGAAACAACCTACCTTGCCTAAGGAGAGGAAGGTGGTTAAAAACCTAGGCATTAATCCCAAGAAAAGGAGACATATGCCTAGGAAGGTAGGTAGGTCTAGAAATGTCCAAGGTGGACAAGTTGACTATAGGGTTAGAACCCTAGAGTTGAAAAATCAAGCCTTGAAGTCAAGGCTTGAGGAAATGGAGAAAGTTCTAGATATGTTCATTATTGGACATGTGTTTGGGTGGTCAAAGATCCAAAAATGTCAAATTGAGTCCCTCCAAGGCCAAGAGGAGGTCAAGTGCTAGAGTGACACATGACAATGATAAGGGAGGAGTGACTAAGGGCAAGGGAGAATCATCCAAGGCCCATGATAAAATATATACAAGGGTCGCATATGATTATGGAAAGGATGAGACACCCAAGGTTAAGAAGAAAAAGTCTACTAAGGTACATCATGTAAGTGTAGCCATGGTAGATGAGTCACCTAGGAAGGCGATTAAGGTTAAGATTCCTAAAGTTAAGAAGAGACTCTAGAACCCATGGCAGATGGGTTATCAAATGTACCAAGTGGTTAGGAGACGGACTTAAGTCTCTAACATAGCGGGTTGACACAATTGAGATGGTATCATATATGAAAATATGACATTGGGGTCATATTGTATGAAAATTAATTTTTGATGTATAGATATCATATAAACTATGCTAGGGATGCATTAAGTTTAATATAGGCAGATACATCAAGAGGAAGCCAAAACTAGGACTTTATGTCAAAGTTCAATTGAACCATTTAGAAAGTCTTGAATTTTATGTTAATCTTGGGATTCATGATAAATATATTTTTTTTTAAGTAGACATTGGTAAAACAAACCTCTCCATAAAATTTAAGAATTTTTGGAAGTCTATGAAATTTCTGGTGTATTTATGAAGTTAGGTTAGAAATACTATTTTTGGATGAAATACTGTACCAGTCGACTGATACAATTACCAGTCGACTGGTAATATGTCTCTATAAGCTTATTTTGAGCGGGCAATCGACTAATATAGTCTGAAAATATATTTTAGCCATAGAAAATGACCAAAAGGATGGTGAACATATATATAATCTTATGAGATATTAATATATGATGTTTATGGTCATTAGAGGTTAAAGAGTCCAATAATTGAGATATTGTTGAAGCTCTTTTTTATGTATGGTAAAGGGGAAGAAGTGTTGTGTCTAAGTGGGAAATCTATACATTCTTACAAGAGAACCTAGCTCAAAGGGGGGGGGGGGGGCAATTGCTCACTTATTCACGAATGGGGAGAAGTTTAACTTTACAAGAAATTCTAGCTCAAGGAGGAGCCTAGAGTTAGGTTTCATGACTTATGCATGAGTAGATATGCATGTTTATTTGCATTGTTATTGTATTTATGTTTTTCTAACTTAAAAGAGTTGTTAAATATAAAAAAAAAAAGAGATTGTTGGAGTAATCTAGGTGTCCTACGTTTTGATATTCGAGCAAAGGTTTAAGTTAGTTTATTATTGTATTTGATATACATTGTGAGTGTGCAGGGTACAGGTACAATAAGAACAGTCCAAGTGTGATCTTGGAAAAGGAGAAAAGTCCAAGGGTGAATCTTGGCGATGTAAGTCCAAGCATGTAGTCTTGGCAACGTAAGTCCAAGTGTGACTTGGAAATGGATGAAGTCCTGGAGGCACGACCTCTTGGTAAACGAAGACCCGACAATAAGGACAAGGTCAAAGGAAGCTCCAGAAGACAAGACATGAAGGATGAGAAGGCATATTGGGGACCCGAGCCTAATAGAGGAGGCTAAAAGGTTATGTCTAGGTTGGTCGGACGAGGACGAGTACTGAGTGAATGTACTCGAGGATCAAATCTTAGGGTTAAGATTTGACCAGTTGACTAGGGCAGGGCACAGAATGTTTTAGTGCCCGATGGTTGCAAAAATAGTCATTTGGTACTATAGCAGTCAACAGTTACTATAGCAGTCAATAGTTTTAGTAGCAGTCGATTGTGACTATAGCAGTTGACTAGTACCTGTAGCAGTTAACTAAAACATTGTAGCAGTCGATTGGTATCGAGCCGTTGGCCTATAATTGTCAAATTTCACTTAGTTATCAGTCGACTGGTGGCTGAAAAATAACTTGGTGTTTTCTTCTCGAGCTCTATTTAATAGAGCTCGGGGTTCTTAGGTATGGTTGACAAAATTAGTGGTTGTTAACCCTAATTAGAGTTTCCAAGTGCTCAAGTGATCTAGTGTGATCTTGTGCGAGTTGTGATGAGTTTTCTCCACCCATAAGGAGCTACATGAGCTAACCAAAGTTTGCCAGGATTGATCCACCAACGGATTGAGGTTTCGTCCACCTTACGGACACGTCGTAGAGTAGAAGCCCTAATCTTCGAACTACGTTAAATGAACGTATATTGGTTTACTTTCTTATTTATTGTTCTCTAGAGTGAGCTTTCCTTTTATTTGTTAGTATTTTTGTTTCTGGTGTGACTAACAATTGTAGGAAGTTATTCACCCCTCCCCCCTCTAACATGTATCAAGGTCCCAACAGGATCACCGAGCAATAACTTCGCGTTCCGTAGAGCAGTCTTACGAAGGATCACCGAGCAATAATTCTATGTTCCGCAAAGCATTCTTAAGGAATGCACCGAGCAATAACTTAGTGTTTCGTATAGCAATCTTATTGGATTGGTCGAGTAGTAATTGTAAGTACCTCGGGTTAATTTTGATATAACCAATCGAGTTAAGTTAGGTCATGTGTCTTTTGACGTCCTATGTCTAAATGTGTAGAAATTAGGAACACAAGAAGTTGAACGAAAGACATGGCGAGCGAGAAGGGTAGTACGGGAAACGAGTCGACGAGCTCAGTGTATCACAGTGATGTGAAACAATACACTGGTGGACTAGAAGGACGGAGCGTTTGAGGGATGAGAAGCTGAGAGGAAGCATGTGTAAGTATTCCGTGGTAGTTTTGTTATGGTCAACCAAGTTAAGTTAGGTCATATTTGTATTTGATGTCTCGTGTCTAAGTGTGCAGGAACATAGGAGCACAAGAAATCGAACGGGAGATGTAGCTTACGAGAAGGATGGCATGGGAAAGGAGTCGATGGGCTCAATGCATCTGAGGGACGAGAAACTATGGAAGAGTACACTAACAAACAAGAAGGACGCACCCGACACTTTCCGAGGGACGAGAAGCCAAGCGAAAGTCTGATCATGGAGAAGGTCGGAAGATGGGTCGGATGAGCCCAATTTCGGATAGCCAAAATCACCCACATAAAGCTATTGGAGTCTGCCAGCAGTTGTTGGAAAAAGGCGCCTTCAAGCTCATGGAAGGCGCCTTCGAACCGTCATGGAAGGCACCTTCAAGCATGTTAAATGCGCCTTTAATTACTGTTAGTCAAAGATAAAGTTTTATCTTCAGCGATAAAACTTGTCACGTTGAAGGTGCCTTGGACCATCTCGGAGGCCCCTTCAAGACATAAATAAGATTTTTCAGGAGATATAAAAAGACCTTTGGAGGTAGGAATTAAACAATAAATACTGTAATCATTTTTAGCCTTTTTCTTAAGCTGCCAACGTCTATAAGAGGCTACTTTACCTTAACGAAGGAGTATCTCTAGTGGAGTTTTTTAATGTCTTGGATTAACAACTACTTAGGTTATACCAAGTAAATATAACATTCTTACTTTCCTTCTTTAGTTGTTCATTTTTATGCACTTTATTTTTGTTTAAATTAATTGTGTATCCTTGCTAAGCAAAACAAGAGATTTTTTTTTCTAACTTTGATTTCAACCAATTCCCCCCCTCTTGCCGGTCTACTAGGACCAACAATTGGTATCAAAGTCAAACAACTTTAGAAGGACTGTCTCTAAAGCAGTAAGACGATGGTCGATTCAAGTATTCATCCACCGAAGTTTGAGAGAGACTCCGCACAATGAAAGCGCTAGATGGAGGTATTTTTTAAAATATATTTTGAAATACTTTTAATAATAAAATATAGTTTTGTAGCCCCCCAAGGACTAACAAGGAAATGAAAAAGAAGAGTACTCATGAACAAAGAAAGAACAAGTATTCTATCTTAAGAGGTCAATCGGATTGGCAGCTACGACTCTGCTAAAGAGCTCTAGGAGAAATTTTTATAAATTTAATGGGATGAATTGCATCCTGATGATACTGAATCGGATCAGTATTATGAATAACAATATATGATCTATCAAATAAACTCATCATCAAGAATTGAATAGTATAACATAGTAAAATCCTTTATCTATACTAAATCTAAAAAAGGATTCTTTAGATCAGGAAATTTATATCCTTTTTCACTTTTTCTTTTATATAAATAACTCAACCCTATCGTCTTCCCTATATTTTCCTAATGCTACATCAACAGGTGTAGTAACTAGAATAGTATGTAAAGAAAATGGTGGATATGAAATAACCATTGTTGATCCATCGGATGAACATCAAGTAGTTGATATTGTACCTCCAGGACCAGAACTTCTTGTTTCAGTGGGTGAATCCATCAAGCTTGATCAACCATTAACAAGCAATCCCAATGTGGGAGGCTTTGGTAAGGGAGATGCAGAAGTAGTGCTTCAAGACCCATTACAAGTCCAAGGTCTTTTATTCCTTTTTGCATTTGTTATTTTGGCACAAGTTTTTTTGGTTCTTAAAAAGCAACAGTTTAAAAAGGTCCAATTATACGAAATGAATTTCTAGGTGGGGGGATTTCTTAACATCAAGTTGGTAAAAGGTGCCAAATTTTTGTTGATCCTTATATATATATATATATATATATATATATATATATATATATATATATATATATATATATATATATATATATTGTGGGTCAGGACGAGTACATGAGAAATTATACTGGGATAAAACTCTAGGTTTAGGATTTTACCAGTCGACTAGCATCTGGACTAGTCGACTAGGGCAGGGCATAGAATGTTTCTGTGTTCGACGGCTATGGAAATCAGTTGACTGGTACTGTAGCTAATCGATTGATACTGTAGCCAGTAGATTGGTATACTATAGCAGTCGACTAGTAAAGAGTCATTAGCAGAATCACAGATTCTATAGAGTGTCGTTGGCCAACACCAGTCGATTGATGACAATAAAATTAGCTTGTTGATTTTCCGAAGCTCTATGAAATGGAGCTTGGAGTAGCTGGCCTTGGTGACGAAAATAGGAATGGTTAATCCCTATTAGAGTCTCCAAGGTTCTCCTTGTGTAATCCAAGTGCTCGTGATCAAGAAGTGTGGCGAGGTTTCTCCGCAGACAAGGAGGTTGTGCTAGTCGAAGTTTTTTTAGAAGTCATCCACCGATGAATCATGATCATCCACTTTATAGACATCTGTGGAGTTGGAGTAAGTTATCTCTGAACTACATAAACGAACATGTTGGTTTGTTCTTCTTATTTTTATTATCTTTAGGTTAGCTTTCTATTTGCCTGTTTGTATTTCCGATGTGCTAACGAGTGTAGGAAGAGATAAAAGTGGGTGATCGTCTATTTACCGCCTTCTAGCCAGGCATTAAGGTCCCAACAGTTGGTATCAGAGTGAGGAGCGATGTTAAAGGACTAACCGCCTAAAGGAGCAAACGCTAGAGGAAAAAGATGGAGTCAAAAGGACAATTAGGATGGGATATCATGATCCCACCTCCATATGAGGAAGGACACTTTAAGTATTGTAGGATGCGATTAAAGACTTGGTTCCAAATAGATTTGAACCATTGAGTCACATTGGAAGATCCCTTCAAAACTCCAATGAACAAGAAGGGGAAGTGTCTTCGGCCACGGTATTGGACCGAAGAACAAAGACAACAATCGGAGACCAATAAGGAGGTAACTAAAATTTTGGTAAATTTATTATCTCCTAAGGTGTTGTTTAGTGTAAGTGAATACAAGAGCGTAAGTGACCTTTGGAAGAAGGTAATTGCTCTTCATGAAGACATTACAAAAATCCAAGAAGTGGAGCCCAAGGAGAAGGACTTATTGGTCTAAGAGGAGGAGAAAGACCAATCAGATGTGGAGACAAGCTCAACATCCGAAGAAGAGGAAGAAGTGGAGTCATCCACATCTTCAAGTGAGGAAGAAGTCTTGGAGGCTCAACCTTCAACCGTATCTACCAAGAAGAGCACTAAAGCTCACATCAAGTGTTTTGAGTGTGGGGAGATAGGATACTACAAGAATAGGTGTCCTTCGCTCAAGAAGAAAAAAGAGGTAACTCCTAAACTCAATTCAATTCATTTAGAATCTAATTTGAGTTATAGGAAGAAGAAAGAGAAGAAGCATATTAGATGCTTCATGTGTGGCGAGCAAGGTCACTACCACACGAAGTGCCCAAGGAAGGGAGAGCTCAAGAAGATGGAGCAACTAAAGAAGTGGAGAAAGAATTGATGATCGTGTCAAGGGGGAGCTCCAAAAGTAAAGGGCAAAGTAAACCCTAGTTTAAATTTAAATTTAAATTTAAATTCCTTAATGCATGCTAGAAATAATGCTAATTATTTACCCATGTATAATTATGAATTTAGGTATAATGATAGGATAATATGGTTAATAACTCTAGGAAATCTTATGCAAAGATTAAACCTAACAAGAACCAAACTACCATGCCTAAAGTGAGGAAAGTAGTGAAGAATCTAGGCATTAATCTCAATAAGGGAGACATATATCTAGGAAGGTGGGTAGGTCTAGGAATGTCTATGATGGACAAGTGGATTCTAGGGTTAGAAATCTAGAATTGAAAAATCAAGCTTTGAGGGAAAAGCTTGATAGGTAGAAAAAGTCCTAGGTAGATTCATTAATGGATCTAAAGTACTTGATAGGATGTTAAAGAACTAGTAGTAATAAATCTAGTTTGAGATACCAGCCTTCATCAAACAAGGGTAAGGGGAAGTTACCCATGGAGCACTTTGGCGGGTATGCCATAGTAGAGTCCCCTAAAGCCAAAAGAAGGTCACATGCAATGATTGCAAGTGCAAATGGTAAGAGAAATCCTCCAAGGCTAGAGAAAAGTTATATGCTAGGGTGGTATATGATTATAGCAAGGAGAGGTTAAGAAATGACAAGGAAAAGTTATTTAAGGATAAGGAGAAATTAACCAAGGACAAGGCGTCTAAGGTTAAGAAGATCATATTTGTAGGCCAAGTGTCACCCGAGGTGCACCAAAGTGACGTAGCCATAGTGGATGAGTCACCTAAGGGGGTGGCTAAGGTTAAGAGCTCTAGGGGAGCTCAAAGAGTCAAATTGAGGCCCATGGTCAATGGATCTCAAGTAGACCTTGCTTGGGATTCCATATGGATTTTGGAACGTGCCAAAGGGATCTCTAATCTGGTTGGTTGACACATTTGGGATGTGATTTATGCATGAAAATATGAAATGAGATTCATATTATATGATAATTGGTTTTAGATGTATAGATGTTATATAAACTAATGCTAGGATTGCATTATGGTTTAGTATAGGCAAATACATCAAGAGGAAGCCAAAACTAGGACTATAGGTCAAGGTTCAATTGAACCATTTAGATAGTTTTATATTTTGTGTCAATTTTAGGATCCGTGGTAGATATATTTTTTACTATATTTTCTAAGTAGACAATGGTAAAACAGACATCTTCATAAAATTTAAGAATTTTTAGAGATCTATGGAATTTTTGGTGCATTCTAAAATTAGAGTTAAGAATATAGTTTAGGCTGAAATAGGGTGTCAGTCGAATGATACAGGTACCAGTCGATTGGTAACACTGTTTATCAAACTCAAAATGATTATGTGGGGTTAATTCGATGAGAGTAGATGACTGGGGTCTAGGGCAGTCGACTGATACAGTCTGATATTGGTTTTCAACCATAGAAAATGACCAAATAGGGGATATACATATATGTAATCTTATAGCAGATTAATACATGATAATTATGATCATTAGATGTATAAGAGTTTAATAATTGGGATATTATTGGTGCTCTTTTTAATGTATGACAAAGGGAAAGAAGTTTAAGTTTAAGTAGGAAACCTAAATACCTTTGTGGGAAATCCTAGCTCAAGAGGGAGCTTAAATAAAGGGGGAGTCTAGGTTTGGGTTCCATTGCTTATACTGTTAGGACCCTCGGCGGCCGGCTAGAGGGGGGGGTGAATAACCCCTGCACAAAACAAGTAAAAACAACCTTTCTCGGACTTATAACTTAAGATAAAAGAACATTTGCATAAAAGAATAATAAAGAAACTGAAACGAAAGAGACTCACAGAATTACTTAGTTACAACCGGGAGGTTGTTAATCCAAGACGAAAAAGTGCACTAAAATTCTCCTTAAGGCGGAGAAGCCTCTTTACAGCAATGGAACACACAGAAAAGAAAGCTAAACAGAAAACTAAGCGCGCAAGTGTTGTTTCTTTGTATTTCACGTTATTATTTAGCTTTGGGAGCAAGACTACTTATATAACCTTGCTCGGGGCGCCTGGAAGGGTTCCAGGTGCCTGGAGGAGGATAAAATTTTATCCTCTTTGCAATAGATCACGGTCAAACGTGATCCAGAAAAAATTCGAGTCCGGGCGCCCGGGCCAGAAAAGTCAACCAAGTTGACTTTTTCAATCCGAGCCTTTCACTCCGATTTCGCTCGCCTTGGTCCGGGTCTTCCACTCCAGCACCACTCGCTTGGGAAATTTTGGCCATCCAGAATAGGGCTTACCCGAACCCAACTTCTGGCCTTCTCGAGCAAGCTTCCACTCCGGCTTCTCGCCCCTCGAAAACATCGCACGCCTTCTTCTCGTCTGTCCGCATACTCTTCCGTAGCACCTCATCCCTCAGACGCACCGAGCCCGTCGGCTCTCTCCCGTGTCGTCCTTCTCGCTAGCTACGTCTTTTGCTCGATATCCTATGCTCCTAAGTTCCTGCACACTTAGACACAAGATTAAACACAACAAGATTTAACCTAACTTATTTGATCATATCAAAACAACCCTGGAGTACCAACAATCTCCTCTTTTTTGATGTGAGCAACCCAAGTTAAGTTAGGTTAAACTAACATAAAGTAACATAGATAAATTTTGCAATAAAAGTGTAAAAAATTAAAAAAGGTTAAACTACTCCCTCCCTAGATTTAATCTTCCCTTCTCCCCCTTTGATCATATAAAAAATGAGGTACCAAAAGAAATCTAAGGGGAAATTTTTCAAAAAAAAAAAAAATAGGAAAGTTTTTTTTAAAAAAATTGTAACATCAAAATTTTCTAAGTTAAATAAATTTGTAAAAACTAATTTTGTAGAAATAATTTTAGTAAAGTAAAGCTGATACTTAAAAAAAACTTTAAGTCTCTTTTTTTTTAAAAAAAAATCCTAAATTAAAAACATTGAAAAATTATTTGAGTAATTATTTAAAGTATTATTTAATTATAATTAAATACTTTATCAGTTAGTCAATTAAATATTTTATTTCATTAATTGGTTTCTAGACTATGGCGAGACACTAGGCCTTCTTGGTTATTGGAGCAACAACCACTTTCTAGACAAAGCCTCTTAGGGAAATTCAAACATTTAATTTTCTCACTAAAAGCCCTAAGTCTAATTAAAGTTCAATTTAGACAAGATTTTGGAAGCCAATATAGGTTTTAACTAATTGGGTTAATTATAAATCTCTTAGGAATATATTTCTGAGAAATTTTCCTAATTTGTCCCTTGTGGTAATTAAAATATTAGTTCAAATTATTATATTTTCTAATATTTTGATTTTTAACATTTAAGTATGCCTGATTTTTCAAGTCTTCTACTTGTATTGTCAATTCATCATTTCCAATTTTAATTTTTCAAAATCTTCTAATAGGCAAGATTTGGCTAGAATTAATTTTAACTCTTTATTTTTTTTCTAGTTTACAACAATTCTTTGATAAATATTTTATAAACTATAAAGACTTATCAGGAGGAAGAGATCGTACCTGACTTCCCTGTCGATCTCGTTATCCGTAGCTCCCCTTGAAGTGTTGCTTTCTTCCGATGTCGCTCCCCCTTCATTGATGCTCTCGATGCTCATTTCGGATGAGCTTGCTTCGTTTTCATCGTCTTGATGACTTGCCATTAACGCAAGTTCGGAAAAAGCCTCAATCTCTGATTCGGATGACGTTTCATCCCACATCACCTTTAGAGTCTTGTATTTATTCAATTGGACAGAATTCATGTTCCTTCCTTTGTCCTTGTCCTTGATCTTTAACTTAGGGCAGTTGTCTTTAACGTGCCCTTCTTTGTTGCAGTGGTAGCATCTAATTATTCATTTCTTTCTACCCTGTAGATGGTTAGTTTTTCTAGATTTAAATAATTTTTTAAATTATCTTACCATCATTACCGGTTCATCGTCGTCGAGAGAAGATTCTAAATCTTGATCATCCATCTTTGCCTTAAGGGTAATGTTGTGCTTCGGCTCCTTCTTCATATCTGCACATCTCGTTTCATGGACTTCAAATGTTGAAAACATTTATTCTAAGGTAACAGAATCTAAATCTTTAGAAATATAGTAAGCATCTATTAATGATGTCCACTCAGTAGATCTAGGAAATGCATTAAGCGTGTATCTTAGCGAATCTTGGTTGCTTATCTTTTCTCCGAGATTCATGAGTCTGGTGATTAGTTCCTTCATTCTCGAGTGAAGATGTGCAACAGTTTTTTCTACTTCCAATTTTATGTAGCTTAACTGATTCCTTAGCAGATCTCATCTCGCGAGCTTAGCTTCGGATGTCTCTTCGTGTAGCTCAAGAAACTTCTCCCAAAACTCCTTTATTTAGTCATAAGCGCTGATCCGGTTGACTTCTTGTGGCGGTAGGATGCTCAACAGATGGAACTCTGCTTTTCCATTTGTCACGAAGTCGGTCTGCTCCTTCTTTATCCACTGGTATTCTTACTTGCCTTCGGGTGCTACAAAACAAAATTTCATTATTAAAAGTAATTCAAAGTCGGTTTTAAAGAATACCTCCATTTTCTTTTTTCAGCTCGCGAACTCCCCCTCGAACTTTGGTCGGTAGATGCTCGGTCCGACCATCTCATGTGCTTTGTTCGGTGGTTAGTCCTCCTGAAGCGTCCTTGCTCTGATACCAATTGTTAGGACCCTCGACGGTCGACTAGAGTGGGTGAATAGCTCCAGCACAAAACAAGCAAAAACAACCTTTCTCGGACTTATAACTTAAGATAAAAGAACACTTGCATAAAAGAATAATAAAGAAACTGAAACGAAAGAGGCTCATAGATTTACTTGGTTACAACCGGGGAGGTTGTTAATCCAAGACAAAAAAGTGCACTAAAATTCTCCTTCAGACGGAGAAGTCTCTTTACAGCAATAGAACGCACAGAAAAGAAAGGTAAACAGAAAACTAAGCGCATAAGTGTTGTTTCTTTGTATTTCACGTTATTGTTTAGCTTTGGGAGCAAGGTTGTTTATATAGCCTTGCTCAAGGCAACTGGAAGGGTTCCAGGCGTCTGGAAGAGGATAAAATTTTATCCCTTTCACAACGGATCGTGATCAAACGCTATCCAGATAAAATTCGAGTCCAGACACCCGGACCAAGTCCGAGCGCCCGGACTAAGTCCGAGCGCCCGGACTAGGCCAAGTTGACTTTTTCAGTCCGGGCCTTTCACTCCTGTTTTGCTCACCTCGGTCCAGGTCTTCCTCTCCAGCTCCGCTTGCTTGGGTGATTTCAACCATCCAGAATAGGGCTCAGCTCACCCAAACCTAACTTCCACCTTCTCAAGCAAGCTTCCGCTCCAGCTTCTCGTCTCTCAGAAACGTCGCGCGCCTCCTTCTCGTCCACCCGCATACTCTTCCACAGCACCTCGTCCCTCAGATGCACCGAGCCTATCGGCTCTCTCTCATACCGTCCTTCTCGCTAACTGCATCTTTTGCTCGATATCCTGTACTCCTAAGTTCCTACACACTTAAACACAGGATTAAACACAACAAGACCTAACCTAACTTATTTAATCACATCAAAATAACCCTGGGGTACCAACATATACATGAGTGATTGCATATTTTGTTTTCATGTTTATTGCATTATATGTTTCCCTAACTTAAACGGATTGTCAAATATCAAAAAGGAATATATTGTTGAAGCAATCAGTATAACCCTAAGTTTTGATATTTGAGTAAATGTTTAAGTTAGATTTATTATTGTATTTGATATACATTTGTAAGTATATAGGATGCAGGTATAACAAGGAAAATCTAAATGGGATCTTGGTAAAGGCAAAGTCCAAGGGTTAGTCTTGGCGGTGTAAGTCCAAGTGTATAGTCTTGGCAATGTAAGTCCAAGTATGGCTTAGCAAGGATGAAAACCGAGGCCGAATGAAGCTCTTGAAGGCAAGTCGTAAAGGATGGGGAAGCATCTGAGAGACACAAGGCTAATGGAGGGAGCTAGAAGGCAAGGCTATAAGAAGATCTGACAACAAAGACAAGGCCAAAGGAAGCATCTTGGAGGCAAAACATGAAGGATGTGGAAGCATCTGAGGGACACAAGGTTGATGGAAGATGGCTAAAAGGCAAGGTCGAGGTTGTATGGGTGAGGGCGAGTACATGAGAGATTGTACTCAGGATAAAACCTTAGGTTTAGGGTTTTACTAGTCGATTAGCATCTACACCAGTTGACTAGAGTAGGGCACAGAATGTTTCTGTGTCTGACGGCTTTAAAAACTAGTTGACTAGTATTGTAGCTAGTTGACTGGTACTGTACCCAGTCAACTGGTATTATAGCCAGTTAACTGGTAAAGAGCCGTTGATAGAATCACAAATTTTATGAAGTGTCGTTGGCCAGCACGAGTTGACTGGTGCAAGGACTAGTCGACTGGTAACAGTAAAATTAGCTTGTTGATTTTTCCAAGCTCTATATAATGGAGTTTGGGGTGGCTGACCTTGGTAACAACAATAAGAGTAGTTAACCCCTATTAGAATCTCCAAGGTTCTCCTTGTGTGATTCAAGTGTTCGTGATCAAGAAGTGTGGCGAGGTTTCTCCACTGACAAAGAGATTGCACTAGCCGAAGTTTTTGGGGAGTCATCCACCTACAACGGATTAGGATTGTTCACCTTATGGGCAGCCGTGGAGTTGGAGCAAGCTATCTTCAAACCACGTAAACGAATGTGTTGGTTTATTCTTCTTATTTTTATTGTTTTTTTAGGTTAACTTTCTATTTAATTGTTTGTATTTCCGCTACGCTAACGAGTGTTGGAAGCAATAAAAGTGGGTGACCTTCTATTCTACCCCCCCCCCCCCCCCCAGCTTGACATCAAGGTCTTAACATTAATGACGGTAGCTAAAATAACAAGAAAAGTTTAAGTGTAAAATTATAATAAGTAAACCAATCAAGTGTAATCCATCACCTATGGGTTGGGAGTTGTGACTCTTAAAAGGGGATAGATCAAAGTGAGATAGAAGACAATTATCTCATAAACGAGTTATGTTATAATGTTTATCCTGTAATTTTTACCAAGCTTTAGAAAAAGAATAGCACGCTTGAGCTTCATTAATATCAGATAAATTCGGAAGAACAAGAAGCCATGACTCAAAATAAGATAGGAAAAGCTTAAAAGAGTATAAAAGAACAATTCTTTCCATCCTTTCAGAGATGAAGGAAGGTTGGTTAAGAAATTACAATTCTTTTAAGCAATCAAATGAAAGACACTAGGATCAATGGATTTCACATAATAAAAATAATAAAATAGAAGAGGAGTGGGGGAATTTGATGATAGCGAAAGATCGTTATAGTACTCGCTAGAATCCTAAAGGAATTTTGTGCTAGTTGATTTAAAGAGATTTGCAGGAAATAAAGGATATCCATATACACAAAAGGTACCGAAAGACGTAGGCCTCCTTAGAATTGATCCACGAAAAAGGCAATGAAGCCCGAGGGTGGCTTATGGGGGTGCTGAGAAGATGAGGATAAATCATGGGTAAGCCCTGAATCGAATACTCATGGCTATAATGAACAAAAGGGTGGGAAGGATGTAGTATACTTTCTACTATTTCATACTAGGGGAGTAAGGCTATTGAAGGATTTTTTTGTGTGAATGCAAGATGAAGGAATAGCCATGAAAGTGAAGTAATCACAAAAGATAAGGTAAAATACTTATTGACATGGAGAAGCAGAGATTGATAGGGAAAAAGGAAGAAGAAGGTGGAAATAGAGAAGAGGAGAAAATGAAGAGGTTTTAGGATTAAAAAAGATTCAATGGTGACAAATCAGAAAGCGATGAAAACCACTTTGCATTCGCAATAAAAAAACCTTTTATCAAGGAAGCGTAAATCTCCAGGTGAGCCAATGAAGGAGTTGGGGGAACTCTCTTTATTGGTCAGTGAATCAGTTGAATGAACTCAAAGTCAATTAGCGAGCATAGTTTCCCATGATCCTTGCAAGAATAAACAGTTCATATGCTTGCATTCTCAAAAACAAGAGTATGAATGTGTCTATTGGTTGGGTTGCTTTTTGAATTTTTTGCCCTATATTGCTCGGGCAAGATACAATTAAGTACAAAACAGAAGACCTTGCAAACTTACAAGAAGGTGAAAAAACACTTATATTACACTGAGATATTAGAAGTTAACTTTTGATTACAAGATTAAACATTAATCTCTTAAGGGATACATATTTGATAAACTAGAGTTTAGGATAATACTAATGAAAGACTTCATTAGAAGATGCTTTGAGATGATTTTCCTCTCACTGCTCACGCCTAGTTCTATGATTAATAGTATCTTCAAGTGATATATTGATCTCCAGCAAGTGTTGGCTCAGCAGATCAAACTTTACTTTAATTATTCTCTCCCTACAAAGGGTAGCATTTAGTTTACTTTGTGCTTGATCTCTTTGCTATATTAAGGTCCTCATATGGGGAAAGTCCACCTCCGGTTCTAAATTTTCACCAAGGACCCTATTCCAATTAACACATATAATTCAAACAAAAACCTCAGAAAATAGATATGCAGGTCATAAAGGGAACAAAGTATTTAAATTGCAAAGAAAAAAAATGAGCAGGTGTCACCATGAAGCTAAGTGAGTTTTCAAATTTGATGAATCTACTGAAGTAAGAAAAGCGTGGTTAGAATCCTCAGAGGATTCCTCCAAAGATATGGGAATTTTAATATTCTCCTTAGAGGGTCTCATATTTCGACTACTCTCGGGTATCGTAGCATTAAGAATTCCTATTCGAACTCTTAGATGATTCTGGGTCATCCATAAAAATAAGGAAAATGCGGAAGAAACACGAGCAACTAGAATGCTAATAAGTAAATGGGGAAAAAAGGTCTGGGGTGTACCTCTTTAAAGGAAATACATAAATGTTGTTTATTCAAGATGACAAGTCATGTCAAGGAAAAGATGTATCACTCCCTTGGGAACATAAGAAAAATAGTAAAATTAAAGGTGATGTTTCAAATCATGATAAGATTTACCAGCAGATAGATACGCAAGTGTGAACATTGGAGATCCCCCGAAACACGTTTCCATAAGGTCAAAAATTAATATAGGGATGCAATATACTGAAATAAAGGAAATCTAAAAAATGATAGACATTCTCACATGAACATCAAAAGACAAGAGGAAAATAATAAATCAACGATAAAATATACATGTAGAAGATATCTCCTATGTTGCACGAGTGTGATTAGAAGCTTGTAACATATCAAGCTCTTGGAGAAATACCTTTTCTTGCTAAAGCGCCTTCCCTATAGCCACTACTACTTGAGAATATAATTTTCCCAAAGCCTTTGCTCTGCCCATATTAACTTAAGTTGTGACTCACAGGCATGAACATTGCTCAAATCAGGGTTTAAATAAGGGGTAACAATAGGACTTGTATTCACCAACAAGGTTTCAGCAGATCCCTATGAACGTTAAGAAATAATTGCTCAGAAAAATGAATATGGGATCATCGCTAAAATTTGTCATCTCACAAAAAATAAAGGAGCTAGGAACAACCATCAAAGGAGGAGGAAGAATCGACATTTTGGGAAATTCTTCAAGCAAATCTTCAAAAACTTATTGTGTAACAGCAAGTATACAGTTATCGTCAAGTAAGAAATTTATCGATCTCATAGGGATTGTTGATTAAGCACTAGTTAACTTCATATAACGAATTATCTAGATAATCAAGGGCTGGTTCATGAGCGCTGAAAACTAGGAATTGAGAAGAGAGAGAGAAGGAAAGAGAGAGAAGAGAGAGGGAAAGAGTGTGAATGCAAATGAACAAAGAGGGAGGTGAAGTTGGATTGGTGGATGATAGATTCTAAGATTTTGTTTTATTATGATATTAGTTAATATCCTTATGCATTGTTCATCTACCTAACTCCATGATTATATTCTTGTAAGGCTTCTAACTAAAGCCTGGCATAATCATACGAAGATTACACTGGAGATTTTATCCAAGTTCTAATGTCATTAAGTAAAGAAGTAACTCTAGAAAGTTTGGTTAAAGGGATATCCTCTGTCATAGAGCCCCTGGTCATACAATCGCTAGAGTTATCCGATTTACTTTCTAATGGTGGATTAATACTATTAAATAGAAGATGTAACCTAGAAAGTCTGATTAAAATGATATCTTCTATCACAAGGTCCTCCGATCATATAATCGCTAGATTATGTAAGTCACTTCCTAACATGAATTTAGGAAAAACTCCTAAAACTCTAATTAACCTCCCTAGTAGAGTATTGATCTCCGTTTTAGGGCGATACCTTAGAAAGTAAAGGATATCCTCTATCACAGGATCTCATAGTCATACAATCTGAAGCACCTCCTCTACACGGTGACCAAAATCCTACATCTAAATGTATTAGTTTCACACACATTTCGTCAAACACATACAAGGCACAACACACAAGAGCAAGTAATAAAACATATTATAGAATAATAAAATATCCAAATACATAGTTCATACATTAACAATGCATCGCAATTACTTGCTACATCCTAGATATGAAAATCTAATTCATTGTGAAGGATTTACAAACCAAAGACATGAAATAAAATATTCTTACAATCCAAACACGAGAAAGAGAAGAACAAATACTTATCGAGGAGATTGTCGGTGTCTTTGAGATGCTTCCTTACTCTGGAGGTGATGGATATTACAAGATGAAGTCTCTAGGGTTCCTCCAAGGAGAGAGAACCCTTCTCCAAGGAGAGGGGTGGAGCCCCCAATCCTAGGTTAGAACATAAGATGTGTCAAAAGGGGGAGAAAACCTCTTTTATAGGTCGGGGCACTGCCTTTGCTTGGGCTGTGGCACAGCCAGGGCGTGTGCCACCCCAGAATAGAGAGGCACGACTGACTCCTAGCTTGGCTTTGGAAGGGGGTACGACCGTATGGTTTCACATGGCCACACCCTAGAGTCCCTCTAGTGGAAGGCATGACTTGCCCCTATTTTACTTTGGGAGAGGGCAGATGATCATGCCTAGTGACACGACCAAGTTGCTAGATTTTCATAAGTTACTTCAATGTGTGTATTTGCTCTATTTTTACTCCAATTTGTATCCTATCAATAAAAATAAGTAAAGAACATATCTCTGAACAAATATAATGGCCATATAACATAACCATAGTATAGGGTGAGATAAACATAAATTATACCTATGAAATATAAGTAGGTATGTATCAAACAATGTCTAAAAATATATATAACATACTCATATCAATCAACATTTCAGAGAATTCTTCAGGTGAACCATCAAAAGAATCCTCAGATATCTTAATGGGGATGTGGAAATTGGTGGGGAGATAGGCTTTGAACAAGACATAATCCTCATGGATCGTCTCTCAGGCAACCTGTGTTGTGGAGGAACCTTTTTTCGGGGTTTCCTCACAATAATTGGAGCCTTTGGTTGGGAAGATGGACAAGTTGATCAATTGATAGAGGAAGAGGAGGGTTATTTTGTTTGCTTCATCTTATGATAACACAAGAGGGTGAGGGAAGCAAGAGGAAACAAAGAGAAGTTGAGCTTCTCACAAGCGGATGCAAACAAAAATAGAAAAAGGGAGGCAAGTGATCCGGTGGTAAGGCCGGAGGACCCTCATGAGGGAAAGGTCAACGACGCGTGGAGGTCAACAATCAAAGGGGGGTCAATCCCATGGGCTCGACGAGCGGGCGGGACAAGCCGATCACTAGGCAATGATTTTCACCCGAGAGAGCAACCAGCTGGCCGTGAGCCCAAATTTCCAAGGGAAAAAGATCATATGGCCGAGCGGATAGTCCGCTCGGATCATATGGCCGAGCGGATAGTCCGCTCGACCGCATTGCAAATCAAGAGTGAAGGCCGAGCGGAAGTCCGCTCGGATCATATGGCTGAGCCGATAGTCCGCTCGGCCGCATTGCAAATCAAGAGTGAAGGCCGAGCGGTTGTCCGCTCGGCCAGGGTGTCAGGCTATGAGAGCCGAGCCGGCGACGACTCTGAACCTTCCCGGACGGACAACCACCTACGCCGGACCAAAGGTGAACATCCTGGCCGAGCGGCCTAATGGCCGATCCGGGAAGAGGAAGTCAAAAAGTATGGGACAGCGGGTACGTCATCTTAGTAACCCCTGTTGCTGACAACCGGCATGTTTGAAGACCAGGCCATACTCAGTATCGTACAACAAAAGGTTCTGTGGTCCCATCAAGGAGATGCTCAGACTGTAGAAGTATGGCGTCAGACATGCTCTTCTGACAATCTCATGCTGCGGTATGGTGTAGGACACGTGTACATCTCGGTTTGTGTGCACCAAGCTCTCATAGCTCTATATAAGAGCCCTTAGACTTCACCGAAGGTATGAAATCTCTGATCCTGGAAGCCACCTTCTTGTTTTTCGTCTGCCTGACTTGAGCGTCGGAGGGTCGTCGCCGGAAACCCTTTCCCGGCCCGACTTCTTTGCAGGTTCGCCGGAGCTCCACACGACCAGTCGGAGATCTACGTCAGCAACTAGGAGAGCGCCACGTGCCCAGCGTCCGTTGGTTCAGCGATTCAGACAGGATCAGGGTGTATGAACCATTTATATATACGAGGTTCATAACATCAACAAGAATACCTAAGGTTTCAAATTTTTTAGATTCAAAATTGAACTGCTAGGAAAGCAGGAAAATGTCAATATTAAAAGCTCATATTAACAGAGGCTATTAAAGACATACTTGTGACTCTTGCTATACATACCTTGAGTATCATGAAAATTGGCACAAATATATAGTCAAACAGTATACAAAATTTTTAGAATTAAACGGGAAATGATAGTAGAAGCAACAGTCTTTCACAAAGATGGATAATTTGGTATAGAGATAAATGGTCAGTTCATCTGACCCTACAAGATAGAAAATAATAATATTAATCTTCCATATGGCGAGGGTACTTAAGAGCCTACAGGCGGAGGGTTACACTCTTTTAGTTGTTCCTTCAACATTTTCACTTGGTCTTGGAGTCTACACACCTTAAGTATGGATGCTCCATCGTTCACCCACGATTTCATCTAGTCATTTAAAGTTTGAGTGTACTTTTCATCCAGATGGGTGAAATACTCATTGTTTTTTAAATAAAGTTGTGGCAAGATTTTGTTAATCACTTCCAGATTAGTGAAGATTTGCTAGCAAGTCATTATCGATGGATGGGATAAGGGTATGTTAGTCATCTAAACACAAAGATACATATCAAAAATAATATATATAGAACAACGTAAAACAACATTACCATGTCTGAGGGAAGATGGGCCTCCGAAGAGGGACAAGAATCACGACTAGTCATGTATATTCTCAAGATGTATGACTGGGACAAAAGATGAACACTAAGCATGAGAAGAATGGAACAAAACAGAAGAGATTTATAGCCTATCGAGGGAGTATAAGCGGCATTAATGGCAAAGACAGAGAGTCACATGAAACTGATAGTAGGCATGGCAAATTCAAAGGATGCAATTAATAATGGTTAAGGGGGAGATCTCAGGGCAGGTTGACACAAAACTGATAGAAGATTTGAACAATGGTAATAAAAACATGAGGAAAGAATCACTTTAACCAAGATAATGTCTCATTCAAAACATACCCATAGAATCAAATCATTTAATTACTTACCCTATAATGTCTGTAATAACTTATATTTATTTTTCACTTATATTTGTCTTTTCACTTATATTTGTTGTCTATAAATCAACATCATTTATTGCTTCCGAGCATCATTATAATCGCTTAAGTGCTAGATAACTAGTGTTTCAGAGTCATTAATAATGGCCAATGCACCAAGTATATTTCCACTGCCTTTAGGCATCAATCTTACTACTTCTAAGCAGCATTACAACGGCCTAAGTGTTAGATAACTAGTGCTTCTAAGCCATTAATAATGGTCAATATGCCAAGTATATTTCCACTACCTCTAGGCATCAATCTTATTGCTTCCAAGCAGTATTATAATGACCTAAGTGTCAGGTAACTAGTTCTTTTAAGCCACTAATAATGATCAATGCATCAAATATATTTATATCTCAAAAGTTGTATTTTCATCTCACTGGTTTTTCTTGGTTATGCATCTTTACATTCTTAAGTATTTGAATGATATTTATGTTGAATATATTGTTCTAAATGCATGATAGACGAATTAAATAAATGCGATAAAAACTTACAGCGATCTCCCGCAGATCTGCAATCGACAATGACGAAGCTCGCTATCGGAAGAGCGATCACAGGATCGGAAAGCCCTCCGCAATTCCACAAACCAAATCCCGCCGCTTTGGATGTTCTCCTCTTACTCTCGTCGCACGATCGCGATTTCTCACACCCTGAGCCTTGGACGTACCCCCTTTATATAGGGAAATCCACTAGGGGTATAATGGTCCTTTTCCATTATGAGTAGTGGGGAACATGAGCCACGTTCCCCACTATCCCCATTTCCAACATCTCCCACTCGTCCAAGGTAAGTCACTAAGACTAGTTCATTCAGGTAAGTCACAAAGACTTAATAAGTCACATAGACTATTAGAGAGTTTGGTCACATAGACCATATGAGAACATCCAATCCATACTTAGAGAAAATGGTTCGTGCGACAGCAAGCACACTGAGCGATAGTTGCTAAGAAGATTGTTACACCTTGACTTAGCCGCTCTTTGAGTAATCAATGCTAATAAAGTTGTTACACTTTACTTAGCTACTCAAATAAATTAGAGACACACTCTTTATGACACTTAGCCACTTTCCTGGTGGCACATAGCCTTTATCCAGGATTCATCCAATCTTCAAATGACACACAGCCATTATCTTGAAGATATCCATGTCTTGCTATTTACCCAGATTAAATAATTTTCATTTACATCGATATGAACATCTCTAATCCCTTATAATGACCACTATGTCATGAGCATGTTCCATATCCAATATTCACATTCATTTCCGTACATAACAGAAATGGGTCGACCAGTGAATAACAACAAAAGATGTAAATATATTTAATCTTCCTTTTTAGCTAGAATCAATTCATTTTAATCAGTCGCTTTCCTAATTATGCTCCATAGACCGAATCATCCATAGCCATAGGATACACGCTAAAGTAGCAGACACTGATTAAAACTTCAAGTAGACAGCTAAATAGTCACTAAGGCAAAAATTGAGATTAACATATAATCTCAAAGGTCTCACATAGTAGAGAAACAGGGATTCATTCTTCTACAACCTTTATTGTCGCAATAGCACATGTGGTATGAATCACATGCTACGATGTTATTCTCTTTACGAAAAAGAGTGCATGTTGTCTTCAAATTTAACATCGTACAGATTTCGATCTAGACATACCTAACGTCTAATCCTGAATTCAACATATGAATTCTAATCTGGCTTTCAACAGGTTTAGTAAATGGTGGGTTCATTTACTTCGATCATTATTTACACATAAATGATCTCATCTTGACACAATTATCAAGGCGACCTCAACTTATGAATCTGTCTCTAATTTCATAATTTCAGCTACGTAAGCTGTTTCATAAGTAACGGTCTTACCCCTATTTGTATTTAACAAACAGAGATGATTGTCCATGTGAGTGGACCAATCTCCACCTGCCAACATGCTCACCGAGATCTTACATGAATGTAACAAATACAACATATACACTGAATAAATTATGGCAAATGACATAATCATAACACAAAGTCTGATTGTTATTTCAATATTGTTACATTCTACGAAGTCCCAAAGACTTTACATGTTCTTTAAATGACTCTTTAGTCATTGGCTTAGTAAAAGGATCTGCAAGCATAACACGTGTAGGGACATACTCAAGAATGACTTTTCTTTTAGCCACAATATCCCTTACAAAATTATATTTAATTTCTATATGCTTGCCTTTGCTATGATATTTGGGATCCTTGGAAAAAGCTATTGCAGCTTGACTGTCACAGTAGACAGTTATTGGACTCCCACTATCCTCAGCAATTTTCAGATGCTTCAGAAACCTTCTCAACCAGACTGCTTCTTGCACAGCTGCTGAACATGCCACATATTCAGCTTCCATAGTCGACAAAGCTACACAAGCTTGTTTCTTGCTGTTCCAGGAGATGGCGCCACCATTCAGCAAGAATGCATAGCCTGATGTGGATTTTCTATCATCCAGGTCTCCAGCCCAATCTGCATCTGAATAACCTTTCAGACTCATATCTGATCCTTGAAAACAGAGACAATAATCTGTTGTCGCCTTCAGATATCTGAATATCCTTTTTACTGCCTTCCAGTGTCTCGGTCCTGGGTTTGACTGGAAGCGACTGACCAAGCCCACAACATAGCTGATATCGGGACGTGTACACAACATAGTGTACATTAAACTACCAATAGCACTGGCATATGGTTTTTTATTCATCTCAGCTATTTCCTCTGGAGTTTTAGGACACATACTCTTGCTCAACACGGTACCTTTCACAATAGGTGTATGTTCTATGTTGCAATTAGACATGCTGAAATGATGTAACATCTTATTTATATAAGACTCTTGTGACAGACCCAAAAGTCTTTTAGGACGATCTCTTATGATCTTTACCCCTAAGATGTATTCAGCTTCTCCCATATCTGTTGTATCAAATTGTGATGACAGCCACTTCTTGACTTCATTCACATATCCTATGTCATTTCCAGCTATCAGCATATCATCAACATATAATGATAAAATGACATATTTTCCTTTTTCCCTTTTCAGGAAAACACAATGATCCTCATTGATCATCTCGAAACCATAAGATAAAACGACTTCGTTAAATCTTATGTTCCATTGTCTTGACGCTTGCTTTAGCCCATATATAGACTTTCTAAGTCTACATACTTTTGCTCTTGGCCTTCAGAATGAAACCTTACGGTTGAACCATATAGATTTCTCGTCAAGATCACCATTAAGGAAAGCGGTTTTACATCCATTTGATGTAATTCTAAGTCATAATGTGCCACAAAGGCCAAAATAACTCTTATTGATACAAATTTCACTACGGAGAAAATGTCTCTTCAAAGTCAATACCCTCCATTTGGGTATATCCTTTTGCAACTAAACGAGCTTTGTATCTGTTAATCGATCCATCTGCTTTCCTCTTTATTTTGAGAATCCATTTATTCCCAATAGCCCTTCGGCCCGGAGGAAGATCAACTAAGTCCCAAACATGATTTTGAATCATGGACTCCATCTCTTCAACCATTGCAGCTTTCCATTTTTCTCTAACTCTACATCCCAATGCTTCCTCAATGGATTGAGGCTCGTCGTCGTCAATTGGAAGTGTAACCAATGCCTCATTCTCAATATCAAACCTCTTCTTAGGTTTGATCTTACGAACACTTCTCCGTAAGTTGGGTTGTTGAGAAGTCAACTCATGACTCGGCATATCACTCCCACTCGGTTGACTAGACTCAGGTATCCCTTTTGACACCTCTCTTGTTGATAATATCTCATCCTCCTCAAATAGAGGAACATTTTTATCAACATCACCTCTGATTGGGAACTCTGTTTCGAGAAAAGTCGCATCTCTCGAGTCTATTTCGGAGATGGTTCCATCTAGTTGCTCACCTATGAAAACATAACCTTTGGAGGTCTCATGATATCTTATAAAGATACATTTCTTACCTCTAGGCCCCAGTTTTCCATACTTGTGAGAACTATCATGAACATAAGCAGTTGACCCCCAGGGTCTCAGATTACTCAAATCTGGTTTTCTGCCTGTCCAACGTTCATATGGGGTAGATGGAACTGACTTTGAAGGCACTTTGTTAAGTATATAGGCTGCAGTTAATAATGCATCTCCCCAATAGGAGATTGGCAAATTAGCTTGCGCCATCATAGACCTAACCATTTCAAGAAGAGTCCTGCTACCCCATTTTGCTGTGGAGTTCCAGGGATTGTCAGCTGTCTAATAATCCCTCTATCATTACATATTGTCTTGAACATATCAGACAAATACTCCCCACCACGGTCAGTGCATAAAGTCTTAACTTTACGTTCCGTTTGATTCTCAACTTCGTTCATATAACGAATGAAGCAATCTAATGCTTCAGATTTGTGAGAAATCAAATACATGACCGAACCTAGAGAAATCATCAATAAATGTAATGAAATAGGAAGCTCCATGTCTAGCCTTCACATTCATTGGACCACAAATGTCCGAATGAATTAACTGCAATGTCGATTCAGATCTAATAGCCTTACCAAATGGTTTCCTAGCTGCTTTTCCAGCAAGACAATGCTCACATATAGACAATTGAATCTCAGCTCGAGTGCCCAATAAACCCTCTTTAGCTAATCGATTCATACGTTCTTGTCCTATGTGTCCTAATCTAGCATGTCAAACCTCATCAGTTATATCTGCATCACTAGTTAAAGCAATGTTTGAAAAACAACCATCAATAGCATAATTGACATCTGGTTCTACATCAAGAACCATAAAACCATTTGTTAAAAAACCATATCCGATTGACACTGAGTCAATCTTAAGTTCAACATACCGACTGTAAAAATTAATACAATACCCTAAATCAAGAAGACACGTAACGGAAACAAGATTCCGTCGAATTTCAGGAGCATACAGGACATCATGTAGAAATAAAACTCTACCACCACGTAGGTTGAGTTTGCAAGTGCCGACTCCTTTGACTTCAACTCTTGCATTATTTCCCACATAGATCCACTTGTTGCCAGCTGGTACCCGACGGTACTCAACAAATGTAACTCGTTCCCGAGCTACATGGTTGGTTGCTCCGAATCTATAATCCACAAAGGATAAGAATCAGCTAACAACACCGAACTAGCAACAAAATGCTCTTGAAAAGAAGACACACTTGGATTTACCTTTTTCGCTCAGTGCACTCCCGAGCAAAGTGGCCCTTTTTGCCACGATTAAAACAAGTCAACTTGTTTTTAGGTTTCTTTCCAGTCTTCTTGACTATCTTCTTGATTGGGCCCTGTCCCACACCAGTAGCTTCCTTCTTCTTTCCCTTCCCTTTCTTGAACCATTTCTTTTTCTTGGATCCATATGATCCTGCAGAACCTTCAGCCACATAGGCTTGTCCAGAAATCCTTGCGGATTCAACTCTCTCCGCCTCCAATTCTACATGGCGTGAGACATCAGTGAAAGTCTTGATACTCTCACTGTGAGTTAAGGTCTGCTTCATGGTCTCCCAAGAATCTGGAAGTGAACGAATAACTGCTTGAACCTGTTGTTCATCAGTCAACTCATGACCAGCAGTTCTAAGCTCCCGAATCATGTTCGACATCTCCCTGAGGTGTTGAACCATTGATATATTCGGACGCTTTTTGTAGCTGTCAAATTTAATTGTCAGCTGTCGAAGCTTGCTCAGACTTACTCCACTGTATTTTTCTTTAAGGGCAACCCAGACTTCATGAGCCGTTAGATACGACTCATATTCAAAAGCTAGGTCGTCTACCATTGAACTAATCAATATACCCTTTGCAGTGGAGTCCTTTTTCTTCCATGCCTTATAGGCATCAAGATCTCGTCTGTGTTGTGCAGTGGGACCATCTACAGGTACTTCCATAACCTGATTTACAGCCTCTAGAACTTCTTGTTCCTCAAGTACATATTGTATCTTGAGGTGCCAGATCTTGTAGTTATCCCCATTAAGTTTCTCACCTTTGTTGAGTTCAGCTATTATGTTTTTGGTTGCCATAATCTATCATAAATAAACAAATTATTTAGTATTCAGTGTATATCATATGTATGCAATTTATGATTGACTTAATATTACTTTGAGTTGGTTTACAAAATCAAGTGACAACTATGTATTCACTCATCATCCGTATGACCAATCAAATTAATATTAATCAATTCTATTACATACATCCCAACAAATGAACTAATCATTTATAATATCATGAATTCATTAATTAAATGAACTAATCATTTAATATATCATGCATTTTTTTTTAATTAAATGAACTAATCATTTAATATATCATGAACTAATCATGCATCATGTCAAGCAAACAGCATAAATAAATGAACATATCATTAATATAAAATTATGCTGCAAATTGTTAACATATAACCAACTGACATGAATGAAATGGACTAACTATTGTTCATACAAAACGACAATAAAAATAACAGAACTCTAATAAACTAAATAGGCAACTACCACTCCCACTAGGACAGACACTAGTGCAGTGGCTAATATAATCCCTCTCAGCCTGGACTCATTTGGGGTAATCCCAGGCAGGACAGCTTCAAGGCTCTCTATTGGATCCACAATTGGATCCTTTTCTGGTTCCTCCTCGATCATTTCCGGGTCCTCTTCGAACTCTTCCGGATCCTCTTCAGTCATCTGATAAAGCAGTTCCTCACATAATACAGAATATGTGACGCGTCCTTGATGACGCCCCCAAATATAGTCTGCTATCATCCTAGGATTTGTTGGCAATGAACGCATCAAAGCCCAAATCCTATAACTGTCCAGGACTGGAAACTCTTCTCGCTCAAGTTTCCAAAACAGATCATCAAGCCGTCCAATGTGTCCGTCGATTCCATAAGTAGAGTTATACTCTATCTCCTGAATCTGCTCCCTGAGCTGATTTCGTCGCACTTCGCGACGAGTCAATGTGGTAATCGTCCGTGCCATCTGAAAAATTGAAAATAAATAAGTCAGTACAAAACCGACTAACCAGTACAAAACCGGCTTATTTCAATTTATACAGGCATAGTACCAACAACATAATCAATCAAGAAAAACAAATCTTCTCGATTTTCAGGAGTTAAATCGACAATTAGAACTAATCTAATTGGTCAAACCCATCGGATCGGTTGATTAGGGATCCAGATCCTAAGCTTGGTCCATTGTCCTTAATTAGAACTAATCTAATTGGACAGGGATTTTTGTACCTATGTTCTGTTAATTTTCCTCTAAGTCCATTTCAACCAATTTCAGATTTATTGATCAAACTCAGATCCGTTTGATCAAATCAATGCCCATTGGTTTAAGTCCAACCAATTAGAACAAATCTAATTGTTTTGATCAAATCTGACTCAATTGAACAAATCTAGTCATTTGATCATATTTGGTCCAAGTCCAATTAATCAACCCAAATTAATTTCGGGTTTAGATCAAATTGGTTCGGTTAAATCAACTAATGATTTATACTTGAACCGGGTTTAAATAAACCAACCAATTTAAACCCACCTAATTAATTAAAATTAGACCAACAATCATAATTCTAATTAATTTTAACATGCATAATATATATTTTTTTTTTTTAAACACATAAGCTTAAAAAAAAAATTTACAGGAAGAGCAATTCGAAAATAAAAGGTTTCGTTTTTTTTTTTTTAAATTGCATGCAACACCTTTTATATATATATAAATTTGATTTTTTTTAAATCAAACTTTTCCTCATGAAATGTTTTCACGAAGCACGTTCTTCCCCTTTTTTTTTAGCATCCCGTTTTCTCCGCCGCCCGCTGCCCGCTGCCCACGCACGCTGACCACGTTCGCAGTTCACACATCGTGCACGTTGTGCACGCCGTCTCAGCCGCGCACCAGCGACAAACATGGTACAGAAACGGCAAGAGGCCGAGGCCGCCTCAAGCACGAAGTCGGCATTTTCTTCACCACAATCTATTCGCCGCCCATCACCACAGTGCCTCACCCACGACGAACGCAGGTAGCAAGTCTCTGCTTGTGCAGAAATTGTGAGAGGCAGCAGCCATGAGCACTCCGTCAACCAACCAAGACGCCATCATAGGCCACATAATGCCTTCACCGGTATTTCATTGCGGCCTAAGCCCTGCTTTGATGGAAATCACTAGAGCAGCGACATTAACGCCGATGGTGACTCTTACCAGCGACCCTGTCGCTGGTGAGCGACGTCGTATGCTACGACACATTAGTCGTGCAAAAGACAGTGACGAGAAATGGCAAATCGAGAAAACATCGGAACAACGATTTTATAATTCGTCTTATGCATTTAGAAATAACTACGTGCTCTGATACCAATGTTGAATATATTGTTCTAAATGCATGATAGACGAATTAAATAAATGCGGTAAAAACTTACAGCGATCTCCCGCAGATCTGCAATCGACAATGACGAAGCTCGCTATCGGAAGAGCGATCACAGGATCGGAAAGCCCTCCGCAATTCCACAAACCAAATCCCGCCGCTTTGGATGTTCTCCTCTTACTCTCGTCGCACGATCGCGATTTCTCACACCCTGAGCCTTGGACGTACTCCCTTTATATAGGGAAATCCACTAGGGGTATAATGGTCCTTTTCCATTATGAGTAGTGGGGAACATGAGCCACGTTCCCCACTATCCCCATTTCCAACAATTTATTCCATAAAATTCTTGCGAAACATAATGGCCTATTCATATTCATCTTGGAGAATAACTTTGCTAGTCTAGTTTAGTTAGACAACACAAGGATCGCTCATATTGTGGAAGGACTCAAATTACTTTTGCTGCAAGCAAAGACATCTTTGGGAAAACACCTTCCAAGTAGGGTATATGAACTAGTACTTAATAAAAAAGATAATATTCTTCATAAACTTAATCAGACTTCATTTGACTTGGCTCTTTAGTTTGATTTAAAGGAGGAGCATCTGATGGTAATCGAGTTTTCTTTCTTCCTCATACACTTAATCAAACTTCATTCGACTTGGCTCTTCAGTCTGACTTAAAGGAGGGACATCTGATGGTAACCGAATTTATTCTTTCTTTTATCATACACTTAATCATACTTCATTAGACTTGGTTCTTCAATCTAACTTAAAGGAGAGATATCTGATGATAATCGGATTTACTCCAAAGATATAATGGATTCTCCTGAGTGATATAGTTGAATTTCCTTCATTGGAGGATGAATGAATATAGCCAAGCAATATTCTTAAAGCTTGTAGGGTAATGTTACTTAGAGTTTACAGAGTAATCTTATGATATTAGCCAGGCAATATCCTCAAAGCCTGTAGGGCAATGTTACTTAGAGTTTGCAAAGTAATCTTATGAGGTTCACCAGACAATATCCTCAAAGTTGCAAGGCAATATTACTTAGTGTTCTACTGGATAATCTTACTAAGGATCACCAAGCAATAACTCTGCATTCCACAGAGTAGTCTTACGAAGGATCACCAAGCAATAACTCTGCGTTCCATAGAGCAGTCTTACGAAGGATCGTCGAGCAATAATTCTGCTAGAACAATCTTATGGAATGCACCAAGAAATAACTTCATGTTCCGCAAAGCAATCTTATTGGATTAGTAAAGTAGTAATATTATGAACTCACAAGGAAATAACATAGGGATCCGCAAAGTAATATGGTTTTGATCGTCAATACATGGCGATAATTGAATGGAGAGATGTCAGAAGTGGTTCCCTTGATTCCTTTTTCATAATACGTGGCAATTAGTGAATGGTGGAAGAACAATAGTTGTCAAAGACGATCTCCTTGGAACCCTCTTCACCTTACGTGGCGGTCAAGGATTGGGAGCAGAATAGTGAACCATCGGAAACTATGTTCTTACTAATCTAGGCTAGAAGAAGTGGAAAGATGCGAAGACGGATGACTTGGAGATTCCTTTTCTAACATCTATATAAACACCTCAGATGGTAACTCCTAAGTACGATAGTCTTCTTCTTCTAATTAGCAGAGGCAACTTTTTTTCTTCAAATTCTTCTTCTTATTTCCTTAACTCTCCTTCTTTCTCAGCGAATTACTAACTTGAGCGTAGGAGGGGTCACGCTAGAGAATCCAGTCCAACTATAATCTGTGTTATCGTCTTAGATCCACGAAGCATTATGGGAAAGAAGGACTTGTAGAGAAGGAGGAGCCTGAGTGAGTGGGAAAAGGAGACATCACTATCATTCTTAACACAAAACACTCAATAATATTTATATTTTCATATCACAAAATGAAAGAGTATAAAGTTTCTACTAAAAAAATAATAATAATTGCATTCAATTTTAAGAATGTTCCCTTGGTTCATAAGATGACTCAATTTAAAGGCTAACAAAACAGCTGATGTAATAGAAGCTAGTAAAACATTTGATTCGAACATGAACGCTTAAAATAATCTTCTAAAGACATGTTAATTCCATGGAATATCAAGTAATAGACATCCAAAAATTCATCATTTTGGGAAAAGAAATGACAGAATATTATTGATCAAAAACTAATTCAAAAGCAACTAAATAAATATTTAAATAGTCTTAGAACCCTAACCCTAACTCTGTAAAAGATGAAAATAACATAAATTATAAAATAGTCCAAAAGATAATTAAAAAGACTAAAAATCTTATGGGTCTCTAAAAAGATTTTAAATGATATTTTCTGAGTCTGAAACTTGGCAATTATGGGTTTCACTCAATAATTAAATGTAGATCTCTGAACAAGCTTCGATTTGATATATTATAGGTCTAGTGGCTCAATATGAATCAAAAGTTATGGTCTATCAAAGCTTCTAAAGTTATGGTCTGCTTTGATCTTACCTATTTTGCTATGATCCCACCAATCTTGTTCCGATTCCACTACAAAAATGATCCTACATGATCCATGATTGATTTAGTGTTCTGAATTGTAGGATCATGCGATCCTACGATCCAAGATCATGATTTTGTAAACATGGCTTCCAAGGGGATCAGAGCTCTTATATAAGAAGACTGTGACGTCAAGCAAAGAATTGACACATAAATATGCCGAGTAGAAATTCCATTCACTTCCGTCCCCAAAATCTCTTCCTCTCTGTCGTGCATTTCTCTCTATAGCTTTCTGTGATAGCATTTGGGTACACACTTGATTCACTATAAACAATCTATACTTAGTTATTTGCATGGCCGTCCTATTGTATCCTAGGAAATTAACGTCGAACATGACCTCAAAGCAATTTAGGAGGGGATGAATCTGTTTTAAAGGAATTTTGTCTAGCAATGCCTCAACGTCTCTCTTTTCCACTTGGACTCTACCTCCTATCTCGTCATTCGGCAGCTTGGCTAGCTCAGTGACTCAGCTAGCTTGGCACACGATAGTTTGGCCAACTAAAGCACTTGACAAATTAGGCACTTAGCAGATTGGGTGCTACCAACTAGCCAGTTCGGGCACCAAGCAACTCGACCACATCAAGCAGCCTCGTCTTCCTAGACAACGTGATTATCCAACCTTCCAAATAAAAATTTAACAAGTCAAGTATATCTCAACAGATAAATTTAAATTAAATTTTATATAATTTAAATTTAATATATTTCTCTAGAAAATATCTCCCACCGTTAGAAATGTAAATTTGATTTCAAGTCATGTAAAACCACTGAAGGCAATAAGACCATGCCTAAGGCACCAAGAATATTATGGTCTAATCCCTAAATCAGAGCACATCACATGGATAAGGAAGGTTGGTGATCTGGTTGATGGCAGTTCAAGTAAAGGGAGAACTAAGTTGATCTTGCCTTCCTTGGCACCTCAACTTATTGGGCACCCCGACTTCCTGAGTGCCCCAACTCTTTAGCACCCCTACTTTCTAGGCACCCCAGAGTCCTTGGCACTCCAATTTCTTTAGCGCCCCCAACTCCTTGACACTTCATCTTTTTAGGCACTTATCTTCTTAATGCTTGCATAAAATCTCATATTATTTCAGGAAAAGGATAATTATCTCGCAAATCTCGGATTATTTCAAGAAAAAGACAATGACATATATAAGTCTTGGATTATTTAAGGAATTAAATAATGATAATGTGAAGATTGGAACATGAGGAAAAAGTTTGTCGTCTCCCTATAAAAAGTAGCCCCTTCTAGCATCCAAGGTACATGTAGATAGATACATCTAAACCCTAATATTACTCTTCTTCTTCGTTCTCTAATTTGAGTGTCAAAGTGGCTATGTTGAGAACCCCTAACCATTATTCTAATCCTCTTTTATTGTCTACCTTTGTCTAGGCTCGCAGAATCATATCACCATTTTTGTTGTTACTTAGTGATTGGTGATCAAGTTGGTATCAAAGTCAACTTACTGATGATTCACTCGTCGGTGTTCGCGGATAGGAACAAGGTTAGTTATTTTAACATTTTAATTTTTTATTTTATTGTTTTAAAACAAAATATTCAAAATTGGGCCATAAATTTTAACATTTTAAATTTATTTTTATTCATTTTTAAATAAAAATTCACTTTTAATATTAAATTATTTTTATTTGTAGATATTATTATTATTATTATTATTAATTATATGTCTCATTTTATATAAGACCTAACCAATTCTTTCTTTTTCAATATTTCTCAAAAATCTTAGCCATCGATGATCTCATAACTTTTCCTTCTCTCGTCTGTACTCTATGCTCTTTTCCTTCCTCATCAGCGATTTCATACCTTTTGTTGGTGCAGTTAGCACTAACGGTCTAACCCAGGTTTTGATGAATGATAAAATAGGTTAAGTTAGTTTTGTTGTTGATTTAACACTCTGACCGAGTGTGCAGGAGAAGTCCAGACAGGTCGACGGACTGACCAAATGTCTGGCATGAAGCCCAGCTAGGTCGACGGGCCGACCGGATAGTTGGCACGAAGTCCAAACGGGTCGACGGGTTGACCGAACGTTTAGCACGAAGTCCAGCTAGGTCGACGGGATGACCAGATAGCTGGCGCGAAGTCCAGATGGGTCGAAGGACTGACCGGACGTCTGGCAAGTAAGTAAAGGTAAGTCACTAGAGGGGAGTGACTATGAGGACACGTTCCCGGGAAGGGAACTTAGGCGGCGATCCGACTTAGAACTATTTCGGAACTCTAAGTCGAGATCGTGACTAGATTCCGATCTCAGAAAGACGGAATCTAAGTCAAACTCTTTCTATTGAATTATAAACTGTGCTAATAATCTGTTTTGCAGGATATATGAGTGCCTCGGACTAACGTTTTTCTTGCAGGAAGGAGTCTGCTGAAAAACATGGTCCGGGCGCTCGAGAGGTACCCAGGCGCCCGGAGGCGAACTTTTATCCCCAACGTCACTGAGGCACGTGGAGCTCACTGGTTGGCTCGACTACGTCACCACCAGGGTGCCCCGAAGGTTCCAGGCGCCCCGAACCTCCTATATAAGGAGGGTCAAGGCTGAAGTTCAAAACATAACTCACAATTAGATCTTCAATGCTCCTGCGACGCTGCCAAAAGCTCACCGACGAGTTTTATTTCTTCCTGTCTTAGTTTTCATAATTGTCGGTATTTTCTTT
Organism: Zingiber officinale; assembly: GCF_018446385.1. Taxonomy (NCBI): domain Eukaryota; kingdom Viridiplantae; phylum Streptophyta; class Magnoliopsida; order Zingiberales; family Zingiberaceae; genus Zingiber; species Zingiber officinale. Next base: position 98,975,336 of record NC_055995.1, on the reverse strand, counting down.
ACTAATAATTCCTGTAATTTCATTGTAACTCTGATTTCGAATTATTAGTAATTGTCCACCGAAAGCACCCTTGTGTGCAGGCCTTGGAGTAGGAGTCGACACAGGCTCCGAACCAAGTAAAATAACTTGTGTTAGCCTTGCTCTTCCTTTCCTTACTCTTTTTCCGCTGCTTAACTCTCTACGAAGATTTTTTGTTTTCGATATTCACCCCCCCCCCCCTCTATCGATTCTTTACGATCCAACAAGTGGTATCAGAGCAGGTACCGCTCTGACTTAGTGCGACCACCAGTCAGACAAGGGGGTGACATTTCTTTCCAATTTTTTTTCTCTTCCAGCTTTTCAGTTTTTCGCATAATTCCAAACTGGTATTATTACTTTTTTTAGAAAGTTTTTTCGTTGAAATTAAATCTAAATTGGTGCAACACCAATTTGGTTCTCTTTATTCTTAATTCTTCCCGCACTACTAATCCAAGACTAAGTCTTGAAATTGTGTTTGTTGCTGCTTTATTGTGTGCAGGGTCATCATGTCTCAGATCGAAGGTTTCAGTACGGTACGTCCTCCCCTATTCAACGGGGACGACTTTCCGTACTGGAAGAAAAGGATGGAGGTTTACTTGAAGACGGATTTCGACTAGTGGCTCAGCGTCACGAAAGCCTATAAAACACCCGTTGACAACTCCGTAATTCCGCTAGACCCGGAACAATGGACTTCAGACTTGAAGAAGAAAGCGTCGATGGAGAACAAGGCGATCAACACGTTACAATGCAGATTGACAAGGGAAGAGCTGAACCGGGTAGGACCGCACCAGAACGCTAGAGAGCTATGGGACAAGTTGATCAAGTTGCACGAAGGGACCAGTGACACAAAGGTAATGAAATGAGATTTACTATTAAATAGAATATTTAATATAAAAATGCAGGAAGGAGAAATGGCAAGTCAGCTCCACGCGAGGATCAAGGACATCCTCAACGGGCTCCACGCGATAGACCACTAGATGGATAACAGAGACTTGATAAGGTACGCGTTAAACGCATTTCCACGCAATAGTTTGTGGGCATCCATCATGGATGCCTACAAAATTTCTAAAAATTTGTCAAAATTAAAATTAGACAAACTCTTTTGTGAATTAGAACTACACGAACAAACTAATGCTAGATCCGAGAAAGGCATAGCTTTGTTTGCAAGTTCGTCTAAAGAAAAGAAGAACAAGCCTGAACCTGAAGAAGATTTTGATAAAAACTCTAACGATGAAGAGCACCTGGTGAACCTGGTAAGGAAGATGTTCACCAGGAGAAAGAAGAGCTTCAGCAAGAAGGACCTTCAGAAGATCAATTCTCCAACAGAATCAAGGAATGTGACGTGCTTCGGATGCAGCAAGAAGGGCCATTACAAGAATGAGTGTCCAAGATTGAAGAACGACAAACCGAAGACGACCAAAAAGAAGGCCCTCAAAGCGACGTGGGATGACACCTCCTCGGACGAATCGGAGGTCGAAGATCAGAAGCACCAGAGTCATCTTGCGCTAATGGCCTACGAAGCTAAGTCGGAAGGCGAATCAGAAGACGGGTCCGAACGCGAATCGAGCCACGAGTCCGTACTCGTTTCCGAAGGTCCCGAAAAGGTATATCTCAACTTAAATCGAAAATTCTTTAAAATTATTTCGTGTTTGAATAATAAATTAGTTAAATTATAAAAAGTAAATGAATTGCTCCTTGAAGAAAATCAAAATCTCAAGGAACAAATCATGAATAACAATCCAACTCAAGATCTAACACTTGAGGAAGAGAATTCATCATTAAAAATAGAAATTAACAATTTAAAAGGAATGTTAGAAAAATTTACAAGTAGATCCAAAAACTTGGATCTAATTTTAAATAACCAAAAAGTAACTTACAACAAAACTGGACTTGGCTACAAGTCAAGTTCAAACAAAACATTTAAATCGTTAATAACCCAACACAAACCAACTAGTAAAGCTTGGGTTCCGAAAGCGTTCTTAACCACGCAAGTAGGAATTAATCAATATTACATACCTAAAGATAAAATATATTATGTAAAGTCAATCAAACCTAGACCAAAAAATTTCAAAACCCAAGTATACTAAAACTCACCAAAACTTAGACTATCATCAAGTAAAGTATAACTATAAAAGAAATAGACATAAATCTAAAACTAAAAATTAATTTAAAAGGCCAATAATTCAAAAGGAGACTCCAGAATAGCTGGCACCTCCAAAACTAACCTACCCGGAAAGGTAACCCAAACTAATCTACCCGGCAGGGTACTTAGGACCAATTAGGAAGGGACTCAAGTTTAACTTGAAAAATGGTACTGGTGATGTTTTGGATGATAGTACGTTAAGGAAGCTTAGTCTATGCATGTCTAGGAAGATATGGCTTCGACCTGGTGCATTTGGCTAAGTGGAACTGACCGAAGCTACCCTTTATAGATCCTAACCAGTTAGACCAAGGTTTTGTACTAAGTCCAGCGGATAGGACTATTTGGAAAACCTCGAAGGCATGGTTACTCTAATGATGTCCAAGTGACTTACCATAACCCAGAAGTTTATCCAGAGAATGCATATCTGTTGAACCCAAACCTAAACCTGAATCTAACACAAGTTAAAAACAAAACCCTAAAATTGAACTTAATTCATCTCAAAAATTATAGGATTCCCTGATTGAAAACGTAGATTAGGTGAGATGACTAAGGACCCAATTAAAATTATTAAATTAAAATTTTCTTTTAAACTTAAAAATTTATTTTAAAATTAAACATAAATTTTTTTTAACTTTAAAATTTATTTTAAAATTAAACTTTAATTTTTTTTTTAACTTAAAATTTTATTTTAAAATTAAACTTAATTTTTTTAACTTAAAAATTCATTTTAAAATTAAACTCAATTTTTTTTAACTAAAAAATTTATTTTAAAATTAAACTTAAAATTTTCTAACTTAAAATTTCATTTTAAAATTAAACATAAATTTTTTTTCTTAAAAATTTATTTTAAAATTAAAACTTAAATTTTTTTACTAAAAAATTTATTTTAAAATTAAACTTAAATTAAAAAAAACATAAAAATTTATTTTAAAATAAAACATAAATTTTTTAAACTTAAAAAAAATTCATTTTAAAATTAAACATAAAATTTATTTTAAAATTAAACTTAAATTTTTCTTAACTTAAAAATTTATGTTAAAATTAAACTTAAATTTTTTTAACTTAAAAATTTATTTTAAAATTAAACTGAAATTTTTTTAACTTAAAAATTTATTTTAAAATTAAACCTAAATTTTTTTTTAACTTAAACATTTATTTTAAAATTAAACTTAATTTTTTTTTTACTTAAAAATTCATTTAAAAATTAAACTTAAATTTTTTTTAGATTAAAAATTTATTTAAAAATTTAATTTAATTTTTTTTAACTTAAAAATTTATTTTAAATTTTAACTTAAATTTTTTGAAAAACTTAAAAATTCATTTTAAAATTAAACTTAAATTTTTTTAAGATAAAATACTTGTATGTTTTAAATGTCACGCCCCAGGTAGTCCCTGTCCGGAAAAATTTTGGCAGCATCTCCCCTATACGGGTGATAATATGAATCCAGAATACATATATCTATACCTCGGCCACACACGGCCGGAACAATACAATACAAATAAGAAACAAACCACACAGTTTATATCAACATTCCACACAATTCAACATATAATCAATCCACGCAGTTTAATAAGGAAGGACGATATAAAATCCTCGAAGATATATGTAAACATCCTACTCCACTACAACGAAGGAAAACAAAATCCATGAAGTAGTGCGAAAATCCGCAGCGGAAAACCAAAAGTAGTAAACCCAATGTTCGTCATAAGTCCACAATACAAACCCACATCACAAGTCTACGTATAAAAGCGAATACAGAAAACGATATCTAGAAATCCTCACGACCAAGGGGCTAGCGACTGGAATCTCTCCTGACGACCTCAACCTAAAAATAGTAACAACGGGGTGAGTTCAAAGAACTCAGCAGGTAAACCAATAGACATGTACAGCAATATATATATCCACCAGTAATAACCTAAGGTACAGTCTCCTAAACCATAGGATCAATAGTACAGTTCTCTAACCATACAACCTACGGTATAGTCTCCTAACAGTTCAACAGATATGCAGAGCTGAAATAAACTGTAATAACCAACAATATGCATAAAGCACAATCTATAGCAAGAATAATAAGAAAATGCATAACTGAAATAAATTGTACTCACCTGCGAGGCTTGGGCAAATGACTGTGGACATACACAGACAAAGATAGTCAGAGCAAATAAGCATGTATCCTGTATGCATGTCAATCATATGCAGTCACCCAAGTACATCATCCAATATGCAACAATCATAATAAATGCAATATGTGCATATGATGCAATATGACATGGTCACCCCTGACGCTAGTCAGCCGTCTCACACGCGATGGCGAGACCGAGTAGGTAGGGCTGTGACACCATGCACTCTGTCGTCACTACCCCTGATGAGTGACCGAATGGACAGGATGCTGTCGGAGTACACCTATCCTCCTACCTCAAACATAGTGAGGGAGCGTAACGCTCTCAACTCCCGGTACGCAATGACGGGGAGGGATCCCTGTCTGCTGCCACGCTGCAGTCACACTACCCATGAGCGGACCAGCGGAGCACTACAGAGCTACTGCCATACACACCCTACTGTGTTGTGCCACTACCCATGCAGTGAAACACGTTGTGTGCAGGCCTATGTAGCCGGTCGACGAGCTCAACAATAATGGAGTCGTCAATCGCCCAGCATGCAATCATGCAGGATGGTGCATGATGCTACAGTATGTCATACCTGAACATAGCCTCCTCCATATATGTGAGTGCCCAAAAGGTAAACGCATATATATATAACCAGTATATAAACAGCATAAATCCAAAGACATCACATATAACAATGATGTAAGTATCATGAATCCAAGAACATGTATCACACATGTAAAGCAACTAATCCAGTAGAGTAGAGCACTATAGATATGCATCTCTATGAACATATATACACATGGCAAGAGATAAAATATCCAATCCTGAAGTAAAGCAACTAGCAGATGAAGTATGTGATAGGTATCAACTAGCTAAGACCAAGAGAGAGAATAATCTACTATCTACCACTAGTAAGTATATATAAGCTACACATATCATAAGACATTATCAAAAGATAAGTCAGAGGGTACCCGCCTTAAATAGAAGGTACGATCAAGCAATCCAAGGTCGAGACGCCTGTCTCGAATCAGAGTCCTGTGTCAATCAAACAATATATATTTTATTTAGCTAAATCCAAACGAATAGCTAAATAAAATCCCTAAAACTATATTAGGGCAAAACCCTAATCAATATAATCCCAATTTAGCTAATTAATCTACACAACCTAACAGATATCCAATTTCGAAACATGATCTATATCATGTTCCAACCAAAATTTAATTCAAACCTAACCCTAATTCCAAGCTACACACGATCATGTAAATCAAACCCTACATATGATCATGAAATCAAAATTATACTATGACCCCCAACCAAGTAGTTTACAGAGAGAAGAACTCTTTCACGTTACCTTAATTCCAGTTGTTGTTGCTGTTGAAATAAGGTAATCTGCTAGATGAGGTTGCTTCCGAAACTAGCAAAATTCACAGCACAACCACCTACTGGATTCCACTCCACTCAACTTCTCTAATCCCATGCACTTGATCAATAAACCTCAGAAATGGAATTAGGTGCTTGTCTTGGCTCCCAGTGAGCACTTGGTGATCTCGGCCAAGAATCTGTATCCGGCACCAAGATCCCTTTCCGATGATGTCTCTAACACACAGATCAGAGAACGAGAGGGTCAGTACCAGGAAGAACCCTAATCTAGCTACGCATATAGATCCGGCGATGCCTTACCTCCAAGATCAATCCTCGGTGGCGCCCCTCGATCTAAATCCAGCCGTGAAGAGGAGGATCACACAGTAAGCAATGCGAGGAGAGGAGAGGGAAGGCCTACCAGTTGGTGACGAAGTGAGATCCGACCCTCACCGTGCCCTAGCCGCGACGCCGTCGACGATCGGCCGCAGGAGCCACCAGAGAAGCGACCGCTGGACCGAAGATGGCCTGGAGAGGAAGAACACCAGTCGGATCTGATCTTAGGGTGTCGATGGCGGCAGAGGGAGATCGCCGGAGCTCTCGGCTTGCTTCATCCGTGAGAGAGGGAACAGAGAAGAAGGGGGATTGGGAAATCGCAGGGAAGAGGGGAAGAGGGGTTCGGGAATAAAAGGATCGGCGTTTGGGGAAGAAAGGAATTTATAAATAAAACAATTCCTCACTTAAATGGGTATCCCAAACATACTTTATCCGTACCCACCGATCAATCCCCTCAAAACCCTCCGGACGAGCTCCGAAATTTTCCCGGAAAATTTCCAAAAATTTTGGAAAAATTTTATAAGGTTATTTCTCAGTTAACCCTATTTATTTAAATCTTCTGAGATCTCACATTCAAAATTTTCTATTTTTAGAATTTCAAAACAGTTTTTAGCCTTAGATTAGAAAAAATCCCTAGAAATCATGTTCCCCTAGGATTAGTTTTTGAGCATCTCACCAACACCCTATGTCTCCCTTGCTTGTGATTGTCAAACTTAGAAAGGGGTGAGATGTATAGGCAAGCTGCCTAAACTTAAGATGCTTATATCAGTGCATCGATGTAAGTCTGGGCGTTAAATACCAAATAAATATTATCAAATTAAGTCATTCAGTATAGTCAAACACTAACTGATACTTAGACTTAACTTGACTAACCTAGTGAAAGCTGCTATCCTCTGAATAGTCAGTAAGTAACTAACTGGTTAGACAGATTTAACAATATCAGGTTCAGGGGGAGCAACAATTATTTTCACATTTTTTATTAAAAATATTTTTGAAATTAGGTTTTGGAAAATATTCTCTTAAAAATGTTTTTAACCTTTCTAAAACTAAGTCTTATATTAAATTGGTTTTCGGATTTGAAAAGTGTATGTTATAAACTTGGCTTAAAAACTGGGTTTGAAAATTGAATGTTACAAACTTAGTTTTGAAACTATGACTGTTCAAACTTAAATATTGAAAATTAATTTAATAAAATAAAAACTTAGTTTTGTAAATTTGATTTCACAAACTTAACTCTGAAGAATTAGATTTTGAACATTAAATCTGACTTTTTGTAAAATTATTTTTATAAAATTTATGGTTGAAAAATGCTTCACATTCAAACTTATCTTAAAAATTAAATTAATTTTGAAATTTGGAACTTATACACTTATGTTTGAAAATTAGCCTTTATAAATTTATGGTTGCAAAATTATCTGTTGAAAATATGCAAACTTATTACTAAGTTATTTTTTTAAACTTAGTTTTTTTTTATAACTTAGTTATTTTTATAAAGGTTAAGAGATACTGTTTAAAGCAAAATTCTTAATTATTTTAACTCTCCCAAGTCAATCTGACTTGTTTCTTGTATTTGTCCACACTCTTTATCGCAATTTTTCTGTATTAATTATAATATGTTTGTGTTTAATGAATGTCAAAGGGGGGGGGGGGGGGGGTTAGGTGGTTAAGTTAGCTAAAACAAATTGAAAATAAAAACTAACTTAAAAACCTGTTAATGTTTTTTTTCACTAACTTAACCAAGTTGTCATTCCATCAAAAAGGGGGAGATTGTTGGTGCAGTTAGCACTAACGGTCTAACCCAAGTTTTGATGAATGACAAAATAGGTTAAGTTTGTAAAATACCGAAAAAATGGGGAATAATGATAAGAGAATTTTCTGAAATTTTTAGAAATTTTCCGGGAATTTTTCGGAGCTCGTATGACTCAGGTTACGGGGATAAAAACGGGCCCCGGGAAAGCCTGTTTAGGCTACCCCGTTTAAGCGAGGAAATGTTTTATTTTCTTTTGTTTTTTTTCTCTCTTTTCTTTTATTCTTCACCGTTTTCCTTTTTCTCCCGCGTGCCCGAGCGATTCCCTTCGCTCTTGCGATTGCCCATCTCTTCCTCTTCCTCCCCGACTCTCTTCCTCGCGACGACCGGCGATCCTCTCTTCATCTTCCCGCCGTCGCCGACACTTGAGCAAGAGCCAGCCAACTCCTTCTTCCCTGCGCTAGCACACTGCCGATCTGTGCCCTAGCGTCGTTGTTGTCGCCACAACCGACGCGGCCGAGACTCTCCTCTGCCCTAACCTCTCCACCGCCACACACCCCCTTTCCTTGTTCCCCTTCGTCGAGCTCGCGCCACAGCCGACGCCGCTCTCTCCTCTCCCGAACTCTCCTTCCTCCTCTCTCTGTTCTCTCGCGGATGAGTTGAAGCCGACGGATCTTCTGCGATCTTCGACGTCGCTTGAGGAGGAAGCCCCCTGAGCTCAGATCCACCGCCAGCCATAGAACGTCAACCACCCATCCTCTGCCCTAGCTTCACTCAGCGTCGCTGCTCCTTCGATTCCGTCGTTGCTGATGTGCCGGCACTGAGTCTTGATACGCTGTGCCCTAGCACCAATCTGCCAGTCGTCCAATGCCAGCAGTCACCTTTGTATCGGCCTGAGTCTCTGGTATTAGGGTTTCTAGCAACAACTTCGTCGGATTCTTGGTCATCGCAGGCAATTAGAGGAAGAGGTAAGGTGCTCAGGTTGTTTTGGAAATTTGGTTGTTGTTTGGATGTCGATTTCTTGAGCTTCATTTTGATCCAGACAGTGCATTGCAGGGCATTTCTTGATTTCCAACAGCTACCTCTGTCCCGACAACAAGTTGTCTTTGCTATGGATTTGTTGGGATGTGGATTAAGGTAAGAAGTAGGGAAATTGATTTGTATTGTCGATGAATTAGGTACGTGTTGAATTGGAGATGATATGGATTACTAGATGGTTAGTATATCACTAGTTGATACATGATAGATTATATTGAGATAAGATCTGATTTCTTGGTTGTGATGGATGGATCATTTTCCAAATTGGATTGGAAATCTGTTGTGATTTGATTTTTGATTAGAGATTATTTATGTATAAATCTAATCTTGAGAAGGACATAATTGAGATTAATCATTTCAATTAGGGTTTTATCTATGAGTTTGAATCTTTGGGTTTAGCTAGTTGTCGCTTATGTAACCAACTAAATTGTATATTATATGGTTATGCAGGAAGTTGATTTGAGACAAGTGCCTCGATGTGGGAAGTGTATTGGCACGATTTTCGCAATGAAGGCGGGTACCTCTTGACTTATCTTTTATGATATTGTCAATTGGATATGCATAGTATTTTATAGCTACAAGCAATGATCATGTTTTCCTTTGGTATGTCACGGTTTGATATCCATAGCATCTTCTGTTTGTCGCTTGTTATGTATCCATGTTTATACCTCGTGAATATTGTCATGAGTACTTTAGTTCCTAGAGTAAGTGACATACCATGCTTTACTGAGTTTAGGACTAGATTCTGGATTTTTATTATCTGACATGTGTATCTATAATTTTATATCATACCTGATCTGTGTACCTAGACCTTTTGCTTTGATCCATGTACATTGTTGGTACATATTTTATGGAGGTGGATATGTTTAGGACCTAGGTTGTTATACCATAGAGGACCTGTATACCCTTGATATGTGGATTTGACTTACTTGTACTAGGGTACACATTTATATATATATATATATATATATATATATATATATATATATATATATATATATATATATATATATATATATATATATGTGTGTGTGTGTGTGTGTGTGTGTGTGTGTGTGTGTGTGTGTGTGTGTGTGTGTGTGTGTGTGTGTGTGTGGATTTGGTTCAGGATATTGTCATGCTTAGTTTCATGCACCATTCGCATGATTGCATGCTGCGTGATAGGTTGCTCCATTATTATAGAGCATATCGCCAGTTTCATCACTGTTCGGTGCTCCGTTGGTCCGCTCATGGGTAGTGTGACGCAGCGTGATAGCACGACAGTTTGCTCTGTTCGGTGCTCCGTTGGTCCGCTCATGGGTAGTGTGACGCAGCGTGGTAGCACGTCAAGGATCCCTCCTCGTCATGGTGTACCGGGAGATGAGAGCATTGCGCTCCTCCATTTATGATTTAGGGTAGGAGTATGTGTGTACTCCGACAGCATCCCGTCCATTCGGTCACTCATCAGGAGCAGTGACGTCAGAGTGCACAGTTGTCACAACCCTACCCACTCAGTCTCACCATTGAGTGTGAGATGACTGACTGGCGTTAAGGGTGACCATGTCATTGGCACCATATGCATTTATTGCATTTATTTGCTTGTGTTTGCTGCACTTATATGCTATATTTTGGTGGATGCATTTGTTTGACATGCATACAGGAGGCATATTGTGTGTCTGGTTTGGTGACCCTTTTGTTCTGGATAGGAGTTCTTGGTGAGTACAGCTTCCTCAGTTACCTTCTAGTCTTGCATATTTCCTATATATGATTAGAAAGTTGTATTCCATGTTTATTGCTGTTAGATATATCTTACTAGGCATGTCTATTGGTATTCGCTGAGTTGTTGAACTCACCCCCGTGGACACTATCTTTTTCAAGTACCAAGTTGGTTATGATGTCGCTTGGAGTATCCTGTCTGCTGGTCCCCACGTCACCTCAGAATATCTATCGGTTTCATTTATGTTTTGTTTGTTTTATGTGTCAGTGTGTTTAGTTTGTGCTCCAGTTTTGTTTTTGGAGTTTTGAAGTTGTTATGTGGTATTTTGTATTATTATTGGTTGTGTAAGCCTAGCCGGCTAGCAGTTTTGTGTTTGGTTTCTATCATTTTCCGTTGTATTTTGGTTTGGTACAGCCGAGTGGGCTGCTTTACATATAACTGCGTGGTTGTATTTTTTTTTATTGTATCAACCGAGTAGGTTGTATTATAAACTGCGTGGTGTGTATATATTCCAGCCACTTGTGGCTAATATATATTGTGGATGTAGAAAGTTTCAGATTGTCCGCCGTACAGGGGAGGTGCTGCCAAAATTTCTTCGGACAGGGACTCCTCCGGGGCGTGACAATTTAGTGGTATCAGAGCAAGTATACGATACTTGCTATGTGTTCTGGATTTTCAAGATTTATCTGATACCAATTTATTTGGTATCAGAGATCGGCTTACGAGTCTTATTTTCCCTATGTTTCGAATTTCGTGTTTTGGTCTTCTCGATGTGACTTTTCAGGTTTTGGGACCTGGCAGCAGCAGGACATCTCCAAGCTATAGGAGGTATGTTGGTATACTGTTATCCTACTATTTTGTTAGTGTATGCATTGTTGACTGTGATAGTTATGACATGTAATAGCACTTTGTATATGGTATCTGTCTGATGTTGTAGCCATATTACATGTGATGGGTTAGCCACTGATGATGATCGACCGTAATAGAGATTAAGGGTTACAGTTTCTGGTGATTTTTCATATCATACACCAGTAGTTTTTAGCTTCTAGTACTACTAGTAGGAGATGGATGCACATACCTGCCTCTGCTATTATTAGCTGTGTAGTGGATAGTATCTACCTATTTATGTTGACCTAGCCAGTAGTATACCATGTTATCTTAGTTAATTTCATCAGTAAATATTGGTTTACTCTTGTTAGATCGGTCAGTAGGAGCCTGATTTACACTTGTTGATTTGGGTATTCATATATTGATATACCTTAGTTGCTTGTGGAGGATTAAGGTATTCTTGATTAGTTAGTAGATGACTGATTTAGTTTTGTTGGTTTGATCAGTAGAGGACATTCATACTCTATTTTTAGAGGTTCGAATCTTTTGATTATTTGTGCTTAGTTAGGTATCTAGAGTACATTTGAGTACATGACTCGTACTGACGTGGAAAAGACTGAATTAGTCATATACCATTGTCTGCTTGGTCAGTCTATTGAGGATCGATGTATCCTATTCCATGTGGACTTTAATTTTAGACTGTATGTACCTAGTTGGATTGTCTATGATTGCGTTTTCCTGTATGATCTTTATGTTTGATTTTATTTAGTTATACCCTTAAACCATGAGAGTAGCTAGCATAGGGTTTGTGTGGTAGATTGGATTAAATATGCTGATTATACATACCTGTGTAGTTTATACACTTGATTATTATGTGTTGTAGGAGTTCTATGATAGACGGTCAAAATTGCATGTAGTGAGTGTATATTTGTCCAGATGATGATTATTGTGGCTTTCTAGTAGATTATACTCGAGTGGTCTGATTGGTTTATTGGAGGTATTTTGTCGATTAAATCTATGTTGTGAAATGTACACATGTGTTTGAGTGTTTTATTAGAGGTATCTTATCGACTTAATCTGAGTTGTGATATGTGTAAATGTGTTCGGTGTAATATTTGAGGTATCTTGTTTATTATATAATTGTTCTGAGTGTATACTCGTGTCGATTATGATTTGTTGGAAGTATTACGTTGATTATACTCTTGGCATAGGTGTATATATGTCATGTGAGTGTTGTTTGAAGTGTATTGTTGATTATACCTATGTTGATATATGCACACGGGTTTGGTATGCATTGTTGGAGGTATCACGATGAATTATACCTATGTTGTGAGTATGTGTGGTGTGTACAAATTGGAGGATTATGTCGATCATACATATGTTGTGTGAGCACGTGTGCTAGGTGTATTGTTGGTAGCAGCATGATGATTCTACTTATGTTGAATGCAGGATGTGGAGTGTCTGCATTATGTCATTTGTTGGATTACCCTGTCAACCCATTTTCTTATTAGTGGGTGACTCACTACGATGCTGATAGATTTGACGATGAGTTTGATTTGATTGCTGGATTGTTATACCTTTGGCTGCCCACAGTGATATGTGGTTGAGTGATCTCGTGCAACCTCTAGTTGGATAGTTAGGTGCCTTGGACACTTATGGATCGTTTGTGGTGGAGCGGAGCTCCCACATATTATTGTTGGTTTGTGGTAGAGTGTTGCTCTTACATATTTTGGATTGTTGTGGTGGAGTGTTGCTCCCACATATTACGGATTATTTGTGGTAAAGCGTTGCTCCCACATATGTGGTATTTCTTGTGATGGAGCGTTGCTCTCACACTGGAGGATTTATTCTTTGGTGATTTATGTTGTTGGTGACCAGATTTCCGACTTATTATCGGAGATCTTATGGTTAGGAATGTCTGTGATACGTACATTATGTGTCTTGATTTTACTATTAGGGCTTGGGAAGCCTTAGATGTTTGCAGAGACTTGATGATTTTGGTATTCCCAGGATGTTTGGATCGGTTTCCATTGTCTTGTTGACGATGTTGTGATCTATTTCGGATCCGCGGTGAGTCACGCACATCATCTTTGCATAGTTCTAGAGATGTTTCGATGGAAACGTCTAGAAGTGAAGAATCAGTAGTGCGTATTTTGGTTGTCTTCTGTGAGATGTTTGAGACACACGGTCACCAGTAGAAGTATATCATGGTTCCACATGAGATAGAGGTTGTTACCGTTGGGAGTAGACGGAGTCTATAGAAGAGGCTCGCAACCTCCTTTGTTTGGCTCGATATTTCAGGGGATACGTTGAGGGTTTCTCACGAATTGCTATGCTACTTACACGCCTGACCATGAAAGGCGTGAAGTTCACTTGGACTGAGGATTGCAAGACCAGCTTCTAGGAGCTGAAGCGGAGACTAGTGTCGGCTCCGATTTTTTTTTTTTTTTTTTTTTTACCTTCGGGAGAGGATAGATTTGTCCTCTACACCGACACGTCTCTACAAGGTATGGGTGCTGTTCTGATGCAGCACGGTAGAGTATAGTTGAAGGAGCATGAGAAGAAATACCCTGGAGTTGGCCGCTATTATTTTTGCCCTGAAGATTTGGCGGCATTACCTGTATGATATTACATTGAGATTCTCACTGACCATAAGAGTCTCAAATATCTGTTTACTCAGAAGGAGCTTAATCTCCGACAGAGGAGATGGATGAAGTTCCTGAAGAATTATGATTGTATCATTAGCTACCACCCGGAGAAAGCTAATGTGATTGCCGATGCACTTAGCAGGAAGCCCACAGGGACTTTAGCTTGCCACCGAGTTGTGGTCACGTACTTGATTCAGGGTTTCTCCGAGTTAGACCTTGAGGAGCAGGGACATACAGAGCAGGGTATTCTTGTTACCATAGTTGCTCAGTCGTCGATCAGGACGAGAATCCGAGAGGCCTAGTTGTTGGGACCTCATAGAGCTCAGCGTGAGGTAGAGTTGGTCCATACTATCAGACGGAGAATGTCAGAGGCATAAGACTGCCAGAAGAGTTATGCTGACCGGAGTCGGAGACTCTTAGAGTTCTCCATTTGCGACCATGTATTTCTGCGAGTTTCACCCACGAAAGGGGTGGAGAGATTGGCCTCAGAGGTAAGCTAGCCCGCGATACATTGGACCTTTCCAAATCTCGGAAAGGATTGGAGCGGTAGTTTACCGGTTGGCACCACCACCGTCCTTGGCAGGAGTTCACGACGTATCCCACGTATCTATGCTGAGGAGATACGTACCTGACCCGACGCATGTGCTGAGAGATATCTCAGTTCCAGTTCAGTCTGACGTCACTTATAAGGAGATTCCGGTACGGATTTTAGACCGGAAAGAGCGTCAGTTGTGGAACAAGACTATCTGACTGGTTAAAGTCGGATGGCAACGTCATTCGGACGAGGAGGCTACATGGGAGCTCTAGGATATTATCCGGGCTCAATACCCTCATCTTTTCACTTGAGGTATATAGATTAATTTACCGTTCCGCATTTATACTTTCTATCTGTTGTTAGTACTTGCTGATGGTAGATAACGAAATTTGGGGACCAAATTTTTATTAGTGGGGGAGAATGTAAAATACCGAAAAAAAAATGGGGAATGATGATAAGAGAATTTTCCGGAATTTTTGGAAATTTTCTGAAATTTTTCGGAGCTCGTATGACTCAGGTTACGGGGATAAAAACGGGCCCCGGGAAAGCCTGTTTAGGCTACCCCGTTTAAGCGAGGAAATGATTTATTTTCTTTTGTTTTTTTTCTCTCTTTTCTTTTATTCTTCACCGTTTTCCTTTTTCTCCCGCGTGCCCGAGCGGTTCCCTTCGCTCTTGCAATTGCCCATCTCTTCCTCTTCCTCCCCGACTCTCTTCCGCGCGACGACCGGCGATCCTCTCTTCATCTTCCCGCAGTTGCCAACACCTGAGCAAGAGCCAGCCAACTCCTTCTTCCCTGCGCTCGCACACTGCCGATCTGTGCCCTAGCGTGGATGTTGTTGCCACAACTGACGCAGCCGAGACTCTCCTCTGCCCTAGCCTCTCCACCGCCACACACCCCCTTTCCTTGTTCCCCTTCGTCGAGCTCGCGCCACAACCGACGCCGCTCTCTCCTCTCCCAAACTCTCCTTCCTCCTCTCTCTGTTATCTCGCGGATGAGTTGAAGCCGACGGATCTTCTGCGATCTTCGACGTCGCCTGAGGAGGAAGCCCCCTGAGCTCAGATCCACCGCCAGCCATAAAGCGTCAACCACCCTTCCTCTGCCCTAGCTTCACTCAGCGCCGCTGCTCCTTCGATTCCGTCGTTGCTGATGTGCCGGCACTGAGTCTTGATACGCTGTGCCCTAGCACCAATCTGCTAGTCGTCTAGTGCCAGTAGTCACCTTTGTATCGACCTGAGTCTTTGGTATTAGGGTTTCCAGCAGCAGCTTCGTCGGATTCTTGGTCATCACAGGCAATTAGAGGAAGAGGTAAGGTGCTCAGGTTGTTTTGGAAATTTGGTTGTTGTTTGGATGTCGATTTCTTGAGCTTCATTTTGATCCAGACAGTGCATTGCAGGGCATTTCTTGATTTCCAACAGCTACCTCTGTCCCGACAGCAAGTTGTCTTTGCTATGGATTTGTTGGGATGTGGATTAAGGTAAGAAGTAGGGAAATTGGTTTGTATTATCGATGAATTAGGTACGTGTTGAATTGGAGATGATATGGATTACTAGATGGTTAGTATATCACTAGTTGATACATGATAGATTATATTAAGATAAGATCTGATTTCTTGGTTGTGATGGATGGATCATTTTCCAAATTGGATTGGAAATCTGTTGTGATTTGATGTTTGATTAGAGATGATTTATGTATAAATCTAATCTTGAGAAGGACATAATTGAGATTAATCATTTCGATTAGGGTTTTATCTATGGGTTTGAATCTTTGGGTTTAGTTAGTTGTCGCTTATGTAACCAGCTAAATTCTATATTATATGGTTATGCAGGAAGTTGATTTGAGACAAGTGCCTCGATGTGGGAAGTGTATTGGCACGATTTTCGCAATGAAGGCGGGTACCTCTTGACTTATCTTTTATGATATTGTCAATTGGATATGCATAGTATTTTATAGCTACAAACAATGATCATGTTTGCCTTTGATATGTCATGGTTTGATACCCATAGCATGTTCTGTTTGTCGCTTGTTATGTATCCATGTTTATACCTCATGAATATTGCCATGAGTACTTTAGTTCCTAGAGTAAGTGACATACCATGCTTTACTGAGTTTAGGACTAGATTCTGGATTTTTATTATCTGACATGTGTATCTATAATTTTATATCATACCTGATCTGTGTACCTAGACCTTTTGCTTTGATCCATGTACATTGTTGGTACATATTTTATGGAAGTGGATATGTTCAGGACCTAGGTTGTTATACCATAGAGGACCTGTATACCCTAAATATATGGATTTGACTTACTTGTACTAGGGTACACATTTATATATATATATATATATATATATATATATATATATATATATATGGATTTGGATCAGGATATTGTCATGCTTAGTTTCATGCACCATTCGCATGATTGCATGCTGCGTGATAGGCTGCGTGATAGGTTGCTCCATTATTGTAGAGCATATCGCCAGTTTCATCACTGTTCGGTGCTCCGTTGGTCCGCTCATGGGTAGCGTGATGCAGCGTGGTAGCACGATAGTTTGCTCTGTTCGGTGCTCCGTTTGTCCGCTCATGGGTAGTGTGACGCAGCGTAGTAGCACGTCAGGGATCCCTCCTCGTCATGGTGTACCGGGAGATGAGAGCATTACGCTCCCCCATTTATGATTTGGGGTAGGAGTATGTGTGTACTCCGACAGCATCCCGTCCATTCGGTCACTCATCAGGAGCAGTGATGTAAGAGTGCACGGTTGTCACAACCCTACCCACTCAGTCTCACCATTGAGTGTGAGATGACTGACTGGCGTCAGGGGTGACCATGTCATTGGCACCATATGCATTTATTGCATTTATTTGCTTGTGTTTACT